>NC_081431.1:4097458-4723083 GCF_949786415.1 Peromyscus eremicus
AAACCTGTCACTGCAGCCCTGGCTTGGTTTCTTCACCTTCTAGCCTGTTCTCTGATGTTTACATTACATCTATCTTTATTTCAAATTCAGGTTTATATATGAAACAGAACATTTCAATGGTGTGGCTGAACTCCTTGAAATATTAGGAAGGTAGGTGGGGGTTGTTGTATTTTAAGAATTAAGTACTGAATGAATGTTTTATGTACCAAACAGCTGGAGTTGAAAAAAATGAGTTCCTATATTTTTTGAGTTTAGAACACAATGCTAGAGGCCCTGGGTTCAGCCCCTAACAACAGAGCCTAAGATGGTTTTAGGGCCTTGGTGTATAAAATACTGTTGTTGATAAGGTCTACACAGCCTTCTCCCTTTGGAGCTGTGGTGTATATGCCACAAATGTTTTAGGCTCCAGCTGGCAAGAGATAGGAGTTGTCATTTTATCAAACATTCACTACAGGAGTTCTTACTCAAATGTTGATAGGCCGTTCCTAATCTAGCTGTTCTTTAGTTTTTGGTTTTATATACACATTTCCTTTTTGTTCACTACACAGAAGTCATGATAGAATTACATTAACTCCAGATTATTCAAAAATGTGGGAGAAACTCCCCACTTACCCCAGAACCTGTTGGAAATTCTAACAGCACTGAGACAGACTCCTGTTGCTTTGGGAGGAAAAGTAAATGTAGCAACGCAGAGCTGAAGTGACAGTGTAGAGGACAGATCACACACTGCCCTGCAGAGCAGAGCCCGCCCAGTCTGCCTTACAGCTCCAGCCCTGAAGCAGATGCTCTTCCTTGTGTGCACAGACAGTGTAACTCTGGAATCAATGTGACTACTTAACCCTTCCCCTGCCTTTTCTTCCCTCCAGCATCATCAATGGCTTTGCATTGCCACTGAAAGCAGAACATAAGCAATTTCTAATGAAGGTTCTTATTCCTATGCATACTGCAAAAGGATTGGCTTTGTTTCATGCTCAGGTAAGTTTCAGAAAAACTGCAAATGAAATGAATATTTAACATAAAGGCAAAGGTTTGAGAGATAATAAGATGATAGTTTTATGTCTGTTAAGGAATTTGCTTTGGCACATTTTTATATGAGTTTGTTTCCGTACTACTAGTACAGTTGTAAGTTAGACATAGAAGTTACTTATATTCAGGTCCAGGACCTAAGCTAAGCTACTTAGCTACGTGACCCTGAGTGAATCTTACACCTCAAACCCTAACGACCTATTAGAAAGGGGTTCTCAACCTTCCTGACACTGTGACCCTTTAATACAGTTCCTCATGTTGTGGTGACCCCTAACCTTACCATTATTTTTGTTGCTACTTTATAACTAATTTTGCTACTATTATGAATCATAATGTAATACCTGATATGTAACCCCCAAAGGGGTCACGACCCTCATGTTAAGAACCACTCACTGCCTTAGAGGATAATAATCTGCATATTTCATATTCACAGATAGTCACTGGAAGTCTAAATGGGTATTTTAAAATTAACCAAGTCTAGAGCTAACTAGCTGCCGAACTTAGAACTTACTTTAAGGATTAAAAGTTACACAATTATGAATATATTCATCCCATACTGCAACTGAAAACTGAAGTGACATTTTGTGTAAATGTGAAAATATCTCGTATCCCTAAATGTTACTTGACTGACGTCTCCTCCACTTGTCTTTGCCCTTTAGCTGGCGTACTGTGTGGTGCAGTTCCTGGAGAAAGACACAACCCTGACGGAGCCTGTAAGTGTCGGGTTCCCTCCTGTGCCTGTCTGACGAGAGCTGTGCAGCTGCTGTCACCCAGTGGGAGCAGCTTCTGGGGGGCGGGGGCGGGAGCGTGCTCATGAGGAGTGGAGATCCAGAGACCACAGTGCACACACACCGGACACCAGAGCCATCCCCTTGAGTTTATGTTCAGAAGACAGACACAAAAAGACGGTTTCCTCGCCTTTAGCATTTGGATTACAGTCTTAGAGAATATCTGCCCATGAGATGAAAATTCGGGAGAGAGTGAAAAGATAATTATCAAGAAAAGTGACTGAGTTAGGGTGAGGATGGAAGGCACCAGAAGCATAATGAAGTGTAACCTTCAGCACTGGCTGATCTGGAACATGCTGTGTATATCCTAGACTGGCCTCTAGCTCGCTATGCTCCTCCTGCCTCAGCCTCCTAAATGCTGGGATTTTGAGCTCACCCAACTGACAATACACACCATTGCAACATTAGTAAAATGAGTGATAGAATGATAGAATGCTTTCTAAGCACTTTAAATACAAATACTGAAGGATTAAATTCAACTATATTAAGCTAACCCTAGGGGTGCTTAAAAATTTATATGCATGGTATTTATCTTTCACTTGAATAGTAGTTACAGTATCACAGCTGAAAACCAAGTTCAAAGATAAATCAGAATTCAGAGCACTGTGGTACACACGAAACTAAAGCTCTCTAATGAGGTGAACTGTCAACTCTTGATGGCTCCCACCTGGCACACAATGACTGTAACTTAATGTGGTGTGAGTAAAGGTTAGGGAGAGTTTTGAAGGTCATGTATTCTGTTTTTCTTTTTAACCTATTGAGTTGAACCATTCTGGCAATTCTAGTTTTTGTATTAGTGCACTACTGGATGAGGAAAATTTCTTTAACTGTTTGTTGAAATATATGGTCTCTTAATATTTTATGGTACCTTGATTTTGTCAATCAAGAAATAACTTGGGGGGGTGGAGAGATGGCTCAGCAGTTAAGCGCACTGGCTGCTCTTCCATAGGTCCCGAGTTCAATTCCCAGCAACCACATGGTGGCTCACAACCATCCGTAATGAGATCTGGTGCCCTCTTCTGACCTGCAAGCATACATGTAGGCAGAACACTGTATACATAATAAATAAATCTTTAAAAAAAAGAAATAACTTGGGAACCCTGGCTTTTAAAATGTGTACTTTGCAAAGTTTAGATAATGGGAAATTATCTGTTCTTTGCCTGTGAAGAGCTGAGGCTTGAGCTCAGTTTATTGAGTGCTGGCCTAGCATGCACAGGGCCCTCATAGAGGAAGGCAGACACAGAAGATCAGAAATCCAAGGTCATTCTCGACTCTGGTATACAGTCTTTAAAAAAACAAACTTCCTTGTAAAATAACCTCCTTCACCCAGTCAGGTTGTATTTCATTTTCTTGTGTTATGATTGGTCACTTACGTTGATGTTCTTCCATTAGAATGTAAGTAGGTTCCATGAAAACCAGAGACTCCATCTGCTCACCTCTGTCCAGTATGTCCCAGGCCCTCAGTATGTATTTGTTGAACCAGCCCAAAGCTGAGTAGGAGTTTCCATGTACTGAGTGCTGAATGCTTTATTTCGGAATGAGTAACTATCCTGACGTTAGTTAGTGGGGGTCAGACAGGCTCTGGTGTATTCCAGGCCCTGTGCCCCCAGTAGGATTGTAGACATGCATCACCACACCCAACTGTTCAGTTCATTCTAAATTCCATTGTTTCTTGTAGGTGGTCAGAGGACTGCTGAAATTTTGGCCAAAAACATGCAGTCAGAAAGAGGTAGGTTTTCGTAAAAATACAGTGCATTGCAGTCAGACTTTGCAGTCTTGACCTGCTCCAGCGTGTGGGGAGCGGGGAGTTAGCACAGCTCTGAACTGTGCCCACTTCCGTGTGCAGGTGTGCCTGTCTCCACAGCTTCTAAATTAGTGTCATTTGTTGGAAAATTTTTAACACTTGTTTTTTAACCTAGGTGATGTTTTTAGGAGAAATTGAAGAAATCTTAGATGTCATTGAACCAACACAATTCAAAAAGATTGAAGAGCCCCTTTTTAAGCAGATATCCAAGTGTGTCTCCAGTTCTCATTTTCAGGTATCAGCTTCCTTCCTGGGTGACACTCTGATTTGTTCAGTCCTTTTCCCCTGTGAATTTTGATGTTTCTCATTATCTTTTGTAGGTTGCAGAAAGAGCACTGTACTTCTGGAATAATGAATATATTCTTAGTTTGATTGAAGAGAATATTGATAAAATTCTGCCAATTATGTTTGCCAGTTTGTATAAAATTTCCAAAGAACACTGGAATCAGTAAGTTGTTTTTTTAACATATAAATGGCCCTGGCTGGCCTTGAAATCATGTATTACTTTTTTTTAAACCATTTGAAACCTCTACTGCAGGCTACCTCACATCACAGTTTTAGATATTAGAGTTGTATGTGAATGTTCCTTAGCAAACGGTCTCACCAAAGCGTGGTCCAGTACACTTTCGGGAACATCATGTGGCTGAGCTGCACCTCGCCTCCCAAGCTAGGAGCTCAAGACTATACATTCCAACATCTGTGACATTTTCATCTTGCTACCCAGGGTTTCAGACGAGACACACATGAAGAGAACCAGAATATTCTTAGCTATGTTAAACCTCAGCATAACATAGGAAGGGTGTAAGCTTTGAAATCAGATCATACATGCACCTCTGGCTTCTGGAACCAGAGTTACATCATCTAAAGATAATTAGTGTTCAGCGGACACCACCCCAATTCAGAGATGAAAGTGCTGTTTCCCGGCTGCTGGCCTCTAACCCTGAACTGGCTTCTTTCCTTCAGGACCATTGTAGCACTTGTGTACAATGTGCTGAAAACCCTAATGGAGATGAACGGCAAGCTTTTCGATGATCTTACTAGTTCCTACAAAGCCGAGAGACAGAGGTACTTGATACACTTTATAATTCAGTGTTACTCAGTTCAGAAAGGTCTATCTCTTATTGGTTGGATCTATGGTGAATACTTTAGTCGTTATAATTTGAAAGCCTCTGAGCACTAAAGCCGTTGCCCAGAAAAGTAATCCTGGTATTTTTATAAATTTGTTAAGGGTGACGTGACTCTCTTCCTCTGATGGTTAGGTTGTGGTCTTCTCTTGGTCTCATGCTGAACCTTAAGCTAGTACCCATGTACACTGTATTTTACACAAACCGTCTGTCCACACTGGCTTCCCTGACAGTTGCAGTGCTGTGGATTACCAGCAGGTGGTATTGAGGTCAGCATACTGTCACAGCCCTGGCTTAGGATGACAGTTACCTGGTGTCCCTTGTGCTGTATTTTAGGGGATGAATGAATCCATATCCACCTTCAGGAACATGCCTTAGTGACTATTTCCTCATAAGGTGGGCAGTGACTACTCCATCCTCAAGGCTGCCTGCCACACACTGTTTTGTTTACATAGAAAAGATCCAGCCCTCCAATAATTTACTGAATGCATTTTTCTCTTAATAGTTCACCAGGGCATAGTGGGACTGGGGAGGTACAGGCAGTCAGATCTCTGACTCTAAGGATAGGACTATATAGTTGAGACCTTCTGTCAAACAAAATCCCACAAAGTTCAGATAGAAATTAGGAACACAGTCTGAGCCCAGAAAGCAACAGGCAGAAAGAGGTGAGTAGGGAACTGTAAATTGGTCACGTGACTGTCACCAGATTCTTTAAAATGAGCTGTAGAAATAAAAGCCCATGTTTATGGCCTGTACCCGAACTGAACATGGACTGATGGGTGGGTAGATTGAGTAGGTGGGGCTTCGGCGTCGCTGACCTACAGCCACTCCAGTGACTATGGTAAGCTAATCCGTGTGTGGTCACATAAGCCTACAACCACTTGGGAGGGTGACAGAAATGAGGTATTCCACACAGTCAGCTGCCAGTGAGTGACTTCCTTGAGCTTCTGATTAAAACTGTTGGTTTCTCCTCAGGGAGAAAAAGAAAGAATTGGAACGTGAAGAATTATGGAAAAAATTAGAAGAGTTGAAGCTAAAGAAGGCTCTAGAAAAACAGAACAGTGCTTATAACATGCACAGTATTCTCGGCAGTACAAGTGCCAAATAAAGATCAGCTCCCACCTCTGCTGGGTGGGCAGTTTTGTACACTTTTTTGGAATATATAAAAACTTCAAAGCAAACCTCATCAGTATAATATAATTAGGAGGCCAGTTTTTCCTGGCAAGTGTAAGCGAAAGAAATCTGGACTAAACATAGCCCTGTGCTGTATCATGGCCACAGTCTATTGTAACCTTTGCCTAATCGATTGTCACCGTCATCACGTTAGGAGTGAGGTGGGAGTGGGGAGAATCACGACTTGAACTTGTGATTGTGCTGCACACAGAGCGGGTCGTCTTCTGTGCTTTCACAGTGCTGCAGCCCTCGTCACATCTGAGGAAAGAGCTCCGTCAGATGAACTGAGGTGCTGTCCTTCCCTTCTCCTAGGGAGAGGGTGGGGTAAAGGCCCACATCTTTGAAGACACTGCCATTCTCTGGGTTCTGTGACACCTTGCAGTTCCAGGCTTCTGAAGCACAAAGTATTAAAGCTGGGGAAAGTAAACCAAAATTCTGACTGCTCCCAAATACCCCTTCAGCAGCAGCACCCCAGAGTGTAACAAAGTAGCATCAGCGGGTGGACCCTAGGCTCACCTCTCCTTCATTCCTCTCCAAGGCTGGAGGCAGGGCCTTCCCAGTCCTCGACTGCCCGACCCCAGGCCTGCCTGCAGGGTGGAGGCTCTGAGTCCCACGGTGTGATGCGGACTGCTAGCTGTCACTGCTTTATTTAAAGGAAATGCATTGACTGTGTAGAAGCCTTGTATGTGCTTACCTGGTCAGGTATTTCTCACATGTTGTTATCAGTACCATTCCAACCTCTTGCCTTGCTGTTGTATGGAAACCTGTTTTATAATGAAAGATCTTCACTGGGGATTGAGCAGCATTTAATAAAGTCTATGTTTGTATTTTGCCTTATGTCATCTGCTCTTTTATATCTGGGAGATATTTACAGAAAATCACAACTTGTGGATGTGTTCTAATTAAAATTAGGATGCGGGGCTGGAGAGATGGCTCAGCGGTTAAGAGCACTGACTGCTCTTACAGAGGTCCTGAGTTCAATTCCCAGCAACCACATGGTGGCTCACAACCACCTGTAATGAGATCTGGTGCCCTCTTCTGGTCTGCAGGGACACATGCAGGCAGAATACTGTATACATAATAAATAAATAAATCTTTAAAAAAAAAAAATTAGGATGCTTGTGGTCCATGGATTTGTAATCTGGCCATTTATTGAAATGTAACCATTTAAAGAATCTTTTATAAAATCCCAAGCTTCATGTCCCTCTGTGTTCTAGGACAGGTTTATCATTAAAGCTAGTTTTAATTAAAACAGGCTGGGGAGGGGTGAGTCTCAATCTACAGCAGCAGCATTCTGTGAAAGGCTGTGAAAACTGTAACACAGTTTCAACCAAACACCAGTTGAAAATGGGCACAGGATTCTTGCTGCTGTGATAGCAACCTGGACAGCCTCCATGACGCTGGAAAAGCCTTCCTTGCAGTGCAGGGCCACTCTTCTCCAGTCACACGTGCTGCTCCCCGCTGGGACAACCATAGAACACGGCTGCCTTTCCAGAAAGTGGGAGTTTGGCTTCTACTCAATCAGTAGGCAAAAATACGTCCTAATTATCTAAAGCAAATGTCAAGGCTTAACTTTTCACAATACAGGAAAGCTCTAGTGTTCACTGAGGCAGATTTGATTAGATATTTCATTATTAAAGTGATACGCCACTTAGAGTTTTGTAACCATGCTAAGCACACACCCTACCACCAGGGCTGCACTCTTGCCCCTAGATAGACCTGGAGCCTTTCACTTATTTTTAATGTTGTTGATGTGTTTATGCTCGGCATTACATACTGTAATGGTATTTTACAAAAAAAAAAATTGTCTAAAATCTAAATTCATGTACATCTATGAAGCAGAAAGTTAGCAGGGAATATTTCATTATACAAGTTTATTTCTAGAGATTCAGCCAAAACAGTTTCTTGCTGCTAAATTTGGAGATGAAAATGCCTAACTTATACATGTGAGCAGTTCCCTTCAGATTCCCCAAGGCCTAATTGTGAATTCTTTGAATGTTACCATATTCCCTCTGGACACACAATTTGGAAAAGACAGGGTTTGGGTTTATATAAGTGCTATTTGTCAAAGCCTTAAAGGCCACCATTTTAGGTGAGTGTTTCTTCAGGACACAGTGACCTACTAAGCAGCTTATTCATAGTGTGGTACGTCCAGCTTACCTTCCTTGAAGCAGTGGTGACATAGCTTGGGGCAGAGCCGCCGTGGTGCCGTTGGGTTGGTGGTCACAGCGTGAACACGTCCAGTATTACATTCCTCGGGGCAGAGCCGCCGTGGTGCCGTTGGGTTTGGTGGTCACAGCGTGAACACGTCCAGTACTGACACCTGTTGGTTTACTGGGTATTCACACTCACTCCTTTTGTACTAGCCCAATTTTATTTACCTGTTAATAAAATCAAGGTACACTAAGTAGGCGCCTACTGTATACATCTGTGCAAGTGCTTCCAGCAGTGACCACTGAGCTCACACCTCTGTCAACACAGCCCATCACAAATGTCATCACTAGTGTCTAATAGCCTTTAAAGTCTCATGTGAGACCAGGCACCGTGGTACTGGCTTTTATTCTCAGCAATGGGAAGGCAGAGGCAGGCCTGGTCTAAACAGTCAGTCCACCAGGGCTACATTAAAAAAAAAGTCTCATCTAGACTCTGACAAGTTGTTAAGTAACAACAGTAGATGGTGTAAAAGTCATGAGGAATTTTGTATACAGGGCATATCTGTCCACTTTAAAAAAAAAAAAAAAAAAACTAAGGTAAAGAGGGAGCTTAACTATTTAATGAACAAATAGGAAGAAGCTGCCTTCCACAAACCCCCTCCAAGGCACTAGACAGCTCTGTAAAATGTCTGTTAATAATTTAAGTACTTAAATAAGTTTCAGGCTATTCACTGGATGTTTGCCTGTGGGCTCGAACAGCCTCCTGGGCCAGGTTTGACCATCCAGTTTGAAAGACTGTCCTTCCCTGCGAGGTCCCTTCAAGTGAGTACAGGATTGCTGGTGGCTCGGTTTGTCAACGGGAGAATAAGGCTTCCGTCGGAGTGCCGGGACACGGCGGACACGGCGGCTTCAGCTTATGTGGTTTGTTGCCTGGCCTCTTCTTTTTAGGTATCGTTTCCTGATTTTGATCATCCACTTCACACTTAGTTTGGCAAACTCTGCTGCTTTAAATAAGGCAAGGAAAGCCCCGCAGAGGAGTGCAATGGTGTTCCAGGGATTGGCCGTGATGATCTGTGGAACAGAGAAAAATGGGGTTGTTGGTTTGCATCGACCCTGACTCTCTGTGTTTTAGATTTTGCAGTCACCAGCACCACGAGCCTCCGCTCACTCAGACTTAATGCCTGTAGCTGGTCAGGGGGAGCCACGAGCCCCGCCACATGATAAAGTAACTCAGAGGACATTCCTTCTCAAAACTGTAAGACATTCGTGCCGAGCTTTAACTTAGTGCCGTAGTCCTACAAGTGACTCAATAAATTCCCCTAAAGTCTTCTCATTTCAGTTACCCATTTCCAGATGTGGCCCCCACACTCATCATGTGGACTCTGCCACTTGGCCTCTGCGCCTTCCTTCCCCTGCTGGGATGTTGTCCTATCTGGACTTTATAATCCTTCCAGCTCAGCACTTTGTCCAGCCACTCAGCCAAAAGCCTTTCTTTCGCTGAAGTTGTTTATCCCATGGAGCCCTGTGACAGCCGTTTACTGTCTAGCAATGATTTAAAGCAATAGCTTGGTCTCCATTGAATACTCTTATCCCTGTGCAGTGCTAATGGACTTAGCCTTGTACATGCGGGACAAGGACTCTTCCATAGAGTCTTCTCCCTCACCAAACTTAGGTAGAGTTCTGGAATTCCCATGTGTGGCTAAAAAAAAGCACTTGCAAGCCTGGTTCAGTGGAGTAATTTGAGACAGAATGAGCCCCTGTTCACATGTGCACAGTGGCCATACCTCTGCCTTCAGGACTGCTGGGATGCACGCTTCAAGGGACTTCAAGGGCTCTACTTGGACCAAAATAAGCCTCTCATAACAGGTAACTCAGGTGAAGAACATCAGCGCACATACCTTATGTGCACAGCTGTAAACCAGTTCCTTTCCCCCTAGCTGTCCAAGCCTCAAGCCTCACCCCTCACACAGGGTCTGGGCCAAGGGTGACAGCAAAAATACATCCATCTCAGAATCCATCCTGGGATCTGAAGTGTCCATGTTTGAGCTTTAGAATCTCTTCCCTATTGCCATGATCATCTCAGGATGTCTGTGATGACGTGAAGAAGGCCACTCTTAGCAGTACTTACATCCTGGACCTTCTGGATGAAGGGATCTTTCCATTCAAAGACCACAAAGAATAACTGAGTACTCCTCTCGGCGGCCGGCCTCTGGTCAATGTAATTCACCACACTGGTCTAGGTGCAGAACAGACAGAGAATTAGCACTTCTGGGCCCTCCCTTGCCTGGGCCTGGGAAGAAAAAGCAGGAAGGGATTTGGCTCTCCTAACAGCATCTTCCAGAGAAGGAAAGTCAAGTCTCATATACAAGACCTTTTCACTGGTACCAGAGCTGGCTGGGGCTTTACAGTTCTTTGGGAGAGAAAAGATTGCAATGCCTGTCACCAAAATCTGCCATCAGATGTCGAGACTCACAATTAAGCCATATTCAATCTACTACAGAAGACAAATTCAAAAGTCCCAAATTTCAAAATACTTGGGTCTTAAGGGATAAGCAGTCTAACCCTTCAAGTCTAGAGGGACAAAATGTGGCCCCCACTCCATGTGACAAGGCAGCTCTATAAGTACTTAGTAGGTAAGATGTGCCGGTCAACTCTGAAAGAAGCTCCATGAGGTAACAGTGAGAAGACAGGCTTGAAAGGCATGGGCCACCTCTGATCCGATGCTCACATTGGCCACAGGAAGACAATGCTGAGATTTACTGCAGGGCTGCCCATGAATGCGGTGACTAAGGGCACGCCAAGCCTTCGTGGGCCTGGGCAGTCACATTACAATAGCATTTTGTAGTCTTGTTTTCAGGGTTTGTCACCACCGAAGGCAGGAAAAATCCTGTCCCTTGACTAGACCTAGGTGCCAGGGTTCCACGTGCACAGAGAGAACTAGAAAAACCACCACTAAAGCAGAGGCAGGGCTAGGTTATTTCCAATTGTAGTGAAGCAGCCCTCCCGAAGAAGCAAGCAGACCCCTTTCCACCCCACAGACGGGCCTTTTCTGTCTTCCCCTGTTCTTCCCAGATCACAGTAAAAGGCCCCCAGCAATCTTCCTGCCTCAACCTGGCATGCTCCTGGCTCTGGGCCAAGGGACCAAAAACTTTCTGATCAGCTCATCTTCTGCATCCTCACAGGTCATCACACCCCACTATGCCTGATCCCCCTCATCCCCCACAATCCTGGCAGCATCAGGAAGTGCTTCCCATGTCTAGAGGCACAGAGATAGTTTTGTGGAGAACAAGCAAGCTGCTGTGGACTGCCTTCAGCACATGAAGCCTTCACAAGGACTACTAAAGATATCCTAGGACCCCACCCAAAAGACCCTTCCCCTCAAAGTCTGCCTCCACCACAGATTCAACTGTGGAAATCACGATGTTTGCCAAGGAAACAGCCACTACCTCTTGCCGGAACTCGACAGCTTCTCGGCCGTCCTCCTCTTTGGTCTTCACCAATGACATCTTGACCCAGGTGCGGAAGCCTCCCGAGAACTTCCAGCTGGAGTAGGCACTCTCACAGGCCTGCATGAAGCCCGCTTTGTCTGGGCTTGGGGAAGCGAGAGAAGGAAGGTCCAGGTTAATCCAGGCCCAACAGCTGGAGCCCAATGTGGCCAAAGCAAACTCTAGTCCCATGTCAAGCTGGTTTCTTTTCTGGTACAATCAGGATGCTATGGATTCCCTGCTCCCTTTCCAGAATCTGACTGTCTTACCAGGGTTGTTGGTCAGTTAGCATCAAAAGCAACACCCAACCTGGCTATACCTCTGTTTGGTTTCCATGATCCCCACCTCCCACCCCACCTCCACCATGGGCACACTCCTTCCCTCTCACATCACCGCCCCCACCAGCTCAGTCATCCACACTTGGGTTTCTGGAAGCACCCTGAAATATGGCTGAAGCATGGCGTGCCACACTCAGTGAAATTCAACCTCCTGAGAGGCCCAGCAATGGGAAGAGCGTCCCATGGAAACTGTAGATGAAGCAGAAGCTAAGCATAAGAGAGCAAGTGTAGAGTGGGACACATCTGTCATCTCAGCACCCGGGAGGACAGCCTGGGCTACAGAGTAATACCCTGCCTCAAAAACTGCTTGGTCCTAGAAGGGACAGTTAGAACACCACCACCCTCCCACTGAAGGATCAGGAAAATTCTAACTAAACAGTTCACACAGAAAAAGACATGAAGGTAGACAGGGGACTCATTGGGGAGAATAAGGGTTTCAGTGGGG
This sequence comes from Peromyscus eremicus, assembly GCF_949786415.1. NCBI lineage: Eukaryota > Metazoa > Chordata > Mammalia > Rodentia > Cricetidae > Peromyscus > Peromyscus eremicus. Next base: position 4,109,795 of record NC_081431.1, read on the forward strand.
GAGATACTGAGGCCAAGACTCAGAGATCCAGAGTGGGAAGGATAGCAGAGGTGGTATGTGACTTTCTGTTCAAGTGGACAGTCACCTCCCTGCCACTGTGGTGTATCGTCCTACATCATAGAAATGGAGCCTTCGGCTCATCAAGACTAGGCAGGGACAGACAGGAATATTCCTATTTTCTACCAAGTGTTTTAAGCCCCAGAGATGGCACTGAATTGTCCCTCAGTGTTTGAAGACAACAGGAGCTGTCAGTGGGCAGGCATCTGAAGGCAAGGAGGCGCCTCAGCAGCCGAGGCCTGCAGGGGAGCCCTCTCCAGGCAGCACTGCATCCACAACTGCTTAACTGCAGCTAATGTCATGGGCCACCAGGTTCTTAGGGTAGCTCCTATCCTGAGCCAGCCCTGCTCCCCTTCCCCAGCTTCACCCCTACATTTCCAGCATGGACATGCCCAAGGCAGGAGACAGCTACCTTTGCATGAACTCGTGGAAAGAGGAGAAGAGGAGGTAGTCAATGGCACTGAAGTCCTCGTTGCTCTGGTTCAGGCTGAACTGGAGAAACACCAGCTCCCGCTTCTTCACTTCCTGTGGCCCCTGGACAATCAGGGCGGACTGCTGTGGGGAAACAAGTCAGAGCCTTAGTGCTCGGAGTTGCAGGGTCCCCCAGTGCTCACACAGGCCTGCAGAGGCTCATCCACAAGCACTAGCTGGCAAACCCACAGCAGGGCACCCAGCAGCCTCCAGCGACTACAGCCAGACCCTCCTGCCCAGGGATGCAAGATGGCCAGGGGGACTTCGTGGCACAGCACCTGAGCCCAGCTGAGTGTGACACATGTCCCTCTGCACAGGCTGCCCACGCTGTGGAGCACCTTCACTGGGTGAGGGCGTTTGCCCTCGCCTGTTGGGTTGGTGTGTCCCAGTTAACCTTGCTCCTGAGTCACCTACTGATGGGAGTTTTCAATTCAATACAGTGAGTGAAGGCTTCCCGTCTTTCTCTTATGCCTTCTGGGTTGGCTTGCGAAGGAATGCCAATACTTGCACATTCCCCAGGCATCATGTTTTAAATCGTACATATACATACTACGTATGCCTGGCTTTAGTTTTATGTGACATTGTAAGCAACTGGCTCCCAACCTGCCTCCTGCCTTCCTGCACTGGTCTGTCCCTGAGCCAGGACTGTGCTGCCAATGACATCACCCTGTTGAGAAAGGTGACCGTGGCCTGGTCCGGTCCCTCCCTCATATTCTTCCCAGAGCCCAGCTGTTGCAGTATGTGCTCTCCTCTCTCCTAAATGTACTTTAACAGTAGCTTGTAACCAGCTAAGCTCACCAGGGCTTTCCACTGAGACAACTGGTGGAGTCACGTGAGAAGATTACCTCCCCTCCCCTTGCCTTCACTCTCCCTCGCCTCTAGCCTTCACCTCTCACCTTCCAGGGAGCAGGTATGTGCTCAGAAACTGACCCTGACCATGTGGACAGACAACCGCACAGACAGCAGCACTGCCGGGCAGTCCCGTGGAGCAGCAGTGCCCGAGTGACCCTGCCCGCCAGTCAGGCTGCTCCCTCAGGAAGCCTGTTTCCATACAGGAGCTAAGCCTGTGCCCTGACCGGCACACTCTGTCAGATGCAACTCAATGCTACAGGAGGTAGAAACGCCAGAGGCGGTATGAGCTTCACCTGTGGGTGGTGAGGAAACCAGGCAGTGAGGGGCACACCAATCCCACAGACAAGAAAGGGGGTGGCCCTGGCTGTGCGAAAGCAAATCATTGGCTACAGGCAAACCACCATGAAATCCGGAGCACAAGAAACCAGGAAGTCAACAAAACCCTGAAGACTTAGGCAGTGACCCGATAAGACCCTCAACAGGGGTCACTGTCACGGGACTCAGTGGGCTCAGTCAGCCAGAGCCTGCACATTAACAGCTCCCTGCAGTGAGAACAGGCCACCTCCCAGCCTGCCAGCTCAGCCCCAGTCCCCAGATAACTCCAGCTGGAAGCAGATCCTGGGGAGGCGGGCATTTTCCTAACATCCAGTTCTGATGTGACCAGCAAAGCCCGCAGCCGTGCAGACCAGCCTGTAGACGAGGCTGCAGCTGCAGCCAGTTTCCCAGAGAGCAGCAGGAAGGAGCTGGCCGCACACCGCAGCAGAAGTGCAGGCCCTGGGTGGCTGTCACCAGAGTGGCAGAGCAGCTGTGAACACTCCAGTCATCCTCACCACGTGGACACAACGGTGCATCTTACTCCTCCCTGTTCCTTTTTCAGAGACGGAGTCTCACTGCGGTGCTCAGGCTCAACAGGCTGAACTGGCCTTGAGCAAGGTCCTCCCGCCTCAGTCTCCCAAGTGCCCTGGATGCTGGGTGCACACCCCTCACCAGTCTCCTCATTACGTCATTACACGCTGGTTTTTGCTCAGGGAGCAGGTGACCAGGGAGGAGGAAACTTCTTTGAGCTTCACAGCGTGTGGCTGGAAAGAGTTGATGGAGAATATTTACCATCCCTCAGAACTGGAGGTGGTAACTGCACCTAACATCCTTCCCGTGAAAACACTTGACTTGTGTGCCCCTTATTTCACGGGTTCTATATTTAAATTATGAACTACCATAGCAATAAGTTTTGAGTGTGAGCGGGTGCCTCGTAGGAAGCATGCCAGGTCATGGGGGAGAAGAAGGGGTCCCCAGAACGGGCACAGCTGCCCCCAGTGCTATTGTGCTTCTCAGAGAATGAGGTGAGCCAGGAGTTCAGATGCCACTTTCCTGGCCGCGGTCGCCTCTTCTTGACTGGATTCTGCCGGTTGATTTCAGGTCATTATTTCATGTTGGCTTTGTAGAATGTCCAGTGACACCAACTGTCCATTCTCAGTTAGGAATACAGGATTCAGATGCCAAGTAGTGGCCCAAGGGTGGATAGACGTCTCCCTAGTGCTTACATCTGTTTGCCTAACACTCTCCACCCACGGGAGCACTGTAACTGTGGACAGGGAGCACCGGCAGACCAGGTTTCCGCCTGAGATCCCTGTAGCAGTTCTGTCTCCACACCTGAGCAGAGGGCAGAGGCTGTTCTGAGGCCTGGCACCCAGAGACACACCTTGCCCAGCAGCTCTGCAACCAGAGAGGACAAAGTCCCGGAGTCACAGCCGTCAGCCATTCTCCAAACTCAGTCACGCTGAGCTGGGGGCCAGAGGCCGGCACCACCCAGCAGTCCTGTCCTGGGTGATGAGCCTTCTGATTGGCCAGCTCCATCAACCAGTTCCAGTCAGTAATCTGCATGGTACACTAGCTCCTCCAGCCTTCTGGTCTACCAGTGTGCAGGGCTGTCCTCCTGCCCTATCCTATCCTGTTTTGTAAGGAGTAGAAATCCTTTCATCAGGTTCTTTTTTTTTTTTTTTCCTAAGAGGTGGCCTGGCCTGGAAACCAATCAGCTCGAGTCTCAGTGCAGCATCTTCAACTTGTGGTTCCTCTCACTCGATGGAGCAGGACTGGCCCCACAGCACGACACACTCCTGTCCTTTTTTCTGTCCCGAGCCACATCTCACGTACCCCTCCAGCTCTGCATGGCCACCAGCTGAGCTGTGATGTGGGGTGTCAGCAATCCTCACCGCCCAGTGCACCAGCTTCACATTGGCAAATTTCTCAAACTATGGATTCCTAGGCCCCACCCACAGGAATGGTGACAATTCCTGGAAAGTGGTATTTTCAGTGACACTGATAACCACAGGCAGACTCACCTGCAGCCCAGCCACCCTCCCATCAGGCAGGAAGCCCTGAGGGTTATCAGCCCCAGGGGCATGTACTTTGCCGAGCCTCTCACCTGCCAAGGACCAAGGGCCCATGCCTACAGGCTATAAGAAAAGGAAGGCTATAATCCTTAGCGGGTGTCTAACAACACACAACCCAGGGAAACAGGTTTACCATGGTGTGATTGGAGAAGGGATGGGTGTAATTGATCCTCTGGGTGGTGCAGTTCCTGTCTCCTGGCTGGCCAGGGCTGGCAAGAGGTGGGATGACCTCATAGTGGTGCTTACAGCTGAGCAGCTGAGCCTGCCCAGGGTATAGGGCGATCCCTGGAAAGAAAAGAAACCGCAAGTGTCAGAAGTCACAGTGCTGAGCACTCCCCACCTCTCACACCTCCCTCCTTGGGAAAGTGCCAAGGCAGAAAACAGGGTGGAGGCACAGCCCCAGCCCCACCCCAACAGAGGGCACTCCCCACCTCAGTCACCCCTCCCCTGCCTGGAACGGCTTCCAGGACTCACAACACTCCCACCAGGGTATCTCATAGCATAGTGAGGTGCTGCAAAGGCTCTGGGCTGTAGGGTTCCTCAGGGCTCATTTTTCTGCTTTGCTGGGAGCTCCAAGAACACACACCCCATAGTGTCCTGGGTGCTCTCAACTCAGGCTCCCAGGCCAGGACCCAGGAGCAGAAACACCGGCAATGACACACGGTATCACAGGCGGCAGAGCTGAGGGATGAGAGCAAACACTACAAGAAAAGCCCACGGAGAGCCTCGACACAGCCAAGCCAGGGCAAGAAGAAATCATCAGGCCTGGCTGTGGGGTAATGTCTGGGAGCTCCTGGCAGGGGGACTCTGGCTCTAGCCTGTGTGCAGGATGTCCTGGTGTCACTTGGGGCCAGAGCAGGTGGCACACTCATGGTGGGCAGGGCCTGAGCCCACAATCCCTTCTCTGGATGCCACTACACAGGGCCAGGCAGATCACCCACCACGGCAGATAACAGTACTCAGGGATCAGTCATCCCAATGTGCAAAGAAGGGTACACAGGGCAGCCGGAGCCCTCTAGGCTAGGCCCTACTGACTGTGTGCACCCACCTCCATATCCCACCACCTTTCTGAGCCCTGCTCGAGCCTGTGCAACTCTGAATGAGAATGGCCCCATGGACTCCTATGTTGAGGAAGTGGTCCCTGGTTGGTGGAACTGTTTTGGGAAGGCCTTGTTGGAGGAGGCGTGTTGCTAAGGGCAGGATTGAGGTTTCAAAAGATGGATGCCTGTTCCCAGTGTACTCTCTGCCTCCTGCTTTCCCTCCAGCTGTGAGATCCCAGCTGTTCCTGCCGCCATGCCTCTGCTCTACCACCATAGCCTCTAACCCTCTGAGACTGTAAGCCAATTAAGTGCTTTCTTTTATAAGTTTCCTTGGCCGTGGTGTTTTGTTACAGCAGTAGAACAGTAACTGACACACTGCCCTGTTCCCTGGCCTTCAGCTGAGGCCCACTGCCTCCCTACACACACACCCAGGGCCCTGCTCCTCCTCCCACAAGCACTTGCGGCCCACCTCATGCCTAACAAAGCCTGGCTCCAATTCCACCCTCCCTGCCCACCCAGTGCTCCACGGCCTGGCGCTGGCTCTCAGATGCACACCTACCACTAAAGTCTGTCCTGCTCCACTCTGCCTGTGCTGGGAACACATGGTGGCTCAGGGAGGCAGTGTCTGCAAAGCCCCAGAGCTGGGGCGCTGATGCCTGGCCCAGCAGGCCCTACCTGGAGCATCGTAGCGGTCCACCTCCTTGTAAGACACAGACATCACAGGGTGCTTGAGCTTTTCTCGGAAGTCTGTGATGGTCTGGTAGACCAGGAAGACAGCCACAGCCATGAGCAGCAGGTAGATGAAGATGAGCAGAACTGAGAAGACGTTCTTCAGGCAGGCCTTGCTGAAGCGGATGCTGCTGGAGGCAGATTCGCTGTCCACACCTGCCCGCAGGACAGCAGAGAGTCACCAGAGCAGCCAGCCTGGTCTACCACCAGGCCCTCACCTACCTTATAGAAGAGACAAAGCTACCCTCATCACAAAGGGTACCTAGAAACATCAACTCCATACCACCCCTCCTAGCCAAGGCCACCAACATTACCACATTTACCGTCTGCAGGGACTGGTGGTCTCAGTCAGACTCACATGCTCTCCTCCCCCACTACCCCCCTTCTTAACAACTTTCCCATCTTTCAGTCCTGGAACTACTCATATCTGTGGTGATATTGTGTTCCCCAAAATATTGTGCACCCTAATAAACTTATTTGGGATCAGAGAACAGAACTGCCACTAGATATAGAGGCCAGAAAATGGTGGTGCACACGCCTTTAATCCTATCACTTGGGATGCAGAAATCCATCCAGATCTCTGTGAGTTCAAAGCCATACTGGAAACAGCCAGGCATGGTGACTCACGCCTTTAATCCCAGGAAGTGATGGCAGGAAGCAGAAAGGTATTTAAGGTGTGAGGACCAGAAACTAGAGCAGGTTAAGCTCTTAGGCTTCGAGCAGCAGTTCAGCTGAGATCCATTTGGATGAGGACACAGAAGCTTCCAGTCTGAGGAAACAGGATCAGCTGAGGAACTGGCGAGGTGAGGTAGCTATGGCTTGTTCTGCTTCTCTGATCTTCCAGCATTCACCTGAATACCTGGCTCGGGTTTGATTTTATTAATAAGACCTCTAAGATTCATGCTACACATATCTGCCATTCCTAGGCCTATTCTGAAGCACTGTTCGTAACCAATGCTGACCTGTCTTCACTTAGAAATGCCTTTTCCCAAGGAAACCTCCTCTTAGTGGCTAATCGACAGGGTCTCCATGCTGAGCAATGCAATCCTGTCCCTCTGCTATGTGATCCAGACACCATACAACCAGCAACCACCTGTCACCGCTGCCTCGTGACATGACGGACTGTGTCCCCTCAAACCCCTCCTTCCCTGAGGTGCTTCCTGCCCGGACACCAGCACTGTGGTGCCTTGACCTCAGATTCGGCGGTGCCAGGCCTGGGGGTTCCTGATAAGGGCCACCCAGGACGGTGCTTGCTACGACAGCCTGTGTTCACCTTCCCATGATGCCTCTGCCCTTCAGCTCACACCACAGCTCCCTGAGGGAAAGGCCTGCTGTCTCTGTGGCTCCCAACAGGGACCAAGTGGCGTGGTCACACCACCTTCCTCAGATGACCACTGTAAGATCTGAACAATGGACTGAAGTTTAATGAAGCCATTACAGAATGGGCAAACGCAGAGGAGAGAATCACCCTCTGGAGATAAGAATGGCCTGTGAGCGCCTCACGTTTTGCCTGAAGGTTCATACCAACCCCCTAATGACATGGTTCAGGATGCCAGAGTTCAGGGCTGAAAGTGGGGAAATTCCGAAGGTAGGTGAGCCCCAGAGGTGAGGATTCTGCAAATGACTGATATGCTCAAATCATTGGCTGGAGACCCCAAGGGCTGGGGGAAGCAGAGCTGAAGTTTGGAGAGAAATGGGTGATTCCAGCGGCTACCACGAAAGGCAGTCAGCACCTCAGAGCTTCCGCCCTGCTGTGCTGAGACAAAAGTACTTCAGACCCACAGCAGAATCCAGACCTGCAGCTGTACTGCTGTTCTCCTCGGTCTGCCCAGGAGACCGCCTCAGAAGACTGAGGCTTTCTAGAGAGGACTGACCCAGGAGGAAGGATCTGAAGTCAAAGTGAGCACCATCTGCCAATGGGCCGCCCAGATAGGAAGTGTCCTGAAGAGAAAGCAGCATGGTCTGCCTGCTTGGCTACTTCTTGAGTGAGTACTGCCAATCCCTGCTAACGCCTAACTCCAGCTTCCCCGGCCTTCCAACCTAGACAGAATGCCAGCAGCTTTCCAGGAAGCTTCCAGGTTCCTAGCACCAGGGGGACTGCTGAAGCACCAAGCTCTGTGGACTAAGTCTCTCCCAGGTTCTGTGTCTCTCCTGTACACAGACAGACACTGCTGGACTTTATCACGTAAGCCTGTCTACAAATGCTCTTTGATACACACACATACACACACACACACACACACACACACGCACACTTGCATTCTATTAGTTCTGTTCACCTAGAAGAACATGCCTAATACACCAGTGTTCAATTAAAAATTACTAGACATGAGGGGCTGGAGAGATGGCTCGGCAGTTTAGAGCACTGACTGTTCTTCCAGAGGACCTGGGTTCGATTCCTAGCAGCCACAGGGTAGCTCACAATCATCTGTAACTCCAGTTCCAGGGAATCCAACACCTTCTTCTGACCTCCACAGGCACCAGGCACACATGTAGTGCACAGACCTATATACAGGCAAAACACTAATACATACAAAATAATAAAAGATGTGTTTTAACTAATAGACATGGAAAGAATAAAAGGTGATGTGACTCAGGACCGGCAGAGATGGCTCAGCAGGTAAAAGCATTTGCCACAAGCCTAACAGCATAAGATCCATCCCCAGACCCACATGATGGAAGGAGGGAAGAACAACTTCTGCAAGTTGTCCTCTGACCTCTACACGTGTGCCATGGCACGTTCGTATGTGCACATGCACACACGCGCGCACACACACAAGTGTGCACGAATGTGTACACACTAAATGTTTAAAGATAAAAGAAAAGAAAATATAACACAGTCAAGGAAAAACAAGCATCCATAGAGATTAACTCAGATAAGCTGATCACTGAGCCACCGAGCATTTGGCAGTAAGGAAAGGTTGTGTGTCTGCTCCATGGTGCTGTTTCTCCCTACATCCATTTCATTTCCTGTTGCACAAATTCTAATTGGTCTTAATAAAAACCTAGAGCCAGATATCAAGGTGAAAGCTGAAAGATCAGAGAAGCAGAGCAAACCACAGCCACCACCTCTTACCTCACCAACTTCTCAGCCTAAAAGCCAGAGTTCCTGTCTCCTCCTGCCTTATATTCCTTTCTCTGCCCAGTCATATCATTTCCTGTCTCAACCTTCCTAGTGCTGGGATTACAGGTGTGTTTTCCCAAGTGCTGGAATTAAAGGTGTGTGCCACCACTGCCTGCCTCTGTTTCTCTTTCAGACTGGATTAATCTCATGTAGTCCAGGGTGGCCTTGAACTCACAGATCTCTGCCTCCCGAAAACTAGCATTAAAGGTGTGTGCCACCACTGCCTGGCCTCTGTGTTTAATCTGGTGGCTTGTTCTGTCCTCTGATCTTCAGGCAGACAGCACCCCAGTTTCCAGCATCTTTCTCCCTGGTTAACAGGCTGTGGCTGTTCAGCACTCACTCCTGCTGTCTTCACCACCAAGGGGGACATAGAGGAGCATGTCTGCTTCCTCAGCAGCATAACTGCTCCCACCGAGTGCTTCCTGCAGTGCTTCTAACAGCCCTGTAACCGACAAGCAAGGCTCTCAGAGCTGTGAGCATCCGGGGTTCTCAAGCAGTCAGAAGCCGAGCCCCAAACTCCACATTGGCTCCTGCTTCTGATCAGGTCATATGTCTGCTCTTTCAGTTCAGAAAATAAGAGAATAAAATATTTTCTGTCAGGATTCTCTGGGTGCCATAGGCTCAGGTCAGCCAGACCCTCTCTGCAAAGTCTCTACTCCTGCTGCCCTTCTCTCTGTTCTAAACCCGTTAGAACGAGGTGAGGAAGCTTCGGGAAGCTACTGCACTGCCCAGCACAGTCAACATCACACAACAAATCAACACGTCAAGGTGCGTTTTCAAGAGGCCAATTACTGTGGAGGTCACCAGGTACGGCAGAAGTAACTGGTCCACTACACACAAGTCTTAACACTAGATCAAAAAGATGCAAACTCAAGGTTACATTATGCTTCCAAAAGAGTGTGATTATTAGCAAGAGGTCCCAAAGAAACCCAGATAGATAAAATGCTTGGTAAAGCATTCAAAACGTGATTAAATAGTTCAGTGTAAATAGGAAGACAACACAAGATGTGAATAAGAAACGTGGGGGCCAGTGAGAGGATGCAGAGAGAAAGGCATAGAGCTTGCTCATCTTTCTTAATGCTTGTGAAAGACGTTAAAGGAACAGAAACCTATTCAATAAAACAGGAGAGAAAACCGTCCTAATCTTGGGAAAGATGTGGACACTGATGTTCAAAGGCTTTAGGAGCCCAAAAAGACATGACTAGGAGAGATCTACCATGGCATGTTATGGTGCAGACATGACTAGGAGATATCTACCATAGCATGTTATGGTGCAGACATGACTAGGAGACATCTAACCATGGCATGTTATAGTGCAGGCATGACTAGGAGACATCTAACCATGGCATGTTATAGTGCAGACATGACTAAGAGAGATCTAACCATGGCATGTTATAGTGCAGACACGACTAAGAGAGATCTAACCATGGCATGTTATAGTGCAGACATGACTAGGAGACATCTACCATGGCATGTTATAGTGCAGACATGACTAAGAGACATCTGCCATGGCATGTTATGGTGCAGACATGACTAGGAAACATCTAACCATGGCATGTTATGGTGCAGACATGACTAGGCAACATCTAACCATGGCATGTTATGGTGCAGACATGACTAGGAGAGATCTAACCACAGCATGTTATAGTGAAACTGCCAAAAGTACAAGACCAAGCTGTAAAATCTGCAAGACAAAAGTCACACCAAGGACATCCCCCTTAGACCAATAGCAGACCCTCGGTGGAAACCCTGCAACCAAGGGTTATTATACCCAGCAATGCGATCTACCCTCCAAGAATATAGGAGAAATAAAGGCCTTCCAAGACAAAAAACTGAAAGAATCCATGTCCACAGAGCAGCCTTATGGAAGCTCAAGGCAGCCTGTGTTAGCCAGCTGCATGTCACCGTGACATCATGCCTCAGTAGGACAACTTACAGGCTCCCAAGTCTCAGAGGTTGCTCACCTCGGAGTATCAGGAAGCAGAGAGAGGGTGCCTGTGCTGCGGCTTTCTCGCCACCCCACCCCCCCCCTACCCCCGTGCTCTTGTGGGCTGCCAGGTGCCATTCGCGTGTAGGGTGGGTCTTCCTCACTTATTCCTCTTTAGGGAAGCATGTCACAGACACCCAGAAGGAGTGTGCTTCTCTGGTCTCCTTGGCACTTCTCAAAGTCATCACCAATCAAGATTAGCCAGCATAAAGCCCGACAGCTACAAGAAAGACAAATCCCACTGGAAGAGTGGAACTCAGAAGGAAGCAACATTGCCGGTACAGTGAGAAGCCACCAAACCACAGCAGCCAACAAGGCAGAGAGGGGAAAGGTGCCGAACACAGCAGGAAGAACCACAAACGCTGGGAATGATCCTTGTTCTGCAGCAGCCATGCTGACCAGGAGGTACAGGTGGCTCAATGGGGGAGGGGAGCATGCACAGGCCCCCAAGTCAGATTTCATTCAGTCCTTTCCTGCCGTCATGGAAGAAACTCCTTCCCAGAGCAACTGAAGAATCTACTGCCTATTGTAAAAAAACACACTGCTCTGGATGATAAAACACCTTTAGAAAATAAAACAAAAATTTAAGGAGAAACCATAAATCAAAACGGATAAAGATTAGAAAAGGGAAACTCCCTAAAGTTAGGACTGGGGAAGGGTTTTGCTTTTGTCTTTCAGAAGGATGAAGGCTAAGGAATCTGAAGACCACTGGACAAATGAGACATCTGAAGAAAAAGGACAAATCATTCAGAAAACTTGTCCAACGAAAAAGATTTTCTGCAGTGAACCATGAACCATGACCATGCCTAACAGCGACCTCTGAAGTCTCCAAAAAGATGATAGGACCCCACAATGATGATTCCACATGGATTATGATAACGCCACTAATCTGACAAACACCACCTAAAGATTGGCTTGGACTACAAACCACTCAGGAAAATTTCGAGGTGGCTAGCTGAGAAGATCCAGCCTCACAGAGTACTCTAGCCGGGACTTAAGACAAGCCCTGCACTTTCCCATTACACAGAGACTGGACAACAAATGATACAGCTACCTCTCCCAGGACTTGACAATTAACCCAAAATTTTCTTTTCAGGATCCCCTAAAGAAGCCTTCACTCCCAGACAGCAGGAAGTAATTATAAGAACATGACACCCACATTCCCAAAAGGTGGGGTGGGTGATTTTTGGTCATTCAATGAGTTATGGATATTTGTCATTGTTTTGGTGGTTGATTACAAGTTGTTATTGCTAATGGTCAGGAAAAAAGCTAAACAATGGAGATTAGATTCAGAGTTCTTGTTTGAAAAAAAAGAAAAAAGAAAAATTGGATACAGATATGATAGGACAAAAGGGTAGATTATTGAATCTACTCTGAGAAGAAAAAAGGGAGAATATGGATATGATAAGATAAAAAGGTAGATTATTGAATCTACTTTTAAAAAGCAACTACTAGTTTTAAATATTTTACATTGGATTGGATTTTTGCATACTGTATACAAATTTTGTATACTGTTACAAATTTGAGATTAATTTTGTTAGAACATACTGTATATACACTTCTAATCTTGTTCAAAGTATTGTACCTATACAGCTCATTTAACAATGTAATGCAAATTGCTAGTCCTTGAAAGTTATTATTACCAACTAATTAGGATATAAAGAAATGCAGGTTAGTGTTTAGTCACCTATTACAATCGAACTTGAAGTCATATTAGGTATGTTTTCAAGGTCAAACAAAGATATATTTTTAGATAGGTCATTTTTAAACACTCCAGAGAGCTACAGAATATGGCATTTAAGATGTTTTAATAACATAGATTTTTTTTTTTTTTAATGACAATGAGACATATCTGCTCCTGGCAGCACCAATCTACTTCAGAGAAGATGATGGGCACTGAAGAAACTCCATATAGAGTTTACTTTCTTTGTGGCAAAAGTTAGCCACTGGACAAGAAAATGTCCTCGCCCCGACTGCTGACAGTATGCTGTCCAAAATGGACAAGCAAGATACAAAAGAAAGGACTGCTGAACCTTGCCAAGACAAGGTAGGAAGGCCTTTTAGAAAATCCTGCTTCACAGATGAGTCTGTCAGATATGCTAGGCCTGTAGGCCGAAGATGGATGCCCCAATGTTGCAGAGGAACCTTGGGTGACTATCCAGCTGTTTCTGTCATTTCTAACATTTTTTGGAAGTTGCTTGTTGCACTTCCTGCTTACTCAGTATTATTTCCTTCTTGGGTCTCTGATGGAGTTGAAGATTAGATAGTTATAGTTTTCCTTGTTCACAAATTCAGAAAAGAAACTCACTAAAGAGGTATAAAGTGTATAAGTTTGAAAGACATCAAAAGATAGTTTTCAGTTGGTAACAAGTTAGGATAGAAAGTGAATTAGGATTCACCAAAATAGGATAAATAATGGAGTATTTTCTCTGAATTTGTCAAATGTTTATGGACTGGACATTGTTAATATAATTCTTGACTGTATATACTGTAAATACTTATTGTACATAGTTTTTCTTGTATTAGTTATAACCTTTTTTATTATTTTAGACAAAAAAGGGGAAATGTGGTGATAAATTGTGTATCAAATAAAATTTGCCTGAAGACCAGAGAACAGAAAAAGGCACTAGATTAAACACAGAAGTCAGGCAGTGGTGGCACACACCTTTAATCCTAGCACTCGGGAGGCAGAGATCCATCTGGATCTCTGTGAGTTTACAGCCACCCTGGACTACATGAGATTGACTCTGTCTAGGAGAGAAACAGCCAGGCAGTGGTGGCACACACCTTTAATCCCAGTACTTGGGAGTCACACACCTTTAATCCCAGCACTAGGAAGGAAGTAATATGGCTGGGTGGAGAAAGTTATATAAGGAGGAGACAGGAACCAAGGCTTTTTCGGCTGATGCCTTTCGGATAAGGATGGAGAGGCTTTCAAACAGAGGATTCATGGAGTTGGCGAGGTGAGATGTGGCACTGGCTTGTTCCTTTGTCTCTCTGATCTTTCAGCATTTACCCCAATATCTGGCTCCAGGATTTTTATCAAGAGACCATCTAGATTTCAAGCAACAGAAGCAGGAACACTGCGGGGGCTGGGAAGATGGCTCAGCAGTCAGAGCACTTGCCACTCTTGCTGAGGGCCTGAGTTTGATTCCCAGCACCGACATGGTGCCTCAAAACTTGTCTGTTTGGCCAGGCGGTGGTGGCGCATGCCTTTAATCCCAGCACTCGGGAAGCAGAGGCAGGTGAATCTCTGTGAGTTCGAGGCCAGCCTGGTCTACAAAGTAAGTTCCAGGACAGCCAGGGCTACACAGAGAAACATTGTCTCGAAAAAAACAAACAAACAAAAACCAAAAAAGAAAAATAGAAAAAAAAAAAAAAAAAAACCAAAGGGGGGGGGAAAACCTAACTGTTACTCCCAGGCATTCCCAATAATAAACCTAAAAAAAAATTGCCAAATATATATATTGACTTCACACATAAAGGCATACAGGCTTAAAGCAAAAGAATAGAAAATGACTTTCTAAGCAAACAGAAACCTGAATCGTGGAAAACCTAAGGAGTGGCCGTAATTGCAATAGATAAAAGAGACTTCAAGGTAAAGATTATAAGACAAGGAAGGCTGTCACACAGTGACCAAAAAGTCAATTCACCCAGAAGACATAATGACTATAAGTTTACATGTACCTCTTATCAATTCCATAAAACAAAATGCTACCACACCTGAAGGGGAAGAAGACCCAGAGCAATCACAGCCTCAACGCTCACCCTCATCAGGGACAGATTAGCCAGACCAAAATTCAAGAGTTCCAGCACTCCATAGATGGTACCTGACATTACAGACATCTACCCAACGGCCGAAGGATATTCTCTGGTCAGTGGGCTCCTTAACTGCGGAGCTGTCTTACAGCTCATGATGACCTTATTGTCAACCTGACTCCACTTAGAGTCACCTCAGAAACAGACTTCCAGGGGTGTACCTGAGGAGGAAAGACCCCGATTAAATGTGAGTGGTTCCATTTCACAGTCTGGATTAGTTCACCACTGGCTTCCACGTGCATCGAGTGTACACAGATATATACAGGCTCACACATGAACATGCATACACAAATCACTCAAAGAAAAATGATCTATTTGCAGAAACCAATGGCACTAGACCACCTTATACCTGGTGAAGTAGATACACAAAACAAGTCCCTCACGATCTCTGCTATGGAATTAAAGAGTCGATCTGAGTACGTCAGTGGTCAGTACAGGCTGGGAAGGGCAGGGTGAGGGGTATTATCAGGACACAGTGTACGCATGTATGGAAAGACACAGAACAGCATGAGGGGCACAAAGAGCAAGGAAAGAACCACAAAGAGCAGTTCTCCAGAAATGGAGTGGAAATGCACAGAAAGGAGTTCTAAGTAACAACTAAGAAAACACAGTGAGAGGGAACAAGCAGTTCCTCAAGAAACCAGTCAGTGTGTTCCCAGGGAAAGACTCAGCTGGTAAGAAATGAGAGATGGGCTGGCTTAGCGGGTAAGAGCACTAGCGGCTCTCCCAGAGGTCTTGAGTTCAATTCCCAGCAACCACAACATGACTCACAACCATCTAGAACGGGATCTGGTGCCCTCTTCTGGCACACAGATGTTACAGCACTCATGCTGTGGGATGTCTTTCTGTATGCTGTGAATAAATGTGTTGCTCCCATTGGCTAATACAGAGAGCAGCTTTGGCCTATGGCAAGGCAGCTGGAGGCAGGTGGAAAATTCAAGTGGAGGTACAGAGAGAAGAAGGGCAGAGTCGGGGAGACGCCAGCCCGCCATCCAAGGAGCAAATGTTACGAACACAGGTAAAGCCACAGAACACATGGCGATACAGATTAACAGAAATGGGTTGAGTTAAGTTATAAGAGCTAGCTAGCAAGAAGCTTGAGCCATAGGCCATACAGTTTGTAATTAATATTAAGCCTCTGAGTGATTATTTTATAAGTGGCTGTGGGACTGCAGGTGGGAGATTCATCCAGACTGTGGGGCCCATCAGGACTGGAGAAACTTCCAGCTACACTTATATACGTAAAATAAATCTAAAAAAGAAAAAGAAATGATAGATGAAGCCAGGCATGGTGGCAGCATCTGCATTTGGGAGGCAGAGGCAGGGAGAACTCTGAGTTCAAGCCCAGCCTGGTCTGCAGAGTGAGTTCCTGGATAGCTGGAACTATACAGAAAAACTTTGTCTTGAAAAACCAAACCCCAAAAAAAAAAAAAAAAAAAAAATGTGATAAATGAAGATGCCAATGAATCAAAAATACAATGAAAATCTGCAATAGCATCAGCAGCCTAGACCAAGCAGAATGAATTTCTAGACTTGAAGTGAGGGTTATTGAACTAAGCCAGCTGTAGACAGAAGTACAAGGAAAGTAGCACCTGTGGAAATCTATCAAGAAAAGATCCACACAGTAGATTACAGAGGAGAAGGAATGAAGGAAGGCACAGGGAACATTATTTAGTAAAATAACAGCTAAAACCATCGAGTAAGGTCTGGACATGGACTCAAGTTCTACTCACTCCAAAGAGCTCCCTTTCAAGGCACTATAAGCAAGCTGTCCAGAACCAGAGTCAAAGAGAACTAGAGCCGGAAGTGGAGATGCCCGTCATCCCAGCACCGGGGAAGCTGAGCTGGAGGATCACAAGACCAAGGCCAACCTAGGCTATGGGGAGATTATATCTCAAAAAAAAAAAAAAATGGATGAATGAAGGATGGACAGACAGAAAGAGGAGAGGGAGGAGAGAAAGATGAGGAGGAATTTAAAAACGAGAGAGAGAGAGAGAGAGAGAGAGAGAGAGAGAGAGAGAGTCCAGTTACTGATTTCCCAGTGGACACCTGGAAAGGAGGAAGCACCACAGCCAAGAACACCATCCTCAGTGACGCAGCTTCTCAGAGAGGAGAGAAAAGATCCTTTCAAGCAAACCTGGAGGATTCTTCATCACTGGCCTAAGAAACAGGGATGGATGGAACTGTTTCAGCCAGAAGCACAGGAGTAATTATATCAGAAACACACACAGGGTAACTCTTTATGAGGGGTAAAGTCATGATTAGATTCAAAATACTCCATTACTGTGACACAAAATATCAGCTTCCAGAATTTAAGACTTATTTTTGTGGATGTGTGCCATATGTGCTGGGGAAGGTGCCTACGATGGCCAGAAGAGGGCGTTGGATCTCCCAGAGTTAGTTACAGGTGACTGTGAGTGGCCTGACGTGGGTGCTGGGAAACACACTCAGGTTCTCTGCAAATTTTAAGTGGGAAGAATAAAAGTCAGGTGGTATCAAGGGTGGTGGCCCAATTCTGTAACCCAAGCAACAAGAAAGCCAAGAACCCGGAGACCTCAAGGTCAACCATGTGACCCAGCATCAAAAAGGAGCTCCCAAGAGCAGATATCTACACAGGGAAAGCTGGGCTGCAGAGATGCTGGCGCTGCTCTATCCTGATCCCACGGAGGATGCCAGGCTCGGGGAGCAGGGGTGGAGGATCGCTGGGGCTTGCTACCTTCTGGCCTAAGCCAAGAAACGTGAGATCCGAGATCCGGGCTCCAGGGGAGACTCTGCCTCAAAGAAACAGACGACAGACGGCCAGTGACAGAAGAGGGTGTGCAGCGCCCTCTTCTGGCCTACACATGGGCATACACATGCACATTCACACACACAGGAGTCATGACAAGAGCTGCGTGCACACATTCACACACACACACACACACACACACACACACAGGAGTCATGACAAGAGCTGTGTGCACACATTCACACACACACACACACACACACACAGGATTCATGACAAGGGCTGTGTGCACACATTCACACACACACACACACACACACAGGATTCATGACAAGAGCTGTGTGCACACATTCACACACACAGGAGTCATGACAAGAGCTGTGTGCACACATACACACACACACACACACACACACACACACACACACACACAGGAGTCATGACAAGAGCTGCAGCGTGGCTCAGGAGTTACAAGCACTTGCTGTTCAAGAGGACCCAAGTTCAACTCCCAGCACTCACTGCAAGTGACTCACAGCTGCCTGTAACTCCAGCTCCAGGGATCCAACGCCCTCTTCTGGCCTCCGTGGGCAGCTTCTCACATACATGTGCACATATAAATAATAAATGGAGCCGGGCGGTGGTGGTGCACACCTTTAATCTTAAGGCAGATCTCTGTAAGTCAGAGGCCAGCCTGGTCTATAGAGTGAGTTCCAGGACAGCCAGGGCTGTTACACAGTGAAACCCTGTCTCAAAAAAAAAAAAAAAAAAAAAAAAAAAAAAAAAAATTCCAAAAAGCAACTTAACACTGCACCTCAAGGAACCAGAAAAATAAAGAACCAAGTCCAGGTCTCGGGATGGCTCAGCAATTAAGAGCACTTGCTGCCCTTGCAGAGGATGTCTCATTTCCAGCATCCACAGAAGGGCAGATAACCACCTGTAACTCCAGCTCAAGAGGATCCAACACCCTCTTCCAGCTTCCTCAGACACTCCCACGCATGCACATACTCACACACAGACACGTGTATATGCACATAAATCAAAATAAAATTTCAGGTTGATGAAACAATGAATTCTCTTTAAAAAATTAAAAGAACTAAATCCAGAGTTAGGAAGAGTTAACAGAGATCAGAGAGTATGTAAATAAATAGAAGCTAAAGAAAGAGCGCAGGGCCGGGGAAGTCACCGGTCACCACTGTGATCCCAGCACTCAGGAGGTGCACTCAGGAAGGCAGGGAGCGAAGGCCACCCCCCTACATAACAAGGGCAGCCTGAGATACATCAGACCCTGTCTCAAAAAAAAATATAAATAAATAAAAATAAAAATAACATGAAGAAAGAAGAGGAATATTATGTTATCCAGTGATACACCAATGTACCCGGAGAAGATGAAATCAGTGTGTCTGTATTTGCTACAGGCCTAGTCACAAAAGCCAAGATTGGAACAATCAAAAGGTCCGGGGCTGGGGAGATGGCTCAGCCACAAGCAAGCAGGTGGATCCGAGCCCAATCCCTAGGACTGTAAATGTAAAGAAGTCTGGTGGGCCATGCTTGTAGTTCCAGAGCTGGAGAGGTTGAGATGGCATCTCCCTGGGGCTCGCTGGCCAGCCAGTCTTGCTTACACTGTGAGCTCCGGCCAGTGAGAGACCCTGTCTCAAAAGACACAGTAGAAACAGGAGTGGCATGGATCTTCAGTCACCCAGGAGACCCAACTGTGGCGAGCCAAGTCTGGAAGCGTGCTGATCCTCAGTGGTTGGAAAGGGTTGGAAGAGTAAGGGAAACTTGTCACGTTTGGTCACCCTCATCTGAGTAGATCAATTACCAGATAACAATCTAGAAGTTTACTGGAGTCCGATGACTCCCTGCCTCATGGAGTAAATTTCAGTCAGAAGAGAACACAGCGAGGACTATCCATACATTTACTCAGATAAACCAAAATCTCTGTCAGGGTAGGATAAAAGTTCCAAGTCATCCTCAGAGAGTTCAAGACCAGCCTGGGCTAGCTACATAGACCTTATCTAAACAGGAAGTTTGAACCTTCATGCGCAAAGACACTTGCAAGCCCGACAGCCTGACTTCAATTCCTGGAACCCACACAGTGGAAGATCTGACACCCACAAGTGGTCCCCCGACTTCCACAGTGCCCACCCCCACCCTCTCGCACACAAAATGAATGCCCTAAAATAAAAAGCCACCAGTCAGGAGGTGGAGTAGGGGTCAGAGTGCCTGAGTCTGCGGTTCTCATGTAGGAAATGAGGACTTCACCTTGCAGAGTTCTTGTGACAATTAAATGTGGTGTGTGGGGGGCAGAGGTGGGGAGCGGGGGCTGTGAGGAGGCAGGGGAGCTGGAGGGGCCACAGCAGAGCCTGGCGTGGGAGAGCAGTGGGAAACAGCTTTGCCTCCTTCCTCGGTCTCCTCCAAGCACTGAGCAGAATCACAGGACTTCTCTCCCCACAGACAGAGGAAGCCAAAGAACAGGACCCACTCCGGAGCTCACCCACATCCACTCACTCACACTGACTAGCCACGGCTAAGGTGAAGAGCTGTGTCTGCCGTCACCAGGCTTCATCGGAGAAGAGAGAGATATCGGTGACAAACCTCCTCTGCAGCCACAATACTGCAGGGGACAGGAGCACAGAGGACAGGGACAGTGTTGGAGGGTGGGGCCTGATCCTGTCAGCGGGGAGCCGAGGAACAATTGGGCATTAACTAGGAGAGGAAGGAAAGAGCCAAGGCACCCCTGGAGCCTGGCAACCTGAGCTCAACCACAGGAGCCCACGTTAAAGGTGGACGGCGAGAATTAAGTCCACGGAGTTGTCCTTTGACCTCCGGGCACACACCATGGCCTTCACGCCCTCACATACATATCATGTGCCCCCGCCCCATAACAATAATTTAAACGTTAAAAGGGGGTTGGCCGAAGAGGTGGCTCAGTGGAACGGAGAGACCCCAAGTCCCCTTCCCAGCATCCATGTCAGGTGCTCACAACCATCTCAAAGCCAGCTCCTGGGAACCTGGTACCCTTGTCTAGCTTCCACGGCATCCTCACACATGTGGCAGACACTTACACAGACACATACATAAAGAAAGGTAAGTCTTTTAAAAAGGAGATTGAGAATTTCAGAAAGAGAAATAAAATAACAAGGATGGCCTCTGCTGGGCAGATGGGCTTTAGGACACAAGGCCGAGTCAGGGAAAGCACTGGACTAAGCATGGACGCATGCGAGTTAAGCCTAGGTAGAGTCTGAAACGGGGGCCAGGCCTAGGTGAGCCCACCCACCGGAAGCAGGACTGGAGAGGCCTCAAAGGAGCTCTTCTCCTACAGGGCTCTGAGACAGGATCAGGACATCAGAGTCATGCCGGCCAGCACCTCCTCAGGGAAAAGGGAGGCCTGGCCTCAGGAACTTGTTCAAACCCACTATCAAGACCGCAGACCTTGAGAGGCACATCCTCCATCCGGAGGCTGATTAAATATGTAGAGCTTTAGAACCGGAGAAGACCTCGAGACCCAACACCAGGGCACAAGTGTGGGGCAGAGGAGGCGCCTGGACTGGGCCGCCAGCAGCAGCAGCAGCGGTGACCAGCAGCAGCAGCACACAGCCAATGTCCAGTGCCCTAAATCCACTCACCTGGCAAGACCCCTGCACCTTGGACTTGGGCTGGCTCCTTGTCTCGCTCATCCGCCTGCTCTGAGTTCTCAACGACCTGGTCCAACTCCTCGCTGAGCTAAAGGAGAAGAAAGGGGTGAGCAGCTCGGCTGGGGCAGCCTTGCCTTTTCCAGGCTAAAAAGCAGAAGCTCCATCCACATACTTGTCACATAGGCACAAAGACCGCACGACACAGGATGTGTGAGGCCGATTCCACTGTCTTCTCTCACAGCCTGAGGCTGGGAAACTGCAGTAAAGGTTTCGGCAGGGCTGGCTCCCTGAGTTGTGAGGGAGACAGGTCCCCAGCCTCTCTCCTAGTTTCTGTGCTAGCCAGCAATCCCTGGCATTCTCGGCTTGTAGTTGTGTCTGATGCCTAACCCTGCCTCCATCTTCACAAGGCCCCCACGCAGTGTGTGCCCCTCTGGGGGTGCGCCTTTAAGGACACTCAACACGCTGGATTGGGACCCAGTACATCCTGTCTTTGTGTGATACACCTGAGTGACTATTTCCAATTCCAAATAGGGCAAGAACTGGAATTACACTTCAATATCTCCCTCTGGGAAACGCCAACCCACAGCCAGAGTCAGTCAAAGAAGCAGGAGTCACGCCACCTTGGTCTAGTTCCAAAGCCCATGGTCTTAACCACTTCCCAGAGGAAGAGGAAATGGGGCTTAGAGTCTCCTCAGAGAGAAATGAGAACAGCGAAGCTGGTGTCAGAACTCTGTGGGCGCTAAAGCCCACAGATGTGGGCGCAAGCGACAGAACAGGGTGAAGGCTGTGCAGGTAACAGCATTAATTAGCAGCAGGGTACCAGGCAACCGCAACCTCATAGTGTTCTCACCTGACCTGTCGGATGGGGAAATCTTGGCACTGAGAAAGCAGAGATTAGGGTCAGCGTCCTAACGCTTTAGGAAGGAGGCAGGTGAAGTCAGTTTAGAGGGATTCCATCCAACCGGAGGGGAAGAGCTTTTCCCAGGCTCATAGTGTTATCAAGTAAAGTTATAAGTTACTTCCCCTCCTCTGAGACAGGGTCGCATGTAACCCAGGCTGGCTTCAAACCCACTATAGTGGACAATGACCTTGAGTTTCTGACCCTTTTACGTCCACCTACTAAGTGCCGGGATTAAGCACTAAGTAAGCGCTGCAGCTCTGCTACAAACACCCCCGGCCCTCAGAGATCTTTCACATTCATCCCAGATGATTTAAGTAAAAAGTCTCAAGGGAGACAGTGGTCCCAGGAAGACTGGAACTCCTCAGAGCCAAGCCTGCGCAAGTCACCCTGACCCAGGCCTAGCGGCAATTTCCCTTCCTCCCAATTCCCTGTCCTGACACACAGCAGCCATCACAAGCCTTTGCCTGTTCCTGGCCATACTTCTCAGAATGCCCCATCCTGGAGCGCCAAACCCTCCCCTCAGCAGACACCTAACTCAGTCAGGTCCACTCTCAAAACAATCCAGGCAATAAAGACGCAGGCCAGCTTCATGGGACTTCAAAACAGGGCTCTTCCAGAGCCTTCTATCCATTGGGCATGACTCCAGTGAACACCCGATTCCACCTGTGGCCTAGCTCTCCAAGCAAGACAAAAGCCTGTGCTTCAATAAATTATCTTATAAGTCCTGCTAAGTAAGGAGATAC
This sequence comes from Peromyscus eremicus, assembly GCF_949786415.1. Lineage (NCBI taxonomy): Eukaryota > Metazoa > Chordata > Mammalia > Rodentia > Cricetidae > Peromyscus > Peromyscus eremicus. The sequence continues at coordinate 4,132,271 of NC_081431.1, forward strand.
CGGCCATGTGTGGCTGAGCGCGGACCTTTGAAGCCAAGACCCCCAAACTCCCCAGAAGCAGGAGCTGGCAGCATCCTGTTGTTCACTCGGGTCACTAACTCAACCGGGCGCTGAGCTCAGCACTCTGCCAACTCGTTTGGAGGCCGTGAGTTTCCAGTGCGGCCAGAGCCTCCGTGGGTGGAGATGGCCACCGGGACAAACTGCTGAGCTGCGGAAAGCTGCTGAGAAGCTTGGGCTGCTCCGGTTAGACAAGGTCTAACGGTGTGGAGACGCTACACCGCCTCGAGCAAACCTGGAGAGTGGTGGCAGACGGCCTAGGATGCGGCGCCGCGGAACGACACCAAGGGCAGGACCGGGGCAGCCCCACGACAGAGGAGCACAAGGGGCCCGGAGCGAGCGGGGCTCGGCAAGGGGAAGCCCGAGGCTCAGGCGACAGACAAAGAACTGCAAGGGTCGTGGGGCCGTGGAGGCGACGGGGAGCCGCGGAGGAGCGGCCGGCCACGCGCTTTCCCCACAGCCAGAGGCCAGAGTCCCTGTCATCCCGCGTGCGGGGACCACGCAGCAGCTCCACCTGCTAGAGCCCGCACGCCACCGAGTGCCAATCATCCACCTGCGCGGGGGTCGCGGTGCCCTGCCCGTCTCCCGCGCCCGCCCGGCTCGCACCTCCTGGTAGGATGTGGAGAGGTCCTGTCGGATCATGGCACTAGCCTGCTGCGGCTCACCAGGGACCGCGACGCCGCGGAGGCGCGCGCTCCGAGAGATGCCCGCTCCACTAAGCTAGACCAGCTCGGTCTACCGCCGAAGACCAGGCGTGGCGGCGCTCGGCGCATGCGCGCCTCCTGCTGCCGCCGGGCCCGCGCGGGCGACGCTGGGAGATGTAGTTCTGTGTGCCCGGAGAGGCTGTGAGAAGATCAACCTCCTGCCAGAAAGGCACGCATGAGTCTTACACTTCCTCTCTTTGTCAGGCAGAGGAACCGAGTGCCCGAGTGCTGCGTGGCATGGGGTCCAAGTGAGCTGGGTCGGAGCGCCCAGTAACGGGAAGAGGAAACTTGTGGTTTATAATAGGAATAAATGTCCAAAGAGCCCTGTGTTACTAAGCTCACCGTGGACTTCTGTCTTGATTCTTCAAGGCATCCTGCAACGGGAACGTTTTCCTTACAGATTAGGAAATTGAGATACTGGGGATACTTTGTATCAGAAAGGATTGGGAGAGAGTGGTGATCAAGTTAGTTCATCTGGGAAAAGACCAACAAAATTCTGAGGGGGCAGGGGAGGGAGAGACAGTGTCTCCCTTTGTAGCTCAAGCTGGCCTCGAATTCATAGGCAGTAACCATGCTTCAGCTTCCTAAATCCTAGGATTACACCTTTCCCTAATCATATAATCTTTATTCTTTTTTTAAAAAATATTTATTTACTTATTTATTTATTGTGTATGTGTGCCTGAATGTATAACTGTGCACCTCCTGTGTGCAGGTGACCATGGAGGCCAGAGAGGGCATCACACACATCCTAGCCTCCTATGTAGTGCTGGGAACCAAAGCCAGGTCCTCTGCAAGAGTGACAAGTGCCCTTAACCAGTGAGCCATCTCTTCAGCAGGTTCCTTCGTTCTCAGGTTGCGCACTTGGAAGTCTAGCTCTGCCTCTCACCCACAATCCTTGCCGTGCTCTGAGCCCTCCTTTTGTCTACCACTGCAGCCAACACCACAGCTTCACAGTACTCGTAAGAAACAAAAAGGGTCATCAGCAAACACCTACATACCTGTTCAACCTTGAGACACAAGCTCTAAATGCGGGGAGAACGGAATGTCTGCTGAGACTGGGTGGACTTGAGGACCACATCTTCCTCCTCTCCCTGGCTAGAGCCACTCAGCCGTGAAGCAGACAGAGGCTGCTTGTTAAACCTCAGTGAGCAGTGCTCTGTGCCCTGGGCAGCTGCAGCTTGGCAGCCCCGCCCCCAACCAACTCATGACACTTGACTCCCAACCACATCAGAGCAGCCTGGAACTCTTGTTGGAAGGTCTTGTGTCTCTAGGTGTTTAACAGCAGCAGCTAACAGAGCCCCCAGACAAGCGAGAGCAGAGGCGGGTGGCTCCCTCTGCAGCTCTCACCCAGGCCTCAGGGAACAGGACCCTTAGCTATAGGGTCCTGTTCTATACATAGTTATACATGTAGCTCTTACATACACCTAGGTACAAGGACCCTTCGCTCTACAATATTACCCCTCTTACTAGGCACAGGAGGACAGAGTTCCTCAGCCTTGACGACAGCCTGTATTCCAGCTCCTGAACTTAGTGAGTCTGAGACCCTTGGCCCTCCAGGCCTGGTGGCTCCTGGAAGTCTTCCAGTGACAAGGTCCTCCAGTTTCCTTTCTCAGGCTTGCTTTGTCTAGCCTTGCTCTCCACTCTCTACCTTTGTTGTGCTTGTCCCTGTGCTGGCCACTGTCTCCAACTGTCCAGTGGCTTCCCCGTTAGCCACCGAGCAGCTGGCTGTCTTGCTGCTTTCGCAGCTCAGCCTTCTGACCACTCAGCCTTGCCTGTTGCTGCCCCCCCCCCCCCCCCCCCCCGGTCTCCATGGCTGCAGCTGTGGTCTTCCTGTTTCCAGCTCGGCCCGCACCACTAGAAGTAGGCAATACAAGACCACTAAGGAAAGCTTCTTATTGGGCCTAATGTTGGGACACCAAGGGAGGCGGCACAAAGGCACACTATGGGAGAGGGGTCCTCTCACCACGTGAGCCGAACAGTGTTTATATAGTCAGAGAAGGGGTTCCAATCACAAAAGACTTCACCTGCAAATGAAAGTTTGTGTTTTCACCAATCACACATCCCCCTGCTGGGCCACCAGGTGGGAGTGCTCTTCATCAACATGGTTGTTGGTTACCCAGAGTTCCACAAGGCTTGTGACAGCAAGTAGTCTGTTACGGATGGTGGGAAACGACCCTGGCTGAGGCTGCACCTTGAAGAGCCAAAGCAATGGGTTACGATAGCTGGACAGTTTTCTAAGGCTCTGTGGAGTGTTCAGAATGGCTGGTGCTGCCATAAGGTAGCCTAAGACAGCCAGAACAGCCCAACTGGGGCTGGTTATGGCATCCAGTTGCCCCCACCCTGTAAATGCCTTTGCTTATTTTTCAGAATCGAGCATCAGAAGGAAGACTTAAGAACTTAGCAGATCTTTGATAAAAGTTTAACCATTCTCAACCACCTGCCCAGAGTACCAGAGAGAAGTTGGTTCCTTTTGCTTGTCTTACCTCTCACGCTCCCCTGCCCTAGGTCTTCTCCTCTCACATCTGTTAAATGGGCCAGTATACAGACAATACACACTTGATCATAGCCAAAAGCCCGAGAAGCAGCTATAGACAGTTTGTATAGCACCTAACACAGTGTACGTACTCAACAAATGTTGGTTACGTTTATTAAGGGGATTCTGGCTCAGCCATCTCACTTAATAAGAGCTCACAGCACTGGTTGGTTTTATGTCAACTTGACACAAGCTTGAGTAATTTTGGAGGAGGGAACTTCAACTGGAAACCTGACCCCACCAGACTGGCCTATGGGCAAAGCTGTGGCGCATTTTCTTGACTGTTGATAGATGTGGGAGAGCCCAGCTCATTTGGACAATGCTACCCTTGGCTGGTGGTCCTGGGTTCAATAAGAAAGCAGGTTGATCAAGCCATGAAGAGCAGGCTGTAAGCAGCACTTCTCCATGGCCTCTGGTTCAGCTCCTGCCTCAATTTCCCTGGATGGTGGATTTAGAAGCTGTAGGGTGAAATAAACCCTTTCCTCCCCAAGTTACCTTTAGTCATGATGTTTTATCACAGCAATAGAAACCCTAAGACATTTAGCAAACAAAAACACATGCAACTAATTAAATTTCTTACTGTGTCAATAAAAGGGTAGCTAATGGAATGTATCACACATAGGACTTTATAGCTGAAAGGAACCAGATAAACCTACCCTGGGCATACTAGACAATGACATATTTGGAGTCAATACTGGCTAATGTAATAGTCAACTCGGTTTAACAAACACAATGTGCATGCCCACACTGGATCCAGAAGTGACTAAGACACTCAGCTCTCTCATTCCTGTGGCTCTGTTGTGTGAGTGGGGAGAGGCCATAAAATAGAGTTTTCAGTCCTTGATGTCCCCAAGGCCTCTCCTCCCACCCTCCTGAGCAGTCACGCTTCAAAAGTGTGTGACTTCTGTCTTGTCACACCAGATTTCTGTTTCCTCATGTCGCTTCCTGTTTGCTTGATGTATTATTAGTATGCATGTATAAGATGGTGGGTGGTGTGTGTGCATGCCACAGTGTGTCCACGGAGGTCTGAAGACAACTTTCTATAAAGTCTGTTCCGTCCTTCCACCTTTACAGGTTCCAGGGTTGAACTCAGGTGTAAGGCTTGCCAGCCAAGCACTGTACCACTGAGCTCTCTCACTGCCCCCATGTCCTCTCTGCTGCTTTGGACACCAAACTCCTTTCCCAGCACACACTTTCCCTCCTGGCTTCCAGGACCCCTTGCTGCTACCCTCTTCTTTCCCAGTCTTGTTCCCTGGCTGGTCCTCCTGGCTCTACAAGGTGACCATCTTCAAAACTAGATTCTCCATCTCCTTTCCTCTGGTTCCCTAGGGGCCAGGGAAGTGGCTGTCTCATGGCTCATGGCTTCAATTACTCTCTGCCCTAGAGTCTTGTAATGAGTTTATGTTCCCTCCAAATATTTGGAAGTACCTCAGAATGTGACTTTGTTGGAAACAGGGTCACTGAAGATTTGATCAGACATCAGTGGAATAGGGTAAGCCCTATCCACTAATACCTGTGTCCTTGTGAAAAGATGGACGGCATCTTACGTTCCCATTGCTGTTGATACTACACCATGAGCAAGGCAACGGATAAAAGGAAGCGTTTAATTTGCTTTCAGTTTCAGAGGTTAGAGTCCATAGTGGTGAAGTGAGGCTCCCATCACACTTGATCTGCAACCATGAGGCGGACAGAGAGAAAGCTCCTCCCCACCCCCACCCCAGGGACACACTTCTCCTCCATCAACGTCACACTGCCTAATCCTTTCCAAACAGTTCCATCAACTGGGACAAAGTATTCAAAGATGAGCCTATGGGAGGCCTCCTCCTTCAAACCACCACACACAGTGACATGAAGACAAGACAGGAGGACACCGTGTGAGACAGAAGCAGCCTGGTGTGACACAGCCCAGCAAGCCAAAGTGGCTCCACTGAGTCACGTGAGGGCTCAGGTCTCCACTCCATCCCTGGGCCATGTGTGCCCCGGGACAGCTATGAACCCAGCCTGACACAAAAATCACAAACTTACTTAAAATACAAGTTTTTTTTGTGTTTTTTTTTTTTTGTAACTTGATTGCGCAGTTCTCAAACATGAACTTTGTAGATGACATCGTATCACAATATGAAAATATTGGACACACCTATAAATCATCCAGTTTGTGGTCCTTCAGTTCAGTGGCCCTAGGAAACAAACCCGCCCCCAAATGCACGCAAACACATCACTCTCTGAGGCCTGGGCTTGTATGTCGCTCCACTCAGAGTCCACCTAGAGACAGCAGTGGGCGGCGAGTGAGAGCGGGTACCTGGCACCCAGATGCCCAGGTCTTGGCTCTGCTCTGACCAACCCTGTGGTCTCGGTAGTTAATGAACCTGCCTGTACCTCGGTTACCTTATGCGTAATACAAAACTATTGCTACCTATTTGCAATGGTTAATTTTGATTGCCAACTTGATTGTAGAATAAGGAACCCTAGGGCACTGGTGAGATATTGGTGAGGCATTTTATCCTCGGGGAATAAATGAGTTATCAGAAGTCTTTAGAGCTGGGTTTCCATCAAACTCAGTCCAGAGGAAGCGCTGCCTGAGATTGGCAGGTCCAGGGAAAGGGAAAGGGAAAGGCCCAGATCATCTTTGGACCTCCATGCTTCGCTGCAGAATGCAGCTGTTAAGCTCCAGCTTCCCTCCCAAGACTCCAGCCCCGAATCCAAAGGCTTCTTATTGCTCTAGTTCCAGCCAGGTGACCCACAGCCCTGACTCTCATCCTGACCACCACCTCCTTCCTTCCTGTGCCCAGTCTCCTCTGGGTTGCCACGGGCTGTCATCTCGGCCTCTTCTGCCACCTGTGCGGCCAGCGACCTGCACCACAGCCCTTCTGTTTTACCGTTAGACACAGTTAAGACAGAAATACTAGTACACAGCGGTGGGAAATAGTTTCCGGTTTCTTTTTTAATTTTATTTATTTTATGTGTGTGGCATGGGATATTCCTTTACACTGTGTGAATATATGTCACTGTGATTGGTTTAATAAAGAAGCTGACTGGTCAACAGCTGGACAGGATAAGGTTAGGCGGGAGAACCAGACTGAGGATGCAGGGAAGAAGGAGGAGGGAGTCTCGGGAGTTTCGAGCAGACACAGAGAGAAGCAAGATGAACGTGCCATGTTAGAAGAAGGTACCGCCATGTGGCAGAGGGTAGATAAGAAATATGGGTTTCAGAATTTAAAATGTAGGAGTTAGTAACAAACCTGAACTATTGGCTGAGCATTTATAATTAATAATAAGTCCCTGAATGGTTATTTGGGAGTGGCTGCTGGGACACAGAGAAACTCTGCGTACAATACGGATGTTTTGTCTGCATGTATGTCTGGGTACCACGTTCATGCCTGTTGCCCACAGAGGTCAGAAAGGGTGTCAGATTCTCTGGGACTGGAAGTTACTGATGGTGTGAGCTGCCATGTGGGTGCTGGGAATTTGAGCCAGGTCCTCTGGAAGAGCAGCAGGTGCTCTTAACCTCTGAGCCATCTCTCTGGCTCCAGTTTCTATTTTCTTTGCTGATCACAGTTGCTTCCAAGTATTTTTAAAAATGACTCTGGGTTTAAGTAGCAGAGGGCACTTGGGGCACCTGGAGAATCCGGGTTCAGGTAGATTCCAGTGTGCCTGGTGGACATGTTATTCAATTATGGACTGATCCTTAGCTTCTCTGGGAATTTGGCAGCTAGGTGTGGTCAGTAGAAATTGCAGGAAGGAGCTTTTGATTTCAAAAGGGTCCCGACACACAGGCCTGCAGAAGGTGAAGGAGCTGGAGCAGTCAGACAGAATGCTGGAGGGCAGAGACGTTGTCAAGTTGTGTTTGGCCTGAAGGGCCTCTTCAAGGCCACGATCATGTTAGTTGCAACACAATCCTATAAAAGAACCAGGCTAGGAGAATCCCTGTAAGGTCAGCCTTGGTACATACATAAACTACTGAGTGAAAACCTGGAGGGGGGGCGGGGAGGGAGAGAGAGAGAGGAAAGAAGGAAGGAAGAAGGGAAGGAGGGAGGAAGGAAGGAAGGAAGGAAGGAAGGAAGGAAGGAAGGAAGGAAGGAAGGAAGGAAGGAAGGAGGGAAAAGTTAGCAAGCCAGCTGGGCCTGGTGCCACGGCCTGTAATCCGGTTTTCTGCAGGCTAAGGCAGGAGGATCATCTCCAGTTCAGAACATTATAGGCTACATAGTAGGACTTATTCTCAGAGAGAGAAGCCAATTATAAGCCTGGGTCCTGTCTTGCAGCGCCCCTCCCTAGGTGCCGATGGTGCTCCGCCCCGCCGTCCTCCCGCCCGCTCCTCGCGGTCCATGGCGCGCCGGGCGCCCGGGTGGCGGCTGCGGCCGCTGGCGGCGCTCGCCCTGGTGCTGGCTCTGACCCAGGTACCCACAGCCCGCTCTGGGCAGACGCCGCGCCCCGCACAGCGCGGGCCCCCGGTGCGGCTCTTCACGGAGGAGGAGCTGGCCCGCTACGGCGGCGAGGAGGTAGGCGGCGCGGCCTGGGCCGGCTGCTGTCCCCAGGCCCCAGCTGGTGGCAGGGGACCCACGCAAGGCCCTTGGTGAAAGCTGAGCGCTTCCCTCGCCCCGCCTTGTCGCTGTGGGTTTGAGTACAGACCTCAGACCCTTCTAGATTTTAGCGTGAGCATGGCTGGGGCCACACGGCCTAGGGTTTGTGCAGTGGCCAGCAAGAGCACGCTCCCGGGGCTAGGGGGACTCGGGCGGGCCCAGATGACCAGCCCTTCCTTTTCCTGCCTCGGTGTCCCAGGCCTTCTGAAGCCCACCCATCAGACCCTACTTAGTGTCTAGGCCCGTGGACATGAATGCAGAGTGGGAAACAACACTCTCCCACATGGGCGGCTGCTTTATGTGGGGAGGAAGTTGGGTCTAGTTTGGGAGAATCAGTTCAAGGCATTGCAGTGCTTTCCAGGAATGAGTCCCCGGCCTTTACTGAGGGGGAACCTAAGCACTCAGTGTACAGGAGGGAAGGACCCGTGTGGATTTGCTGAATCTCTCTGTCCTGTGCTCCCTAGCCTCTCCTCCATTAGCCGGCCTTACACTGACCAAATATGCAAGGGCCACTCCGAAGCACCTTATGAGTGACAGTTTAGGCCATAGGTTCCCAACCTGTGGGTCACGGCCCCTTTGGATCAAATGACCCTTTCACAGAGATCCCCTAAGACCGTCTGAAAACACAGATATTTACATTACGATTCATAACAAAATTACAGTTATGAAGTAGCAACAAAAATAATTTTATGGTTGGGGAGTCACCACAACATGAGGAACTGTATTAAAGGGTCACAGCATTAGGAAGATGAAGAACCACTGGCACTGGTTTAGACCCATGGGTCCATGAGGACACAGGGATAGGAACATGATGGGAGGGAGGGGAGGGGAGGTGGGTGGGGGCGTTTGAATGGTTTTAAGGGCCCGTAGGAGGGAGCTCTTGGTGCAGATGTGTGCAGAGAACCCTTAGCAAAGCAGGCCTGCTGTCTAGCAAGGCGACCGTTCCTCCCTAACTGATGGGGGTGCCGCACTGCCTGTGATGTGTGTGCAGTGTGGTTTATGTGGAGCACTACACACGGGAACATCCAGAACAGCTGCAGAAGCAGCTGGGATTTCTAGTGGGCAGACTGGCTCTTGAAGAAAGGCATACCTAGAAACTGCAGGACAAGGACCGAGGAAAGACCCTGGTTTTTATATTGATCATACTGTGGGTTGAGACTGAAGGGTGGAGAGCCCTAAACTTGAAGTGGGAGGAGCCAGGGGAGGAGTTGTTGGGGGCAGAGGCAGAGGAGTGCCTGGGTAGAGTTAGCAGAGCTGTGATATGCTGGAAATGGCTCTGGTCTACGCTTTGGGTCCAGGGGAAATTACCACCACCCCCAGTAGCATCGTGGTTTGTGTGATCAATTATTTGGTCACTCTAAAGTGTAAACCTTTGAATGGTACGTGGGCTTGCATTCCTGCTGTGCCGTGTGATTTGGGCCAAGTCACTAAGCCTCACAGCTGCTATATTTTCAACTGTATGGTGTTGGCATCAGAGAGAGAGAGTGAGTTTGCAGATGGTAGGGCTGGCTAACTAGGCAGGCTGGACCAGGAAGGAGGCTGGAATTCTCCAGCAGATGGATTTTCCTTCCTTCCTTCCTTCCTTCCTTCCTTCCTTCCTTCTTGGAAGGGGTTGTCAAGACGGAGGTCTCACTATGTAGTTCTGGCTGTCCTGGACTCACCATGTAGACCATGGTGGCTGAGGAACTCATAGAGATCTTAAGGCAGGCATCACCATGCCTGCCTAGGTGGAGTTCCTTTTTCCTCAGGGAACCTCATGGCCTTTCAGTGAGTTGGCGAAGGTCACACCCACCCAGATTATCTGTGATGACTTTCTTTATGTAAAGTCACCTGACTGTAGATGACTTCCCTGCCACACCTGGCTGAGTATTGATAAACTTTGGTTGGTAGCACTTCTGGGTGGATGTGTAAAACTCGTGGTTACAGTGAGTTCCTCCTCTACACAGGCATTTTGTGACGCTGGAATGAGACTCTGCATGACAACCCTTAACCAGTGTCAGCTGCCGCTAGCCTCATTACCTTGTGTGAAAGTTAATTGAGAGTGCTGAAGGAAACTTCAGGCCCAGACACTTCTGTTTCCATCTGCGTTCTATTGTTTTCTCCTATCCCTATTAGTCTGTTGATAAATCCCTGTTCTACGACCCACAGATAGGGCATGGGTGCTACCTGCAGTTAGAAGAACATGGCCTCAGACCACAGGAGGGCAGTGTTTTCTCTGAAAAAAACCCACCCACAGCAGATTCCCTCTTTTCCAAAACGGGGTGCTGAGAAGCTGGTCTGGCTCAGCCCTGGCCTGGGCCCAGAGGATGGTGAGGTACAGGTGCTCTGGCCAGTGCTCTACGCCTGCCTGCCAGCTGTCCCCACACTCACTTAACTTCCTCTCTGCCCAGCGCTTCCATGGCCCCTGCATTGGAGCTATTGAGACACTTGCCACTGACCTCTGCTTGGCCAGAGACAGGCAGAAGGGCCAGATGGTAAGGTGCATGTCCCAGGTGAAGGACATTGAAAGCTCTCGTACCCTCCTGTCATGTATATGTCTCTGGGCTAAGGATGCCCTCTGGTGGGCGGCAAGAGAGGGCAGGAAGAACCTTGTGTTCCAAAGCTCCACATGTGGTCCTGCCTTCCCCCAGTAGTGCTGTATCATTTAACCTCCTTGGACCCAGACAGCCTTACTCAGCAGGATGTGGTGGGGCAAGCCTGGAATCCAACTCTCAGGAGACATTCAGGAGAACTGAGTTCAAGGCCAGCCTAGGTTATACAGCAGGCAGTGTCTCAAAGCTCACACTTGTGTGCATGCGCACACACAGACCCGTGCACATATGCACAGCTAACAGCCTCACCCATAAGAAAGTGTGAGCATCTTCTAGACTCCTTCCAGGTTTAACTTCAAACTCTCTGAGCAATTTTGGAATTGCATTTTCATTGTTCTGGTTTTTGAGACAAGGTCTCACTATTTGGCCCTGTATCTTAGGGTTTCTGTTACTGTGGTGCAACAGAATAACCATGGCCAAATGCAGCTTGGGAGGAAAGGGTTTATTTCATCTTACACTTCCAGGTCATACTCCATCCACTGACGGAGGTCAGGGCAGGAACTCAAGCAGAGCAGGAACTTGGCTGGGGGCAGGAACTGAAGCAGAAGCCATGGAGGGGTGCTGCTTAAGGGCTTGCTCCTCACAGCTTGCTCAGCCTGCTTTCTTATAGCACCCAGGACCACCAGCCCAGGGGTGGCATCACCCACAGTGAGCTGGACCCTCCCAACCAATCATCAAGAAAATGAACCACAAGTCAGCCTATAGGCCAGTCTTATGTAGATATTTTTCAATTGACGCTTCCTCTTCCAAAATGTCTTTAGCTTATATTAAGTTGACATAAAACTAGCCAGCCTACCCTGGCTGGCCAGGAACTCACTATGTAGACCAGGCTAGCCTCAAACTCACAGACATCCACCAGCCTTTGCCTCTTGAATGCTGGGATATGCACACTCACACCTAACTGGAATTACACTTAATATACATTTCCATTAGGAAAACCAGTCTTTGTTGTCTGATTCTTCTTGAGTTTACAGCTCTTAAAACTTAGATTAGGCTCTTCCGTTTTGTGGTCATCTCTCTTGAGTGGCAGCTGCCAAAATGATGTTCAATCCCTTTGTGACTTCTGACCAAAGCAAGAACTGGAAAAGGCATTCCAGGGTCCCTTTCTACCCTGGGAGGAAGGTCACCTCTGAAAGGATGGCAAAGGTCAGGTTGTACGAGGACACCACAGAGGTCAGTGAATTGTCAAAGTGGTCCAGGTTTACAGGAAGGAAGGTGTCGTTGAACAAGTGCGGAGTGGGGGTTTAACAGTACAACTGTCCGTGTTGGCGTTTACCCAAGAGGGTGGTTGTTACCCAGGCTGGAGTTAAAGGCCACAGAAAATGGTCTTTACTGGATGTAAAGCCAAATCAAACCAAGAAGAAAGAAGAAACAAACTGAGAAATAGAGCAAAATAGGATCGTGTAAAACCTTAAAACTGTTAAGTGAAAATGGAAGCAAAGCACCGTCTTAGAGGAGGGCTAACAGCAGCGGACACTCTGCAAGAACAACTAACTAGATGGTTCAGCGCTTGTCCACTGCCCCACACCCCGCTGAGCTGACGCCTTCACTGGACTCTTGGAACACAGACGACCACTCCCAGACATCAGTCGATATGGACCCACATCTAGCTGTGGGTCCCCAAACATGGCACCTACCCAGGCGGAGAAGGCAGTGGGTGTCTCTGGTCATTCTATCCACCCAACCGAGGCCCCCACCCACCATCCACCCTCTCAGCCACTGTTTCCCGACAGTCTGAACCCAAGTGCCTTGTGAAGGGAGCAAACTGGTCTCCAGGAGAGACTCGTCCTCACACACCTGGTGTTCAGAGGTTGCTGTTCCTCTCTGCATGGCTGTGTCACAATGCTCCTGAAAAGGTGCCACGCACACCTATCTGCCCCTTCCTGTAATCTCCTCTTAGCACAGCGCCCTCAGCATGTAGTTTAATAAGGACATAAATGTCTTACGGGGAAGAAATGAAGAGCCTAGGCAATAAGAAAAGTGAAGAAGCGACGGGGCGGGAAGTTGGACAAACACTGCAGTTAAACTGCAGCTGTGACACACACGTGGGAGACGGGTGGGTGTTGAGACAGGCCTGATGAGTAGCCCAGGCTGGCCTGGGATTCATGGCAATCCTCCTGCCTCAGCCTCCCAGGTACTATAGTTACACATTTTTTTTTTGACACAGGGTCTCACATAGTCTTCCCCGGAACATATTATAGAGCCGAGGGTGACCTGAAGCTTCTAAGCCTCCTGCCTCCACCTCCAGAACAGGGGGTGACAGGTATCAGCCACTGCTTAGTTTGTGCAGGGGGTGGAAGCCAGGGCTTTCTTCATCCTAGGTGAGCATTCTACCAACTGAGCCACATCTGCAGGCCTGGTCACCCATACAATCCCTCTGGGCTTACGTAAGCCTGAATAAACCCTTCCTTCCAAGGTGTCTTAGTCATGTCATGTCACAGTGACAGAAAAGAGCTGATGTAAAGGACAGACATCTCTCAGGCCAGTGCTGTGATGGTCTGCTACCTTTTCTAGCTGTAACCACCTGTTCCCCAACTTTGACTGCTTATCAAGTGAGATATCTAATCTAGAGAAGTGGTCCTCAACCTTCCTAATGCTGTAGCCCTTTAACACTGTTCCTCATGTTGGGGTGACCCCCCCAACCGTAAAATTACTTTGTTGTTGCCACTTCATAACTGTAATTTTGCTACTGTTATCAATCATATTGTGACCCACAGGTTGAGAACCACTGATCTAGAGGAATAGGAATGCAGGGCACATGGTTTGGTGTTTCTGAAGGACAAATGGACATTACAAGGAAGTAGAATGCAGTTCATAGGAAGGTGTTCAAACCACTGTCACTCATGGTTCTAAGACCGGAAACAGCCAGTACCCGCAGCCCCGCAGCTATAAGAGCATATGCATGACACTCATAAGGTCCCTGTCAGGTGCACAGTCCTTCATAAGGCAGGGTCCCACGGACCTGTGTAAGTGACAGGAATTTTCCAATATGTGGAAGTAGAGTTACCTATAAGAAGCAAAACGTGGGGCTGGGAAGATGGCTCAGCTTTTAAGAGCTTTGCTGTGCGACCCTGAAGACAGGAGTTCAGATCCCAGCACCCACTTAATAAGCTGGGGATCCTGCACACACCTATAACCCCAGCTCCAAGGAGGGTGGAAGCAAGAAGGTCACTGGGGTTTGCTGGCTTCCAGCCTAGCCAAGAAAATGGGAACCCTGGGTTCAGGGAGAGACCCTACCTCAAAGGAATAGCTGGAGTGTCATGGAGGATCCATTGCCATCCATTACCCACCTCTGGGCTCCTTGTGTATGCACAGGTATCAGACACACACACACACACACACACACACACACACACACACACACACACGTGATTTTTAAAGTTGTTTTGCCTGCATGGATGTCTACACCACATGTGCCATTGTGTGCCTGGTGCCCACCGAGGCCAGGAGTCAGGTCCCCTGGAATCGGAGATGCAGGTGGTTGTGAGCTGCCATGCAGGTGCTGGGAATCGAACCCATGTTCTCTTATCCACTGAGCCATCTCTCCAGGCCCAAATAAATCTTTTTTTAGGATAGAAGCAAAATAAAAAGTGGATCACTGGCGTGCTTAAACCCACGTGTGTCTGCTGGTGACAGGACAGTGCTCTGACTGAACTCATCCAGCGTTTTGTTCTCTTTTGATTTGTATTTGTTTTGTTTTTTGAGATAGGGTCTTACGTAGCCTAGGCTAGCCTCAAATTTGATAAGTAGCTGAGACTAACCTCGGACCTCTGATCCTCCTGCCTCTGCTTCCTGAATGCTGAGATTACGGAGTGCACCACCCTGCCTGGCTCTCTCGTCTGCTTCAGCTCCTGACTGTTTTACAGGAGGGCATTGCCACTCTCTCCATGGTGCTTTCTGACTTCCCAAGCTTTGCTGAGTGGGTATGACATTGCCTATGAGGTGGTGAGCCTGCCAGGGTCAAGCCTTGCGACCCACCACCATTCCTCACCCAGCTTGTGGTGAGCAGTCCTCACTACCTGTTTAGAGAGCCGGCGTTTCTCCCTGCTCCTCACGCCTCTCCCCTGCTTTCTAGGAGGATCAGCCCATCTACTTGGCAGTGAAGGGAGTGGTGTTTGATGTCAGCTCTGGAAAGGGTAAGTGGCTTTCTTTCTTTCTGGGGAACTCAGGGCCGGAGCAGGCTGGGGCCTGGAGGAAAGAGGCAATGGGTTATGTCAGGCAAGGCCCTCCCCTTCCCTCTGAAAGACCCGGATGGAGCTAATTCCTGTCAGTGTTTTACCAAAAGAGGTCTATCTACTTAGTATTTCCTATCAGCACCATGTTCCTATTTGAAGTGCTCTGGAATCCAGATCAAACCCGATGAGCACTCGAGTTGAAGCCAGAAAAGTGCCCCTTAGCTAAGATTGCTGATGTAGAAGGTGACAGAACATGGTGACAACACCATGGAACAGTTTCCCCTTTTTCTAATTTTTATTTTCTGTGTGTGGGTGTTTTGCCTGCATGTACGTCTGTATACCATGCACACACAGTTCTCACAGAAGCCAGAAGAGGGTGTTGGATCCCCTGGAACTGGAGTTATAGTTGGTTGTGAGCCATCATGTGGGTACTGGGAATTGAACCTGGGTCCTATACAAGAGCCAGTGCTCTTAACCACCGAGCCATCTCTCCAGCTCCAGGAGGTGGGTTTTCATGACATCCTGTAAGTCCACATAGTAGGAGACTTGGCTTCCTGAGGCATTTGAGACCAGAGGCTCTTTTTGTCTGTGTATACATCTACATGCATACATATATACATACATACATCTGTGTTTCTGTATACATCTATATACATACATACATACATAGAGATAAAACATACCATACACATACACCCTATACACAGATACACACACACACACACACACACACACACACACACACACAGAGGATTGAACCCAGGACTTTATGTACGATAAAGTCGTACTTTATCATACTTTAAGTATAATAAAAGTAGGCAAGTACTCTACCACTGAGTCACACCCCATTTCCTTCTTCCCATTTTAAAATACTTTCTTTGAGGCAGGTGCAGGCTAGCCTTGAACATGCAAGCCTCTTATATCAGCCTCCTTCCTAGCTGTGATTACAGGCCTGCATCGTTAGGCAGGACTTCAATTTTAATTTTTAAAGAGACTACATTGTGTGTTTTCTGCAAACCACCACTTAGTTGGCAGGTATGTCTCACTCATGTTCTGGGTTAGTGGAGCACCATTCTGGGTTAGCGGAGCACCATTCTGGATTAGCGGAGCACCATTCTGGGTTAGCGGAGCAGCATTCTGGGTTAGCGGAGCAGCATTCTGGGCTAGTGGAGCACCATTCTGGGCTAGTGGAACAGCATTCTGGGTTAGCGGAACAGCATTCTGGGTTAGCGGAGCACCATTCTGGGTTAGTGGAGCACCATTCTGGGTTAGCGGAGCAGCATGCTGGGTTAGCGGAGCAGCACGCTGGGTTAGTGGAGCAGCATGCTGGGTTAGTGGAGCACCATTCTGGGTTAGTGGAGCACCATGTAGACTCAGGCCTCCCATCTGCCCTGCTGTGTTCATCTTCAGAACTATAGCCTTTCTGAGGATTGAGGGGTCTGGAGAACCCCCAAATGTAAGCTCCTGGCTGTTCTCCATGTACACCCATACTCTCCCTCACCCCATTGCAGAGTTTTATGGGCGAGGAGCCCCCTATAATGCCTTGACCGGGAAGGACTCCACCAGAGGTGTGGCCAAGATGTCTCTGGATCCTGCAGACCTCACTCATGACACTGTAAGCTGATGAACATTTGTCTGCTTCCATGCTGTGGGTTTTGTTACTGTTTTCTGTCTTTTTTTTTTTTTTTTTTTTTTTGAGACAGGGTCTCACTATGTAGCCCTGTCTGGGCTGGAACTCTATGTAGACCAGGCTGGCCTCGAACTTACAAGACTAATTCTGCTTCCTAAGTGCTGAGATTAGAGATTTAAACCACTAAACCAAGGTGACTTTGTTTTTTTGTTTGTTTGTTTGTTTTAAGTCTCTGGGTTAAACAAAGTTGTTTTATTTTTGTGGATTCAAACCCAGGCCCTCCACATGCTAGGCAAATGCTCTGCCACTGGGCATGATCTTTGGCCCACAAAACTTCTTAATAAGCAATTAATTAGCCTCTGTGGTATAGTGGCCAACTACTTTTTTGAAATGCCACTGTTGTGTGATATTTTGACCGAATTCTGACAATGAAGTTCACTTTAAGGCAGAGGGTGGACCTAGGCACTAGCTGATCAAAATTAACCATAGAGGTCTTGAGGGACTGAGGACAGAAAGGAGACAGGAAGTAGTAAGGCAGGGCTGAGTTCTCAGCCCTTTTGGATGGAGGAACGGAAGAGAGAGGAGGTCATTGGTGGCTTCACTGCTTCTCTGATCTTTCAGGTTCTTACTCTGATACCTGACTCCCAATTTTTTTATTGATAAAGAATAATTAGATAAATGCTTCAGGTCACCCCTACTTAGGAGCCTCCCATGGCTCCTCACTGTCTACAGACTTAAGTCCAAGCTCTGTGTGGACATGTCATCCAACATAGGAGACCGCACCGCTTGTCCCCAGCATGCCCAGCAGCTTGACATCCCTGTAGTCTGCACCCCATCCTGAGTCCCCCTCTCGGGAGCTGCCATAGCCTCGTTGATGAACTGGGGGGAAACAGAACCACCCTCCATGCTCATGCTCTGTGCAGAAGGAAACAGCATTTTTGTTTTATTTTGTTTTTTTTTTCGAGACAGGGTTTCTCTGTGTAGTTTTGGTGGCTGTTCTGGAACTCGCTCTGCAGACCAGGCTGGCCTCAAACTCACAGAGATCTGCTTGGCTCTGCCTCCCGAGTGCTGGGATTAAAGGCGTGCGCCACCACCGCCTAGCTTTTGGAAAGAGCATTTTTAAAAATGGGGCAGGTTATAGCAAGGCTTGGTGGTGCACGCCTTTAGTCCCAGCACTTGGGAGGCAGAGGCAGGCAGGTTTCTGAGTTTGAGGCCAGCCTGGTCTACAGAGTGAGTTCCAGAACAGTCAGTGCTACACAGTGAAACCCTGTCTTGAACCCGCCCCCCCCCAAAAAAGGGAGGGGGCCGGGGAGGCTGGTGAAGTAGCTCAGTAGGTAAAGATGCTTTTTGTTAATCTTCATGACCTGAGTTCAATCCTTGGGACCCGAATGGAGAGAAAGGTCAAACGGAGGTTAGGAACTGACTCCAGCAAGCTGTCCTTTGACCTCTGCATGCATGCCATGCATGCATACACATAAAAATAAATGTAATCTCAAAAATAATTTTTTTAATTTATTTTTTTATGTGCATTGGTGTTTTGTCTGTGTGAGGGTGTCAGATCCCCTGGAACTGTAGATATAGACAGTTGTGAGCTGCCATGTGAGTGCTGGGAATTGAACCCAGGTCCTCTGGAAGAGCAGTCAGTGCTCTTAACCACTGAGCCATTGCTCCAGCCCTAAAATTAATTTTTTAAATAGCGATCCCTACAATAGGCTGTCATTTACCTAAATTATACTCATCAAATCAGTATAGATAGAGATAATTTAAATTATTTTTTTTGTTGTTGTTTGTTTTTTGAGACAGGGTTTCTCTGTGTATCCCTGAACCAGGTTGGCCTCAAACTCAGAGATTCATGTGCCACTACTGCCTGGTGAGATAAGTCAATTCTTAAGCCATAACATTACAGAAAGAAATTAAGGGGAAGCATCTAGACAGCCTTCCATTACTGTAACCAAATATTTGAAATAAATAACCTTAAAAATTATTTTTATTTTTGTGTATGTGTGTGTCTGTATCAGTTTATGAAGAGGGCATCAGATCCCCTGGACTCTGAGGCAGTTTTGATGTGGGTGTTGGGAACCATACTTGGGTCCTCTACAAGAGCAATGGGTGCTCTTAACCACTGAGCTATCTCTCCAGCCTTGTAAACAATGTCTAAAGAGAAAGGGGTTAATCTGGAGGCTGATGTCCATCACTGCCTGATCCCATGGCTAGAGCATGAGACAGAGAAAACCCATACTCCTCATGACCAGGAAGCAGAAGAGAAAGGGGAAGTGGCCAATGTCCCACAATTCCTGTGGAGGGTATACTCTCAATGTAAGGACCTCTCTCTAGGCTCTGCCCCTAAAGTCTCCATCACCTCCCAATAACTCCACCCTGGAGACCAAACAATTGACATGGGGACCTTTCATAAAGTGACACTCTCCATCCAAATCACAGCAGTGTACTGAAATGTGTACCACTATAGAGAGGTAGACACAGGCTATAGAGCAGCCCATCCAAGACTGGGTGTCCTGTGGACAATAATCCCTTTATCAGCTAACCAGCAAATTGGATGAAGTTGCTCCTCTGCATTCTTGCCCTGCACACACACTTGACACTCCACCTCTGTACAGACACTTTGCACCTATACCCTGCATTCATATACCCTGCACATATTCTGCTCACAACCTGCGCACATATGCTGCACTCACCCCTGCACACACACACACACACTGCACTCACATCCTGTAAACACCCTCACTTACCCTCTGCATACATACTCTGTATACCTAGGGCTGTTTCTTTAAAAGTCCATTGTCTGTAGGTGGAGTTTTTCTTTGGGACCACAGGCTCCCCAAATAACCACACGAAGACTTACTATTAATTATAAATGCTAGGCTGATAGCTCAGGCTTGTTACTAACTAGCTCTTTCAACTTAAATTAACCCATATTTCTTATTTACACTCTACCATGTGGCAGGACCTTTCTCAGCATAGCATGTTTGTCTCCTGCATTCTCTGGCTGGCTGGCAACTCGGCCCTCCTTCCCAGCATTCTCTCAGTTTGGCTCTCCTGCCTAACCTCTTCCTGACTAGCTATTGGCCAGTCAGGTCTTTATTAACAATGACTGTAACACATCTTCACATGTACAAAAGGATTATTCCACAGCAGTTGCCCATTATTTGACCTAAGATGGTTTTTCCATATATTTCTGGCAAGCGGGGGCACCATAAACAAGTGAGCCTCATCCATTGTACTTCAGATATGCTCATCCCTGCAATTTCCCCAAACACAAGAAACTCAACTATATAACCTGTGGTGGTGAGGACTGTGTTCCTGTGCTCTCCTAAAAAGTTTTTTTTTTTAAGTGTGTTTTTCTCTTGCATTTGGGGGGTTTGGGGTGGGTAAGGCAGGGGCAGAGAGAGGTCAGTGCCAGACACAATGTGGTCAAATTCAATTTACTCACTTCCATCTCCCATTTCTTCTCCCCAAGACGGGTCTCACAGCCAAGGAGCTGGAGACCCTGGATGACGTCTTCAGCAAGGTGTACAAAGCCAAATACCCCATTGTCGGCTACACGGCCCGCAGGATCCTTAATGAGGATGGCAGCCCCAACCTGGACTTCAAGCCTGAAGACCAGCCCCATTTTGACATAAAGGACGAGTTCTGATGTCTAGCTGCAAAGGGCTGGTTCTAGGGTGAGGTGGGCAGACAGGGGTTAAATGTCCCATGGAAGAAGCTGAGGAAGCCTCCAGGTCCCTTGCATTTGAATAAAGCTGATGTTGAACTGGGAGACTGCTTTGGAATATCTTTGGTCGGGGCTCTGCCTGTCTGGGTGTCCCTGCCTGCACAGCAGCTAGGGTGGTACCCCTAGCTGCAATTACAGGTCCATCACTACCAGGGCAGTGGGGCTGTGAGGGACCGTCACCTCTTCTCCACTCCTGCGCTCGCGAGTTCCCTACCACAACCACGTTACTGTGTAGTAAGGATAAGAATAAATACCTCATTGCTACAACAGACTTCTGTCTCTGCCCTTCGTTCACACAGCTTGCAGGCGTTAAGCTTGAGGTGCCTAGTTTGGTCCTGCTGTCCTTGTCTGCCTGTGAGGAGGCCGGGAGGTAAGGGCCATGGAAGCCGTGGCCGCTGGAGGGATGATGGGAAATGAGTGATCGTGGGAACTGGCCACAGCCAGACTGGAGCCTGGAGTCCAGCATGGCAGAGCCTGGCCAGGGGTCATTCAGAGAACGCTGACATGTAGCAGGAATCTTAAAAGTTCTTATTAATAAAATCTAACCTGTGGCCAGTTATTGGGGTGAACACTGGAAGATCAGAGAGACAGAACAAGCCACAGCTAACCTCACCTGGCCAACTTCTCAGCTGATCTTGTTTCCTCAGATGGAAGCTTCTGTGTCTCATCCCAATGGCTCTCAGCTGAACTGCTGCTCGAAAGCCTGAAGCTTAACCAGCCAAATGCTTCTAGTTTCTGGTCCTCACGCCTTATATACCTTTCTGCTTTCCACCATCACTCCCTGGGATTAAAGGCTTGCTTTCTGGGATTAAAGGCGTGAGTCACCATGCTTGACTGTGTCCTTGAACAGATGGATGTCTGCTTCTGGAATGCTAGGATTAAAGGCGTGTGCTACTACTGCCTATCCTAAGTATGTAGTGGCTTTTCTGTTCTCTGACGCCAGATAAGTTTATTAGGGTACACAATATTTTGGGGAGCACAATACCACAACACTGACACCCACACCTCACACTATCATTCAGGTCCCAGGAGGAAATCCTCTTCTGGGGGTATTGTCCCGTCACTACCTAAACAGACTCCAGAGTGATTTCTCTCCACGCCCTTCACCAACCCACGGACATTGCTGTCTTGGTGGGGGACACTCTGGTAGTGATGGCAACCCCAAACAGATGACATACAGATCAATCCCAGCAGTGTTCAGCCCTGAAAACACTGACCTCCCACACACCTTGACTTGGCAGCGGCGAGAATGCCTTTCTTTAGGCTCTGATCTCCGCAGAAGGCCAGAGCATCCAAACCTGGTGCTGCCCGCCCCCCGCGCACTTCCCCCCAATCCTGCACCGCCAGGGCCGTTTCCCCTGCGGGCCTCAAGCTCCCTACCTTCCTTCACCCCTACTACCTCAGCTGCCGAGGGGCCTCTCTCCGGTATTAGTCTCTCACTTCTAGATTCCAAACCAGACCCGGCAGGATGGAGCACACCAGTCTGGGCAGCAGCATGGGCTGCAGGAAGGGCAGTTCAGAGGGCACAGATGGGCTGGGGAATCTGCCTCACAGGCATAGGCCCCTGCGGGCCCAAAGCCTCCCTCACTGGGCACAGACCCCTGCGGGCCCAAAGCCCCCCTCACTGGGCACAGACCCCTGCGGGCCCAAAGCCTCCCTCACTGGGCACAGACCCTGCGGGCCCAAAGCCTCCCTCCTGGCTTCACCCACCTTTCTGTTTGGCGATGCCAGCAGCTGGCTGGGAGCCCCGTTCCTTTCTGAGGATGACTTTTTCTTTCATGATCTGAAGACAGGCAGCCATCATCATCCCTCCTCCTCATGGGAACCACAAAGTCCCTCCCAAGGTCATAGGGGCATAGGTTGTTTGGGACAAGTCCAGCCCTCTGTGGTTCCTTCCCACGTTACCTCCTTAGGGTCTCGTGAGACAGTACCTTGCTGTCTTGGGCGCTTCAGCACTTGGCATGTAGCAGATGGGCATGGTCTTTAGAGGTAGGTTTCAGAGTCACACCTGTGTTTGACTCCTGATTTCATCACTGCAGCTCTGGTGAGGCTCATTAGCTTCTTGGAGCTTCGGTCTCTCAATGTGTATAATGAGGGCAAAAATGGCCACCGCACAAGGCTGGCTCAGGACTGGGGGAGGCAGGTGCGTGTTGTACCCAGCTGGCCCCGACACCTGTGAGTGCTGCATTTTCTCCACATTCGTACCCCTCTGCGGCATGCCACCCTCACTTTCCAGACCAGTAGGCATCTCCCAGCAGGGGTAGGGCCACAGGCAGGCAGAGGCATTCAGGGGCATGCCCAGTGGTGGGGCAACAGACTGGGCTTTGGAGGGAGGGCAGATGGGCAGTGAGTGCCAGCCTGAGCCGGAGGCCTAGCCTGGCTCTCCTGGTGGAGGGCCTCCCACAGCTTCAGGGCTCTCAGATGCCCTGTGGAGCCTCCCTGCATCCCAGGGGCATCGGGGAAACGCATGTAGCTAGAGCTGTCCTGCCTGGCCCACAGTCAGGACAAATCTCTCACCCGCCAGTCCCACAGCCACTCAGACCCAACCAAGTAAACACACAGGGACTTACATTGCTTACAAACTGTATGGCCGTGGCAGGCTTCTTGCTAACTGTTTTTATATCTTTAATTAACCCATTTCTATTAATCTATAAGTTGCCACATGGCTTGTGACTTACCTATATCTTAACATCTTCTCATGGCAGCGGCTGGCAGCGTCTCTCTGCCTCAGCCTTCCACTTCCCAGCATTCTCCTCTCTCCTTGTCCTGCCTATACTTCCTGCCTGGCTACTGGCCAATCAGTGTTTTATTTATTAACCAATCAGAGCAGCACATTTAACATACAGACCATCCCATAGCACTTCCCCTTTTCTTTTTTTCAAAAAGGAAGGCTTTAACTTTTACGTAGTAAAATTACATATAACAAAACAATTATCAAGCAAGAATTACAGTTACACTATCTAGTCTATTTATAATATCTAATCTATTTGTATTTGGCAAAATTAAAGAAGATATCCTATCTATTTTATATTTGTGAGTCTAAGGTTTCATATCTAACTTATCTCTTATCATAACTAAGGAAAATTGTAACTCTAGTCTTCAACTACATCAAAGACCTCAGAAGGGTATACTATTACCTGACAGCACACCTTTCTCCAGGGAATGCCCTGGGCTCCATTTTTGGTCCCCAGGACCTCATCATAACTGTTTCAGTGGTCCTAGCTCACCTCATCCCAAACCTCCCTGGTGACTTGGTTCTCGGCCTGGTCCCACTTTGCCCAGGACTGGGCATGCACTCTGGAGGCGCTGTACTCAGTCTCTTCTGGACCCATGCACATGCTGTCCACACTGGCTGCAAAACCCCTGTGGTGGCACAGATCCTGCTGAACTTGAACTGAAGTCATAGTTTACGTTTCCAGCTTCCCACGGGGCTGGACAGCCTCGCTGGGTTTGCCAACTCCATGCCACCTAGCACTAAGACCAGAGCCTTGAAGGTTTGATCCTATGAACGGAAAGTGAACATGTAGGAAGACATGAACTGTGAATGAATTGGTACCCCTCTCTTTGGGCACAGCGTTCCCCAGCCACCCTCTCCACCACACTCAGGGCTGTGTGTGTGAATCTGAGCCTCCTCTCTTCCTGCCAAGCTCTCCTCTCTGCCAGAGCCTACTTGGGTATCACTTCCCAGACCAACCTTGCCAGAGTGTTTCCACAGCTCATCATCCAGAGCCCGCATGAAAATAGCAAGAGTTCCCCAGGCAACCACAGCAGCAAGTGGTGACCAGCCTGGGCATTCTGGGAGGAAAACAAACACTGCCCTTGCTGGGGATCCTGGCTGCCCAGGGAGCCAGCTGGGCGGCCTCTTCTGGCCTCAGACCACCTGCTCTGGAGCCCAGAGGGAAACGGGCGGTAGGAGACTCCCTGGAACCAGACCATCCGTCAGTCCTGGGGCTGCCACCCTGTCCCCTCCATGTGGGATCACCGAGGGCCACTGCTAGCTGCCCTCGTGTCCAGAGACCTACCTGAGTGGTCAGAAGGATGTTAGCAGTTATCAGCCAGGGACTCCATCTTGCAGCCCAAGCCTCCTGATGCTTTAGGCTTGGCTCAAGTCCTCAGTTCCCTGGCTCTAAGCCCTCCCTGCCCTCTAGTAGGGCACACAGCCTGGTTCTTGCCTTGTTCCTGTCTGGGATGTTTAGAGGGTGTGGGGGTGTCACCAAAGGTGTTGGAGATCCTGGGGAGTGGGGGGGGGCAGGTTGTGAACTGCAGCAGTTACTAGAAGAGAAAAGCTAGAGGGTAAAGCAACCACCGCCAGGAAGCAGGGCTCTAGTACCACCTGCGGGAAGGAGACCAGCAGCTGAGATCCAAGCTGGTTCGCAGGCAGAGCCTGGAGGTGACCCTGGGTGTGTGCAAGTGGAACACAATGGTTCTGTGGCTCCTTTGGAATGGCCTGGCTCTCTGGCTCTCTGTGGCTATTGTCTCACACACCACCTCCCGGAAGGAGACACTTGCTGCTTGCCTTTGCTCTAGTTATCTCTTACTCCTCGGATGAGATCTGGCAAATTCAGGGTGATATAGCCATAAACACCCCTGTAATCTCCAATTCTGCTCTGGCTCAGCATCACTCACCCTGATATGCTTGTCTGAGTCTGCAGCTGGGTAGATGGCCCGTGCTTGAGCTGGGCAAGGACTATGTGCTGGATCTCTGTATTTGCTGCTTTGTATATGAAGGTGGAGTCTTCCTGCTGCTGTCCTGGCTCAGGGCAATGATAGTGAGTGAGAACCCAGGTGGCTCTGGATCCTGGACAGGGAAGGCATCTTGAGACATCCCCACCCCCACCTCCTTCCCTAGTTTAATCCTTTAGTCAACAAAAATATTTACAGTGTTCTAGATTGCCCAAAAACTCTGTAGTGAAAGGCAAGTGGATGGTGTCCTCCAAGGGAGATTCCTTGGACCAACACTGTGATACAGACTTGGGGTACTGCGTCCCATGGAGTCTGTCTTCAAAGGAAGTCTATGGGAGCCAGGCCCACCGGGGGACCTCACAGCTGATGGTGGCAACTAGAAGCCCCTCAAAGACATAAGAAGACAGATCCGGCCTTGGGGCCAGTGAGGCCCAAGTAGAAGCCAGGCGGGAAGTAGCTTCATCTTCCCCGTGTTCCTGGTACCGTCACTTGGGGCCCTGAAATGGAGGGTCTGGTCCCAGCATTAGGGAGCCTCCTCCTAAGGGTCCCCCAAAGCTCAGGCAATGGCTTCCTGCCCGAGCCTGTCTCTTCCTCTCCTTCTACTTATCCATGGTCTTCTCCTTAACTCTCAGCCACAACCTTCTCTGATCCAACGTGCTCTGCTTTCTCTACACTCCATTAGAACTGGGGCAGCTTCTTTTCATTAAATAAAACAGGGAGCTGGGGAGTTGGCTCAGGAGATGATAGCACCTTCTGATCAAGCAAGCCTGATGATCTAAGTTGGATCCAGACCCCTGGAGCCCCTGTAAAAGCTGGACGTGGCACACGTCTGTAATTCTAGCTCTCCTGCTTCCAAATGGTCCTGGAAGCTCACGGGCCAGCTGGCCTGGGGTACGCTGAACAGCGGCAAACAAGAGAGACCCTGCCTCAAAAACAAGGTTGAGAAACAAAGCTGGAGGTTATCCTCTGACCTGTGGCACACATGACTTCACACACAAACATGTATCACACACATACACAAAACCAACTAAGTGTTTTAATGAACTAAAATACATGAAGGCCATTAACTTACACTGAGCTCCTGTGCTGGGTTCCCAACAGGACAACCTGAAATGGAGCCCTGCAGGCTAATACCACATCACCAGACCGAAGCCTAAGATCTGCCCTTCATAGAAGCAGGAGAGAGACATCAGAGAAATCTCATTGAGCAGAAGCTCCCTAGAGGAAAAGGAAGTTTAAAAACGACCTGCCCAGGACCAGCAGCCTGTTCTTTCCTCAGCCTTCTCCATTCATGAATGAAACCTGCTCTCTGACCGGCCCAGGAAAACAGCTCCCTGATAGGCCCATGAAAGCTGCTCCCTGATAGGCCCATGAAAGCTGCTCCCTGATAGGCCCAGGAAAGCTGCTCCCTGATAGGCCCAGGAAAGCTGCTCCCTGATAGGCCCAGGAAAGCTGCTCCCTGATAGGCCCATGAAAGCTGCTCCCTGATAGGCCCAGGAAAGCTGCTCCCTGATAGGCCCATGAAAGCTGCTCCCTGATAGGCCCATTAAAGCTGCTCTCTGTTCACTGAAGCTAATGAGATGTTCTTCGATGCTGCTCACAATTAGTTAACTACGCTTTTTGCACATTCATCTGTTGAACACCTAGATGTGTGTTTCATATTTACTAGGCAGTCAGGCCTGGGCTAGGTCCTGGAGTGGATGTCGGAAGAATCTAGGACAAGAAAATACAAGAACCAGGCGGGGCGGTGGTAGTGTATGCCTTTAATCCCAGCACTCGGGAGGCAGAGCCAGGCAGATCTCTGTGAGTTCGAGGCCAGCCTGGTCTACAGAGCGAGATCCAGGACAGGCACCAAAACTACACAGAGAAACTCTATCTTGGGAAAAAAAGGAGGAGGAGGAGGAGGAGGAGGAGGAGGAGGAGGAGGAGGAGGAGGAGGAGGAGAAGGAGAATACAAGAATCAGTCCCCCAGGAGGGAGAGCAGTGGGCTGAGTTGCAAAGTGGTTTTCCTAGGACCAGGAATTGCTGGTCTGCGGGGCCCACAGCACAGAACCGGGAAGCTGGGGTGGCAGGTTGCTTACTGTGCTGGGTTTTCCTAGGAAACTGGGGCCCCACAATGGCCCACTATAGCTCACGATCCAGCACCTGCACAGGCGACAGTGCCCTCTGGTGGCCGGGCTGCAGCAGCCCCAGCAGCTGTCTTGAAAGCCAGGAGGATTAAGCTTTGCTCAGGAACTTCTATTTTTGGTTCTCAGTATTTCCAAAATAAAATGCTAACAGGAGTGGCCGGGTGGCTCCGCTAAGGACCTGGACGCCGTACTGCCGGATCCTTGTCCTAACCTCTGTTCCCAGGACTAAATCTGCTCTTGGCTCCCAGGTGCTGGTCTCTACTCCACAGGTTTTGATGAAAGGGTCCCAGGGGTGGTGGCTTTACTGGTTGCAATCTGGCCGCAGAGGCAAGAGTGTGCTGTGTCCGAGTGACGTGTTGGAAAGAACACCAGATCCCGGGTCAGGAGGCCGATGTGCAGCAGACGTCAGCAGCGACGAAGCTGTGAGAAAACAATTATAATAATAGCTGGTTGACTCACTGGTGACTCCAGGCCAGCTTGACATACCTGGATGACTTTGGTCCTGGGGACCCCGTGAAGCTGACACTGTCTCCATTTTCTTAGAGAAGATTGTGTTCAGCAGAGCTAGGACCTGGGTCCCTGTGTTTGGGGACTTACTGACAGCCACATTTAGAGTGTCCTTGCACCTCTGTTACCCCACAGTAATTCCTAGAGATCTGTGCCCTAACAGGTTGACAGAACTAACCACCACACCTATGGTACCATTCCCACAATCCACTTGTCGCTCCCCCAAATATGTTCGTGGCCCTTCTGTGGGTCTCTGTGTGAAGCACGGTGGGGAAACCGTCAGCATAAGGAACATCATGATACCATATTGTTTTGGTTTTTGATACAAGGTCTCATGTAGCCCAGGTTGGCCTTGAACTCAACATGTAGTCAAGGGTGACCTTGAGCTCCTGACCCTCCTGCCTCCACCTCCACATCTGTACCCAGCACACGCCGTATTGTTCATGGGAGGCATTACGCTGTGCAGCAAATCTCCAGCATGTGCCTTCTTTTTGTAACAAAAATATTTTTCCTACTTTCCATCCCAACCCCCGGCACCCACCATTGTGCTCTCTGTTTCTAAGGGTTAACTACTCCAGATCTCTCACATATGTGGCCTCTACAGTGCCCGGCTCTCACTGGTCACGTTCACCAGAATAAAGTCCTCCAGGTTCTTCCTTCCACACTTTGCAACCAACAGGCATTCCTCCTCCTCCTCCTAAAGGCTCAAGAATATTCCAGGTTTTCTTTACCCATCACAGTGAACTTAATGGCCACCAGTGAAGAGAAATGCCTGCGTGGAGCTCATCTCACACTTGGGATTTTTCCACACGACACATCCCACCTGCTTCCTGTGTGAGGAACGCTATACCTGGTAGACATTTTAAGCAGCAAAATCAACACAAGGCACAAAAGCCCCAAACCAGGATGTTCAGTAGATTGCAAGAGACCCATGTTCCTGGTATTATAGTGAGTAAAGGCTGGTGACTCAAGTCCAGTCCCCAGAGCCCACCTGAAGCGCCAGGTGCGGTGGCATGCATCTGTAGTGCCAGCACTCCTGTGGCAAGACGCAAGCAGAGACGGGAAAGTCACCTGGAGGTACAGAGAGACTGCCTCAAAACAAGGTGGAAGATGTGGAGGTCTCCTGAATGTTGTCCTCCGACCTCCACACACTTGCACTACAGCGTGCACCAACGCACACATATATAGTGGATTGAATGAATTTTTTTTAAAGACTTATTTATTTATTATATATTTATTTATTATTATTTATTTATACAGTGTTCTGCCTGCCAGAAGAGGGCACCAGATCTCATTACAAATGGTTGTGAGCCACTATGTGGTTGTTGTGAATTGAACTCAGGACCTTTGGAAGAACAGCCAGCGCTCTTCACCGCTGAGCCATCTCTCCAGCCCCTGAATGAATGTTTTAAAAGAAGTAAACGGAGGAAGCGAACCACACATTGATCCATGCCAGTCCACAACATGTGTTGAGCTTCTCCGATTCTTGAGTGGCCCCCAGGGGAGAGGGTCAAGTGCTGATTGGCAGGGGATTACAGGTAACTTTTGACAAGTGAGTGCACTTACACCTGTGGCATCTGTGAGTACCAAAGACGGCTGTACGTAAGCGGTCTGTCTGCCTGGGGCGTACCAGTGTGTGGACGGCACAGAGGAGTGTGAGTGAGGGGCTGCTGGAGGTTCGGGAGAGCTGGTGCCACCAAAGCCTCCAGCCAGGCAGCGCAGCACCGTGGCCTCTGGGCTAGGCTACTGCCTCAGCTCCCGGGTCACCTCTGACCTTGGCAACCTGGCTGCATCGAGTCATGGTTGAATCTGGTTTCTCAAAGGAGTTGATTTGTGAGTGGTGGGTTGGTTCTCAGCCGGGGTCACAGTGGCCTGTGCCACACCTAGGTAAACACAGGACAACAAGCACCGAAACATCCCTTTCACCCCAGCAAGTGTCCTCTGGAGCTTCCTGTGAGGGCAGAGGGCCTGACACCCAGGGAGGTCCCCAGGACTCTCTGGTGTGGCCAGGAGAGCCCAGCTGGCAGTAGGTGGAGCCAGCTTTTGAGAGGTAGCTGCTGCAGTTTAGACTTTAGGGCTCTAATGCATATGTTGGAAGCTTAGCTCACAGCCTTGGGAACTACTGGAGAATTGTGGAACTTCTGAGAGTCTTCAGGTCATTGGGGGCACGTCCTTAAAGGGGCTGTAAGATATTTCCTCACCCTTAGGCACGAAGTGAGTGGCTTCTCACTTGGTGTACTGCCCACCACAGGCCCCCAGAGTGTTTACTTTTACAAGCTGTTGTTTGTCAGTAAAGTTACAGTTAAGAAAGGAAACACTTGGTGGATGGAAAGCTCACTGTGCAGACACAGGGACCTGAGTGGGAGCCTCAGTTCCCATACAACCAGCATACAGACATATGTAACCCCAGTGCCTGGTGGAGGGGAAGACAACAGAGTCTGGGGTCCCATTGGCCAGCTCGTCTAGCAATCAGTGAGCTCCAGGCTTGTCAGGGAGGCTGCCCCAAGCAGGGTTTGAAAGACTGCTGGGCCTAGACAAGCCTCCCCAAGGCAGGCAGGGTGCCCAGCCAGAACTAGGGCATTGGAAACTATAGTGAGCAGAGGTCCTCAACCTCATAATGTCCACTGTCCATTGTATGCAGCGTATAGTGTGTGGTGTGTGTGTGTGGTATGTGTGTGTGTGTGCAGCGTGTAGTATGTGTGTATGTGTGTGTGGGGGAATGGTGTGGCGTGCTGTGTGTGTGGTGTGGTGTATTGTGTGTGTGCAGAGTATAGTGTGTGTATGTGTGTGTGGTATGTGTGATATGTGGTGTGTTGTGTGTGTGTAGTGTGTGTGGTATGTGGTTTGTGTAGTATGCGGTGTGTGGGTGTGTGGTGTGTGGGTGTGTGTCTTGCACCTGGGGAAGGAGCCACACTTGCCTTTAAGGGTCTGTTGCCTGAGCCCTCTGCCCACTGACTGACTGGGCGATGGAAAAGGCTGTGCCCAAGGGTTGCTCGGGGTTGTCAGCTCTCCAGGGGGCCATATGGGCGGGCTGAGAGACTGGAGACCCTGACAACGGCCTGACTAAGGAGCATGGGGATCCAGGTGCCTCATACACACCAGGCACAGCCTGTGACCTGGCTCCCACTGCCTGGCCCTGGGCCCCTAGAGGAAGAGCTTGGTTCCCTCTCCTATGTACATGGAGGCACATCACCATGGACTGTCTGTGAGACCCACACACCATGGACTGTCTGTGAGACCCACATCACCATGGACTCTCTGTGAGACCCACATCACCGTGGACTCTCTGTGAGACCCACATCACCGTGGACTCTCTGTGAGACCCACATCACCATGGACTCTCTGTCTGACTACGGGCGAATATTCCACCTCTGGTCCCTGCTTCATCTCCGTTGCTGTGATTAGATACCCTGACAAAAAGCTGCTTAGGGGACGGGCTTGTTCTAGTACACAACTCCAGGTTACAGACCATCACTGTGGGGAGGCCAAGGCAGGAAGGTGAAGCAGCTAGTCACAGAGAATGAGTTCACCCACAGTACTGCTCAGCTCACCTCTACTCTGGCACAATCCAGGACGCCTTGTCTAGTCTTCCCACCATAGGTGGGTCTTTCACCTCGACTAAGATAATCAAGACAATCTCCCAAAGGCCAACCAGCTCTAGATAATCCTTCGGTGAGACTCTCTTCCTGGGGCTGAGACACGGCTCAGCTGTCAGACGCTCGGCTGACAACCCAAACACTGGCCACCTCACTCTGAGGCTGGTTTTCCTTCTGTGTCATTGCTGTGGGAACACTAATGTCCTCCCTGCTGCTCTGAGGAGGAAGTCAGATCCGGCATGTGAAGGGCAGCGCAGGGCTTGTGTGGAGTATTGTATACAGCAGCTTACAGAAGAGCTGAATCAGACAATGGTGACAAGTCTCACCAGTGGCTGCGTCGCCTGGGACAACTTTATATTTCTGGGCAAGATTTTCTCATCTAGAAAATGGGTTTGTTGGCGCTGTCACTGCCTACTAGGGGCATGAAGTAGGGTTGTGCTTGTCCTGGGTGTTCTGTCCCCTCCGCACTTGGCCTTGGTAAGCAGCTTATCATGCCCCTTCTGAGATGGTGATGGAGTGTGGTCTCCTCTATGTGGGAGACCCCAGGTGTGGCTTGGAGAATGGAGAACAGAGGCCGTGGCCACACTCAGCCTCTTCTCCAAATTCTCCCACCCTGATTACCTCTGTCCCAACACTGCCCTATAACCTCCCCAGTCACCTGTCAGCCCCTGACGCAGAGGCAGAGGGCCCCTTGTGTCTCCTAGGAGGGGCTGGGTCTGCCCTGGGATGGAGATACCCCATGTGTCACTTAAGTGTGGCTCAGCTCCAGGCGTGTATGCGAGTGCCCAGGGCGGGCAGGCTCGGATGAATCACCTCCTGCTCGGTGTGGTCATCCCGGCTGGCAACAGCGGCCTTGTGTGTTTCTGTGTGTGGTTTCTTTCCATTCCATGAGTCAGAAGGCACCAGTCACTGGCCATGTGATGCCAGGCTCTCCTGCCAAAGAGCTGCGGCAAAGATTTCTGGAAAACCCTCGAAGGACAGGGAGGGCAGCTGTGGTTGTCAGAAAGGGGCCTGAGCTGAGAGGGCTGGATGCAACCTTGTGAGGTTAGCATCAGGAAAGGGGCTCTGGACCAAAGGGCACCTTGGCACAAACTCCAGTTACCTGTGGTGATCATTTGGTCTAATTATAAACAGAGCCTTTTTATGTAAAAATTCTGGTCAGTTAAGAAAACTATAAATAGGAAGGACTGATCTGGGGGCCATCACCAGACACTTTTAGTTATTAATTTCTTCAGTGTTGGGCTTTTAAAAAAAGATGATGATGATGATGATGATGATGATGATGATGATGACGATGATAATGATTAAAGATTATCATTCTGTAGACCAGGCTGACCTCAAACAGAGATCCGCCTGCCTCTGCTTCCCAAGTGCTTGGATTAAAAGCATTTGTCACTACTGACTGGTTTATTGTGTCTTTAATTATGTGTTTGTGTGTGGGTATGTGCTCATGTGCAGGTGACTGCAGAAGCCAGAGTTGGCTGTGAGCCACCTAACGGGTGCTGGGAATCAAACTGTGGTCCTCCTGGAGAGCAACATGTTTTCTTGACCACAGAGCCAGCTTGCCATCCTCTAGCTCTTTAGCTTTTTGAGCCAGGCCTCACTGGGTAACCGGGCTGTTCTCAAAGCCACACTGCATCTCTATCTGACCTCCTTTTATGGAGCACATTTATTACAGACCTGAGCCCCCACAGACACTTTACCAGACATGTTTGAGCTTATGAAGATGTTTCCTCTGCATTCAGGGTGTCACCGGCCTGGCTCTGGCCCATCTTACTGCTGGCCACTGCCTGACTCTGGTCTAGATTCTACCTGAGGCCTGGGATACAGTGACTGCAGGTCCCCAAGGTGGTGGTCAGGTCATAGCCTGAAGCCCCACTTCCTAAGCTGGCTCTTCCTGGCTCCTCTGCTCAACACTGGCTGTGTGGACTGCTCCTATAAATTCTGTCATGGTTCTCCGAGCAAAGCGTAAGTTATAGATCTGCGGCTAAGGAGTATTGTGAACCTAGCCATCTCTAGGTCTATGCAGTCATGTTGGCGCCTGCCCGCTGCCTTCATTCGACCTGCTTCCTGGTCCCTGAAGGTGGTTTAGAGGCTAAAAGAGTTTCAGCTAAGTAAGAGAGCACCTTTGTTCAGAGCTCTAGTATTTGCCACACTATCCCTGAGAGTCTGGGGGTACCGGGTTCCACATAAACACCAATGGGAAGGACACACATTCTGTCCTGGGGGACTTTATTCCTAGGGAAGAACTATGATAAATGAACTACCCAGTCTATTCCTTATTGTAACTGTTTGTGTGTGTGTATGTGTGTATGTGTGTGTGTGTGTGTGTGTGTGTGTGCGCATCTGTTATGATATGTATATGTGGTTTTTGTATATGTGAATATACATGGTGTATGTGGTATATGGCATGTGGTGATTTGAATGAGAAATGTCTCTCACAGACTGAGGTATTTGGATGCCTGGTCACCAGTTGGTGGAGCTGTCTGGGGGAGACTGTGGAACCTTTGGGCAGTAGAGGCCTACTGGAGGAGCATATCACTGGCAGCAGGTGTTGAGAGTTTATGGCCTCCTCCCTTGCAGCATGCACTTCTTGCTCTGTATTTACTGTTGAAGATGTGATTGCTTCACTTCCTGACCCTGCTGCCATGCTTCCCTCCCATGATGGACTCTAGCCCTCTGGAACCATAAGCCTAAATAAATTCTTCCTTCTAAAAGTTGCCTTGGTCATGGTGTTTCATCACAGCAACAAAAAGTAACTGATAATAGTACAATACTATTATAATATATAATAGTATTTAGTCCTTAGTGGGTTTTTGTTTTTCAAGACAGGGTTTCTCTGTGTAGCTCTGGCTGTCCTGGAACTCACTCTGTAGACCAGGCTGGCCTTGAACTCAGAGATCTGCCTGCCTCTGCTTCTGAGTGCTGGGATTAAAGGTGTACACCACATCTGGCTATTCCTTAGTGCTCATTCCTTAGGCATTGAGAATCACCTGAGAGACATTAAGAATCACCTAGGAGACATTGAGAATAACCTAGGAGACATTGAGAATAACCTGGGAGACTAATCAATATGCTAGTTCAATAAGAAATGTGCTCACACAGTGAAGCCTCAACCATGGCTGGTGATGTAGTTTAAGGCCCTGAGTTGCACCTAGTAAGTAGCTGCTCTGATTTAAAGAAATGTTTGGTATCAAGATGATAAGGGTGGATTTGTAAAGCTTAATCTTCATTGTCAACCTTATTGGACTTAGAATCACCTAGGAGACTATTAGAATAACCTGGGAGGCTGTGAGAATCACCTAGGAGACACTGAGAATCATAACCTAGGAGACATTGAGAATCACCTAGGAGACATTGAGAATCACCTGGGAGACACTGAAAATCACCTAGGAGACATTGAAAATCACCTGGGAGACATTGAAAATCACCTGGGAGACATTGAAAATCACCTGGGAGACATTGAGAATCACCTGGGAGACACTGAGAATCACCTAGGAGACATTGAGAATCACCCAGGAGACACTGAGGATCATCACCTAGGAGACACTGAGGATCATCACCTAGGAGACATTGAGAATCACCTGGGAGACACTGAGAATCACCTAGGAGACATTGAGAATCACCTGGGAGACACTGAGAATCACCTGGGAGACACTGAGAATCACCTGGGAGACATTAAGAATCACCTGGGAGACATTAAGAATCACCTGGGAGACACTGAGAATCACCTGGGAGACATGCCTCTGGATGTGTCTATGAGGGTGTTTCCAGAGTTAATCAACAGTGGAGTGAAGACACTCTGAATGTGAAGGGCACCATTCCATGGGTTGAGGCCCTGAATTTAACAACAACAAAAAAGGAAAAGTGAGCTGAGTGTTGGCATTCCTCTCTCTGCCTCCTGACTGTCAATGCCATGTAACCAGCGGCCTCCTGCTCTCACCATTGTGCCTTCCCACCGTGATGGATTGATCTTTTCTTAAACCACGGGGCAAAAGACGTCCTGCTTCCTGAGGATACTCTGCTTTCTTCAGGTACTTTGCATAGCAACAAGCAGAAGAACTAACATAGTGGGACACAAGGAAGAATGAGTGTTGAGAACCCAGAGCTGCTGCATAGCACCAAGGACCTCAGACCACGGACAGCAAGGTGGAATTCAAAACACTCCCTCCCAAAGCCAAAGGGTCTCTTGGCTCAACTGTGCCCAGTAAGTGAAACTTAAGACCCTTCATGGTCTGCATCCTATTTCTGCCAAGACACACACTTCTGGGATTATCGACTCCCAATGCAAAGGAATGTCTTCACCACCAGTTCATAGCCCTTTACCCACCCCTGGATTCTGGCGGATACAGGTGCACCTCCTGTAGCTTCCGGGAAAACAGCACGGTGGTTGAGTGAGTGACTGGCAAAGGTCATCTGAGGGCAAACTTAGCTAGCAGTATGTCCTCGGGCCTCTCACAGGAGTGCCACAAAGCCCAATGTTACAAATTCTGTCCAGGTTGTTCCAGATCTCTCTGAATGAGAATGGTACCATCAAGATTTCAGGTACCAACACTTGGGCAGGTCGGTAGCCTCTGCCCACATGGTTCACAAAGGGCAGCCTGAGGCCAGGGCACAGCCTCACAGTTCCAGCATCCCACATTGTGTCAGGTATGGGTAAATAAATGAAAGAACAAAGCACATAGTAGGTGTGTTCTCCCCTTCCCTGCTGCCGAAGTTCAGGCAAGGCCTGGCTTCCCTACCACCACCCCAGCTTGCTCCAGTCCAGGTCCCCCGGAGTGAAGGCTTTGATCAAGCACAGACCGGCCCTACCTTCTGGGATCAACACCTTTGCTTGACTCCCAAGGCTCTCCACTGGCTGCTGCATGGTCCACACTCCTAGAGCAGAGCGCCTGTCCACACCTTTTGCAGTTGCTCTTCCTGCGCCAACTCCCACATCCTCAGTGTCCCGTCCCAGGCTCAGGCCTGCTTTACCCTGCTGTTTTGATGCCCATCCCTGGCCACAAGGGGGCCCCATTGTGAAGCTCTGTGGTGCCCAGCGAGGCACCATGCCTTCCTACAGGGCTGCTTTCCCATGCTTCTGGGGTTGAGACTGTTGAACTTTTGACAGCGATCCCAACCATCGGGCCACTGAAGGGCAGTGGAGTGTGGAGTGCTTAAGTGACTCCAGACATACCCAACACATCACCGAGGGGTGAGGGGCTTGTCTAGACCCCTCCCTCTTCACTCCCTTATCCATAGCTGGTCCCTCTATCTTCCTTAACCCCCATTTTAATTGCTCTTCTCCCTCACTCCACACCACTCTCACATTGACCCCACTATCTGCATTTTCATTATCCTGTTTATTAAACAATGTTGCAACTTCAATAGAAATTCAAGAAACAAACTCATAAATCCACTCATAACCTTCTCATATTTTACCTTCTTTGCTTAGGTATGCATGTGCACACCACACACACACACACACACACACACACACACACACACACGCACACACACACACACGCACACGGCCGTCTATAGACACATACCCATGTGTATTTGTGGGTGTGGTCAAGTCATGAACACAAATGAGAATTGTTCTGTTTGGGCCTATGTGAAACTATGGACTGACTCTTTTTTCAACTTACCATTCTAGCTGTACAATTGCCAATATTAAATAATGCCACTTTGGTTTTCAAGGTTCTGCTTGTGACCCACCCATCTCTTCAAACCGCAGCTCCACTGGCTCCCAGATCTGCTACTCTTTGAGGCTGGAGTAGTGGCCATGTCCCCCTCATCTGAATCCCCAGTGTTTCTCTAGACACTCTACCCTGCCCCTCGCCTACCTTGCAATTTAGTTCCTTCCAGACAGCTACTCACACTTCCCTCCCAAAGCCTGCGCCCCATGCTCAGGGGCTCCCCATGCTCAGGGGCGCCCCACGCTCAGGGGCGCCCCACGCTCAGGGGCTCCCCATGCTCAGGGGCGCCCCACGCTCAGGGGCGCCCCACGCTCAGGGGTTCCTCTTGCTCAGGCGCTCCTCTTGCTCAGGGGCTCCCCACGCTCAGGGGCTCCCCACGCTCAGGGGCACCCCGTGCCCAGGGGCTCCTCTTGCTCAGGGGTGCCCCACGCTCAGGGGCTCCCCACGCTCAGGGGCTCCCCACGCTCAGGGGCTCCTGTTGCTGTCTGGAAGGTGGGAGTTCCTGGAGGGTCATGAAGGTTTCCCACAACAGCAAAGTTAGTGACTTAACACGACAGAAAGCCGGAAGTCTGAAATCAAGGTCTCCAGAGGCTACACCAACTGCAGCAGCATCTTTAGGGGCCCGTTGGCTTCCTTCTGTTTCCAGGAGCTCCTCTGGAGGCTGATGCATGCTCTGCCTGTGCTACATCCCTCCAGACCCTCTGCGTTCATATGGCCTTCTGAGCCACTTTTGTTTACATGGCTGGGGACTAAACCTAGGGCTTCAGGCTGGCTAGGCAACTGCTCTGCCTTTAAGTTAAACCCTTCACCTCTCTGCTTCACGCTTAGAAATACACTTGTCACTGGGCCACTAAGGCCAACATAGCTAATCCAGGTTGATGTTCTGCTTTAGGGGCCTTAACTTAGTTGCATTTACAGAGATCCCATCCCCCCAGTAATTCCAGGTCTTTCTGGAGGGAACCATTCAGCTCACTACAGCCTCCCTTGTGAGGCAGTTCAGAGCTGGTCTTCAGATCCACCTGAAAGGCAGAAGGGTTTCCCAAACCCAGCATTCTGTGTAAATCACAGGAGGGAATGTCAGTTAGGAAAACACCTCAGCTCAGGCCACGTGGAAATTCTGGAGATCTGGGCTCATGCAGGGCTATTAGTCAGGGTTGGATGGGTTATGCTACAGTAACAAACAACCCCAGCACCTCAGTGGCCTAACTCAACACAAGTATGATTACTTTGGGCTGGTGCAGGGCTCTCCTCTGATATTTCCTCCTTCCGGGACCTGGGTGATCAAGCTGCCTGGAAAGTTTCTGGCCTTTGTGGTGAGTTAGAAACTGGTGACACTAATAGTTTTCATTTTGTCCTTTTTGTTTGGACATAGTACACATCTGGAAATTGCCATCTATGACCCTAGAACAAAGGTTCTCAATCTGTGGGTCAAATGACCTTTCACAGGGGTTGCATATCAGATACCCTGCATATCAGATATTTTCATTATGATTCATAACAGTAGCAAAATTACAGTTATGAAGTAGCAACAAAATAATTTTATGGTTGGGGGTCATCACATGAGAAACTGTATTAAAGGGTCACAGCATTAGGAAGGTTGGGAACCACTGATGAAGAAGAACAGAGGCATAAATCTACATTTTTCAGAAAGCAACACAGGTTTAGGAAACACATGATCAGATAGCTTTGTAATGACATCATCTGATGATGTCATCAAAGTCCCCAACTTTCTCACCTGGGTCACTTCACTAACCAGGGCACTGGTCAAAAAACAAAATGTCAACAAATGTACTTGACAGACTTAATTGACTTGCATTAACAAGTCATCAGCCTGGCAGCATCCTGCTCAAATAGAGGCCACTCCATTTAACATCAGGGCTTTGTAACACCACTCACGCAGGAGCAAGGAAGAGTGACAGCTAAGCAATTGCTTGTCAGTCCAGGGAAAGCAGAATGGGATACTCGCAACCCTGGCTCAGAGGGACTCTTTCTGGTGAGCTGCTGTGCCTCCCCTGTTGTTGGGACAATCTAGTCTGTGGGGTGGGGGTGTTTGACTGCTTCTTGGTTTCTGTTCAGTTGTGTGGCTCTTCCCATAAGTGGCTCCATTTTGGTCTGGTTTGCTGGGCATAATGTACAAACTCAATCCAAAACAATGTCTTTCTGTGCATCTTAATTAATAACAACACTGGTTGGAGGCCAGGCATCTGGAAATGCACAGCCACTCCATTTGGTTAGGGCACATAGGCCATCACTGCTGTGATAATACTGACTACTGGGCTCTTGGCCCCATGCTGAAGGAAGCTGGGGCCAGAGCCAACCCTTGAAACATAAGAAGGCCCTGGGTTAAGCCTGGGACACACATGGGACCAAGAGGACCACCTGCTTCCTATAAGAAGGTGCCCTTGGGGACACCCCACACAGGGAGGAACACAAACAGACGCAGACAAAAATCAGCAGATGGCCTTTCCTGAGGCTCTCCTGCTGGACCACACCAGGGAGCTCCCATATCAGGAGCCGAGAGTAGGTGTGGCCTTGCCTACTCATCTGCCCAGCATTGGTCTCTGGGGTACCCAGATCCACCAATAGGACCAGGGTGAACTGTCTGGATGCTGCCATCCAAAAAGAGAAGGCTGGAGCAGGAAAGGGAAGGAAAAAACAACCACAGGAAGTCTCCACAGGGTGAGGAAAATGAAGACTTCAGTGAAGATGGGGTGAAGGGATCTGTGTTTAACCCTTAACCCGTGTGTGGGGGGGTCTCCCTAATTCTAAGTAGTATAAAACATGACCAAATTAAGCTAATCTTGGTGGTACAGACCTGCATTCTCAGCTACTCCAGATCCTGAGGCAGGAGAATTGCCAAGTACAAAATTACCTGGGCAACTTGGTGAAACCTAGTCTCAAATGTGCAGTAAAAAATGTGGAGTTGGGGTGGGGCTGGAGCTGGGACCGGGATGGGGTTGCAGAGACGGCTCAAAGGTTCAGAGCACTTGCTGGTCTTGTGGAGGACCTGAGTTCAGTTCCTAGGACACATGCTGGGTGACTCACAGTAGCCTGTAACTCCAGCTCTGGGGAATCCAACCCTATCTTCTGGGCTCCTCAGGCACTGAACATACTTATGTACAGACAAAACACCCATGCACATAAAAGTTTAAAAAAGCAAAGGGGCCTGAGGATGCAGCTCTGCAGTAGAGGGCTTGTCTAATGTGCAAGGTCCTGTGTTCAACCCCAAGCGCTGAAAAAACTAAATTGTAGAAAAGGCAGCTGGTGTAGAGGGTTGCACTAAACCTCTCACATTTGGCTTTAATCTGTACATAAAGAAACCTATTTTTCCCCTTCTTTTGTGTTGGTGTGTGTGTGTGTGTGTGTGTGTGTGTGTGTGTGTGTGTGTGCGCGTGCATGCACAGGCACACACATATATGTGCACACATGTATGTGGAGGCCAGTGGAGTCATTGACCTTGTTTTATGAAGACAGGGTCTCTCACTGGCCAGGAAATGCGAATCCATTAGGCTGGCCACCCAGGGATCTCCAGAACCCACCTGTTCCCCCCAGTGCTGGGGTTACAGACTCCTGCTGCCACACCCAGCTTTTTTATATGAGTTCTGGGGATTGAAGCCAGGTCCTCACCCACTTGACCAACTGAGCCACCTCCTCAGCCCCCCATTTTTTCTTCTCTATCTCTACTTGAGATTGCTGATTTTCTCTGGTTTTCATTGGAGCTTAGGTGAGATTTTCTTGGACTAAAGGTTTTAGTGCCAAAAGAACTGAAGTTGGGGCTGGAGAGATGGTTGAGCAGTTAAGAGCATGTGTTGCTCTTGCAGAGGATCTGGGTTTACTTCCCAGTACCCACATGGTGGCTCACACCATCAGTTATTCCAGTTCCAGGGAGATCTGATGCTCTCTTCTGAACACACACAGTACAGCACACACACAGTAAACATACATAGATGCTGGCAAAACATGCACACATATAAAATAAACAATACAATCTATTTTAAGCTGTCTAAAACCATACTTCACCTTTAGCTGGTCTCCATGTAAGACTTGAAATGCTTCAGTTCTGCTTCCCTCGGTCTCTGGGGTGGGTAATGGGCATTCACTGCACTGGGCACACGCAGTGATGAGGACTCCAGACACTCAGAGAAGCTTTTTGAAAAAGCCACTGAAGCTACATCAGGGGCAGCAATGCTTTATTCAAATCGGGAAAACACACAAACTCTAATGGCCACAGAAAGTACAACAGCTCAGCTTATCATCAAGAACCCCAGGAGTGAGGACAGTTCGGATTCTAGTTTGCTTTCCTATATCATCTGGTGTAGCAAGTAAAACTGCAAACACCTGAACCTACCTTACCATAGTCCACACTTCTGTAGCTGGAGTTTTCTCCAGTCCCACCTGGGCCCACAGCTGCTCAGACCCAAATAAACATACACAGGCTAATATTATTTAAAACTGCTCAGCCATTAGCTCAGGCCTACCACTGACTAGCTCCTACACTTAAACTCAGCCCATTTCTGTTCATCTATATGTTGCCATGTGGCTTGTGGCTTACCAGTACCTTACATCTTGTTTCTCATGGACACGGTGGCTAGCAGCGTCTCCTGACTCAGCCTTCCACCTCCCAGAATTCTCCTCTCTCCTTATCCCACCTACACTATACTTCCTGCCTGGCTGCTGGCCAATCAGCATTTTATTTATCAATCAATCAGAGCAACACAATCACAGCATCCCCAGCACACTTCTGCCACTGGAATATACTCCTGAGACAGTACCTACAAACTGTAACCCTTAGAGCCTTAGACCCAGCTTTGGTTTTGAGTTTCTTCTGCAGCAGTTCTGAGCAACTATTAAAAAATGATCTTTGTTCTTTGTTAAGAGTCATGCTTTATACCTTGTTGGAGCCCACTAGGTTTCCTAGTGGCTGTACCCAGCAGGACTGCATAAGAGGTTGATTGGACCATGGGCCTGGGTACCAGGTGACTGTAACTAGCAAGGGGAAGGTCTTTTGCTCCACCCCTTGGCATTGTTATAAATAGACCTTTGGAATAAAGTTCTGGGCCAGAGGATAAGGGTCCAGACCCACCTGAAAAAAAATCTATTTTTAAAATGTGCAAGCTTCCTGTCACAGCCACCATCAGAGAGCAGAACAATGGCCTTGTGTTACCCTGTGGCCTCAACAATGACCACAAGGTGATAAAGAACTTCAGCAAGCTAACAGAGCAGGTGCCTCACCAAACATAAGTTCATGTGGGACATGATCAGGAGGTGTGTGGCTTCATGTCCTACCTCATGCCTTGGAGCTGCTCAAGGTGTCCAAGACAAGCAGGAGCACTCAAGTTCATCAAGAGGAAGTGGGAGGGGCTGAGCAATGGGTTGGTGTCCCCCTCCCCAATAAACCATCATTCTCCAGGCGACTCTCCTCTCCAGTTCTGAGGAGACGGGAGTCAGCACAGCCCCAGGTCGTGGCTGGTACGGAGGTAGGAGGAAGGGAGCTAAGGTTCCAGGCAGAGCCGAAAGCATCCACAGTGAGCGCAGCTCTGCAGAGCTGAGGCTGACTCCCCTTTGACCAGTCAGTGCACCAGGGCGCAGCAGCCAACACCACTTGGTTTTCTTTTTCTTACTCTGATAAGGTGAGCTGCTGAGCCAAGCCCCTGAGCCTGGGATGTTAGGGAGGCTCCTACCCAAAGCTCCCTGTATGGGTGGAGGAGAGGGCAAGGACCAGGAGCCACCTTCAGCGAGATCCTCCAGGCTCCTTCCAGATCCCTTTCGGTGACAGGAGTCTGAAGGAGGAAGTTCAGAGGGCAACAGGCAGTCTGCCTTAGCAACTCCCAAACAAACACCTCGCAGAGGTGAGGAACCTGGAGAAGCCCCAGGCAGGCGTGGGGCTGCCTCCCAAGGAAACAGGAAGACTAAACCGAGATTTCTCTGCTCACAAATGCTGGTTATTGTACCTTTACCCTTTTACTCATTAGAGAAAATTAGTTTCCTTTCAGGGAGAGTCTGTTGTGAGAACTGGGCCTGGCTCTCAGGGAGCACCTTGGACTTCCCTTCTCCATTGTGGATGGGCCTGGCTCTTAGGAGCACCATGGACTTTCTATTCCTACTGTGGATGGGCCTGGCTCTCAGGGAGCACCTTGGACTTTCTAGTCCCACTGTGGATGAGCCTGGTTCTGAGGGAGCACCTTGGACTTTCTATCCCCACTGTGGATGAGCCTGGTTCTGAGGGAGCACCTTGGACTTTCTAGTCCCACTGTGGATGGGCCTGGCTCTTAGGAGCACCATGGACTTTCTATTCCTA
Organism: Peromyscus eremicus; assembly: GCF_949786415.1. Taxonomy (NCBI): domain Eukaryota; kingdom Metazoa; phylum Chordata; class Mammalia; order Rodentia; family Cricetidae; genus Peromyscus; species Peromyscus eremicus. The sequence goes on from NC_081431.1 coordinate 4,175,162, forward strand.
CTGTGGATGGGCCTGGCTCTCAGGGAGCACCTTGGACTTTCTATCCCCTCTGTGGATGGGCCTGGCTCTTAAGAGCACCATGGACTTTCTATTCCCACTGTGGATGGGCCTGGCTCTTAAGAGCACCATGGACTTTCTATTCCCACTGTGGATGGGCCTGGCTCTCAGGGAGCATCATGGACTTTCTATTCCTACTGTGGATGAGCCTGGCTCTCAGGGAGCACCTTGGACTTCCCATCCCAGCTGTGAGGCTGCCACATGAGGGAGACAGCCTAAGGTTCTCTCACGAGGCCCATGGTGGGGATCTAGCACATGATGTCAGGATCCCAGTCACATGGACTTAGGGAGCGGGCATGTGACCAAGCTGGGATGTGCTCAGTGGTCAGTCGTGTGGGCTGTGGACATGAGGTTAGACAGTCTCATGGGAACCCAGAACAACAGCCCCAGTGCCAGGGTGAGCAAGCCTACCACAAGTGTGCAGATAACAAGAGCAGGGTTTCTCCTGCTCCTGCTGGGAGCCCAAATTAGAACTCTGCCCTTTGTCCCTGAGGAGTGCGGCAACTGTGTGTGGGTGCTGTGACCACAGACCTCTTTGTTCCTCCCACCCACACAGGCCCCTCTGTCACTGCTCTGACCCTCAGCCCACATCCTGGCAGACCAGGACAGCTGGTGAAGTTGACTTCAGCTTTGTCAAAGGACCGTGTCTAGAGTACATGGTGCCATCCGGATGCTAGCCTGGGGCATCAGAAGCTCTGGGGTTCTCCCAGCAGTGTCACCCAAATGCCCGAGGTACAGGTGTTCTGTTTTGTTTGAGACAGGGTCTCTCTACACGGCCCTGGCTGTCCTGGAACTCACTCTAGACCAAGCTAGTCTCAAACTCACAGAGCTCCTCCTGCCTCTGCCTCTCTGGTGCAGGAGTTAAAGGTGTCAATTATCAGGTATTTAAGTGTCACTAACCAAGGCTCTGGCTGGGGAGCACTGTGTCTCTTCCATGGCATCCTGGGTACCAGTTGTGTGGTTGATGCTTTGCCCCCAGGCCTTGGCTCTGGCACATTGGGCCTTTGTGTTTATTCATGGGCAGCCTGGTGGGACTCAGGAAGGAAGGGGGGGCAGGACTTATTTACTCATTGGGAGCTTAGGCTGTCATAGGTTGACAGCTGATTGTCAAAACTTAGTCCACAGCACTCTGACTGTGGGATCTAGAAGGCTGCCCACCTCCCACCTTAGGGGATATTAAACCCCACTCACATGTGACAGTCATACTAAATGCTCTGACTACAGTGTGACGCTTGGAGGCTCGGAGAGACAGCTCAGTGGTTAAGAGTAGTGACTGTACTTCCAGAGGACCCAGGTTTGAGCCTCAAAACCTCAATGGCAGCTCACAACCACCCTCTTCTGGCCTCCTTGGGTACTGCACATATATCATACACATACACATAAAATAAAAATAAAATCTGGTATGTATCCACATAGCATGTATGTGTGTGTATACATATAATACATATACAACACACATACACACACACCACACACACTCACTCACACACCACATACCACACACACACTTACCCTCTACACACACATACACACACACACACACACACACACACACACACACACACACACACACGTCCCAGAGACTAATGATCTAATATGTGCCCACCCTTCAAGGCCTTTTGATACCTAGGGTTTTATTCTTTATAGTGTTTACAGATACACACATCTCACCCACTGAACCTTCGTGGTCTTCACCCACAGTGAAGAAGGCTCTTTGGGACCAGCTCTGATGGGTAATAGCACATGGTGGAAGTCAGCATGGGAAATGGCCTGGGTCCCTCTGTGAAGTGGTTGTAGGATGTGGCTCCCCTTGGTGTCCCACCTGAACTTCCCAAGAAGGTACCACAGGGTGGGTCCTTGTGCAGCCGCTTATCCCCCAGGCTATCTTTCTACTTTGCAGGCTCAGAAACCCAGTTTGGTTAGATGTGCATTCTCACGGTAACCGGGAGTCCATACTACAGAGCTGACCTGACCATGCGTGGTAAGCGCGGACTAAAGAGGTGTCTGTGTTTGCCCATCAGAACCTCTCTGGTAGAGAAAGACAGTGGCCGGCACAGCCTGAGAGCCAGTTAGTGGAGCTGGGAAGTAGATGTGCACCATGGCTGGCCCCGGTACCAACCCAGGGTGCTCTGCCTCATGGCCTCCTCTTGCTGCCACCCCCTTGTTGACCTGTGGCATCTCTTGTTCTAGTCTCTTCCAGATCTGTGCAGTGAGGCCTCTTCATTCAGGCTCCTGTAGTGATGGACGGAGGCTGCTGTGGTCTGACTATGTCCCATCACCCGAAAGGAAAACATGCTGTGTTAGAAACTTAATGCCACATTCATGTGTCCGTGGTATTTGGAGGTGGCTCCTGGTCTTCTGGGGCAGGACACGAGTCAGAAAATGAAGAGTTAATGTTATATTCCTTCTGTTGAGGCTGAATGGTGCGGCCAGGGTCAGATGAGTGGCGTGAAACGAGAAACCACCTGGGACTATGTGATTGCCTTGTGCTGCAAGGACAGAGTCTGCGCCTGCCGCCAGTGTACTCCCCGAAGCAGAATGGTGCCCCTGTGGCTGATGTCCTTCCCACCCTGCTAGCCACCCACAGTGTACCTGGTATGTGGGTTGCTGACAGCATGGACAGACAACTAGCTCTTGCTGAGGAAGGGAAGCCAGAGGGATCCTTAGATCATGGGGAAGTGACTCCATGGAGGCGCCAGACCATGGCAGAGTGACTCAGCTGCCCACTGACAGATGGACGTCAGTCCTCAAACTCAGCCCTTCCCTTTTCTTCCAGAAACAATAACAAATCCTGCTCTGTGCTTTAGTCACCATAGCAACTAGAAAACATTGGGCAACATGGAACCTCTGGACAGGTGGGCTTCAGCAGGTCTCGATCACAGTGATCTGTCCCTGTCCCATTACCCAGAACCCCAGGCATCTCACCTGCTTGGAGAAGGCTAGGTAAACAACCAGAGCTTGTATAAACTCAGAAGGATGGGCAGTCACAGTCTGTAGGCCAGAGCTTACCCGCGCTCCACCAGGAAGAAATGGGATTTCTTGTAAGAAATAGGACCTTAAGAATCCCATCCAGGGGACCCTGAGTGTCCTGTGTGTGCGGCTGCAGCCTGTGTGGAGCCTGTCCTGGACTCTACGGAGAGTGGGAAGGAAGGGAAGGGCAGGACTGCTGGGTCCACGCTCAGGAAGCTCTTGGCCTGCCCGGGCAGGGCACTCATGGAAAAGTCCTGTCAGGGAGCCAGGGAAGCCAGGACAGAGCTTATGCGCCTTCTGTGTGTGTGTGTGTGTGTGGGGGGGGGTTCTGTGTAGTGAATCAGAACTCTCCATTCCCCAACAAGCCTGAACTGAGTGGGGTACATGTGGGGCGATGGGATTACAGGGTGACAGCAAGGGCTGCCCTGGCCGTGGCCTCTGACTGGTGCTTTTGGGTCCTAAGTCTTCAACCTCACTCTTGTTCTGACTGCGTCTCTGTGGCTGCGACAAGACGTCCTGACCAAAAACAGTTTAGGGAAGAAATGTATCTGGATTACAATTCCAGGTGACCGTCCATCTTTCCGGGGAAGTCGAGGCAGGAGTTCACATACACAGCACAGAGCAGAGTGAAGCAACATTTCCCTGCTGCTCACTTTCTAATTCATTACTACTGTGGTAGTGTGAGCACATTTCCTGTATGTATGTCTCTGTACCATTCAAGCCCGGTTCCCAGGTCCTCTGGAAAAGCAGACAGTACTCTAACCTGCTGAGCCACTTCTCCAGATCACTCTTTTTAGTTCCTCTCACACACAGTGCAGGGTCCAGCCTACAAAATGGTGCCTCCCATACTCAGGGCAGATCTTCCTGCCTCACATAACAATTAAGACATTGCAGCAGGCCAGCCTGATCCAGACCACCCCTCACTAAGACTCTTTCTAGGTGGTTCTACGATGGATCAAGTTGACATTTAAAACTAACCATCTTGGGGCTAGAGAGACAGCTTAGTAGTTAAGAGGACTTGCTGCTCTTACAGAGGACCCTGGTTCAGTTGCCAATAACCACACGGAGGCTCACAACCATCCCTAACTCCAGTTCCAGGGGATCCAACACCTTTTAAATTCCATTGGTACCAGGCATGACCATGATGCACATACATGCATGCAAGAAAACATTCGTACACATAAATAGAAAACTAAACATCTCACATGCTTTCTGATATGTTCTGGGGAAGGCAATGGCTTGGGCATCTTTTGTCACTATTAATTGGTAAATAACAATTGTGCACATTTATTATAAAATGTAGTGTTCCAATACACAATAAACCGTGAAAAGTTCTACAGCTGCTAATTAAACAGGTGCATATCCAAACTCCTCACCTCACACACTCACCAAATACCCCCTCCACTAAAATATCAGCATTATTCCAGATTCAAAGCCATTCTTTACGTCCAGACTGCCACCAGTGTAGGAGGGACAGCAGGTGGTAACTTGTGTGGGCTTCCCCTATCCTTTCTCACAGCTGCCATCCTGGCCCTCTGCTGTGACCACTGTGGCCACCTTCTAGAATTCTCTCCCCACCTTTCAATCCCTCTGCATTTATCCCAAGACTTCTGGCTAGTGACAATCCTCCTCCTGCTACTCAGCAGGCACACTGTGGCCTTTATGTCCCTCTTCTCCTCAGACTGGAATCCTCTCAGACTGCAGGATGGTTTTAACTTCTTCTCCATGAATTCAGTGCCACAAATCCACCAGACATCACATTGTGTTGCAATCAATGAGTTTATCCACTTCGTATTTAATGATCCTATGCATTTCCTTTGCATATCTATGCATATGTAGCGTGGTGTGTGCCTGTGTGGGGCCAGAAGAGGTTGATGTTGGGTGTCTTCCTCGATGGGTTCCACCTTATGTACTGAGGTAAGTAAGGGCTCTCACTGGCCCTCAGAGCTCACTCATACAGCCACTCTAGCTTGCCAGCTTCATCTAGGGATCCCCCATTTCCATTTCCTGAGTGCTGGGATTACATTTATATGGATGCTAGAGACCCAAACTCTGGTTCTCAGGCTCGCACTGAGCCATCTCCCCAGCTCCAGCACTTAGTTGTTTTATTATTATTATTATTATTATTATTATTATTATTATTATTATTATTGTATGTGTTGAATGATGGGGAGGTCATGTGCCAGAGAGAACAAGGGGTGTTGAGAAACACCACAGGTGAGCATGGCTGAAGGCCCAGTGTGACTAGGGAGATGGGCCAGGGGAGGCTCCTGTAGCCCTCCAGACCATGCAAAGAACTGGACTCAAGCCCACAAGCAAGGGAGTTGCTAGAGGGTCTTAGGCAGAGAATGATGTTCAAGCACTGAGCACTTGTTGGAAACATTCATTTCTTTTCATGTGATGGGAAAGTTCAGAGGGAGGGTTGGCTCTTGTCCAAGTTCACATTCAATGAACAGATTGAAAAAGAGAGTTCTAGAGCCAAAAAGCTACAGCCAGCACCAGAGGCAACCCCTCCCCTTGTCCCACCCATCACAAGTGCGCAGGAATGGGGACACAGACAGGACTGGAGAAGCCGAGCTCACAGCTTACATTACCAGAGAAGCTGCTAGGCACGGGACTTCTCTGACCCCACCTCAGACCTACCAAATGGTAGATTCAGGGGCCGTGGGGGTCACAGGCTGTGTCCTCTCGAGCCCTCTAGGTAATTCTTGCACACAGAGGTTTGAGACCCTCCAGAGCCATGGAGGGATTGTTCTTTCACAAGCCCACCTGGCCCCAAGCTTTGTCCTGTGGCTTGGAGAATGGGTTCCTTGCCTGTTCCTCCTTAGGAGGCATGAGGAGGCCAGTTCAGGTGCTTGGGGAAGCCCAACCCTGGCCTTCTGCAGGCCTATGAAATGATTCACCCGAGGGCCACAGCAAGTGTATTTGCTGTCTGGTTGCCTTGACAACTTTCCCAGACCCCATTCCAGCTTTTCTATTAACCAAAGGCAAACAACTTAAAAGCCAAGCAGCAGAAATGATGCAACTTCCGGGCGGGCCCCGGGAGGCCATGAAACACCTGGGCAATCATCAATGGCAGTATGATGTCATGCAGAGAAATGCTTGCTCATGGGCAAAGGTAATCAATCACATGACCTGGCTTGAGTGCCCTAGTCATATGAGGGGAGGTGCTCTCCACTGAGGGCCAAACACAGACAGGAACTGTGGAGTCATGATGAAATCCTTCACTCATGTGATGGGACCTTCCCCTTCCCCCAAGTTTTTGTTTTAGAGCAAAGACTCTGAACAAGTACTGGATCAGAACCAGGAGCCTGCCTCTGCTTCGGCTGCCACTCCTAGCTGTGCGCTTTTAGACAAGTTGTCCAAACTCTCTGAGCCTCAGAAATTTATAAACAGTTTATGAATATAAATTTATAAAAGGCTACCGATTTATAAATAGAGATGGAAATTTCTGTCTCACAGGGTGGTTGGGACAATGAAATAGCAGTTTTGAAAGAGACAGCGAAACGCCCGTCCTGTATGTTGTAACGGTTCCCTTTGTTCCTGAGACGGGCTAAAGCTTTTGTGTCTGGTCTCAACCCCAGAGAAGATTAGAAGCGGTGAGACCTGGGGCACAGCGGCGCACGCCTTTAATCCCAGCACTCGGGAGGCAGAGGCAGGCAGATCTCTGTGAGTTCGAGGCCAGCCTGGTCTACAGAGCGAGATCCAGGACAGCCAGGGCTACACAGAGAAACCCTGTCTCGAAAACCCCAAACCAAACCAAAAAAGAAGCTGTGAGGTGAGAGCTCTTTAAGGAAGGGCAGGGAAAAATCCAATATAAGCGTCTGAAGGTGAGGGAAAACTAGAAAAGCAAAATGAAAACAGACACAAAACCAAGATGGCACCCCTGGGTGGGTAGGTGTGGCGGTGGAAGAGCGGATGCCAGAAAAACATCCCAAGGAGGCAGAGACGGCGTGACACTCTTAGAGACAGCTCTCTCCAGAGCTTCGGGTTTAGAAAGTATTATTGTTATTGTTGCTGTTGTTATTGAGACAGGGTCTGACTGTGTAGACCAGGCTGGCCTGAAACTCACTGTGTAGACCAGGCTGGCCTGGATGCAGAGATCCTCCTGCCTCTGACTCCAGAGTGCTGGAATAAAAGGCTTCTACCACCATACCTTGCTAAGCTTAGCACTTTAAAAAGTGAATTTTATAAATTTAAAAAGTAAATTTTCAGGTGTCCAGGAAGCTCCTATGTGACACTTCCAGTGGATCATCTGGAGTTTGGTTTTTCTTCTTTTAAAAAAATTACATGTGTGTGTGTGTGTGTGTGTGTGTGTGTGTGTGTGTGTGTCTGTCTGTCTGTCTGTGTGCACACGTGTATGTGCGTGTGTGTGCTCATGCGTGCATGCCTGCATGTGCATGTGAAGGCAGGAGGCCAACTTGTAAAAGTTGCATCTCTCTTTCCTCCATGCGAGGCCCGTGGATTGAACTCAGGTCATCAGGCTTAGCAGCAAGCTCCTTTACAAGCTGAGCCATTTTGCTGGCTCTCAGCTGTGTTTTCTCTGCACTTCCTATCTAAATGTCAAAGTGAGGTGCAGGGCTTAGAGCCTCCGCACCTGATCAGACAGTACTGGAGTCCAGCTCCTGGCATTTCAGTTATTCCAAGCATCACCTGAGGTCAAGGACAGCTCCCATTTATCTTGAAACATACATGACTATGTCCAGCCCTCTTCCCCACCAGCCCACTTTTTCTGGATCGGAATACACCATTATAATGGCACTGTTCTCCACCACAAACAGTAACTAACGCAGTGGGATTAGTTTGTCAGGGAGGGAGTTACATGTTGGTTTTTGTTTTGTTTTTTGAGACAGGGTCTGGCTATATGGTCCAAGCTCCATATGGCCTTAAACTTCCTCCATAGTTCAGACCGGCCTTGACCTCACAGCAATCCTACTGCCTCAGTGTTCTGAGTGCTAGCACTACAGGCATGTGACCACATCAGCTACACTGCTCTGTTAGGACCCAGAGTCCTTTTGCATACTGCCTTGTCAGGTGGGATCAGTTATCTCAGTTTTCATATGTGGGCTTGAGAGTCAGTGGGCTTACAGTCCTTGTCTTAGGCCACCATCCAGGAGCGGTCAACCTTTTGACATCGCAATGTGATGTCATCTACAAAATTTATACTCAGAACTACACAGTTAAGTCACAAAAATGATGGAAAAAAATCCCTCCTAAGGTTTAAAGTAAGTCTGTGGTTTTGTGTTGGCCACATTCATGGCTGTCCTCAGTCACACTGGACTGCAGACTGGGCTCAGCTGGAATTGAATGGCCATGCATGCGATGCTTAGTTCCTCTGCATGCAGTCCCAGATTCTGCCCAAAGGGGGCGCACAGTCATAGCTGCTGAGGGGCCAACCCCTGAGATCCTAGGCTTTCTCCACTCCCAGCACATACCTGTGTGTGGTGAGGGCTGGGGACACATGGTCGGTCCTTTCTCATTGATGGGCCCTTGAGTAAGGATGTGACCTCAGCCACAGGACACCCAGATTTCTGCTGCAGACCACTAGCCCTGGGTAAGGATGTGACCTCAGCCACAGGACACCCAGATTTCTGCTGCAGACCACTAGCCCTGGGTAAGGATGTGACCTCAGCCACAGGATACCCAGAGTTCTGCTGCAGACCACTAGCCCTGGGCAAGGATATACCCAGGACTCAGAGCAGCAGCCTGTTCCTCACACATCTGCCTCCATCCACCTGAGCCTCACAGATGCCCCACATCCTCAGAGATCACCGAGGGGCCATTCTAAGCAGTGGGCCACTTTGTTGCCCCATCCTCTGGTGCCCTGCCTTGCCCTGCATTTGGGGTATCCAATAAAAAGGCTCTCAATTCTGAAAATGTCCCCTTCCATTTTTCACTGGACATGTGGTTTTTGTTGTTGTTGTTTTTTAAAGTTATAAAACAGATTAAGTTATTTTCAGAATGAATCCCTAAGTAAGCTCTTTCTGTTTAAAAATTCCCACTCTGAGCAATCGGAGATTGTTCTCCTGAGGAGACCTGGGACAGGTCATGGCAGGATTCTGAGAGCTTCCCCAGGACTTCCCTTCCTCTCCGTGCAGCAGGCCCCGGCGGGCAGGTGAGGCAGCAGGAGAAGGAAGCCTGGTAGATTTGGGACAGTGACATCTGCACACTACTGAGTGATCCCAGGCGAGTCACTGGGTGGCTTTAGGTTTCATTCTCTTTTTCTCTAAAATGGAAATGGGTTCACTTCCTCAATTAATTAGCCTCCCCTTCCCGAATTTCATAGCACTTAATAAGGGATATGGCCTCATCCTCATCCATAAACTCTATTATCTCAACTGTGACAGAGTACCATCATACCAGCTCAAACATGCCCACCCTCATAACCCCACCTATCCCTTTTCTTATTAGAGACTCCCATTGCACCCACCTAAGAAACTATATTTCCCAGACCCACTTGCAGGTAGGATGCTCTAGATCACTGGTGTGGTCAATGAGGTGAAAGCAGACATTTCTCAGAGGGCTTTGGAGGGAGTACTTTAAGGAGGCTCAGCTGGCAAGCACCTTTGCCCCTACTGTCCTCCTTTTCCAGTCTGGAATAAGGGTATGATGTCTGGAGTCATGGTGGCCATGCCATGGCCATATGGCAACCCTGAAAACGTAAGACACCCAACATGCTAAGTTATGGTGGAACGGAAAGGTGAAGGACCTGGGAAACTAAACCCATGGTAGAGGACCACCACACAAGCCCTGGCCCGTCCACTTCAGGTTTTCTGTAATATAGGGGATAAAGGAACCAGTTATTTAATGCAATCATTTGGGTAAGTGTCTTCTAACTGTGGTAAAGGCCCGCTCCCTAGAATGGCACCACTGGAAGGCTGTGGACCTTAAAGAGGTGGGTGGGACCTAGAGGGAGTCTTTTAGTCTTGGAAGCATGTCTTTATGGGGGACACTGGGAATGCAAGCTCCTCTTCTCTCTTTCCCATTCCAGGCAAGAGCTGAAGGGCCCGCCACCTGATCCTGCTGCACTGCGTCCCTGGCCTGGGACAGGAATTAGACAGTTGGAGTGACATCAAAAACTGTCACAATACATACAGCACTACAGATAAAATAAGTCACATCGCTGATAGAGAAGCACCGCCAGCCTCCACCTGTGGGTCCCACCAATTATAGATGGAAAGTACTTCAAGAACCTCAACTTGACTGAACTGGTATTTCTTTCATTCCCTAAACAACCTATTTAACAACTATTTGCACAGCATTTACCTTGTGTTAGGCATTGTAAGTGCTCTGGAGCAGCTCTGAGGTATAAGATACATAGGTTATATTCAAATGCCAAACCATTTCATATAAGGAACGTGGAGTCTAAGAACTTTAGTATGCCCAACGGGTCCTGGAAGCACCCCTCTCCTGTGGACGTCAGGGGTAAGTGCATGTGAATGAATGAGTGAATGAGAAAGGACAGATCTTCCTCACTACAGAACATCAGCATGGTGGAAGCACATTCTCCACTTGACAAGCACAGCAATGATTATTTTAAGAGGCATCACTGGAAACAAACATCTGTGGGAGGAAATATGACGAGAAATGGTGTTTGCATAATGTCAATGTCTCCTCATGAGACACTTAACACAGCAAGGAGGAAGGCGGTGACTTTACAGCGGAGAGGCTTGGCAGACACCACCTGAACCAGGTGACCAGAGTGACTATAGCAGCAATCTAACACATGGGCTCATGGACCATCTGCCTTGAGACTCTGGGAAGGATCAACACAAACAATGCTGTTCCAGTCCAAAGTGGCCAACATGATCAGATATCAGCCCAAACCAAATGTAAGACGTTCTACAAATGAACAACCTAGTGCGTACTTTTCACAAGTCTGAAGGTCTCTGAAGAGTCAGCTGTGGAGCAATCTCAGACCACAGACAACATACACAACAAACTATCAGCCCTGCTGATACCCGATGGGCTCACAGGCCAGACACGGACAGCAGTGGGGCAGCCTGGCAGAACTGGAATGATGTTAGCAGCTCATGCTAATTTCCTGGTGTTAATGACTGTTTTCATGTACACTGTTGGGGAAAGATGGTGAGAAGTATCTGGGCACTGTTTATACTATTCATGCAACATTTGCCCAGGTCTGTGTGCTGGTAGGGTTTCTATTGCTGAGATGAAAAACACCATGACCAACTTCAGGAGGAAAGGGTTTATTAGGTTTACACTTCCAAATCACTGTTCATCACTGAAGGAAGTCAGGGCAGGAACTCAACCGGTGCAGGAACCCGGGGGCAGGATGCAGAGGCCATGGAGGGGAGCTGCTTACTGGCTTACTCCCCATGGCTTGCTCAGCCTTCTTCCTTATAGAATCCAGGACCACCAGCCCAGAGATGGCACTCCCCCATCAGCCACTAATAAGAAAATGCCCTACAGTTGTGCCTACAACCTGATCTTATGAAGGCATTTTCTCAATGGAGGCTCCTTCCTTTCAGGTGATTTGAGCTTGTGTTGACAAAAAACTAGACAGCACAGTCTGAAATCATTTTGAAAAACCAAACCAAACCTGCCATGCTGTGCCCAAATTCTGTCTGCCCGCCAGCTGCGTGTGGAGTCAGTGGCTTCACAGATCACAACCTGCTGCTGGCCTGCGGGCTGCCTTGTTTTGGCCTCATCTTCTAAAGCCATGTGCATGGACTCTGGCCCCGTTGCTTGGTTTCCAAAGCACTCTTCAGCCCGCCTCACTTCTCACTATAATAACAGATTGTTGTCTACTGAGTAGGTCACCCAAATCCCAGAAGTCACCACCAGACCTCCCTTTTTCTCTCATTCTATGGCAGGCCCACTAGCAAGTCTCGCAAGCTTTGTCTTCATCTGTTTTCTGTTGCCGCGACAGAACACCACAGTCTGGGTATAAGGAATAGAGGTTTGTTTAGCTCACAGCTCTGAAGGCTGAAAAGCTCACGATTGGCCGGTCCCACCTTCTGAGGTTCTTATTGTTGGTAAGGCACTCTCTATAGCAACCTTCCTAATGATGCAACCCTTTAACACAGTTCCTCATGCTGTGGTGACCCTCAACCATAAAATTATTTTTGATGTTACTTCATAACTGTAATTTTGCCTCTGTTACAAATCGCAATGTAAATATCTGTATTTTCCGATGGTCTTAGGAGACTCCTGTAAAGGGCCATTTGAACCTGGGGATCATAGCTCACAGGTCGAGAATGCTCTATAGGATTCTTGGTGGCATAGGGCATCACATGGCAAAAATGGGGCAAGCAAGAGAGCGCTAAACTGGCTTTTAAACAGCCCTACTGCGGAGGAAACACATTGTTTTGGTTTTGATAAGTGTCCCACAAAAGTCTGTGTCTGAAAAGCTTGGTCTCCAGTCCTTGGTGCTATTGGAAAGGGGTGAACACTTTAAGAGGTGGGACCTAATGGGAGGTCATCTGGTTACTATGGGCATGCTCTCAAAGAGGCTAATTAGCACCCCAGCCCTTTTCCTTCTGGGCTCTCTGCCTCTCAGCTGGTGAGCAGCTTTGCTCCATCATGCACTACCAATGATGCTCTGCCTCATCACAGGCCCAGAGGCAATGGGGCCAAGGCTCTGAAACTATGAGTCCCACAAGCCCTTCCTCCTTGTAGGTAGAAGAAAGCTGACAAACACATGAACCCATGGATGGACTAATCTATTAATGACAGAGCATCACATGGCCCCTCGAAACGCTTTACAGTGGAGATTGTGACATGAGGCTTTGGTGGGACATTCAAACCACAGCAGGGATCTTCTAGAATGTTTTACTAACTAGGCCACTTCCCATCACTCCTCTGCCAGTACACTTGTCAAACCATTATTTCTAAATGAAATTGACCCTTGCCTAAATGTTTTCTTCTTTTCAGCCTTCAAGCCCCCTTTCCCTGGAGCAGCTTGAGGGAACCTCCAAGGGGGCAAGTCAGTCTCATATCACTGTCACGGGCACTTCCCCAGCACGGCCCAAAGCAGTCGCTACTGTTTGGACCTCTTAGTCCCACTTGCCCTCACTGAGAGCCTGATTGGCCAGGCCTGTCTGGGTGGCTGGTCCACTTTCATTGGCACCTATGGCTGATGGAAGGAAGGGGTCAGGAGGGGCTCAGCATTGCTTCTGAGCCTACAGTGACTCTGCAGGGCCGTTTCTGGGGAGCTTGCTCTGTCCTAACCCTGTGTGGCAACAGACTGACGCAGCCACCCCCGAGAAGCTGAGCGACGACCACTCACTCCTCTTACTTCCTAATTTAACACAAACTACAGACAAAGCTTTCTACAGACACATGCACCGAGAAACCAGCAAGGCTAAAAATAACCCCTCCCACACCTCATCCTTTTTCTAAATTTGTGACTCAGGAGACTAGAAATTCTGTCGGAATGTATTAACTTCTGGCGGTGGGCAACAAGAGGGCTACAAGACAGATCTTTTCTGAGACACCAGGAGTTCAATGTCAGTGTGCCATGCTGTTTGAGATGCCTGTCTGGTTGCTGGGCCTGGCCATCTCTCAAGGGAAGAGCTAAACTTGATGATTTGAAGCATATTTCCCCCAGCTATTCCCTGGCATCCAGTCTGACACATGATAAGTGAAACCCTATTCCCAGGAAAGTCGATCCAGGCACATCTGAACTATTCACTCCTGCTCACTCCTTCACTTAAACATAGTTACTGGGCACCCACAATGTGTCAGATAAGAACCTGTCCTCCCAAAAGCTTGTGTTCTGTCAGAAAGACAATAAAATAAAAGGTATATAGCATGTCTGACTGGGGTAAGTGTTATCAACAAAGGGGGCAAAAAAACGAGTGGGACTGTAAGGAAAATCCTACTGAGTACACCCACAGGCGAAGCTGTACCATGCAGACACCCAGAAGACATGTTCCAAGCAGAGAGAAGGCCACTGCCCAGGCCTGGCAGTGGGAGTGGACCTGGACTGCTTTGGGCCATTGTGCCTGGTTGCAGTGAACAGACCCCACTGTGCTAGGAGCCACACAGGCCACTGCGAAGACACCAACTCTTACTTTGAACTGAGACATGATACCATCAGAAGGCTGTGAGCTGAGGAGAAGGCTGATTTTTGACTTCCCAGAAGGGTCAGGATGCTGAGTTAGTTCTTTGGATTACAGAAACACAAGGAAGCAAGGATACATTGAGGGTACCACAACAAAGCAGGCAAGGGCTAGCTGCCGCTCACAGCAGAATGTCAAGAGGGGAAGTGTCCAGAAGCCGTTTGCAGATCGAAGGGTTGCGGGCATGAGAGACACAGAAGTCAACGGTGGTTCCAAGTGTGTGGCCTAAAAAATGATGGTACTGCCATCATTGACCGTAGGAGGTGAAAAGACGAAGGACTTGGCTTTTGACCTACAAGGATGGCGATGCTCTCAGACATCCCTATGAGGAGCCAATGGGTAGTGGAGGGTGAGTGAGCTCAGTGGGGGTTTGGACTGCAGTGGCCCATGTAGCTCTTGCTGACATACAGCTAGACTTGGTGAGTTCACCAAGATGATGGGGGAGAGGAAAAACCCAAGTGCTAAGCACTGGGACACAGCGGCATTCGAGAGCAGAGGCAGAAGGGCCAGCCAGGAATGCTCTCCTCTGTGGCTGGGCGGCAAAGCATTTGCAGCTCCGTGCTAGTATGCAACACTGTTTTACAGCCCTGGAATTATGCCACAGGGCAATGTGGCCAAGGAGAATTACAAGAATTCAGAAGGGCAAAGGTTACTGAGGAGAGCTGGAATCCTGTGATGTTTTGAACAGAGAGGGAGACCTCACACCCATGCAGACAGCAGAGACGACATTTAGAATGAGGAAACAGCTTGCACAAGGGCCGGAGAAGAAATTCCAAGGAGGAGGAAACTAAAGGGCGGAGGGCAGGAGACAGCAAGCCATTCTTTCTGGCTGGCTCCATGGAGGGGAAAGTAGATGCAAAGCTTGGAAACAGGCTCTGGAAGATGTTTTACCAGAATGAACCCACAGTTTGATTATCTCCACAGCGGTGGCCTTGCATGTGAGGAGCAGCAGTATGGAGGGCTTTTTACCTGGGCTTGGTGCTCCCAAGATTCCCATGGTGTGTCCTTGAGATAATATTGTCACCCTCAGTTTGTGAATAGAGAGATAGACTTGAAGTCACCTGCTCACTTGTGACTTGACAGGATGCTTTGGACGACGTGGCCTGGAACTGGTAGTGGTGCTGGGACCTGGAAATGGAGGAGAGGATTGCAACGGACTACACTGAGATGCAAGGGGTCGGAGGGCACCATGATGGAAGGGGGGTGGGACCAGAAGAAAGGAGCAAAGAGAGGGTTGGGATCTGGTGCTTGAGCAGGGGGTGGAAGAGCCACCTGGAAGAGAAACACTCTCCCCGGCACCTCTCTCAACTACATCAGTGTCCCCAAAGCCAACCCAGGCCCCAGTGCGAAGTACTTAGGAAACCGCTGTGAGCAGAACAGAAACACTCAGGGTTTTAAGCACAGGTAAGCGACAACAATAAAGGGTCTGGGCTGCCTCTGGGCCCAGCCAGACATAGGCCCATGTCCCAACTGTCTCCACACCCCCGGGACCCAAAATGAGCCAGTGGTGTTGGTCCACAGCACAGTACTCATTCCAAACGGAACATATTCTGGATTACATTCACAATGTCCAGGCCATATGTATTTGGCAAGTTCACAGAAACTACTGTATTATCTATCTTATCTTAGTAAGTCCAAAGTTTTATATCTAAACACTTCCTATCAAAACTTATATTACCATCCTAAAACTATCTTTTTAGATCTTAAGACATCTTCTTAGATAAACAACGTAAGCTTTTATGTTTCCCAACCTTACTAACTTTACATCTCTTATGTAAGTTTCTTTTCTGATTTGGGGCATCAAATGTAGCAAGCTTTCTTGGTTGGACTATCTTTGGATCGCCGATCCCACATTGGGTGCCATATGTAGTTGGATTTTTCTTTGGGCCACCAGCTCACAAATAATGACATGGAGACTTATTATTTTATGAAAGCTCAGCCTTAGCTTAGGCTTGTCCCACTAGCTCTTATAACTTAAATCAACCAATTTATATTCATCTATGTTCTGCCATGTGGCTTGTTGCCTTTCTTCTATCCCACACCTCCTGTTTCCTCTCCACGTCTTGCTGGTGAATCCTTCCTTCCTTCTTCCCAGAGTTCCCTCTCTGCCCAGAAGTCCCGCTTATACCTCCTGCCTCGCTATTGGCCATTTAGCTTTTTATTGCACCAATCACAACAATACATCTTCACACAGTATAAAAATATCCCACAACAGTGGAATATGGGTGGAGGGAGTAGCCACCACTTCCAGGGCTATACCCCTCACTTCCCCACCCCCCATAGCTTCTGTGAGGCTCTTGTGCCTTCTTGGTCTGCCACTGATGGTGACCTGAACACCCTACATGAAGAGCAGTTCATCAGGGCCTGAGTGGTAGGGTTTCTGTCTGTGCAGAAAATAGTTTCTGTCTAGACGGAAAATAAGATGAATTAAAGTAAGCCACCACAATCCAAAGGTCTGAGCACTGGCCTTGCCCATAGAGAGAAGTTTTTGGGGAACTAATATAGTCAAGTACTGTAATCTATTTTATCCTGTTTGAATGTTTAAAATCAGAGATTTTTCCAGTCCTGAAGGACCATTTAGAAGGGCCAGCAAGGACAGCTGACATTGAGTAGGATTGTTCTAGGACCAAAGAGAGTTCTCTTCTCACTGTCCTAATGGTGAAAATCAAACCCCACACCCTGTGTCTGGGGCTCACAGAGTCAAGCCAAACCTGGGGCCACTGAGAATAACCCTTTCCCAGTGTACAATGATGATGCACAGGGGTGTCAGTTAAGGGAGCTGTCCTTCCCCTGGTCTCTTGTGCGTGCTGGCTTCTGGCAGGCGATACAGTGGCACATCCCAGCAGTAAGTACATCTTCCTGCCCAGGGTTCTGGGCTTGACTGTGTGATCCAAGTTTTACTCTCTCTTGCTGCTAAGACCCCTTCTGCTCTCACAGGGAGCCTGGGCTAGCCTATGAGAAGACCAGACCAGTGATAGTAAAGACAGGTCAATCATCCCTGCAGTGTTCCCTGTATGCCTTGTCTTCAAAGGACAGTCCTCCCCTGAGGGAACACTTGGCAACATCTGGAGATACTGTTGATTTTCCTGTTGAGAGCTTGTGGGCAGAGGTAAGGGATGCAAGTTCAGTATATAACAATGGCTAGTCCCCTACAACAAGGACTTGCCTCATCCTGAAGGTTGGCAGTGCTGGAATAGAGAAAGCCTGTCTCAGAACAAGCCCCCAGCTGACCTCCCCACTAACAACAGCCCAGTGAGTGAATCTGGATAACACCAATAAGAGAGCAGCCTATTGATACCAGGTTAGGAACTATGAGGAACAATGACTGCTGTAAACCTTTGTGTTGGAGACAACTTTATGCAGCAAAGTCTGGAACTGGATACTCGGCTGGGGTAGTCATGGCTGCGTATGTGTGCACATATGCATCCACCTATATGGCTGGGTGTGCAGGGTGGCTAGTCACACATTACAACAGTCTGAGCCGCACATAGAGATTTTCTCAGTGCTGTTTGCAGACATGCACACACACACACACACACACATACACACACAAGTATACATACATACATACATACACACACGCACACAAATATACACATACATGCAAACACATACACACACATTCACACATTATAGACAAATAGCTCCTCTAAGCTCTCCAAAAGTCTTAGTTCCTTTAACCCTCATAAAAACCCATGAGATAGCTGGGTGGCCATGGCACACGCCTTTAATCCCAGCACTCAGGAGGCAGAGCCAGGCAGATCTCTGTGAGTTCGAGGCCAGCCTGGTCTACAGAGCAAGATCCAAGACAGGCACCAAAACTACACAGAGAAACCCTGTCTTGAAAAACCAAAACAAACAAACAAAAAAATCCATGACATATTGTTTCCATTTTATAAGGGAGAAACTGAGGCTCAGGATGATTAACTTGCCCAAGATCTCATGGTCACTAAGTGGGGTCAGAACTTTGCCGTTAGGCATGGAGTCCACACACTTGTCCCCTTCTTTATGCCTATTGCCTGCCAGGGGCTCCTGTTGGCGTCTCTGTGTACTTAGTCCTTTCTAGGTCCAGCTGCCCTTCCTACCCCATTGCCCTTGACACCTGGACACAGCTGTGCTGGCCCAGGTGTGCCTCTCATGACACAAGTGCTTTACACATGACTCTTCAGGAGTGTGAGCATGGCTGGGCTCTCGGATGCTCAGGTGCTCATTCAAGGTGAGACCCTGAACAAGTTCCTGAGTTTCTAGGAGCCTGAGCTTCCTTTCTGGCGGAATGGAGCAGACTGCAGTGTCCGGCAGCAAAGGAAATGCAGGGCAAAGTCCTTGACGCCAGCGACACAGGCAGCAGGCACTGGTCTCTCAGAATCACAGTACGCGGGAAATGAGACACAGTAAACACAGAAGGGAGGGAGTGCCGAGTTTCACTGTGGCCCCCACAGTGTCTGTAAGGATTAAGTCAGAAATTGGCTGTGCAACCATTTCAAGTGTCTGGTGGGTTGGGCTTGGGAGAGATTAGTGGAGCCTTCATCCCGGCCGGCCATGGATGAAGTCTGTGACTTTGAGATCCCAGTGGCGGGAGGAAGGCAGGGGTTGTCAGCAGGTATGGGTGACTTTGAACACTTCCAGAAACAAAAAGTGGCTTTTCTTCAGGACTTCAGCATTTCAGCTGAGGGGTGCCCTTGGATGCCCTGTTGGCCCTCCTTGTCATGGATGAGCCCAGTCAGTGGGGGACATGGAGTGTGTAGAGGGAGCTGGGCTCCAGCAGGCCACCATCCCACTGTCTGAAGACAGTTACGTTGCTGTTTCTGCCACCACTGTATAAAGGCCGCCACTCTACAGCCAGATGCCTGGTTCCTCCTCCACTGGTGATAAGAACAGACTGACCCTCTCTCACAAGTTCACTGTGAGAACTGAGTTAAAACTGGTATAGAAAGACCCCATTTCATTTATTTTTTAACTTTAGACAGTTATGCACAGATAGGCATGTGTATCTTTTAAGACAGGGACTCACATACCAAGGCTCTGGTTGCTAGCTGCCCCAAGCATCTCTCTAAGCATCTAGGGGCCAGAGGGACAAATGTCGCAGCTGAAGGTAACTTACCTCTTAGGAGCCCTGGGATTTTCCTTTGTTATCCTGGAACTCACTAAGTAGACCAGGCTGGCCTTGAACTCACGGAAATCTGCCTGTCTCTAACTCTCTAGCGCCAGGATTAAAGGCGTGTGTTATACCAGGCCTGACTACATTGCTGTTTTTAACCAAAACTACAAAGGGAACAGGTGGTCACTGTGGACAACTGGAAACAGACAGGAAATTAAGTTTAGCCTAAGTCCTATCTCAAGAACTGTGGCTAGCATCCCAGAGTTCAGCCCCTACAGACTTCCCCCGTTCAATATACTTGATGAACACCTATGCACACACATTTAAAGCAGAAGCTCAGCACTCAGCCTCTGGGCCCCACAGAGGTCAGCTGAATGGGGCCCAGAATCACAGTGGGCTGCTCAGAGCCCAGGCCTGTGGGAGGTCAGGACAGGACCTCTCTGCTTGACTCCAGCCCTCAGCTTGGCCTGAAGCAGGACTCTGCACGCGATGCCCGTCGGGCTGCTCCTGGTCCCCATACATGGGGCAGCTTGTTGTTTGGGGTGATTGTGTTGGAAGGAGAACCTGCAGGCATGTTTGGGAATGAATCAGGCCTTTGTGTGAAAAGCCACACTCAACTATGACCCAGCTTCTGGTAACCCGCTCTGAAAGCCGAGTAATAACCGAAATATGGAAGGAGGGGCAGGAGCCCGCAGAACATCTCCAGCTTAACAACACTAGAACTTACTGACCACACAGGGTGGCACCTAGCCCAGCTCTCTGCCCCGCTTCTTCTCCTCTTTAATCAGGCTTCCTTGATTACTGCCAAACATAAGACAGTGAAATACGTGTCTACTCCCCCACTGAGTTTCTCACAAATCCTAACAGTCAGAATGCCTATGATATGCTGGGTACATATTCTGTGCCAGCCCCTGAACAGAAATCATATTTACTCCTCATCTTGCTTGAAAGGCAGACAGAACTATTGCTCAGCCAGGTCAGTGACTCACTCGGGCTCTGCTCTCACTGAGCCTAGAAGTTAAACTCAGCATCTAGTTCCTGAGACTTTAGCACAGAATTGGTTTTGTTTCATGCATCATGTGTGATTTTTTTTTTAATTAAAAAAAATTTTTTTTTTAAATGAGACAAGGTCTCATGTATCTCAGGCTGGCCTTAAACTCACGATGTAGTCCAGGATGATGCTGTACTTCTGATCTTCCTGCCTTCCCCTCTTGAATGCTGGGATTGAAGGCGCACACCACCAAGTGGGGTCTACGTGGTGCTAGGTCCCAGGGAGTCTCATCACTTCCCTCTCTGGGGAGCAATAACTTCCTCACCCTCAATCAACGGCTGTTCTCTTACCCACCTGTCTACCAAAGGTCTTTCCTGCTCAGTGCTATCATACCAACTTTCTTCATCTTTTCAGCTCACTAGCTTTGTAGTTTCATTATTAGTGGGTACAGTGGGATTTGGGAAGACCTGTCACTTTTGTGTAATAGAACCAAGGGCTGACGGTAGTGCTTCGTCATTTCCCTTGACTGTGGCTGACAGAGCTCCTCTGTGCATCACCTAGTCTCACCTGCATGTTTTCCTGAGCTGGCAGCTGGGCTGGGGAACACAAGGGGGCCTTGTTGGCATCTTGTGCTTGATGCTAGCTGTTGACCGGGACGTCTCAGTTCTCCTGGTTGCCCCTCATGTTCCAACTAGCTTGAAAGATTATTGAAGGGGTGCTTTCAGGGCAACAGGGCAGAAGTTATATACAACATCACTTCAATAAATGGGATCAGCTAGAATGAAACCCAGGTTCCTTGAGTCCTTTTGTCATGATAATTTATCAAAGCACAAAGAAGTGACCAATGTGAGCAGAACTTGCTCTTCACCAGGGAGCCCTCTCTCCTGCCCCAGCATGCCCTTCTCCAGTTCACAGCCTTCATCAGATTTTCAGAAGTCTTCCCACCCAAACTTCTGGATAAGTATCACAACTCTAGGGCCCTCTTTCAATGTGCATGCCTCTATTGTGGTTTGGGTATAGAAGTGACATTGTGATGGAATTATGACCAGAGTAGGGAACCACTAGGATGTGAGAAGAATCCAGACGGTTTCTTCTGTCTGGTAGCGGATGAGCATCATAGAAAGTGGCACTACACTCCACAGCTGTTGCTCAGTACTTCCTTTGTGACTTCAGTAGAGTGAGCCAGCTTTCACCTGGTCCATCTCAGGTCCATTTAAAGTACCTGTCAGATTCCTAACACTCCTCACACTGCCCACACACCATAGCAGGGGAGCTCAAACTTGCTTGGAGAGTAGCAGGTATTTCTGAAGCGATGACTTGCTATTCCTTGAAGGTGCTTCCCACGCGGCTCTTCTCGGTTTGTTTTTGTTTTTGTTTTGTCATCTTCTGACTCAAAGGCAGAACAAGAAATTTCCCTCAGGCTCTGAAGTATCTGCTGGCTGACCCCCCTGGAGAGGGTGTGCTCAGGTCTCCTAGGATACAAGGTAGCAAAGAAAAAGATAATTCTGGACCCCACATATTCAGTGTGAAATTTAAGCAGATTCACTTTCTCCCTAGCAGGTCCATTTCCCCCACTTCTGCTGTCCCCACCTATGCTTGTTCTTAGGTCAGGAATGAGGGAAGACAGCTGGGGGCACATCAGCCTGACGGCTGTCCCTCATACTCCTCCCACAGGGACAGTCTGGTGGATTTCTTCCTCATAGCCTACTTGTCACTGAACTGTCCCAACAGTTCAGCTGAAGGGGCAGAGGTATTCCCAGTTCATAGTGTCTCCTGCTGAGTTCTAGAGAATGGGGAGGGACACAGGTCACATAACACAGCTGTTTGGAGCTGGCAACTCGTCAACACTCTACAGATGTGGGTGCAATGTCACAGAGAGGTCGTAATAGGGTTTCTGCCTCAGGCCCCGCTGGAACAGATCCTGGCTTTTCAGCCCTCATTGGATAAAAGCACTGAGGATAGGGAAGGGGCAGGGTTTGGTGGCAGGTAATTAGGGTTCAAATCCTGGCTTTGAGCAATAGCAGGCAGATTCTTTAATCTCTGTAGGCACTCTCTCCTGTATCTAGAGGGAGGATAATGCCTGTAATTTGAGAGGTATGTGGCTTTGAGCAGAGGGCCAGCATACAGCAAGTGTCCCTGAACACAGCTGTTGGCCTTCTCAATTCCAGTCAGCACCAGCAGCCTTTTTGGCTCACTGTGGGCCTTCTCTTGGCTCCTGTCCTCTCTTTGTGATCAACCCTCTTGCTGTTTCCCTTGAAGGATGGATACTAGCTGATTCCCAGCTGGCATATGAGCCAGGTACTCCTGTCCCTACTTGACAGTGTAGAAGCTGAGGCAAACTGGATGATTTCCCCAAGGCTCAAGCTATGGCACCACCAGGCTTTGAGTGTGGGTCAGATTCTAAATTCAGTCTCCAACAAATCTTAAGTCCATGGTCCTGGACCAGCTGTCACCAAGGGAGACCTGGATGTAGCCAAGTATTACTGTCACTAAATTCTTCCCAAGCAGTTTACTCCCTGGACTTTGAACAGTGCCAAAGGGGTATGCATGGGAAGGCAGAAGAGGATACAGGCAATGCTGTGAGACCTTGAGCTGTTGCTGACTGCCTTTGCTATAGAACAGGCTCCATGCAGGTCTTGAAGCTATAAGATGTTGTCCAATAAGTAAAGCTCTGCACTAACCTGCCCATCCCACCCATGCACACTCTCTAAGCACAGGGGCCCTGCCTTGTTTTCCTGGATCTCCCTCAGTCACAATAGTGCCGGCCCCTCAATAACATCTGATTAACTGGTTGACCCACAAACAGCCAGGGCAGAAGACAAAGGCCCCAGTGAACACAGCAGGAGTGTGCTGGGCTGCTGAAGCATGAGAGGAACCAGACCCTGGTCCAGGAAGCCTCCTCTGGAGAGATGGGGTGGGCTGGAGTTCGCTGATGAGAACAAACAGGTAGCACAGGTGATCCAGTGAAGGGCTTCCATCAACCAGGAAGACCAACAGTAGAACCACATGGGACTGTTGTAGACCGAGGAGCTAGAAATGGTGGATGTTCAGCTTGGCTCCCCCAAATCCCATCACATCTGCCAAGGGGTCCGAACAGACTCCGTAGCAGGGCCCTATTCAGGCAATGTTCCCTGCTCCTCCCTGCCTCCCCTCTCAGCAGGAAAAGCCTGGCCTCACCAGGAAGGATGTGCAGGACAAGATGATTACAAGGATGGAAGTGAGACTGATGTGTGGACAAGGGCAGAGGCAACTGAATATTCAGCTAGAGGAGAAAGGAACAAAGGTGGAGTAGTCAACCATCTTTTCCTGCATTGCAACAAGAAGAGCCCCCACTCCTTCTTCCTCTGAGCCTGGGCTCTCCCTCCCTCCATCTTTATCTCCTCCACTTTGGTGCTCTACTCACTTCCACTTCATCTTTTATCAAGATTAAGCATCTACTGTATGCCATACACTTTGCCAGGCTCTAGAGACTATGGGGTCGTGAAGAAGAAAAAGTCTATACCCAGATGACCACGCTCCAAAACCTCAGAGCTCTGGGTCCTGTGCCACACATCAGAGGCAGAAAGGGCTGAGGCATCCGCAGTCACCCGGCCTGGTTAAGGAGAGTGAACTGCAAACCAGGGAAAACACATCCAGACAAGAATGCAAACCCAGCAAAGGCCCAGGTTGCAAAATGCAAAGTAGTTAGGCAATGATGAGCAGGTAGGCTTTGCTGAAACAAAAGGCAGGGCGCTGGGCAATATAATGTGGGCAGGAGTGAGCAGCACCCAGAGCCCAGGACATAGAGAACATGGGCATTACTAGAGTCTAGCTCTCCCTGTGTTCAGAGTTGTGCAGGTGATAAGTCATGTGGACCAATCAGCTGGCAGGGTGCTTGCCTAGCATGAACTGAGCCCTGGGTTCTCAATGCCTAGCCCTACGACAGCACCAGGCATATGGTGGCTGCCTATAACCCCCACTTGGAGGTAGGAGGATGAGGAGTTCAAGGCCAGCCTGAACTACAGGAAAACCTGTCTCAAACAAACAGAGAATACCACCATCAACAACAACAAAAAACAAATTCAGAGTGCTTCTCAGTCAAAGAAACTGAGTGACTGAAAAAAGCAGAAGCTTCTTGATTGAAGGTGGTTTTGCCCCAGGGGACATAAGGCAATGGCTGTTAGGACTGCCCTTGTTCTAACTTGGGGTGCTGCTCCTGCCTCTCTGCCACAGGCCCAGGCTGTCAGTTCTGTCCTGGTCTGTCTGCTGGCTAACCGTGCCACTGTGCAGTGCACACTGGAAGAGCTGGTTTCACAGTCAGGACTGGAGAGACAGACAGAGAGAGAGGATGCCCTGGCATGGGAGATGGAGACCACCTGGGCAATAGACTGAACTCTTAGCTCACTGGGACACAACTGCCATTAAGATTTGGGAGTGAATCTAGGGGGTCTTTCTATACAGTAGTCCTGACCATGTATGTCTGGGATGTGGGAGTCAAACAGGACCTGCTCAGCTGGGTGCCATGTGGGTGCTGACAAGTGTCCTGTGCTCAGGTTCTTCTTCCCACCCTCACCACTGAAGGTCTTCCTTATGAAGGCCAAGCCGTCTGCCTATATTGATTACTGTCTTGTACCCAGTGCCTGGCACACAGCATGTGTTCAGTAAAAAAAAGTGTTGAATGGGAACTGGAGAACTGGGTCCAGTTTGCAGCTCCCAACTGTCTCTAACTCCTGTTCAAAGGGATCTGATTCCCTCCTCTGACCTCTGTGGGCACCAGGAACATGTGGTGTATACAACTACATGCATAGAGGCAAACACTTGTGCACATAAAAGTAAATAAATATTTTTAATGTGTTAAATGAAGGCCAATGAGATGGCTCAGCACGTAAACGAGCTTGCTGCTCAGCCTGCTGACCTGAGTTCAATCTCTGGGACTCACACAATAGAAGAAGAAATCCTGATTTTACAAGTTGTTCTATCTATCTATCTATCTATCTATCTATCTATCTATCTATCTATCTATCTATCTATCTATGTCTGTCTCTCATGCACACACATACACATATACATGTTAATTTAAAGTAAATTTAAAAATAAAACTGACCCAGCTCTCCACCGAGGGTTCAGGAACTGGGGTCATAGGCTGCTGCATTGGTCTCTCCCCCTCTAAACCAGCAAGAGGACAGATGTTTCCCTGCTGAAATGTGCAGCATTTTTGTTTTCACTATTCATAACCGTCATTTTGAAATAGCTTGATCATCCTCACACAATTATTCCTGAAAAAAACCTAGCACAATGAAGGGGTCAAGGCAGTATGATGCAACAGGCCAATCACTTAGCAGCCAAATGAAATTGCAGCCACTTGACAGGGCATGGCTTGAGCAAAGGGCCTCACCGCCTCAGGAACTGCTGCCCAGTGCTGTGACACTCATCCTGTGGAGTGCGGTGCAAGCTGAGGCCACACAGCTGGCAGGGCTTCAGTCACTGCCTGCTTGCCTGAGGAAGTCCATTCATCACAGCACTGACCACCAGGGCCTGGTGACACAAGGGAGTGAGGACCCAGCCAGAGGGCAAATGCCAAAGGTCCCCCGGGAACAAACACAAGAAAATAAGCACTGTAGAAGCAGGAGTCCAGGCCAAGCCAGAGTTATCAGGTAATTCTGTGTTAGCGGGGTGGTGAACAATAAGGGACATGGGGGTCTGTTACCCCTGAGGCAGTGGCCCATGGGGTTTTAATGTAAGCCTGGGCTCACGGTTTGAGCTAGGTAGAGCAAAGCTCTCAGTCAGACTCCTGGGCAAGTCTTAGCTGAGCTGCAAGCTGCCAGTGTCCAGGCTGCTGGAGCCAAGGGGCTCTTACTGTCTCTCTGAGCTATGTGGCAGCAGTCATGTATGACGAGTATTATAAAAAGTTACATGGAGGATGTCATGATAGTACACACTGTTAGGAGCAGCACTTGGAAGGCAGAGACATGGGGATCTCTGCGAGTTCAAGGCCAGTCAGCCTGGTCTATGTGGCAATTCCAGGCCAGCCATGGCTACACAGTAAGGCCTTGTCTTTTTTTAAAAAAAAAAAAGTCTATGTGGCAGGCTGGGGTGATGACTCAGTGGGTAAGTGTGCTCACAGTGCAAGCATACAGGCCTGAGTTCAGATCTCCACCATCTATATAAAAACATTGGCTTCAGGCCAACCGAGATGGCTCCACAGGTGAGGATACTTGCCACCAAACCTGACAACCAGAGTTCAGTTGTTAGAGCCCACATGGTAGGAGAGAACTGACTACTGCAAGTTCTTCTCTGACTTCCACGTGCATGCTGTGCATGTATGCCCCCCCCCATAAATAAATAAATGTAGAAATGCCAGCTAGACTCAGCCCCACCTCCTGTAACCTCACAGATGGGGGAGAGTACTATGGGATGTCTTTCTGTATGCTGTGAATATGTGTGGCTGTCACTGGATAATAAAGCTGTTTGGGCCTATGGCAAGAAAGCTCCCAGTCAGGTGAGAGATCTAAGCAAAGATACAGAGAGTAGAAAGGTGGAGTCGGGAACAAGCCAGCCCACCACCGAAGGAGCAACAAGATGCCAGCAGACTTGTAGACCGGTAACACCACGGCCACAATGGCCATTTTATAGAAATGGGTTAATTTAAGATGAAAGAGCTAGCTAGCAAGAAGCTGAAGCTAGGCCATACAATTTGTAATTAATATAAGCCTCTGAGTGATTATTTTATAAATGGCAGTGGAACCATGGGGCTGGGTGGGACCAAGAAACTTCCAGTTACAGGAGAAGAATGTCTCTAGGAATAAGGCAAAGAGGATTTCCTCCTCTGGCCTGCACACACACACGATGCTGCACCTTGCAGGGTATGTGCCTTCATTAATAACTCTGGGGAGGTCCAAGGATACACACATCATGTAGGTGTCTGAATAATGACATCAGATAGGTGAATCCATAATCATTTCATAATCAGGCAGCATTCTTCTGTTTGTAAAATTCTTTCATATACATGTAATCCTTAAATAAAAGTGACATTCAAGTATTATTACTCTCATTTTACAGAGGCTCAGAAAGGGTAGATGAACCATCAGCTTGGATCAGCTCTAGGCTCTGAGGTCAGACCTCTGTGGTGTCTGCTACTAGACACAACTGTTTCTCCCCATCATTTCCCTCCTGTTCTCTTCTGGAGTCAGCTTTGGGGTCCACTTGTATGTTTGTGCTGTTACCCACCCTCTCCCAACAAATTCAAGCAATCCCTGTTTCTGAAGGAGGCAGCCTAGAATGTAGAATTCTCTCAAAGCAAATTCATGTTCCAGGGTTGATCTGGTCAACTGCTCAAGCTAGTAGTGTTCCTCCTCAAGGATAGCTGGAAGGCAGGACACCTTGTCCCTCACTGCCCTGATGACCTGTGATCCTGAGTTAGGCAGACACAGCCATTCTGACATGTGTGAGCTGCCTAAGAAGGTGACTAGCCACTCTCCTAGGTGCCCGCGGAAGGATGAATGAAGTTCAGTGCCTTAAAAGAACTTTTCAACTTTACCTCTCAGTAAAGTTTGTATAAGGATTCTGGATGCTGGGAATAAAACAGAAGATAACTTTAGTCTGTAAAAGGATTAAAATACTCTCTGATTTTTAATTGACAGCTCACATTAATTTCATATCCATTCTACATTTAATCCTTATAGTGCAAATAGCCTCATAAGCTGTTATTACCCCAACTGTTTACTTATTTATTGTATTGTAGATATGTGCATGGTATATGTATATAGTGTGTACAAGCGCACTTTGTGTGAAGGCCAGAGGAAGGATCTGGGTGGCTTGTTCACTTTCTGCCATAGTCCCTTGAAACAGAGGTTTCTCAATGAACATAGAGCTAGGCTGGCAGCCACTGAGCCCCAGGATCCATCTGTCTCTGCCCCCAATCAATCGGGGGCTACAGGTTTGTGTGGCCACATCTAACTAATGTGGTTGCTGAGGCCTTGAACAGCAAGTGCTCTTACCTGCTGACCCATCTCTCCAGCCCATTATTTCAGTGTTAAAAATGGGGAAAACTAAGGACTGGAAAGATGGCTCAGTGGTTAAGAGCTCACACTGCTATTTCCAGCACCCTTATCAGCCAGCTTACCATAATTGCAGCTCTGGGTGTTCCAACACCCTCTTCTGGACTCCTCTGTTATCTGAATTCACACATGCACATGTCTACACACACACACACACACACACACACACACACACACACACGTATACACATACTTAAAAATAAAATAATCTTTTTAATGGAGAAAACTTTAGTTACAAGTACACACACGGCTTGTCTGATGTCACAAACTGACACTTGGCAAAGCTGAAAAAAGATTCATTTTATCTGATAAGTACAAGTCTTTCCAGATAACAACAACTTCTCATGGTTGAGGAGTTAATTAATAGTAAATTCAAAGGTTGATTAGAACTAGGGCCTTTGAATGGGAATCTTACTAAATTCCTGTAAAATTATTACTCATCTCTTCTTCAAAAAATCAGAAATGCAAGCTAGCAGCATTTAAGTGGCACCACAGCCTATGAGCAAACATCACCACATGCAGATGGGCAGAAGCCACTGTTTACTGTTAGGTCCATGGGTACTCAGGACTTGGACTTCAAGAAATTCCAGGCCAGCATTACTTCAATGAGTCATACACAGCAACACTGGGTTTTGGGACTGGATGCATGAAGAACTGAAAAACGAATGCGAATCACAATCCCTGTCTTCAAGGAGTTTATAGTTTGGTGGGAGGTGGGATTTGTCATGAAATCTTGAACAGTAATATACAAAACAAGATGTTGGGCCAAGGGTGTGGCTCATTGGTAGAGTGCTTGTCTATTATGCACAAAACACCCTGGGTTCAATCCCTAAAATTATATATACCAGACATGACAGCACATTAATCCAAGCATTCCAGAGGTAGAAGTAGGAGGAGCAGAAGTTAAAGATCATTCTTGGCTACACAGCAAGTTTCAGGATAGCCTGGGCTACATGAGAGTGTCTCGCAAACAAAAATGCCCCAGAATAAAATCAAGTACCCATTTATTTGGTACACAGTTTAAAGAGGCTTCACAGAGGAAGTAAATCTAGAGAGCTGTAGCATTTGAAGGATGGAGAAAGTATTTCCAACTTGGTGAAGGATGAAGGTCTAAGCATCAAGCAGGTGTTGGAGATGCCTAGTTCCCACCCACCTACATTCCCAGAGATGTACTGTATATACTGTATATAATGTGCATACTGTATCTACTGTATATGCCATACTTGGGTCACTGGATAAGCCAGGGTTTAACACAGCTCAGCCTTTGCACCTATTTCCTCTTTTGGAATGACCCGCCCTCTCATTTTCTTGTCCTCCCATCTCTAGCACCTCATCTACCTGTTAAACACTTAGCTAGTTGTCAGCTCGACCTCATTTCCTCTGTGATGCCATCTCTGGCCCTCTGTAAAGCTTTGTTCTTCTCATGGCATGGAGTAAGTGGCACAATGATAGGTCTGGGTACTAGGGGTCTCTACAGGAACAGAACTGATAAAAATGAACATGTACTAAGGAGATTAGATAGGCTTATTCTGTATGCTGTGGGTACTCCAAAGGCTGCAGTGTCTACAGAACAGCCAGGCAGGGCCTGGAGGTTTAAGAGGAAAGCCCAGGACAGACAGAATCTAGGAAGGAAAGAGAGGAGGCTTGAGAAATGAGGGGAGCCAGATCTCAGGAGGAAGGACAGTGAAACTTAGAACCTCATTTGAGCTAGGTACACTCTGAGTTCTGCTCTATAAAGAGAGAGGCCCCAGCTGAGATGTTGAGAATGAGAAGAACAGAGACTAGAGGCTGGGAGGCCAGCTTCAAGGCTGTGGCAGAGACTTGGATCTGAGTAGGAGGTTGGTAAATGTGGATGGTGGCTACAGAGATGAGGAAAAGTAGAGCCACTAAGATGTTGAGATTGGACATGGAGCTGGGCATGGGGGCCATCTGTAATCTGAGCACTCAGGATCCTGAGACAGGAAGATTGCTACAAGTCTGAGGCCAGCCTGGACTACACAGTGAGTTCCAGGCCAATCACAGTCACAAAGCAAGACACAATCTCAAAACAAAAACAAACACACTAACAACAACAACAAAAATAGCAATTAAAAAGAAAACAACTATGTGGATCCTCACTGATATGAGACAATCTGGGGAAAGAGGTACCTAGGCACAGAGAGAAGGAATCATGACATATTCCCAGGAATTATTTTAGACATAGGCTGTTTAGAAAGGCTTGGTTATATGATCTGCAGAAATAGATACAGACCAAGCTATGCACAGATCTAGATAAAAGATCCTTCCCAATTAACCTAACAACTGCTCTTCGTTATTAGGGATACTTCATAAGCACGATGATGGTGTCTGCCCAGCTTTACATGTGTTCTGGGGATGTGAACTCTGGTCCTCATGCTGGACAGCAGGTGCTTTCCCTACTGAGCCATCTCCCTGTCCCCAGTTACAGGCTTTTTCGTTAATTCTGAAGATTTTTACTCTCTCTCTCTCTCTCTCTCTCTCTCTCTCTCTCTCTCTCTCTCTCTCTGTGTGTGTGTGTGTGTGTGTGTGTGTGTGTGTGTGTGTGTGTGTGTTGGCATATGCATGTAAGTCTGGTGCCTGTGGAGGTCAGAGGCTTCAGATTCAAAGGCCCAGGAGAAGGGCAGCCCCAGTCAAGAAGGAGCCATGTGCAGAACGCTTACAAAAGAGTCCTGGAAGGACTGCCTTACACCGGGGGTGAGAGACAAGTTGGGTAGAAGGAAAGACCCGAGACTACGAAGGTAGCCTGAAGGAAACTTTCCCCACTGGTTAGGAAAGAAAACTGAGATTGTATCTTTGAAAGTATGTTGTAATCTCAAAAGCTGAATATAAATTTCTGGGGACAATCATCACCCGCAGGCAAACTTAAAGCTAGTTGAGTCTCCCTTGTCTTTAAAGGACTAGAAAGGTGACTTTTCACTACAGTCTCTTTGGCGCCTTTTGAACTATTTGGTAATGTTTCTTAAGTTCTGTAAATCTAAGCAGGCATGGTAGCACATTCCTTAATCCCAGCACGTGAGAGACAGAGACAAGAGGTCAGTTTGGTCTAGAGTGAGTTGCAGACCAGCCAAGGCTACAGAGTGAGACTCTGTCTCAAAAATAAATGTAAAATAATTATTTTTTAACATCTATAACTCCACATGAACCAGTTCTTTTATGTGCTCACTCATCAGCGGTGACAGGAAAGCAAGTCAGATCCACAGTTTTCTGTCTGTCCAGAGAAAGAACCATAGAAAGGAAGGCAGCAACAGATCTCACTGTGACTTTACTCACAAGTATAGAGGGGCACATCCCAAAGACAGCCATGCAACAGTGGGAAGCTCTGTGCTGGCCAAACTTGCCAGAGACCCAGGTAGGATGACAGGACGGATGGATGAGCTGAGTTACAGTAAACATGACACACTTTTCAAGTGAGGGCAAATTTAGATGTGAGGGCAGGACTTCGCGACAATCAACTCCGAGAGGAAGAAATGCGTGTGTGCATGTGTAGAGAGCAGGCTGGCTCTGTCCTCTGATCCCCAGAAAAGCTGTAACATGAATCTTCAAAGGTCTTATAGAGCAGGCTTTGGGAACCAGTTGTTGTTATAGCACCAAGAAACCATGTACAGAAGCCATGCGACCAGACGACTCCATGATCTTGGGCCACACCAGAGAAGACCTGTAAAGACTCCCTGGGGAGACAATGTGAATCAGACTCCAAACCACCCTTGAGAAAAAGCAAGCTGAACTTATGTGCTCTGAGTTACCTTTCTCATTGCTATGACAACACAGCTGACAAAGGCAACCCAGGGAAGGGCAGGTGTGTTCTAGTCCTGGCTGGGAAGGTACCCAGTACTCTACGGCAGTGAGAGAGTGAGGCAGCCTGGCATGTGTGTCTGCCGTCAAGAAGCAGAGAGATGAATGACTTCTTCTTTCCCCTTTCTTATTTAGTTCTATGAGACAGTCAGATTGGGGAGAGTAAAGATTAAATGCCTGATAATAGAGGTAGGATTGAACCTTTAGGCTGGATTCTGAAGCCTGGCTAGCTCCACTTTCTCTGGGCTCCCTTGTCTTGACAACTGGTCTCTTTCCGACCCCATCCTATTGAGCATCCTCTGATGAAGGGTCTTGATGGCCAGGGTGTGATGCAGCTCTGCTTACTAATCAAGACAGTACTTACTGAACATGAAAACACCGAGTGAGTGCCAGGCTCTACGCTGTGCCACTGTGCTATGTCATTAGTAGACCCCCGGGCAGGGACTCCAGGGCTGCAAAAGCGGACAATGATGAAGCAAGGGGCCTAGACACTACAAAGCTTCATTTATCTTATAAATGTTCTTTGAAATGTTTCAAATTTTCAACCAGGTGTGGTGGATCACACCTGCAATCCCAGTGTTCAAGAGATTGAGGCAGGAGTACTGTCATAAGTTTGAGGCTGGCCTGGGCTACACAGCAGACCTTATCTCAAAGAAAATTAAAAAGAAATTTAAAAAAATTCTACTCTATTATTCTTTGATTCAGATATCTGAAGCCAGTTTAAGTAAATAATATTTAGTACAAGAAGCCAGGGCAGTTAGTCAGGCATGGTGAGTTGGTGCATACCTTTAATCCTAGCATTCAGGAGGCAGAGGCAAGTGGATTTCTGAGTTTGAGGCTAGCCTAATCTACAGAATGAGTTCCAGGACAGCCACAGCTACACAGAGAAACCCTGCAAAAAAAAAAAAAAAAAAAAAGTCAGGGCAGGAATGCAGCCAGTCATCAGAAAACATATACTTCTGACCTTCTGACCTTTGACTCCTCTCCTTTCTCACTGAAGGCAACTGAAACCCTGCAGGGCTCCTTGCAACACCAGCTTCTGGGTCTGGGTCTCCTTCCTCAGAGGTTACTGCCTGGGAAGATCTAGGGACACAATGACATCAGCTAGACTACAGTGTAGTAGGGCAGACATTTCCAAGTAAGAATGGTCCTCCCCTGTGATCCTGTCTGATACATCAAAGCCAGAACATTACCACTTTCCTGTCAGAAAGAAACATCCCATATACATGCACCAGAAGATGAGGCCCTGATGTGAATAAGACTCCTGGAGTGGCCTTCCTCAGACTACCTTTCTGAGAACTGTGGTCCCTTGTGGTTCTCTCACATCAGGTCTGGTGTCAGGGTGCTAAGCCATCATTTAGGAGGGTTTCAGGTCACTGCCCAGGACTCTTCTACTCCAGGATACCCAACAAGAAGGGACTCTGGGGAAGTCCAGATGACCAAAGACCCGTGAAGGGTATGGGAGGCGATGAGGATGGGTCTAGTCAGATATTAGGTTGCTCCAAAGGTCCACAGAGAACTCCAAGAGACAGTGAACTGTAGCTAGAGTTTTCCAGTCCTGCCTGGTCCACGGTCAGGACAAATCTCTCTCACCCGCCAGTCCCACAGCCGCTTAGACCCAACCAAGTAAACACACAGAGACTTATGTTACTTATAAACTGTACGGCCGTGGCAGGCTTCTTGTTATCTAGTTCTTATATCTTAAATCAACCCATTTCTATTAATCTATAAGTTGCCACGAGGCTCGTGGCTTACCAGTACCTTACATCTTGCTTTTCATGGTGGTAGCTGGCAGTGTCTCTCTGCCTTAGCCTTCTACTTCCCAGAATTCTCTTCTCGGCTTGTCCCACCTATACTTCCTGCCTGGCTACTGGCCAATCAGTGTTTTATTTAATAACCAATCAGAACAACACATTTAACATACAGAACATTCCACAGCAGTGAACAGAGGAGAATTTCCTGCGATGTCATGGGGGAATCTCATACTCCTCATGACCACCTCAAAGGACTCCTCAGAATAAAAAGAGCAGGCATCAAGTACCTTATTCCAGCCCAATTTACTCTTTTCTAAAAGCTTGTAAATACTGTTAGATGATGAAACTGAGGTACAGAGATATGAGGCCATTTGCCCAAGCTCACTCAAGCTCCTAACCACTACCCTGTTCTAGAGAGAAAACAGAAAACCAAGAAAGGGCTGAGTGGGGGGAAACTATCACATCCATTCTTCTGGCCAGTTCTTAGATTAATATGGCTCTAGGGTAAGGAGTATTATTCCCATGTTGTGGTGATATACTAAAGATTACCTCAGAAGCTTCCTAGGGCATGCAGCTCCAGGTCGGGAGCTCAGGCTTATATACCCCAAACCTGAACTCCCGACTCTACCACTCTACTTCCCAAAAATGGTTCAGTCCAAGGAAGAATGGGGTGGGCTTCAGCATGAGGGCATGGAACAAAGATGGTGGCAGGTAGGCCAGGCTTGGGGCTTGAAAACATGTGACCTTGTGCCAGAAGGGTGTCTCTTTAAAAAGTTCTCAGTGATGAGGATCTGACCACTTTAAGATGTGAACATATCAAAATAAGATACACGAAGAGTCCAAGGCACAGAACCATTCACACTCCAGTTGAATCTCACATGCACATGAATATTTATGCATATGTGCATGCAGCATGCATATGCATGCCTGTGTACATATGTTTGTTAAATTTGGAAGAATGAGCCACTTTGTTAAGTGGTTTATCAGGACATTAATCTCACGAGTAATTTTTATTTTCTTACTTTTATTTTTCTGAATCTTCTAGTTTTCAAACAGTGATCTCGTTTTACAGCCCATAAAGAAATCTTATTTGCTTACAAAGATGCAAGGCACAGATTCTTCTCTGACACCATCAGAGACAGAACTCACCTCAACCCTCTCTGGCATTCCTCTCCTGCCTTTGTCTCACAGGTGAATTTTCCATGACTTTCCATTTGTGGCCTCCTGAGTTTGGATTCATCACTCAAACACAACTTTGGTGGGGATGGCTTCTCTAAGGCACCTCTAAGCCTTCTCTAAGGCACCTCATGGAGTCTACTTTGAAGACTTCAAGAGGGCCCTACTTTAGCCATGCCTGGAACATACACACTGATGTTCTGTTTTCACAGTGCTGCTCCCATCTAACCAGACTTGAATGTAATCTCAAGTCCTCAGCAGACTTCTGAGCTCATTCTGATTTCTACCAAAGTTCTGCTTGAAACATTGCCTGGGTAGAGAAAGCCACGAGAGCTGGGTCGGTGTTTCTATGGTCTTAAAAGCTTTTTACCATCAAACTGTGACTTAATGTCATAACCTACGAGTCTGACTATAGTTTTTTATATAATTTCATTCTCATGTATTTCCAATTGTGTCTGGAGGAGTTGAACTTTTTTTAATTCTACACTTGGTAAAAAGAAATCATGTTAACATTAAAAAGGACTGGCAAAGACTGAAACTGAAAGCAGTTTCGATTAAAAGCAGTCCTTGGGTTGGCTTTTTCAAATGATCACAACGCTCCTCTTCCCTGGATTTCAAAAGTGCCTCTTCCCCTCCCCCTTGGTGACTTTTAAGGGGGACATATATTAAGAAACTAGAAACTGGTCTTTACTTGAAATAAGCCCCAGTTCTCATAAACATTCCATCGCTAGTTCCCTTCATGATGATGAATTTTATTGATTGGCTCGGATCAGCTTGTGACCCAGCAGTAGTATTAGACATTGGCTATAAAACATTGCCTCATGAATTTTTCATTGGCCGAGTGTCTGAAGAGCTGGGCAACAGCCTCCTGGAGTGCTTACTCTCCCTCTTCCCCCCCTTCTCTCTGTGTCTCAGGGCTGATGACGCCACCCTGCAGGGCCACATTATTGGATCAGAACGATTACAGCCTGGTTTTTCTGAGCAGAATCCAATTTTCTTTGCTTGTGTGATGGGCTTACAAGTAGTCATGTGCTTTTTGTTGGGGATGGCATCACAGGATTACTAGCAGATACAGTAAACTTAGGTCATTTCCCGTTAAATGTGCTCTTCGTGAGACTAAGACAATGTGTCACTCTGCACGAGCCTCTTCCTGGTCCAAAGACTTTCCAGGAGATGGAGTGCTTCGGGCCGTTAGAGCATTGTTGAAGCACTCCCAAACATCAACTCACAGTTCCCATAACACCACAGAGAAGGAATATCGGTCCATCTTCCATGATGGTGGAAAGTAAGTCATCTTGAAATAGCCAAGTGTCCTCTGGACACTTGTACTATAGGCTTGTTAAACTCAAGTAAAGCAGGTGGGAAAATGAACCCCCAGGACCTCATCCTCATCTGGTGGCAGTAGGAAACAAGATCTGATTTCCTTTAATAAAACAGGGAAAATCTCCCTCAGAGCCTATCTGTCCTACGATGAATCACTAGATCTGGACAACATGAAATAATTCAAGTTCTCCTGCATAGAAATGGTATTTTCTTCCAAATAGGTAAATTGTGCTGAAATAAAATTCAAGTACTAATTTTCAATTTTTAAAAATCCTATTTATCTTTCCCCCATCCTACCCCACCCCACTCTACCCTCCCCACCTCTCTCTCCCTCCCTCCTTCCCTCTTTCTCCCTCCCTCTCTCTCCCCTTCCCCCCTCCCTCTCTCCCCGCTGCCTCTTCTCCCTCCCCGCCCTGGTAGGTACACATGTAAAGTCTAGAGGACAACTGTGGGAGCTGGTTCTTTTCTTCTACCAATGGGTCCCAGGGAGACTAAGGCTGTCAGGGAGATTGGGGACAAATGTCTTTCCCACTAGGCCATCTCACCAGCCCTCAAGCTGCAATTTTTAAGGGAAAACAAATATTTAAAGGTAGGGGTAAAGCTAGTGGTGACTGGAGAAGGTGGAGAATTGGCCTGTATGTGTACATGGCCTTGTTTGTGTGTGTACATGGCCTTGTTTGTGTATGTACATGGCCTTGTTTGTGTGTGTACATGACCTTGTTTGTATGTGTACATGACCTTGTTTGTGTGTGTACATGACCTTGTTTGTGTACATGGCCTTGTTTGTGTGTGTACATGGCCTTGTTTGTGTGTGTACATGACCTTGTTTGTGTGTATACATGACCTTGTTTGTGTACATGACCTTGTTTGTGTGTGTACATGACCTTGTTTGTGTACATGGCCTTGTTTGTGTGTGTACATGGCCTTGTTTGTGTGTGTACATGGCCTTGTTTGTGTGTGTACATGACCTTGTTTGTGTGTATACATGACCTTGTTTGTGTACATGACCTTGTTTGTGTGTGTACACAGCCTTGTTTGTGTGTGTACATGACCTTGTTTATGTGTGCACATGGCCTTGTCTCTCACTACAGCCTTCTTTCTGGTTCTGGTTCCTCCGTAAAACATGGAGAAGCCATGAGCAGTGAGTTCTGGGTCTCTACACTGTGGTTATTGCCAAATACTTCGTTGTACACTCAAAGGAGAAAGAAAAAAGCCACAGAATCAGGAAGTTCCATGTTACAAGTAAAGGCAAGAATTCTTCCTGGTTTCTGTCCCTGCTAAAAGGAATAGAAACCTCGTGGGACTTGTGGCCCATGTGAACAGGGCGCCCTCCCTCCATCTTGTCCACAACCTGATATCTGAGCTCAACAGTGATAACTGAAGAAACCATCTTTATATCCACGTGCTTATCACACAGAGTGACCATGATATAAACTGAAGAACAGAAACAAGCAGGTCCCATCTGTAGAGGTAGCTGGGGCAGGTGTTGAGTGCAGGTGCTGAGTGCCTAAGACTAAGTTGATTTTGCTTCTGGATGCTGGGCCTTTTCTTAATAACTTCCTGCTGAGTTTATGAGCTAAAATTTCCAAAGGTACCCAGAGAACTTACAAAAGTTAGTCAGCAAGTCAGAGCAAACACAAGTGCGGTGTAGACCGTATAACTCTAACCAGCCCTTCACTGGATTGCTTTCAATTTACAGATGGCAACTACTGGCACATCCTTACCCAGACATAAGGATGACAGGATCCTTTAATGCTCTTTGCAAAAATGTCACACCATCCCCACAGCTTCCAAGCCTACAGGTTAGGAAAATTTGTATCTCTTATCAAACTTCTAATCAGAGATGTATAAATACCGCCTTAAACTCAGGCCTGGAACCCTGGAGTGTCATAGGTGACAACTGCTCTCAGTCTTCTGCTGTCTGCAGCTGTGTCCCCAGATTGGGTGGACATCTGCTCTTTGTGCTATCCTGAGGAAATAATACCTCGTTGTAGAACATTATAAAGCCACTCATAACCACTCCCTTCTTATGCTTTGGAAATCTCATTTCCTCTGTATCTTTTTTCAAAAGCTAACACTAGGCTCCTCTCTCTCTCTCTCTCTCTCTCTCTCTCTCTCTCTCTCTCTCTCTCTCTCTCTGCCTCCTGCCTGTAGGTCAGATGTAAGATTGCAGCTACTGCTCCAGCCACCATGCCTGTTTGCCTGCATGCCACCGTGCTCCCTGCCATGATGGTCATGAACTCACTCTCTGAAACTGTAAGTGAGCCCCCAATTAAATGCTTTCTTTTATAAGTTCCCTTGGTCATGGTGTCTCTTCACAGCAATAGATCATTAAAACAAAGACAAAACTTGGAAAAAAAATTTAGAAAACACTTAGTCTATGCACAATATTAAAAGTGAAATAGCTTGTTAGGAAAGAAGGAAGGAAGGGAGGGAGGGAAGGAGGAAGGAAGGAAAGCCTGGGGAGCTGGAGAGATGCTCTTCCAGAAAATTCTTAAAGATTTATTTATTTACTTTGTATACAGCATGTATGACTAGAAGAGGGCACCAGATCTCATTACAGATGGTTGTGAGCCACCATGTGGGTGCTGGGAATTGAACTCAGGACCTCTGGAAGAGCAGTCAGTGCTCTTAACCTCTGAGCCATTTCTCCAGCCCCGCTCTTCCAGAAAATTAAGTTCAGTTCCTAGGACCTATGTAGCCACTTGGAACTACCTGTAACCCCAGCTCAGGGGAGTGGGCATGATTTCTAGACTCCGCAGCATCTAGACTCAT
This sequence comes from Peromyscus eremicus, assembly GCF_949786415.1. Classification (NCBI taxonomy): domain Eukaryota; kingdom Metazoa; phylum Chordata; class Mammalia; order Rodentia; family Cricetidae; genus Peromyscus; species Peromyscus eremicus. The sequence goes on from NC_081431.1 coordinate 4,214,236, forward strand.
GAGCATATACCACCCAACCACACACATTAAAAACAAAAATTTTTTTAAGGTCTAAAAAAGCCAAGATTTGGCTAGTTTCTTTAAACTACTTGGAACAGAACTTGAGTCATATGCATCTTTGATCTCATGCCTAGTCTCATGACCATGATGACACCTCATTACAGAGCATCTGGGAAGGCTGTTCACATTCTCCTGAAAACAGGGGAAAGGTCCTTCACATGAATACTACAGATTGTGAAAATTTATGTATTTCATTATTTTGTTTTTAGAAATGTTTTTCCTAACAACTGGTGTGCTAGTGACATCCCAGGTATTTCCACATCAAGGGGTAGTTCTACCTCTGTGGGCCAATGAAATACCTTTTGGTATTTCTCTAACTTTGCTCTCTCCTAAGCCCTCCACATCCAAGACAGTCATGGAGAAATTCCAAAAGCCCTCAGGAAGACATTCTCATGTTTTGTGCTGTCCTTCAGTGTGTCCCACAGTTGAAGGTTTCCATTTCCCCACTCTGGCTCATGCAGGACAACTTCAAACTCAACTTAGTGATATCTATCCTTCCTGCTATCCCAGCCACTAACTGTTGCAGGTGAGAGCTGTTCTAGGTGCTGCTAGGAAAAGACCTTTACCTCCCACTGTCCTTTCCCCCACACTACAGTGCCTGGCACAGAACCGCTGTGGAATATCCTTCTGCACACTGTAAATCATGCTGTGATTGGTTTAATAAAGAAGCTGACTGGCCAATAGCTGAAAAGGTTAAGGCTAGGTTGGGAAAATCAGACTAAGGACACTGGGAAGAAGAGCCCAGTCAGAGGAGTCGCCAGTGAGACATGGAGAAGAAACGGGAGGTACAAGATGAAAGAGAGGTAATGACACATGGCAGAATGTAGATTAATATAAATAGGTTAATTTAAGTTGTAAGAGTTAGTAACTAACTCTGTGGGGTCCAATTGCCAGGGGCACCACAAACAGATCAAGCCACACAACTGTCACCCACATTCAAAGGGCATAGTTCAGTCCTACGCAGGTTCTCCAGCTGTCAGTCCAGAATCTATGAGCTCCCACTAGCTTGGGTCAGCTGTCTCTGTGGATTTCCCCATCATGATTTTGACCCCCTTCCCACCTCCCATTGCTCATACAATTCCTCCTCCCTCTCTTTAACTGGACTCCAGGAGCTTGGCCCAGTGCTTAGTGGTGGATCTCTGCATCTGCTTCCATCAGTTACTTGATGAAGGCTCTATAATGACAATTAGGGTATCCACCAATCTGATTACAGGGGAAGGCCAGTTCAGGCACCTTCTCCACTATTGCTTGGAGTCTTAGCTGGGGTCAACCTTGTGGATTCCTGGGGATTTTCCTAGTACCAGGTTTCTTCCTAACCCCATAATGGCTCCCTCTATCAAGATATCTCTTTCCTTGCTCTCCTTCTCTGTCCCTCCCCCAAGTCAACCATCCTGTTCCCTCATGTTCTCATCCCCCCTCCACCCTCCACAAAGAAAACAACTCTTAATCTCAAAATATTTTACATTGGCATGGATTTTAGTTTATTGATACAAATTTAAAGTTAATTTTGTTATACTGTATGTATGTTTCTACTCTTGTTGGAATATTGTGTTTATGCAGCTCATTTAAAAATGTAATGTATAATTAATAAACACAGATTAATAGTCATCTATAATAGTCAAACTTATAGTCATGTTAGTTACATTTTTGAGGTCATACACAGATACATTTATATAGTTTTCAAACACTTCAAAGACCTACAGAATATGGCATTTAATATGTTTAATAACTAAAGCTTTTCATGATAATGAGACACATCTGCTCCTGGCAGCACCAATTTACTTCAGAGAAGATGATGGGCATTGAAGAAACTCCACATGTAGTTTTTCTTTATGGCAAAAGCTACCCATTTGGGGAAAAAACAAACAAACAAACAATAAACCTTCCCTTGCCTCAATTGCTGACAGTATACTGTCCAAATTGGACCAGGAAGATGCAAAAAAAAAAAAATCAACTGCCAAACTTTGCCAAGACAAGATAAGACAGTCCTCAAAGAACGTCTGTCAGATATGCTAGGCCTGTAGGCCAAAGTTGGATGCCCCAACATTACAGAAGAACTTTGGGTGACTGTCCAGGCAGCCAGATGTCCCTGTCATTAGGTAAAATTTCACCCTTCTGGGGTCTTTGATGGAGTTAAAGACTAAATAATTAGACTTCAAGTTTTCCTTAGTTATGACAAAGGAAAATTAGAGAGGACAACTTTGAGGAGTCAGTTCTCTCCACCAAGTGGGTCTGGGACTGATCTCAGATCATCAGGCTTGGCAGCAGCATATTTACCCACTGAGTCATCTTTCCCATCTCTACTGGCATCTGTTGACTGGCTATTGAATATAGACTATACCATGGGAAGTTATGTGACACACAGATCAGACACTGGTATGTAGTGTGGATACTTTACCTAGCCATTTATTTAATTGTGTCTATAAAGAAATTTGCCCACAGCCCTCTTTTCTGCCTGCTAAATTTCTTGAGAGGATAATCTACTGCCTTTCTTTTATACTTTGTCCTATTCAATTTGATTTCACCTCCTACCTTCCTTCGACACATGTGCTAGCTCTAAAACTGCTCATGTTAACTGCAAGGTATAATCTTCCCAATGGCACTGTTTCAGCTCTTGGCTTGCAGTGATCTGAATATAGTTTGCTTCAACTCTGACTTGCTTCATGGTCCTCTGTTGGGTCACCTTGCCCTCAGTCCAGTTCCTTTCATCTTCTACACCTCCTCTGGGTGTCTCAGATACTCCTACTTCAGTTAATACCTTCTGTAGTGTCTACCAGACTTTCATCCTTTGTTCATCTTTATCTACAGAGTTTTACTTGCAATATTCTCCCTTTACCTGGATAATCCACCTAGTCTCTCAAATACACACAGTTAAGTGTGTGATTCCCAACTGTAATCTTAGCACTTGGGGGTCTAAGGCAGGAGTTTAAGGCCAGCCTGGACCACACAGTGACATAAGACCCTCAAAGACAAATGGAGAATAAAAGGGGGTTGTGGGGAATAAAAGAAAGGGTGAATAAGGGCTGGCAAGAGGGCTCAGGTGGTAAAGGCTCTTGCAGCCAAGCCTGACAACCTGAATTTGATTTCTGGGTCCCACATGGTAGAAGAAGATAACCAACTCCAGCAAGTTGTCCTCTAACAATGGCACACACACACACACATGCACACATATACATAATAAATAAATGTAACTTACAAAATGAAACAAATAATCTTGTCCCCCAAACAGCTCCTCCTAACTTTCCTATTAATATTTATATATTTTTCCATGTGTTTGCACGTATGTGGTGCATGTGTTGGATGTATGTGTGAATGGAGGCCAGAGGTCAGCATGAGGCTGTCTTCCTCAACATCTTATTTTTGAGACAGGTTCTCTTGCTGAATCTGGAGCTCACTGATTCTGTGGGACTAGCTGGCCAGCAGCCCCAGGATCCTCGTCTGTGCTTCCTCTAGTACTGGGATTTTAGGTGCATGCTGCTGTTTCTGCTTTTATTTGGGTGTTGGGAATCCAAACACAAGTCCTCATCCTTATGTGGTAAGTACTTCAGTGACTGAACCATCTCCCCAGCCTTCTTGCTAATATTTATAAAGAAAGCATGCCATTAACACTGAAATATGAATGTCTAAAGGGAACCATCTCTCACTCCTGTCTCTGAATCCCACATCAAAAAGCCGTCAAACAACAGAGTCAGTATGCATTCACTACATGCCTTCTTTGTGCCGTACCCCAGGAATGTGGTGGGGAAAAAAATGAAGGAGTAGAGTGGGGGTGGGGGAAAAGAGGCAGAAGAATAGAGGACAAGGGAAGAAAGGAAAGAAGTGTATTGGGCTCTTTTCTGCCAAGTTCTGCTGTAAGCTTTGGCACCTGGCAATGGCAACTCAAGGAAGGAAGTGGGGGAGGGGAGGTGTCTTGAATGAGAGTGTTCCCATGGGCTCAGATGTTTGAACACTTGCTCCCCAGTTGGTGGCGCTGTTTGGGATGGTTTAGGAGATGTGGTTTTGTTAGAAGGAAGTATGTCACTGAGGGTGAGCTTTAAGGTTTCAAATTCCTGCACCATTCCCAGTTTGCTCTCTCTGCTTCCTGTTTGCTGTCTGAGATGTAAGCTCTTAGCTGTTCCTATGAAGTCCATGAAGGACTCTCATCCCTCTGAAACAGTAGCCCAAATAAACTCTTTCTTCTATAAGTTGCTTTGGCCATGGTGTTTTGTTACAGCAACAGAACAGTAGCTAACCCAAAGGGCTTACTTTGGCTCATGGTTTGTGTGTACAGTCCACGACAGTGGGAAAGCATGACAGCAGGAGCCTGAGGGAGCAGAGAAAAGTGAACAGTGGCACTCGGCTTACTTTCTTCTTTTTATTTATTTGGGGAATCCTAGTTCATGGGATGGTGCTGCCCAAATCTTGGGGGTTCCTCCCTCCTTCGTTACATCTGTCTAGGGGTACCAGAGATTTGTCTCCTGGGTGATTCTGGATTCTGTAAAGTTACAGTATTAACCATCACATATCTACCTCTTGCCAACTTAACCAGCATATCACTTTGAAACCATAAACTGCTATTCCTGTTCCCACAAGCTCATGGGCATCTCACAATGAACAACATATTCACAGCCTCACGTCAAAAGTCATCACAGTCTTTAACAATCCCAACAATGTCTGGAAGTCCAAAGGTCTTCTGAGAATCAAGGCACTCTTTTACCTGTGAACTTCCAGGCCATCAAAAGACAAGTTACATGGTTCCAACATGCAACATAACAGAATGAAAGCTCCAGTTCCAAGGGAAGAGTGGGAGCATAGTAAGGAAAGACTTGACCAAAACCTAGCAGGAAAACATCAAATCCTGTAGCTCCATTCAGGTATCTGGAGATCAGGATAGAATCATCTGGGTTCCAAAGGGAGCCTCCCCTATCCAGCTCTGCCACTTGCAGTACATATGGCTTCCCCTAGTCATCTCTACACTAGGCCTACAGATTTCCTCAGCATACACCCCACAGCTCTGACATCTCCAGTACCCTGGGGTCTCCATTGTTAACTTAGGCTTTACCGTCACAACTTCATGCAGTGGCCTCTTCGGGCCCCTTCCAGGGACTCTGATAATGCTGTACCTTGCCTGGCCTTGGTGGGTCTCTGGAACTACGGTGCATCTTTCATGCTTAAAACACTAGTACTGTGTGCACAGCACTGCCAAGTTCTGCTGTGAGCTTTGGGATGGAGCTTGGTCCCTGTACCACAGTTGTACCAGCTCCTGTATGCCTTTCAAGCTGACCCTGGAAAAACACATCCGAAGACAGCTGCTTTCAAGCTGGGAAGCCCTCCATGCAGTTCTCAGGTTAGGCTCTCTCCTTTAAAATGTATTTGCAAGGTCAGAAGACAGAGCCTTTAATGGGTTGGATTTTTCCCTCAGGGCACCTTTCCTGTTGTCCCAGTAAAGAGTGCCAGCCCTTTTTTAATAGTGCCAACCACTAACAATTACAGCTGCTTTTGAACTTGCCTTGTCTGTAACCTTAAACTCCCTTTTCTTTGTGTGAGGCCTGTGTGTGTGTGTCTGTGTGCATACGTACATGTTCATGTGTACATGCTTGCCCGTGTAGCAAGATGTCAACTTCAAGTGTTTTTTCCTTATCACTCTCCTCCTTATTCTCTGAGGCAAGGTCTCTCTCCTTGAACCCAGGGCTCCCTCCCTGTTTCAGCTAGACTAGCAGGCCAGTGAGCCCCCAGGGTCTTCCTGTCTCCACCCACTTCCCCAGCACCGGGGTTACAAGCTTGGCTTTTATGTGATTTCTAGGGATCAAAACTCAGGGCCTCTTCTACAGCACTTGGCCCACAAGCCATTTGCCCAGTCCCTCACACTCTTTGCCTTATCAAACAATATGTATTTCTTCTTCTTGTTTTTTTTTTCTTCACCTGTTGCTGTCACTGTAGACCAGGATTAGAGCAGTGAGTAGTAACCATGACACAGCTGAATGCTATTTTTTCTTGATTTCTCCACCAAACAAATTAAGCCATTACTTTTCAATTTAGTCCCACGATTATATGTATGGTCACTGAAGGACTCTGACCAGCTCGAGCATTGTGAGCATGGCTCTGCCAGGCCTTGCCCTTCTCCCCCATTCCCTTGCCTTGCTAAAAACCATTAAGATTACATTCCTAGAGCTAGCCACCAAGATCTATTTCCTCATTTGGCCACTTCCTCCTCCTGAGGCTGAATACCAAGGTCCAGCTATCAAAATATTGAAGTCCAACAATCAAAAGCCACCTTTAGTTCACTTAGTTAACATGTTCAATTAAAATTAAACACCTCCTCCTAACACAGGGTTTCCCATTTTACCTTTAAAAACCGACATTTTCCTATGTGACATGTCTGTCTCTCTCTATCCAGAGGCAGTCCTTTGTCCTCTCCTCTGGGGGCAAATACCCCTTTCCCTGGTTCCCTTCCCCTTCTCCCTTTATCTGCTAGGTTTGCTCCTTATCCCTACCCTCTGTCCCTCTGGAGCAAATAAGTCTCCTTTGTGATGAGAACTTGGTCTTGGGGTCCTGAGCCAATACTAATCACTATAGTCATTTCTACCACTACTCCACATACTGTGGTAGGGCCCCCAGAGCTAAGGAAAACAGGCAACAGACACGGGATGGTCAGTGTCCTTGTGTGTACATGCAATTCTACCACAGCTATTCTAAAACCTTGCTCCTTCCCTTTCCTCCACCTTCCAATCATCTTTGGTCTACCTGCCTGGAAGTTTAAAATACCAGTCAGTATGCAAGTCACCATATATGGAAGATAACCCAAAATCATATAAAAAGTTCTGCTTTGTTATATTTGGAGCTCTGCCTTTGAGGAAGAATTCTTCAGAGACATGTTAGCACATAATAAACAATGTCCTTTAGAAGAGCTCCAGCATCCGGATTCCCAGAAAGTCTACAAGAACACAACACACCCAAGGACCTGTCATCACAGATGGTTGGTACGTATACAGTAAATGAACATTGCCAGGAATAGTTTCCTAGAAGTTTTTCATGCATTTTTTTTCTAGAAGAAAAAAGACAGTCTTTAAGAGCATGGATGATGTTTTCTCCATATTTTAGGACAGAACTATAAATGAAAGAATACAGAAGTTAGCAGAGGCCAGGTGTGGTGGCACACATCTTCAATCCCAGCACTCAGGAGGCAGAGGCAGGGATCTCTGAGTTCAAGTCCAGCCTGAACTACATAGTGAGTTTTTGGCCACCCAGAGAAGGAGGGGGGTATATGAGTGGAGGAAGTAGTTTCCTGATGGGTAATCATTATCTGGAGAGACAATTTCTTTTCTGCTTTTAAAATAGCTACACGACACTCTTGCTGGCCTGGAACTCACTACACAGCCCAGGCTGATAAGTGCAGAGATACAGCCATACACTACTGAAAGGAAAAGTACTGGCTCAGGACCCAAAAACCATGCTAATCTAACGGTTTTTAGCAAGGCAGAGGGTATGGGAGAGAAGGGCAAGAACTGCCAGAGCCATGCTCACCATGGTCGAGCTGGCCAGGGTCCCTTCAACTTTCATGCCTGGCTTGTTGTTTCAGGTCTTAGTTTTCTCTTATTATTGCATTGGTACAAACTCCCCAGCTAATATTTTAAATGAGAGGAGAGTGGGGCTTTTATGTTCAGTGGTTTTTTTTCTGCTGGTAATTACCTTATAAGTTACTAGCTCAAAACAGATACTTTTTTGGTTGTTTATTCTAAATCATATCTCATCTTTCTTTTTTAATATTAAAATTTATTTATACCCTTACCAGGTTTTGCTCTCAAGGTGAACTACAAAACTTAAGTGAAGTGGGTATTTGGCAGCTGTCCAGTGATAGGATCAATTATAGAGTGCCAAGCCAGATGACCTAAATCTTAAATCATGAGGTATTTAGCCCATGTTTATTGTTAGCACTACTAGCCTTTGTGCCATTTAAGAATGTATTCTCTGGGAAAAGGTGGCAAATTTGAAACAATTCATGCACTTACTGTTGTTACATGCTAGACACTACCTACACCACAGCTGGGCTGTAAGAACAAGGAAAAGTTGCTCTTTTCATTGACTTTTCACTGTAGATAACAGTGAATAAATTAAATGTTGAGTTAGCTGGTAGTCAGACATGCTCTAAAGATGATAAAATGAGGTGATACATTAGAAGGGAACTGATGGAGATGGGCTATTTCAGCCAAAATGATTATAAAGTTTGTCCAAGGAATATTTCCCAGAGACTTAAGTGACAAAATGAAGCCAACTATATAGAGATGGTAAGGACACCACTCAGGCTAAGCAAACAGTAAGGTAAGAATGACCTTGGCACTTTGCAAGAACAAAGAATACAAAGCAGCAGTGAATGGAAAGAGAACAAGGCATCAAGTTGGAGAGGTAAGAAGTATAGAAACTGGGTAGGGTGCTCATGAAAATAATGTTTATAGATAAGGATAATGTATTTGATAAATTAAAATACATTTATAAGATTCACAATCAACGTTATAAATAGAGGGGTAAATGTTATGGGTGAAGAGGTTTAGACAGAGATGGGTGTTGTGTAAATTTCCTCTAAAATTGAAACATTCCATCCTGTAGGGAAGCTCCTTAAACAGAAAGGTTAAACAACTCAAAATAGCTTCAGGAAGTCCCTGAAAGTGACCAGATTCACTAGACTCTGCCCTGCCACAGTAAACAAAGACTGCAGAGTCACTCTGAGAGAGCGAAGCTGTAAAGAAGACTGTGAAACTAGACCAGCTGTCTGGAAGAAGTTTGGACCAACTGAGGTACCTGGAAAGGACACCCTCCAACCTGCTGAGCAGCCTGCACGCTGTGCAGTGTGTTCCAGGTTTCCAGCTTTTGTGAGCTGTCACCAGGCTGGGATGGGCTTTGGTGAGGCAGCTGTCTGTGAGACATATCTGTTCCTGTAAGTAACCCTTCACCAATACTCCTGTAAATAACCTCAATAAAACTCACTGATTCACCAAATTGGACTTTGGTGGTATCCATACTTTGGTCTGTCATGGGCTCCCTTTTTGGGGTTGCATCTCCCCAAGTAAAGGTTTGTCTCACAACAATGGCAAATGGGAAGAAGAAGGAACGAGAAAAGGTCAACCAAAACTAAGGAGTTATCAAAAAGCCAAAAGAAAACCAATACTCTGTAGGCTAATTAAAATTTTAATTTAAAAAGTGTTTCAATAGAATTAACTGTATGTGCCCCAGGAACCATACTATTAAATGAAAATCCATGTTAGAGAAGGGATACCTCCCTGTGAGTTATGAGTTAATGTAGACCCTTGAGGCTCCCCAAACAATGCAGGCTACTATCACTGCTCTTGCTCACCAAAACAAGATGGTAAAATTCTATTGCTAAAAACCCCACACTCCATGGTTGCTGGATAGAAGAGATCAAGCTGGAACTAACCTATAAGTTCTCCCTGTTTTCATCATGTCAGAAGCTGGAAAGAAAAGTCAACAGTCTTATTCAGGCATGAACCCTGTATGCTATACTACTAAACCTGACAGTCAAGATGTGTCCCCAAAGCAATAGTAGCATGACTGTTACAGGGACAACCAACTGTTTTCTGATTGGATTTCATGCCTGTCCCACAGTAGGGAATTTATGCCTGGCACTGAAAACTTGGTCAAAAGCCTGTATCTAGAGAGTCCATAAGCCCTATTGGGGAAGGCACTACAGTATACTACTGTGTTTTTCTAAATGGATATATTGGGCCCATCAAACTATCTTCCAAATACTTACGTTTATGTCCATAGATTAGTATTGCTCTCAGCTGTGGTCAGAGAAGCGTCATTTTGCAGTGAGCAGCAGTTACTACAAAGACTCATAACCAGTTAAAGCACTGAGAAATAAGTAACTGCTTAGCCCTAAAGGAGGGAGCAATATCACTGTCTCCTAAGCTCAGAGAACTTCACATAAAAGAAGTTTTGAAAGACTGTAAGAGAGAGAGAAGGGGAAGAATGTGAGGGAAGCTGTCTTCCAGGCATTAACTCAGAGCAGCTCCAGTTGCTTGCACCAGTCTTGGGCCTGTCAACACTACATCTCGGGTAGAAGAGGGGATTATAGGCCCCGCCATCCTCTGAGCCCTGAGGAACTACTGGCAGTTTATGGTTGCTGAGGGAGAGGGAGACATTTTCTTCAGCAATGTAGCTACTTGTAAGTTGCTAAGTTCCTATGCACTCATAAATTCTTCCCACTCACGCTATACTAGTTGGAAAGAAGAAAGGGGAGGGGGAGAGAGGCAAGAGAAAGTAATGGGGGATATTAAATGCATTGCATACATTTAAATTGTCAAAATAAATAAAACTGTAGGAGAAAATTATAAACATTTATAAAATTAGTTCAACATCTTAAGTAGACATAAAGCCTAAGTAAGGGAAATATGTTCCTTTTTCATCCATCCCATGGAAAATTCTAATTTACTAGAACCTGTGGAAAGGTTAACTTGCTTTTTGGGGAGCTAAGTTTTCTTAGGAAAGGTTGTAAAGGCAAGATCATTTTGGCAGTTCAGTCAGTTCAGACAGATATTACCATCCCACCCCAAGTGGCAGCGGGCTTTGCAAAGCTATGGAGTCACATCATACCAGTTGCAATCTTTGTGGTAAGCCAGACAAAGCCACATGACTTAGCTCCCGACTTTGTACTCTTGTTTGGAGGGAAGAACCAGCAACAAAGCACTTTCAGTCCCACCAAAGTTATCCAAAAATAACGGATGTAGCAAGTGAGTTTGGGTGACTCAGGATGGTCACTCGCTATGTGTCTTGATTTAGACTGTGGGGCTATTTTTGGTTTTCAGAACTGGTTGGTTGTTGTCTCAGGCCAGGCTCAGCAAATTAGTCAAAGCAATGCTCTGTCATAGCATAGAAGCATGTGACAAAAATCCCTGAAGTTTTTCTGTGAAAAGGCACTGCACTCCACTGTGGTCAGACCCTGCTACAAAAGGCCTACAAAGGCCTGGCTGGTGTGTTACACTGGAGTTTTTAACTTGTACAGTGACTGTGGTTTTGGAACAATCAACAGTGAAGCCTTTGGCACTGGGTTTCACAGTAGGCTCCCTCCCACAAAGGTTACCAGCACTGTCTCTGCTCAGGCAAGCAAAGCTCTTGGCCCAGACAGTGGGACTGGAGCCAACAGGTTGCCTGCTTATCTCTGTACTCTACACACATCCACCCTGCTGGAGTCCAGGGCTGTCTGAAAGAATCAGTGCATAGGATTCAATTAGTCCATTTTCACTAATCTCTGGCAATATGAAAAAATAAATTATACACACATGTGGGACCGTCTAAAGGTCTCTTCGTTACTTCTTGTGGATGACTTACTCAGATACTCTTGTGCTTCCTATCAGGGTTTTAGTGTCAACATGTCCTTTCCTTTATTAAGAACTAGTTGGGAAGAGGAAGGAAGAGGTGGAAGGGAGACAAGAGAGGTAATGAGGGCAAATATTACCAAAGTGCATTATATACATGTATCAAACTGCTGTCATCAATAGAAGGATGTATGTGACAGTATGGCTGCCTGTGTGTAGTGGCCAGAGAGGGCATCGGTGTCCCACTCTGTCACTCTCTGCCTTATTCCTTTGAGACAAGGCCTCTTACTGAAGCTGGAGCTGGGCTGGGGTCAGCAAGTCCTAGCAATCCTCCTGTCTCTGTCCCACACAGTGGAGGTGTTACAGACATGGGCATGGCCATGCTCAGCTTTTTGGATAGGAGCTGGAATCCAAATTCAGGTCCTCGTGTTCACATAGTTAGCACTATTAGTCACTGAATCGTCTCTCCAGCCCAGCACTTTTTCTTTCTTACAGGTCTTCACATGGGCAAAGTTAAAAGGTGGAACTTCAAGGCCAATCTCTAACTTTTTGCAATTTTACTGAGCTCAGACCCTTAAATCTGGAAACCCCCCACCTAAACGTTTATACTTTGGATTGGCCATTCTGGTCCCTACTTCATTACCCAAGACACAAGTTGAAGGGATACAACCCCCTCACTCCCCACCCTCCGCGGAGTCCCTTTGACAGGTAAATGTTTCACTTGAGTCTCTTCAATCACATCTTTTCAAGTAGCATCACATCATTACAAACCCCAAAGAGTAGATAGAGGAGTCAGGAATAAACACTAATGATTACTACTACTATTACCAATAGAAAACAAGACCAAGTACAACACACAAGTCAGGTGTGATGTCACCACCTGTAATCTCTGCACATTTAAGGTGGAGGTGTGAGGATGCAGAATTCGAGGCTAGGCTAGGCTAGAAAATGAGACCCTAGCTCAAAAACAAAACTGGAGGGGAGATAACCTCCAACAACAAAATACATATTTTTATAATACAGTTTTCAAATATCAACTTGTGAATAATTTGTTTTATAATAAGAACATTTTTAATACTAAATGTTTCACAAGCATAATGGTGTTTCCTTTCAAGAAATACTGATACCATAGGGCAAATGTAGAATTCCTTTTCTTCTTTTTTTAAAGACACAGTCTCATGAATTCCAGGCTGGCTTCCAACTTGCTATGGAGCTAAAGATGACCTTGAATTTCTTATCCTCCTGCCTCTACCTCTCAAGTGCTGGGATCATAAGTGTGTACCACCATGCCTAGCTAATGTGGTACTGGTGCCGAGGACTGAACCCTGAACTTCACAGTTGCCAGACAAGCCCTCTACCAACTGAGCTCCATCTCCAGCACTTAATTTCTATAATTAAGTCAGGGTTTAGTAATACTTCATGATACAGATTCTAAATAAGAATATGAGCACACACCATTAATCCCAGCACTCAGAGGCAGAGGCAAGCAGATCTCTTTGAGTTAAGGCCAGCCTGGTCTATAGAGTGAGTTCTAGAACAGCCAAGGCTACAACAGGAAAACCATCTTGAAAAGAAAAACAAAAAGAATTTGAAACTCAGTCCGTTATCAAAGGCATCAAGGAAAATGACCAGAAACAAATGGAGGGTAGTTACCTGTGTCTTAGAGAGAGATATGTAAATGGCAATGACTACCACACTGCATCCTTTTCTCCCCCTGCCCCACTTTTTTTTTTTTAAATGTAACCAAGCTGGTCTCCAACTTGCTATATAGTTGAGAATGATCTTGAACTGATCCCCTGCATCCACCTCCCAAGTGTTGGGAATCACACTGTGTGCCACTGTGCTATTTTCATCTGCTTTATGAAGTGTCCTTTATAATAACCTTTCACAGTGGCAAAATTACAGGGTGTGCATGAGCGTGTTTGTATGTGGCCAGCAGGCCTTGAGATCTGTCTCAGCACTGTAGTCACAGGTACACACCACCACACCCAACAATTACATGGACTTTTGGGATCTGAACTCAGGTCCTCATGCTTGCACAGCCCTTTATCCACTGAGCCATTCCCACAGCCTGACAAAATCACTTTCAACTTACAGTTCGAAAAATTGGGGTTCTGAATGGTAATTCCCCATAGTAATAACTGCCAAGCTGGAGGCTGCTGGGACAGAGGCAGCTCACCTGTACCCATGGAGCACTGTGACTCCCTCTCAATCTAAGCTCACTGGGCTAGGAAATGTGTATTTCTCCCTTCTAGTTAGTAAAGCACTGTTTTCCTATTTGTTCCTCTGGTTCACTTTATAAAAAGTTTGTAATGTCTCCATCTTCTGTCACTTTACTTTCATTTCCCGATTTGGGTTTTCTGTGGTTATTACTCTTTGCTTCTATGCTGTTCCATTCCTATGATGTCTTTGACCTGTGTCCCAGTTTGGGTATGTTTTCTTGTTTTGGTTCCTTATATAGTCCATGTTTAGCATTAAAAAATATTATTCTGTGTGTGAGTGCACATGAAAGCTGAAGGGCAACTTCCAGGAGTTGAGTCTATCCCTTCAGTAGGCTGAGGATTGAACTGGTCGGTCATCATGTTTGCATAGTAAGCGCCTTAACCCACTGAGCCACTGCACCGGTCTCTCCCCACCCATTAAAAAATAATAATAAAAAACAATAACAAAACAAGAAAAACCAAAACCTCCACACCTCATGTATCTCAGTCTATTCTCAAACTGGATATGTAGCTGAGGATGACCTTGAACCCTGATCCTTCTGCCTCTACCTCCAACTGTGGGAATTATAGTTATGAGACATTGTATCTGGATAGGAATTTTTTGTTCCAAGCTCTGTCACTAAAGACTACATAGCTGTCCCATATTTTCAAACATAAATATCTGAAAAGTGTATCCCTGGAGATTAGATTTCAAAAATAATTTTGAGCTGAGCTGAGCTGGCTTATTATTCCAACATTCTGGAGGTTGAGGCAAGAGGAACACTAGTTAAGAGGCCAACCTGGGCTACCCAGGAAGACCCAACTCAAAAAAAAAAGTTGCTTTTTTCCAATATAAATTCAATAGTGTATTTGTACACTTTATTGAAAAGGATTATAATGTGCCTACAATTGTTTGATAAAGAAAGTTTAGAGCCGGGCGATGGTGGCACACACCTTTAATCCCAGCACTTGGGAGGCACGCTGGATCTCTGTGAGTTCCAGGGTAGCCTGGTCTACAAAGCAAGTTCCAGGACAGCCAGGGTTATTACACAGAGAAATCCTATCTTGAAAAAACAAAATAAAAAAAGAAAGAAAGAAAGGTTAATGGCAGAAGAATGATAGAGGCATTATCTTGCTGAGTGGCAGAAGAACGATAGAGGAATTATCTTGCTGAGTGTTCTCCACTGATTATCTTTTAGAGACTGCATATGATTTGAGAACATATAATGAAACTTGTAAGTAGAAACAATTAAATGTTTTTTTTTTTAAAAGAAATACAGAAATAATCATATTAGACTTTTTAAAAAGAAACAGGCCATTATTTTACTCAATGTGGGTTTTTTGTAGTGTTTTTGTTTTATTTTGTTAGATATCCTTCTGCCTCTAACAAGTACTTATCAGGAATCCACATTTTACATGGTTCAATGATCTGGCCATCAGAGCACAACACATGGAAATAAGTACTGCACTGAGCAACTAGGCACAGATCTGGTTTTAGTAGTAACTGGCCACATGATCACCAGCAAACTATCAATCTTGTGTTTCCTTACAAGTACTTCGAATGGAAGGATTAGGTGCCCTCTAAACTTTCTTCAATACTGATGGAAACCACTTTAAGCTACAAAGTGTAACATATACCCATTCTTTGTAGGTCTGCTTTATATTTGTGGAGTGGAAAGTGTAGAAATGGAAGATCAAATATTCTGTCTAAACATGTGTCTTAGTTAGGGTTTCTATTACTGTGGGTTCCTTTAAAAATCAAAATTAAATACCTTCTTCAAGAGGGAAGAACCAGGGAACCATCACAATCTGAACCAAGCAAAACCAAACTCCAACAGTATAAATAACTCAATGTCCCATATCTGGGATCCACTCACGATCTTCTGGGCTCCTCCAAAGGGCTTGGGTCACTTCTCCGGCTCTGCCCTCTGTAGCACACACAGCTTGTCTTCTAGGCTCCAGCTGGCTCCACTCCACTGCTGCTGCTGTTCTTGGTGGTCATCCCATGGTACTGGCATCTCCAAAATGCTGGGTCTTCTGCTGCATCTGGGCTGCACTTTCACCAATAGCTTCTCATAGGCTCTCTTCATGGTGCCAAGCCTCAACTTCTCTGCCTGACCCCTTCAGTCCTGGGCCTTCAACTGCCACTGAGGCTGCACCTTCACCAATAACCTCTCATAGGCTCTCTTCATGGTGCCAACTTCTTTACATGACCCCTTCAGTCCTAGGCCTTCAACTGCCACTGAGGCTACACCTTCACCAATGGCTTCTCCTGGCCTCTCACAGTACCAAGCCTCAGCTGTTCTCCATGTCTCCTTCACGTCTTCAAAACCAGTACCACCAGGGTGATGTTTACACATTACCAAGTCCAGCTGCCAGCACAAGGTACAACCATGATTACCTCTAGAACAGCTTCTCTGTGCTCTCAGGAAACACTTCCCAGAAGATTTTACCTCTTAATTGCTGCTTAATTCTTAGCTCCAGCCGACCAGCATCAGGTATCCCAGCAAAGCAAAATTTTGCCTTACTAGTTCTGGTGTCTTGTTAATCACAGCTGATTCTTCAGCCCCAGTTAAGCAGAACCACGGGACCTTAATTCAAAATAACAAACGGCCCCAATAGAGTCTTTAAACTTCCCTCTGAAACTTCACAAGCCAGGCCTCCATCTTCTGTACTGCTCTTAACATTCTTATCTTCCAAGTTACACAGAATATCACAGAGCTTTTAACACTCAATGGCTCTGCTAACCCAAAGTTCCAAAGTCCTTTCACAATCCTCCCCAAAACATGGTCAGATCTGTCACAGCAATACTCCATTACACTGGTACCAATTTGTCTTAGGGTTTCTATTGCTGCAACAAAACACCATAACCAAAAAGCAAGTTGGGAGGAAAGGGTTTATTTATTTGGCTTAAGCTTCAGCATTGCTGTTCATCACTGAAGGAAGTCAGGCCAGGAACTTAAACAGGGCAGGCTCCTGGAGGCAGAAGCTGATACAAAGGCCATGGAGGAGTGCTGCTTACTGGCTTGCTTCCCATGACATGCTCAGCCTGCTTTCTTATAGAACCGAGGACTACTAGCCCAGGAATGGCCCCACCCATCATGGGCTGGGCCCTCCCCACTAAATGAGAAAATGCCTTACAGCTGGATCTCATGGAGCCTCCTTCCTCTGATGACTCTAGCTAGTGTCAATTGACACACAAAATCAGCCAGTACAGCATGTAAGTTATATAAGCTGTTGTGGTCTGAATAAAAATGCCCCCCATAGACTCTTGGGGAGTGACATTGGAATAGGTGTGGCCTTGCTGGAGGAAGTGTATTACTGTGGGGTTTCAGAAGCTCAAGCCAGACAACTGGCTCATTGTCTCTTCCTGCTCCCTGAGGATCCAGATACAGAACTCTCAGCTACCTCTCCAGCACCATGTCTGCCTGTGTGCCACCATGCTTCCCTCCATGACAATAATGGACTAAACCTCTGAACTGTAATCCAGCCCCAATTAAATGCTTTCCTTTATAAGAGTTGCCATGGTCATGGTGACTCTTCACAGCAATAAAAACCCTAAGATATAAGGCAACAGACTTCAAGCATGTCCTGTACCACCACTTTGACAAGCACACATGCACAATATCCAAGCTGAAAAGGTGCAAGACGCAATTTTTACATGGCAATAATAGACTCTCCTTATCTCTGGCAATGTCTGAGTATTCCACTAGAGTGACAATGTAGGTGATACAAGTATATAATTCATAAATAATACATGACTAACTTCAAATGAAGTTACCACACTACTAAGGATTTTACATAATTTATGTCCTACTGGTAACTATAATCTCAATTAAAACTGGAATGTAATTGTATTTTAAGTAGTTTTCCCATATTCAAAATTACTAAATGAAAAATATGTATAATTGATGTAAGTTTTTTTATTAAAAACTGAAGTATTACATTTTAATTAAAATAACACTGTTCCCAGCTGGGCAGTGGCATACACCTTTAACCCCAGTACTCAGGAGGCAGAGGCAGGTGCATCTCTGGTCTACACAGTGAGTTCTAGGACAGCCAGGGATACATAGAGAAACCCTGTCTCAAAAAACCAAAAACCAAAACCAAAACCAAAACACTGTTCCCAATTCTAACTCTCAAGGTTTATCTTGCCATATAGACTCAGTATCATTCTGGGCACTTTTTGCCTACATAAAAACAAATTAAAAGGTAATATGACTTATTTAATATTATAATGTCCCTCCATTTTTCACGTGCAACTATTGAGAATATCATGCACATACAGACACAGTGGAATACACATTGGAGCACAGAACAGCAGGAAAATTTTGTACACTGTTAGTACTCCCAGGATAAGGTAGATCGTGAAAGAACCTTTTGCACTCACAGGATCTAAGAATAACAGGTTGTCTTCTAATCTAAGGGCTTCTTCCACTCAAACCCTCTCAGTTTCCAAAATTTTCTAGCAGGAGATGTGGTAAAGCACTGTCCTGACACCGGAATCAGTCAGCCACTGGCACAGTATCCAGGGTGATGATAGCATCAGATCCGGAGTGAAGGAGCCACATGATTTTAGAGTCCGTACTAAGTGCAAGTTCAGCTTTCTTATGTTTGAGGGCATTCTCAGATGAAAACGTTTTATACACCAAGGTACACACACATGTATCTTAGGATCTGTATTGCTTCACTCCAACTGCACATATCTTTGAGACAATTTAGATTCTCCCTTCTTGTGCCTGTAAAAGCTTTGAGTTTGTTTACATTCAGACAATGTCTTCTTATATACTTTAATACTTTTCTCACATATGAAGAAAACAATAAATTAAGTAGTACTAAAAATACTAATTTTCTTATCTTCAAAGCCTCATGTCCTTTTCCTGAAGAAAATATACAAACTAGATTAATATTTGTTTTGTTGTTTGGTTAGTTTTAGTGGAAAAATATTTTTTTTGACTTCTCATCCCAAATAACATGAAGCTACCACTAATACTTCCTTTTAGTTTCAAAAGCCCATACCAGGCTCTGTGTCTGTCTGCTTACTACCTGCAGATCAGGGTGTAAAGCTCTCAGCTACTACTCCAGTGCCATGCCTATCTGCTTCTCATCATGATGATCATGAACTAATCCTCAAAAACTATAAGCAAGCCCCTAATAAAATTCCTTCTTTTATAAGAATTGCCTTGGTCATGGTGTCTCTTCATAGCAATAGAACAGTAACTAAGACACTCTGGGAAAAAAAAAAAAAAAAAAGGCCAGGAGCAGGCAAGCATGGTGACCTCTATACCTTTAAATTGAGTACTAGGGGAGCTGAGACAAAACTGCAGTAGAGTTGGAAACCTCCTTCAGATACACAGCTACTAACAGGCCAGCCAGGGATATATATAAAAACTGTCAAAAAAAGATAAAGAAAGTGATAAAATTGGGAAAGAAACATAAGTTAGAAGTTCTTTATGGATGAGAAAGGAAAACTTGAATTACGGTGATTTTTACATTGCAGCTGTTCAAAAATCCTTGGTTACTGATTGTAGACCAGCCAGGTAGAGAGTGTGAAATGTAAAACCATTCACTCTAAGCTCACTAAAAGGGTGAAGAAATAGTGGTAGAGTTAGCATGGGAGTTATATAGAACAAGCTCTGTCCTGAAAGGGCAATTTCTGTTCCTAAGCATGTAATGAGGAAAACTGCCCAAAAATTAACAACCTAGCTACCCAGCTTAGAATCCCACCTGAGAAACAGATTCAGGAAACAAGTTCGTGTGTATTAGTGAAAGCACAATACAGAAAAAGATGGTAGAAAAGGCTTAAGTCTAAAGACCATAGAAACAGAAAAAAAATGGAATTTTACAGGTTCTAGAGCCTTCTTATTTACATGAGGTAGCAAAGGAGGTATAGGAACTAGCCTTGGTCTCAGGGCTAGTGAGGAGCATCAGTACTAGAATGAAGGCTGATTTTTTGATGCGCAGGTCCTACTAGCCTCTCCTTCTGCAGAATATTTTGTGTGGTATGTCTGCATGTGTTTATCTACGCACAGACACTCTGCCCTTATCCACTTAAGGTCTCTCATTAAATCTGGAGCTTAATTTTTCAGTTAGGCAGGCTGGCTGGCCAATGAGCTACCCACATCTTCTCCAGTTACAAGCACTCATGGCAACACCTAACTTCTCACACAGGTACTGGGATCCAAACTCAGGTCCTCATGCTTGTTCAACAAGCATGCTCCTTGACTCACTAGGCCACAGCCCCAGTGAACCAGAGTGTTTATCACTAATTGTCTGATGTTTGCTTCATCTTATCTTCAAGCCCTCTTTGGAAAATGACTTTCTTTTCCCTTTACTGATGTATGAAATGATGTATCTTTACCTGGGAAAGTTTAACAGACATCTAAACTATAATAGAGATGTTACTTTGATAAAAGTTTTGAATATAGAAAGGGAAAATTGCACTGAAATATTTGAGGGGGTAGGGATAGCAGACCTAATTTAAGGGTATGAAACAGAAAGTCTAGGTGGAGAGAGACTTGGTCCATTTCATTACTGGTGATTGTTAGGTGGTGCAGAGCTGCTGCAGCAGCTGGAATGCTGCAAGTCTGAGGCCAGTCTGGGACATACATCCAATTCCAGGCCAGCCTACATTACACATGAAGACCATAGCTCAAAGACGCAAGAAATACAGTGGCGATAACTTTCTACAGTTACTTGCTAGTCATTAAAACTCAATAATGTACTAAGTACTTTCTTATATTTGATAAGCACTAAGAATTCAAATATGAGAAGACACAAGCTCTAACTTGAGGAACTTGGTGTAGGGGAGCTAGAAAGACTGGGTGTCACATGAACCTTTATAATGAGTAAGTTTTGTCTTTTTAATAGAAAACAAGTCCAAAACAAAACAAAAGACATTGTACTTGATGAGTTCTTCAAGTTTGTCTATAAAATGTTGAAAAGTATTCTATTTCACTGACAAAATAAACTTACATTGATAAACTGAAGTCAGTCAACCAAGGAGTGTTAATTTTCCCTGTAACTCAAGACATAGATATACAACAGACCCAAAATTAGTTTGTCAGCTTGTTTTTTAGTAACAATAAGCCAAATCTGCCATCAGCTATGTTACTAGCTTCCTATTAAAGTCTGATGAGGTGCTTATTAAAATTATCTGAGCAGAGTTGGGCATAGTGGCACATGCCTTTACTCCCAACACTGAAGAGGCAGAAGCTGGCAGATCTCTCTGAGTTTGAGGCCAACCTGGTCTACACTGTGAATTCCAGAACAGTTAGGACTATATAGAGACCCTGTCTCAAAATAAATATAAAATAATTCTGTGAAGTCTAGTGGTCTTTAATATGGACCACACATGTAAATGACTGCTATGTCTAGTGTTTTTTCTTACATAGTCTTTCCTCTGTACTGTATCTTTATTTAGTTTATCCTCTGTAAAAAACCACATTTACTCAAGATACATCAAATTATGTCCTTTGGGCCCACAGGCCAGAATTCCCTCTTCCAGCATAACAAATCCCAATTTCTCTCAATTATGAACAACTATAATTCTATGCCGTGGGATGTCTTTCTGTATGCTGTGAATGTGTTGCTGATTGATTGACAAATAAAATGCTAATTGGCCAGTAGCCAGGCAGGAAGTATAGTATAGGCAGGATAAGCAGAGAGGAGAATTCTGGGAAGTGGAAGGCTGAGTCAGGAGATGTTGCCAGCCGCTGCCACCATGAGAAGCAAGATGTGAAGGCAGAACTGGGAAAAGGTACCAAGACACATGGCTAAACATAAATAAGAATCATGGGTTAATTTAGTGTAAGATCTAGCTAGCAAGAAACCTGCCACGGCCATACAGTTTATAAGTAACATAAGTCTATGTGTGTTTACTTGGGTCTGAGCGGCTGAAGGAACTGGGTGGACACAGGAAAACTTCAGCTACAATTCTATTTTATACCTTAGTATGCTAAAGGTAAGAAACCCAACCATTTAAAAATAAATAGCAGCAAGACACGTCAGTTAACACTACAAAAACCCAGGACTGGTAAGAGAGCATGAGTACATACTGCTCTTGCAAAGGATAAGAGTTAGATTCCTTGCACCCACAGCTGCCTATAACTCTGACTCCATCTGACATCCTCTTCTGTCCTCCAGTCACCTGCACTTATATGCACACAACCCCACTCATACACAAAATTAAAAATGAATCTAAAAATATCTCAAAACCATATATTACTATTTTCCACCTTCAGGTTTTTTTTCCCCCAATATGTATAGCATAATACAGAACTGGAACATACTGTTTCATATCTGACCCATTTTATTATTAAAACTGTGGAAATGGGATTCATTGTGGCATCTCCATACATGACTGTATTATGTCTACTAACCTTCTAAACTCTCCCTGCTTCCCCTTGGTCCCCTTTCCAGTCCCTAATAGTACTTCTAATTTCAAGTCCTTTTCTATTTATATATAAAAGAAAACACTGTAAGTATTTCACTTAACATGTCTTCTACTACCACCATTTTCCTGCATGTGATTAATCTTGCTATAGCAATAACACTGCTGTTTACATACTATATTCATCCATTTACTGACTGGCTCATAGGCTGAGTTCACACCTTGGCTATGGCAAATGTCAATAAGCAAGCACATATTCCTTTTGTATGCTGATTTCATTTTACGATAAAAACCCAGAAATGTGATAGCTAATTGATATGGTCATTCTATCCTTCATGTTTGAAGAAACCTCCTTACTATGTTCCACACTGGCTACTGGCTGTATTAATTTACTCCTAACAGTACATGCATGATAAGAGCTCCTTTTCTCCAAATTCTATCTTAAAAAAAAATTATTTCTCAACTCTAGAATGAGCAGTAATGGAATCTCATTGTAGTTTTCTTTTGCCAGATGACTAAATGAGTATTTTCCCATAAAGTTATTAGGTAGTTGTATTTCTTCTTTGGTATCTGTTCAGATTGTCACACCCTTTAAACTATGTGTTAATTTTATATGTTCTTTATATAATCTCCTATAAAATGAGTAGATGATAAAGACCAAGTATTACCTATTTCTCTATTACTATTCTGAAACACCATGACCAAGGCAGCTTACAAAAGAGTTTAATCGGCCCTGGTTCAACAGGGTTAGAATCCACGATGACAGAGCAAAGGCTTAGCAGCAAAACAGTTAAGAGCTCACATCTTGAACCACTAGGAAGAGGCAAAGAGCACACTGGGAATGGCAGTGTCTTCTGAAACCTCAAAGCCTACCTCCAGTACACACCTTCAACAAGGGCACACCTCCTAATCCTTCCCTAAGAGTTCCAACTGGGGACCAAGTATTCAAATATAATGAGCCTGTGGGGGCCATTTTCATTCAAACCACCACAGACCTTTGCATTCTATAGGCTAGCAGAGTGAAGACTATCTGCTTTGCTGGGTAGAACTTTTAGGTGTAATTCCAGGCATCATTTCTTGTTTTCTCTACTTTTGAAGTCTTACCTAGGAAATCAATCTGTGCCAATATCCTGAAGTGTTTTCCTTACATCTTATTTTGGTTCCAATACAGTTTTGCTTAGATTTCCCTAGCTACTTGAAATATTTTGTGCTTACATGAATTTTGGGATGTTTTCTCCAGTTATGCAATGTTATTCTTGGTATTAAAGTCATCAGTGTTATACTAGGGCCTTAAATCTTTTTATGTCTAGTAGTGTTTTGTTTTTATAAAATTAGGTGCTGTTTGAATACTTGTCATATAAATTTACATCTTATTCTGATTTTCTTCAAGTAGCTTTGAATGTAGTTTGCTTATATCTCCCTATATCTTATAAATTCAATTATTTATATTAGTAATTTTTCTTATTCCTCATTGGCATATCTTTTTCTAGTGGAATTTATTCACATTTTCAATGATAGTGCTTACTAAATTTTTTCTCCTCTGGGTATAGGATTCCCTTAGCTTCTTTTGTAAGTGTCTTCTAGTGGCCATGAATTCCCTTAATTTATCCTTATCCTGGAAGGTTCTCTTTCAACTGTGAAGGACAACTTGGCTGGGTAATCTTGGTTGGTAGTAATGTTCATTCAGGACCTGAAATACATCAGTCCATCCCCTCCAGGCTTTCAGAGTTCTAAGGAAATTGCAGTTAGTCTGATGTATTTGCTATCACATGTTACTTGACATTTCTCTCTTGGAAACTTTATTCTGTACTTTTAACAACTTAACTATTACTTCTATGGTCGAGTGTGTTTGAGGCTTCAAATGCTTCTTGTACCTAGATGTCCATGTCTTTCCAAAGATTTGGGGTGTTTTCATTATTATTTTACTGAGTTTTTTGTTTTTTGGGGTTTTTTTTTGTTTGCCCACAACCTGTAGTTCTTCTTTCTCAGGTATGCCAATGATTCAAATATTTGAGTGTTTTGTTTTGTTTTTTGAGACAGGGTTTCTCTGTGTAGTTTTGGTGCCTGTCCTGGATCTCACTCTGTAGACCAGGCTGGCCTCGAACTAACCAAGATCCCCCTGGCTCTGTTCCCAAGTGCTGGGATTAAAGGCATGCACCACCCACCACATGGCATATTTGAGTTTTTAAAGAGTATCCTAAAGCTCTTGGATTTTCTCTTCATCTTTTTTTCTTTTGTTCTGTCTGACACTAACAATTCAGATGATCTGTCTTCAAGCTCTGCTACTTTTTTCTTCTGTTTGATCTAATTTGTTATAAAGGCTCCCAGCTAATTTTTCTATTTGATCTTGAGAGCTACTTGTTTCCTCCATGATTTCTGTCCAGTTCTCTTTCAGATCCTGTGTTGCTTTCTTTAGTTCATTTAACTGTTTGGGTTTTTTATTTTGTTGCTTTTCATTGTTCTTTTGTTTTTTTATGTTGAGAATTGTTCATTTGTTGGGATGGGTATCTTTTATGATATTCCATAATAGCCTTCTTAGTGGTTCTCTCTTGATGTCTTGGGAGGTATTATTCTTGGGTTTGACGCTGGTATTTCTCAAATGAAATCTTGCCTGTATTTTACTTCCAGATTCTTCATCTAAAGCACAAGTAACACCATTTTACTTCCCCACAAAACCATCTATGACTTTAAATTGCTTAAAATTCAACCTAAAATTCAGCGGAACACTGTAGGTTTTCTCAGATTTTGATCCTATTATATCTTTCTTTAGACCTAACCCACCATAAACAGTGATCCATTAATCCATAAATATTTATGTACTATGCACTGACAATATAGTTGGAAACAATACAAGGGGCCTGACTTTACGGTGCTTAGTGACAGAAGAGACTGAAGAGGAAAGGGAGAAGAGAAGTTAGAGGAGTTACTAGCTGCCCTTCCAGGAGACCCAGGTTCAATTCCCAGAACCCACAGGAAGCTCATGATTATCTGTAACTCCAGTTCCAGGGGAATCTAACACCGTCTTCTAGCCTCCTCGAGTACTAAGCATTTGTCATGCACATACATGCAAGCCAAACACCCACACACATAAAAATAAATAAATCCTTAAATCTGGCACTGGTCATGGTGGTGAAGACATGTAATCCTAGCACTTAGGTGGTAGAAGCAGGGTAATCAGAAGTTTGACATGCCAGCTAGATGGCTCAGCAGGTACCTGCCAAGCCTGACAACCTGAGTTTGAGATACCTGAACCCACATGATGAAAGGAGAGAACCAGCTCCAAGTTGTCCTTCACAAACACCATGGTATGCATGCCCCACCCCCACGCACAAATAATACTTTAAAAACAGCAAATGGCCAATTTTCTGTGGCAAGAACCCAACTACTAATAATTCCTATGTATAAATTACAGCATGGTCTGGAGAGCTGAACAAGGTTCTATTTTTTTGCATCTAGGTCCTCACACAGACTAAGACATATATACCTCTTTAAATTTCATTTTGAAGCAAGGTCTCATAGAGTTCCCTAACCTGGCCTTGACTTCCCATCCTCCTGCCTTAACCTCCTGAGTACCTAGGACTACAGGCCTGCACCACCAGACCCAGCAGTAGGCAAACATGTATGAATATGTTGGCATTCTTTACAACACTCTAGCCTGAATCAACCTATGTTAAACCTGGAGCCTTTGCTCTCTACTGTAACCTGAGTACAATATAAAAGTTTGGCAGACAAACAGAAAAAAAACAAACAAAACCCCAACAAATAAATAAATACCTGTTTAAGAGAATGCCATGTTAAGGTTCTTATAAATCACACACACACACACACACACACACACACACACACACACACACACACACGCCAGCTCAGTTTGAGAACATGATTCATTATCATTCATATCTTATCAGCTTAAAAATTCCAAAATAGGGATGGGCATGGTGATATGCATTCATTCATTTGCTTTTTTTTTTTTTTTTTTTTTAAGGCCATTTCTCTGTTATGCAGCCCTGGGTGTCCTGGAATTCACTCTGTAGACCAGGCTGTCCTTGAACTCAGAGATCCACCTGCCTCTGCCCGCTTCATGGTGGGATTAAAGGTGTGAACCACTACACTTGGATGGTCACATGCATTTAACCCCAGAACTTGTGAGGCACAGGATTCAGGTCTGAGTTTTGAGGCCAGCCTGGTCTACTCAGTGAGTTCCAGGACAGCTAGAGCTATATAACAAAAAAGATCTTGTCTCATAAAAATAAAAACAAACAACAACAAAAAACCTTCCAAAATCAAAAGTTTATAGAGGAAATTAAAAATGTAGCCCAAGAAAGCCAGACCAGTCAGGCATAAAATCACAGAGATGGAAGTAGAAAGATAAGGAATAAGGATAAAGGAAGATAGCAAGATGGTACAGCAGGTAAAGGTTTCTTTTTAATAATTTATTTTATGTGCATTGCTGTTTTGCCAGCATGTGTATCTGTGTGAGGGTGTTGGATTCCCTGGAACTGGAGTTACAGGAAGTTGTGAGCTGCCATGTGGGTGCTGGTAATTGAACCAGGGTTCTCTAGAAGAACAGCCAGTGCTATAAACTACTGAGCTATCTCTCCAGCCCCCAGATAAAGTCTCCTAACACCAATTTGGCCTCTGACCTCCACATGTATCCCCCTACAACAAAAGTTTTGCCAGGCGTTGGTGGTGCACGCCTTTAATCCCAGCACTCGGGAGGCAGAGCCAGGCGGATCTCTGTGAGTTTGAGGCCAGCCTGGGCTACCAAGTGAGTTCCAGGAAAAGGCACAAAGCTACACAAAGAAACCCTGTCTCGAAAAACCAAAAAAAAAAAAAAAAAAAAAAAAAAAGTTTTAAGCGGCCAGGCGGCAATGATGCACGCCTTTAATCCCAGCACTCGGGAGGTAGAGCCAAGCTGATTTCTGTGAATTCAAGGCCAGCCTGGTCTACAGAGAGAGATCCAGGACAGGCTCCAAAGCCACAGAGAAACCCTGTCTCGGGGAAAAAAAAAATTAAAGCGGGTGTCCCTGTTTGTTTGTGGAGGCAGAGAAAAAAATGGGCCAGGTAGCACAGCCCTATAATCCTTGTGAAGGCTAAACCAGGAAGATAATAATTTCAAGGCCAGCCTGTACAACTTAGAGTATCTGAAAAACAAAACTGAAATAAAATAATAAAAAGGCAATTCAAGGTACAATTTGGTTGTAGAATATGCAGAGGCCCTTGGTTTAATTGTCAATAGAACAGACTTTTGTGCTAGAGTCAAGAGCAATGGCTCTCAACCTGTGGGTCATGACCCCTTTGGGAGGGTTGAACAACCTTTCATAGGGGTCCCATATCAGATATCCTGCACATCCACATCAGATATTTACATTACAATTCATAATTGCAAAATTACAGTTATGAATTAGCAACAAAAATAATTTTATGGTTGGGGGTCACCACAACATAAGGAACTGTATTAAAAGGTCACAGCATTAGGAAGGTTGAGTACCACTGGTCATGAGACAACTGTTGGTATAAAGGTATGTCAAAAATACCAATATTAGATTTTAATCTTCAGGCTTTTAAACTGATTAAAGGTGGATAATTAATGGGAATAAAGTTCTAAAATGCTTGCACACCTTAACATTTTCAAATTCACAAGGGTTTTGTTTATTTTTGGAAAGCAAATGAAGAAAAAAATCACACCAGACTCTCTCATTCTTGTCATAATTTCAAGGCTAACCTTCCTTTTTAAAAGTGGGGAAGATTAGAAAGAAAAACCTGAAGCACCCAACCATTAGAAAATGTTCCTATATTACCATTTATCATTCGCTTTTTATCATTAAACACTTCAAGTCTACCGATACTATAAAGGCCAACAGCCTTTTACAGCTTGTAGAGACAATCCATGTGAAACCCAAGGTTCCTTCACTAACAGAATGTAGGTCACTGGAACACGGCAAACAAGTCCACACATCAAAAGTGCAGCTCACTTTCTGCTGACAAGACTTTCTTTCTAGAACTTCTCTCCAATGCAGAGTTGAGTGCCAACTTTACAAGGTGCCTGGCATTCATTTCTTCAACACTAAACTTTTATCTGGTTCCCAGAAGGTCACTCCGGTACCCTGAGTCTTGGTCCCACACACTATGGCAAATCTGGAACACCAGACCTGGCCCCTCCAGTCATCCTCACACGGGAGCCGGGAGGTGGGAGGGGGTCTGTCCATGTTCTGTCTTCGAAGTGGTGCTGGTGGAAGTAGATGTGCCAGTCATGTCTTCCCTCCCAATCTAACCACACATCGTTGGCCTGGGCACTCTGGATGTCGGAGGCACGTGTGTGTCCTGTTCTTACACACTTGCAGGAAGGTGTCATGAGTCCTGTAGGGAAGATGCAGCCTCGGAAGCCCCTTGACAAGATGACAGCTGGGCCCGGGTCTCCTCAGCTGTTCGCTCAGCCAGCCTCCAACTCAACGTTTCTCTCACTCACTAGGGTATTCTCGACTTGTTATGACATCCCCAACACGACCTCAACTTGGATTTGCTAAGTTTCACCCACCAAGGAACTTTCTAGAACTCGCTTCCCTTGTTTTTGTTTTTTTGTTTTTTTGTTTTGTTTTTTTTTTTTGGTTTTCCGAGACAGGGTTTCTCTGTGTAGCTTTACGCCTTTCCTGGAACTCGCTTTGGAGACCAGGCTGGCCTCGAACTCACAGAGATCCGCCTGGCTCTGCCTCCCGAGTGCTGAGATTAAAGGCGTGCGCCACCACTGCCCGGCTCTCGCTTCCCTTGGAAAAAGAGCAGCGGTGGCGCACACCTTTAATCCCAGCACTCAGGAGGCAGAGGCAGGTGGATCTCTGTGAGTTCGAGGCCAGACTGGTCCGCAGAGCGAGACCCAGAAAAGGCACCAAAACTACACAGAGAAACCCTGTCTCGGAAAAAAAAGGAAAAGCGCAGCCCACAGACCTGCAGCTCCCTGACGGGCACTGACTCTGGGCCAGCAGCTCAGGACCCCACGGAGTCACCTCACGTGACCCGGCCCTCTCCTCAGAGGGGACCCACGGCCCACTGGACCGCCTCACCTCACATGAACCTGGGAGCCCGCGCCCGAGCTGTGGCGACCCCGTGGAGTCACTTCCCATGACCTGGAGACCCCGCTCAACCAGAGGACCCACGCCCGCCCGCGCCTGTCACCACACCTCACGCGACCCCACCTCCCCCCACAACCCACCCCTGGCCCCGAGGGGACGCGGACCCAAGCCCGTCACGACCCCGCCTCACCTCACGTGACCCTGTCCCCGCGGGGACCCCGCCGCCTCACCTCACACGACCCTGACACCTCACCGCTAAAATTAGACCGAGCGAGCCGCGCGCTCACGTGCACGCGGCCGGCTGGGGGCGAGGGCCGGACGGCGTGAGTCATCAGCCCCGCCCCCCACGGAGAATGCGCTGACGTCAGGCGCGTCCCCGAAGGGTGACGTGAGCGCGCCGCCGGGCCGCCGGGATGGAAAGTTCGAGCGTGTCGGTCTTAAAGGGGCCGCCGCTCCCGCTGTGCGCCTGCGGCGCGGGTCCCCGGGGCGGCGGCTGGGGGCGGGCTGCGCCTCTGCTCGGCCTGCTGCCTACGGTGGTCTTCGCCTACGCTTTCCGAGCTGCCGTGACGCCTGTGAGCCGGAACCACGCGGCTCTCCGGGTACTCCATGCCAGGGCTTCTCCAAACCCTCGTCCGCGGCGGAGCACCCCCGCCTGCACTCAGCTAAGCCCCGCCGTAGCCGTGGGGACTGGACCTCTCAAGTCCACCGCAGTGTCTCCGTCCTTACCACCCCTCCTCGGGTGACGTCGGGGCCACCCCAAACAAGACGCATGCCCCCAGGTCACACGGCCGCTGACCGTCCGCAAGCTCTCAGTCCTTCCATGGGGCTGCCTCTAGGATCCTTTTTTTTTTTTTTTTTTTTTTTGGTGCTAACACTTTGGCTGACCCTAGACCCACCCTTCGCATCTCCCCTGAGTTGTCTGGAACTTGAGTCCTGGGCTGGCTGGCAGCCAGGGCCAGAGCTGCCCGAGGCAGAGCCCTCCACAGTGAGCGCCAAGAACAGCTTCCTTCCCAGAGGTTGTGCTGTGGAAGGGGAGCCCAGCAGGGCAGCGGCAGGTGTCTCTCTGGATGTTGGTCTTTCCCTAAATACCACACAGGTCTGTCTCCGGCTACACATGCCAGGCACACAGAAACTCCTCTCCGTGGTCTTAGAGAAGCCGTTCCTGTCCTCAGTCTCCATGCCTGTGTGCCAGGCCCCTCCCTTCCTGACCCTCATGCTTCTGTGATTTCTGTTCTGCCTTGATGCCTGGAGTCTGTGGACTAACACCTTTGTGTCCCCAAGAGATGGAGAAAGCCCCAGACTGCCCCAGGTGCCTAGGGAGAGGCTGCAGGTCAGCCACTTGGTGTGGGTGTCTGCAGCAAGCTACCTTCATGACATCCAGGGAAGGTCACAACCTGGGATCCTGTGGCCTGTGAGGGGTATGGGGTCCTAAGCACTACACATGGATCACACACACACACACCTCTAATAAATCTGAGGGGGATCCTAAGTCAGCACATCACAGAGACACCTGCACATCCATGCTTATTGCTGCACTATTGACAATAGCCAGATAGGAACGCAGCCCAAATGTCAATCAGCAGGTGGTTAAAGAACATGTCTTTTATATATACAATAGAATGTAAATTATTTATTTGTTGGTTTATATGTAGGTGGGTGGGTCGGGGAGCCAGTGCTACAGTGTACCTGTGAAGATCAGAGGATAACTTGGTCCTTTCCTTCCCCCATGTAGGTTGTAAGATTGAACTCAGGCTTGGTGACAAGCCCCTTTACCTGCTGAGCCATTTTTCTGGCTCCTACAATGGAATTTTTCTAAGCAAAGAATAAAAATTGTTGTAGGACAATGGATGGAACTGGAAGTCATTATGTTAAGTGACATAAGCCACACTCGGAAAAGTAGAGCATGTTTTCTCTCATGTGGAGTCTAGATTTAAATCTGTATGTGTGTGTGTGTGTGTGTGTGTGTGTGTGTGTGTGTGTGTGTGTGAGAGAGAGAGAGAGAGAGAGAGAGAGAGAGAGAGATCAAAGTAGAAGGGAACTACTCTGGGGACTGGAGAATGGCAGAGGACCCGAGTTCACCTCCCAGCGCATGCATCCGTCTCCTCACAGACACCACTAACACCAGGTCCAGGGGATCCAACACCTCTAGCCCCTGCAGATCCTGTACTTGTGTGTGCACATACCCACACAGAGACACAAAACAGTCACATAATTTAAAATAAATCTTTAAAAGAAAAGGGAGGGACTTGGAATGAAGGGAAGTAAAAAGAACTTGAGGAGAGAGTGTAATGGGGGGGCAAGAAAGCAGAAGGAAGGAGGGGGACCAGTAAGAGGTATGGGGGGGGGACTGAGAGGACAGTAAGAGAGGAGAATAAGAACAAACTATAATGACTATTATGAAAATGTCAAGATCGCACCCAGTTCTTTGTAAGCCAACCCAAGAAAATAATTAAAAGATGGGGGAGGCGACCAGAAAGCAACTTAAACTTTAAAAAAAGAAAAGATGACCTAGGTAGGACAATGGGTATAAGATGTGCCTGCAAACAGTAATAGGTTGGACATGTGGCATGAACACAGACTTGGACTCACAGGAAGAACTGGAGATATGGTCATCAGGACTGCCAGCTCCCCCTCTTCCCTTCTCTTCCACCTGGCTTCCAGACAGATGACCCAGGGAGTGATTTTCCCCATGGAACGACACTGTGAGGTCCACTGCTGTTTTTAAATCTGCAGTAACCAAGATCTTGTGTGTCATCGCAGGTTTTGATTTTCTGAGATCCCAGTTTTCACTCCCCACACCAGAAGCCCCATTAAATGTCAGTAAGAGCCATAAATGCAAGCCACCACTAATGCAGAAGGATTGTGATCTCCGGCAAACAGCTCCAGCAAGCAAAGAGCAGGAAGCCTTGGAGCATTCCCAACCATGTCGGTGACTCACACAAAGCACCAAGCACACTGGAGATCGGGAGCAGGAGGCACACACTCTCATTGGAGTGGGAAGTGGTCCAGGGGCTAGGAGTCAACAGCACTGCCTGGATCCCAGCACGGTGAAACTCAGAGGTCATGGCTGAGCCTGACTCCGTAGTAATTCCCTAGCAATATGTGCTGGCCAGCTGTGAGCTTTGCCTACCAGAGTATTCCTATTCAAACAGAGCTCCTAAGGTGATTGGGTAGGATTAGGACACTTGTCCTTCATGACTTCCATCTCATGGGTCAGAAATGCACCCTGCTTATTCCCACCTCTCCTTTGTACCTTTACAACTACACCACCAGGAATTGATCTTAAATTTTTTTATTTATATTGCAGCCTGTCGAGTCCACTAAATTACTTTAGCATTCCCATTTCTGTAAAAGTTTATGTCTTAAAATGAAGGAAAAGGGGTTTGCTACAACAATAACAGCAGTTTCACACTTATAAATGTTACACATAAAATAATAATTGTAATCTGATCATTGGTTTTTATTACATTTATTTGTGGCTGTCATGTTTGTGGAGGTCAGGGGGCAACTTGTAAAAGTCAGTTTTGTCTTTCCACGATATCGATTCTGGGGACCAATCTCAGGTCGGCAGGCTTAGAGGCAAGCAAGCGCCTTAACCCTCTGAGCTACCTCGCTGGCCCAGAGAGGCTCTCAAAGGCTTCTTATTTCCAGTCAATAACTTTATTCTCTGCCCACATCTATCCTCACCTTCAAACATGTATTATTGGAGGGAGGAGCCGTGAGGGTATAACTGCGCAAAAATATGTGTGAACAGTTCCCAAGTCCTCGAAGGCCTTACCGACCTTGGTCACATGTGGTGGATGATTGCCTTAGCTAGGTTTGTTTTTATTGTCAACTTGACACAACCCATGTGGAATGAGTGAACTCCATGTGAAGAGCTGCCTCAATCAGACTGACCTTAGCCATGTCTGTGAGGAATCGTCTCCACCAATGATGATTGGTGTAGGAGGGCCCAGACCACAGTGGGCAGCACCATGCCTAGTCACTTGGGCCAGGGCTGTATAAGAAAATTAGCAGAGAGCAAGCCAGAGAGCAGGCCAGTCAGCAACCTTCCTCCTGGTTTCTGCTTCAAGCCTCTGCCTTGGCTTCCCTCAGTGAGGGACTATGCATAACCTGTAAGCTGAAATAAACCCTTTCCTCCCCAAGTTGCTTTTGGCGGTGGTGTTTATCACAGCGACAGAAACCAGCTAGCACAGCCTGCTTTCACAAATTCCCACGGACCAAGTGACACAAACACCAGGTGTTTATTTCTCACAGTTCTGGAGTCTGGGGAGTCCATGTCCAAGGTTCAGGAGACCCAACCCCTGGTGAGGGCCAGCTGCCTAGTGCGTGGCTGCCTTCCTGCTGACTCTTCACACAGCCTTTCCTCGGTGATGTGTCCATGAAGGTTAGGCTGTCTGTGTTTTCCTCTTTCTATAAGGACACTAACCCCATTGGCAAGGTCTCGCTCTCCTGCCCTAATCCAAGCCTCATCACCTCCCAAAAGTTTTGCTTCAACTTGATATGATGGCTCTTACCTGTAGTTCCAGTACTGAGGAGGCTGAGGCAGGAGGATTGCAGTAGGTCCTGGGCCAGCCTGGTCTACATAGTGAGTTTCAGGTCAGCCTGGCCTACACAGCGAGACCCTGTGTAATAGGTACAAACCCACTCCCCCATATTGTGGAGATCTAAGACAATCTCATGATATAGTTCACGGTGTCTGGAACTAGCTCTCTTCCTGCCTCAGCCTCCCACACGCTGGGATGTGAGCGTGTTCCACCACACCCAGCAGCAATGTTCACTGAACTGACAGTGTTCAGTGAACAAGCAATGTTCACTGAACTGACAGTGTTCAGTGAACACAGTGATGGGTGGACAGCAGAAGGGAAAAGAGGATCCGTGTGGTAACAGGGTCCAAATCACAGGGACTTGTTAAGAAGAGCTCAGCAGGGCTTATTTGCTTTGTTTTATTTGATTGTAACGAGTCTCCATAGCATAGAACAGGCTCCATATGTATCCCAGGCTGGCCTCTAGCTCCTGAAAATCCTCCTGTCTCAACTTCCTGAGTGCTGGGATTACAGGTGTGGGTCACTATGCTTAGTACAGAATCCCATCATCCTGTAGGTAAATGAACAAATTATGGTACCTCTAGACAATAGGATATTATTCAGTGCTAAAAAAAGAGACAAGCTATCTAGCCCTGGAAAGACATGGTGGGAACTCAATGTCTATAATGTGAGTGGAGCCAATCTGGGAAGACTATTTACTGTGCAATTCCAGTTCCAACTATGTGACATTCCAAAAAAAGGCAAAGACAGTGAAAACATCAGGGGCTGCCAGGGATTGAGGTGGGGAGTGGTCAAAACACAGGGCCTTCCCGTTTCCCCTTTCTTTATTTCTTTCTTTCTTTTTCTTTCTTTCTTTTTTTTTTTTTTAGAGCAAGGGTTTCAAGTAGTCCAGGCTATCCTCAAACTCAATATATCTAGTTATGCAGTCAAGGATAGCCTTGAACTTCTGATCCTCCGGTCTCCACTTCCTGAGCACTGGGATAATAGGTGTGTGTCCAGAGCACAATGAAATGACTCTCGGTGGCACTGCCATGGGGGATACCTAAGCCAGGCATGGTGGTACACCCTGTAATCCCAGCACTCAGAAGGTTGAGGCAGGAGGATTGCTGTGCTTTGAGTTCTGGCTAGCCTAGACTACATAGTGGGTTCAAGTGAGCATGGGCTAGCAAGGCGACTGTCTCAGAAAAGCATATACACACAAAAGTTATTTTAACACAAGTGCACAGAATGTGTACACATCAAGGTAAATATGGACTGTGGGTGATGATGTGTCAAGTCGGGTCATCAATTGACCTTTCCAGTGGGGAATGCAGATAACAAGAGCAATTGTGCCAGGCAGGAGATATCTGAGAAATCTCTACACTCTTGTTTTTACAGAAAAATAAAGTGTGAAACTGCTCTACAAATTAAATCTATTAAAAATCAAATAACCAATCAACCAACAAACAAACAAAAAAGCCAAGCAATGGCAGCATCTCTCTGTAGAGCTCAGTGTTCTGCGGAGTCTCACAGACAGACGTGGGCTGAAATTTGAGCCCAGCATCGGTCAGCTCTGTAACCTTGGGAAAGTCACTTAACCCTCTGGTCTCAGTTTCTCCAACTCTGCTGGGGTTGTACTGGCTTCCTCAGGACGTTTTAAATTAAGTGCAAACCTTCATGAAGAGTCTGTCAGAGCACCTGGGACATGTATACAGCCCCTCTTTCTGGCTTGGATGATCATATCCTCTGTTTTAGTGACTTCACACTCAGCCCAGTGGAAGATGGCTGTCTGGAGTGAAGACATCTCTGGGAAGGAAATCTGCATGTGAGGGTGGCTTGTCATCTGATGCTGTCCCCAAAAGCCAGATGTTCACTTGAGCCCCAGAGTCTGTGTCTAGCCCCTCACTCAGCCTTTTCCATGAAAAGGTCAGGATGACAGAGGTCACCATATTTAGATGATGGCTCGCAAGGAAGCCTTGGTGGGTTAGTCACCTATAATATGACATCATATTGCCACTCAATAGAGTAACAGCTGTTCGTTGCTTTGGGGGGCAGGGGAGGGGTCAACCCCAGACAACCAATCGTGCCTTAAGGATAAATTGGGTAGGACCAGAGCAGACAAGAATAGGAAAGAGGGACTCCTCTAAACAGAATCTCCTACAGGGTCCCAAGGATTTCCAGCACCTCACCCCAAAAATGTGAGTCTCAATTTTTCTTTGTTTGGGGAACCAGTGGGAGAAAAAGCATACTCAGGAATCTTCTATGCCTTTCATGGCTGGGCTGGGTGGGTGCCACCCTGAAGAGGGTGGAAATGTGACATTCTGTGAACCAATCATACGGCATCCACATGGCACCCAAAGTGGTGGTCTGCAAGGTAGGGACTGAAAGCGACTCAGGGTGGGGATGCTGCAGAATCCCCAGGCTGGGTGAGACTCTACCTGTCCTGCACAGGTTCCATAACAGGGGCAGGGCCAGCTCAGGTGTTGGTATGATGGTCCAGCTTCATCCTAGGCAGAGCTCTGATTCCCCCTGGGGTGGTGATAACTGCGGGAGGCCACAGGGCTTGGCCCTTCATCCCGGAGTTCTCTCCTTGACATCCCTTGTTCTCGTGGCCCCCATGCTTTGGGAGTGGAATACTTCGTGTCAGCAGTTGTGTGCTCTTGGGGACAGTCCCAGCGGCTACATGGCACTGAGTCCAGCTCGAGCAAGTGAGAGGCTCCAGCAAGCAAGAACCGGAGGGGGAGGGGAGGGACATGTTTGGAAGCCTGTTCTGCTGCCGACCTGGTTGTGTAACCCTGGGCAGGTCATTGTCCTCTCTCTTTAGTCTGTCTCTCCTCAACTGCAACAAGATGTGCGCTTAGGGCTCCGTCCTACCCGACGTGGTCCTCTCCAGTTCTTTCAATGTGAACCAATTGTTTTGTCTTGGCCGGAGCAGGAAGAGCATAGGACTGGAGGGGACTGCTGCCTGCTGTGCAGCCTTGGTCAGGGGCATGCCTTCTCTGAACCTCTTTCTCTAGTTAAAAGATGTGGTTGAAGGAGACTTTGGTGAGAGAATGTATCTGAGAGTCCTTTCTGAGGCAATGTAAAAATGTATTAAGTAGTGCCCTGGGTTGATTGGGATGCTAGATAAAGCTAGCTGAGGGGCGGATCAACCAGGGGAGGGTTATGGTCAGCCAGCCTGTGGGAGCTTCCTTCTGCTCCAGACCTTCCTGGTTCCTGGTGTTCTAAAAAAGCTGAAGGAGAGAAGACAGGATACACAATACCCAGAGAAGTCCAGGAAAGAGGCTGCTGCTGTGCTTGGTACCCAAATGGACACGTGGCTAAATCAGAGGCTGGGAAGCCAGCCAGGGTGTGCAGTCCCCCCAATAAAGAGTGACCTCTCAGGTCGTGGGATACCCCCAGAGCATGGTCTTGGACCAACGTCTCAGGAGCACTGAAAACACGGGAGGGAGCCCTGGAAATCACATCGGACCAGTGACTAGTCCCCCCCCATCCCGGGACAGCCACAGAGTCTCTGTAGAGACTCCACACTTGTGTTTCCCTTCATTTGAGTAGATGACCACCCCCACCCCCACCCCGGTTAGCAATACCCCTGCAGCTCTCCCTTCCTTGTGGCAGCGACAGCAATTGGCAGCTCTTTGAAGCTGTTCTTGGAACCACCGGGGTGATTTCACTTCCCTCCAGTGCGGGGTGGGGTGGAGGAGGGCTCTTTTTTCTGGTTCTCTCTGTTTTAAAGCCCCAGGTGCTGAGGCTCTCAAGGCTAGAGGAGATGGCTAGGGCAGAGCAGGGCTGCCCAGTAGCTGACTCATCTGACATTACCATAATTACAGCGATTTTCAAGCTATGAGTAATGTTAGAATGTTAGAGAATGTTTACTGAGCATCCCCAGCTGCTGCTCACAGCCGAGCCAAGCTAAGGGTAGGAAAGTGCCCCTGGGTCAGCTGGCAGGTGACCCCGGGGGCTCCAAGGATTAAGTACATCTAGGACCACTGCCTCTGGTGTTTAAACAGAGGGAAAAAATGTCTTTGTAATCTAATTTTTCATTTATCCAGATCTAGGAAAAGATGTGCTTAAAGTCTTTGGCCATTAGGTGGGCATAGAGGCTCATAACTGTAATCTTAACACTTGAGAGGCAGAGGCAGGAGGATGACTGTGAGTTCCAGGCCAACCTGGGCTACATAATGAGATCCTGTCTCCAAACAAACAAACAATCAAACAAATAAAAAAATAAAGTAAAAAGTCTTTGGGAATATATACACATAGCATATATTATAGATAGTATTTGTTACTTATTTATCTATTTTTGCCATACTAGATATTGAGCATAGGCCTTGAACATGCTAGGGAAAATACTCTACCCCAGAGCTATATCCTCCAGTCTTTAAAAAAGAGATTGTTTTTGGACATGATCTCAGGTAGCCCAGGCTAACCTCAAACTCACTGTACAGACTAGGATGATCTTGAACTCTTGATTCTCCTACGTCTACCTCCCCAACACTGGATTTACGGACGTGAGCCTAGTTTGTGTGGTACTGGAGATCCAACCCAGACTCTCCATGTCCCATGCTAGCACTTTACTAATCAAGCTACATTCTCAGCCCCTTTTAAAAACTTTTTTTTTGGAGAAAGGGTCTTGCTAAATTACCCAGACTGATCTTAAGCTCGTTCTGTAGCTCAGGGTTACTACGGGCAGACCTTGAACTCGCCATCCATCCTCTTCCCTCAGGCTCTGAGTAGATGAGACACACACCTGTGTCATGCCACAAGGTCTGGTTCATTTTCTCTCTCCTCCCTCTCCTCCCCTCCCCCTAATTTTGGTTTTCTTTTTTCTTTCTTCTTTTTTTTTGACTTATTTTTATATGTGTGTGTCTTTGTGTCCATGCGTAGATCTGTGTACCTGTGAGTACTGGTGTCCAAAGAAGCCAGAAGAGGTTCAGATCCCTTGGAGTTGAAGTTACAGGTGTTAGTAAACTGGCACGTGGATGCTGGGAACTGAATTTGGGTCCTCTGAAGAGCAGTACATGCTCTTAACTGCTGAGCCATCTCTCCTGGCCTCATATAAAGATAGGCAGATGACAGATAGATAATAATAACAATACTAACAACAACAATTATAACCAGACGTGGTGGCACACACCTTTAATCACAGCACTCGGGAGTCAGAGGCAGGCGAATCTCTGAGTTCGAGGCCAGCCTGTTTCCAGGACAGCCAGGGCTACACAGAGAAACCCTGTCTGTAAAAAACAAGCAAATGAACAAACAAACAATCACAACAGTTGTCTTAGAATGCTCACTGAAGCATGCTGCTGCCAAGATATGACTGTGATGATTGCTCAGGGACCTGTGCCAAGGGGTTCACAGCTGTTCAACTAAGTTTTACACACATCTGTAATCCTGGCATTTCTAGGCGGAGGCAGGAGGATCTCAAGTCTGAGGCCAGGTTGAGTTCATCAAAAAACAAAACAAAAGACAAAATAAAAACTGAAGTTCACAATCAGGTGCACATTTAAAGGTACAAAGGAATTATAAAATATTAATTCTGTCAAAGAAGTTGCAAACAAAAATTGTGTCATTTTAATTGGAAAATATACAGTTTTATATGCAAGGATGGACTTACAAGTTTTAATGTCTTGTAATTACAGCTATAGCTTTTTACAAAATCTTTCTCTCTGTGACAGGTTACTCTATCCAGTTTTTGTTTTATCTTTGAACTTTATTATATTTTATTTGGGGACAATGTCCCCAAACTTGCCATCCTGAGCCCTACTTCTCGGTGTGAGCCACCACACCAAAATAGCTCTTGGTCTGAAAAAAATAGTTATGGAGTAACCACCTTGTACAACATCAGCTTTAAGGTTATAGAAGAGTCCTAAGTGGGTTTAGTATCTCTGCAGTGTGCTCACTGAATGCATCCCCCGGGTTAAACACTCAGGGGCTGCCTGATTCACCAGAATTCAGATACACTTCAGGAGACACTCTTGTAAGCAAATCTCTGTGCAGAGCCTTTTCCCACACATGATTGGTTTCGGTTTTGGTTTTTGTTCTTTTTTTTTTCTTTTTGTGCTTTTACAGGAAAGCAAGAGTATTTCTTAAATATAATCCAGAACACACAAATGAGAGACTCCACAGTGTATGTGACTCATAATATAATTTTAATTTCAATTTTGGTAAATACACAGAAATATCCCATTTGTAAACAAGTTTTATTTTCTGTGTATGTATTTTACATTTAGTCTTTATATGTTTGTACTGTCTGAGCATTTGCAGCAATTTAGAATTCTCATACATATAGAAATATGTATACAAATACTTCCATGTCTAGTTTAATATTTTTAACATACAATAATAATTTCCTGGCTTAATGATTACATTTTAATATTGGTTATAATCATATATTTGGGCTAGTAGATTTAAATATATTACATGTATATTATATAAAATATTGATTAATATAATATAAAAGTACATTAAAGCATACTTAATATATTTTTATACTTAAGGGTTTTGTTGTTATTTCAATTTTAGTTTTTGAGACAGAGTTTTATGTAGCTCAGACTGGCCTTAATTCTGATATATATCAAATTTCTTATCTTCCTGCCTCCATCTCCAAATTGCCAGAATTTCAGGCTTGTTTTGTTTTTTAAGACAGAATCTTGTTATATAACACAGAGTGGCCTCAAACTCATGACAGTCCTCCTGCCTCGGCCTTCCAACTGCTGAAATTGCAAGGTCCATCCACCAACCAAGTTTTAATAACTAAAATTTTGGTTGGAATGTAAAATAAATCAATTTAATTAATAAAAAATATCATTCTACTGTGGGCTTTATCTGAGTCTGTCACATTTTCATGAAAGGTATTCTAAGGCATTTCGTAAACATCGCTGATGTCATTACTGTTGCCTTTTGCTATGGCAATTTGACCTTTCTTAAAATCATATTTTCTAAAAAAAAATTAATTATAAAACTGTATTTTTCAATAAGTAGTATTTTCATATATAAAAGCATAGAGTGGAGCATGTTGGTGAACATCTTTAATCTCAGCACTCAAGAGGCAGTCAGAAGGATCTCTGTGAATTCAAAGGCAGCTTGGTCTGCATAGTGTGTTCCAGGATAGCCAGGGCTACATAGAGAAAACCCTGTCCAAACACACACACACACACACACACACACACACACACACACACCAAAAAAAAAAAAAAAAGAAAGGAAGAAGGAAGAAAAAAGCATATATTTTCTATTTTCTACATAAGAGATCTAGTAGATTTTTAACATAAAAAGTAAAATAAAAAAATAATTTCCTTTAAAAACTATTTGATATTTTAACCACACATGCACGCACGCACACACACACATACACACACACACACACACTTAAATTAGCAGTTTTCTAGAACACTCACATGTCAGTTATAATGATTTTAGTTGGATTATTCCTTTTAGTTTCCAGAAATACAATGATAACATTTACTTTTCTTTTCTTTCTTTTTTTTTTTTTTTTTTAGAAATGCTCTATTTCATTGGTCAGAAATTCAATATCAAAATTAAACAAAATTGGCCATAAACGACAGCATACATTTCATTTCTGATTTTAGTGGTACTTCATTTTAAAGGGGAGACTTTGACTGCTTCCAGTATATAATCATTTTCAAATAAGTGCAAGCAATGGCACTCTCTGTGTCTGTGGAGAATACCACTGATCTTTGTAGCTTTCTTGTGGTACTGGGCCACAATTAAGAATTAAGATACAGTTGTTTTTTATTCTTAGTTCAGCTTGGATGAGTCTTTTTTACATTCTGTTTTCTGTTTCGATTTCTCCCCTTATCTCTATAATTTGGCAACCTTTTCTTTCCAAGGTTTGATATCAGGATTGCTTCTGTAACACAAATATGATAAGCTTTCATATTTTCCAATGTTTTGAAATAATTGTACATGAGAAGTAGTGACTCGATTTTTAAGAGTTGAAAGTTTTTTTGCCCTGTGATGTTTAGGCCTGCATGCTTCTCTAGAGAAATCCCTTTTTCAGTTCTTTCAGTTGCAACTGGTGTTTAGTTTTATATTTCCAGTTTGACAAGGTGTGTACTTCTAGGCTATTTATTTCCTTTAGGTTTTCAAGTTTATAACATAGTTTTGTAGAGTATTGTCTTAGATTTAAGATATCACCTTTTCTGGTGGTGAATTTACTCCTCTTTTTACTAGTAATTATTATCTACAGGGGCTTTTTTTTTTCTTATTTAGTTTTTTTATTGACTATTTTGAAACATAGCCCTTGGATTAATTCTATAAACTTTCCTGGTTTCAGTTTGGATTTTCTCTTCTCTTTTTTCTCTTCCTATTCTTTAAGGATTTTGTCGTCTCTGCGAATGTTAGGATTGAATACTTTCATTTTTGTTTTCCATGAAGATTATTAAAACACAAACTATAGAGTCGCCTTTTGATATAGATCTGGTAACGTTTCAGTACTTTGATGTGGTGGACGCTCTGAAACTATCTTCCAGCTGCTCTGTTCTTAGACTTTCATTTTTTTATTTTTTATATTTCATTTTCACGTTGACTTCTACAACCACTTGTGGATCAAAGAGTCACCTAATTTCTGCTTCTTAAGCCAGCGCCCTCCTCCCTCTTGTTTTTGTCTGTTTAGGTTTTGTTTTGTTGGGGTGCTCACACACCTTGCACAGTCGTCCCTCCTCTTCGTCCCTGGTTCCCGCTTTGTTTACTGCACCCCTTTTATGCAGACATTTTTCATCTTAATGCAACCAAATGGGACCTCTTGCTTCATTGTATATTTGTGTATCATATAAGAAATACTTCCCTACTTGATGCTAACAGCTGTGTGGTTTTCTTATACCCTTTAAAGCTCCCAAGTTTATGCTTTGATCTCAGTGGTTGATATGAGCAGGGAGCCATTCCATCTTCCTCCCACACAGATAAACAGTGGTCTCAGACCTGCCACGTCCCCAGTCACCTGCTGACGCCACCTCAATTCTCTGTGAATGCCTTTAGGACATACAGTATTTCTGAGCTTTTATTCTGATCCATTCACTTATTTGTGATCTCCTGTGCTGGTACCACTGGTCCCTTTAATGAGTCTAAATATTTAGTAACACCAATCCTGCCCCTCTTTTGATTTCCATCAAAATAATCTTCCTCACATGTGAACTTTAAACTTAGCTTGCTAAGAATCACAAATTCACACATTTGAGGCTTTCAAAACTAAACTTGCACTGAGTCATTAGAGGTAACTGATTGCTTCAGTTATTGAGGTCCCTAATTAATGAACACAATGTTTCTACTT
This sequence comes from Peromyscus eremicus, assembly GCF_949786415.1. Lineage (NCBI taxonomy): Eukaryota > Metazoa > Chordata > Mammalia > Rodentia > Cricetidae > Peromyscus > Peromyscus eremicus. Next base: position 4,257,083 of record NC_081431.1, read on the forward strand.
ATTTAGTTTTTATTTTATTATTCAATGGTTTTCTTCAGAGGCTTCACATATATTTTAACAAATCTGTTCCTAAGCAGCATACAAATAACTCTGCAAAAATAAATTCTATAAAACTTTAAAAATATAATTTATGAGTGCAAATATTCTTCTTTTATATTTTCTAGCTATTACTGTCAAGAATGCCATTGTCCTTGGTGTGGTTTCTGTTCCCTTGCTGAACATGAGTTTTCTGTTAGTTTTCTTGAGTCCTTTATTTTGAGAATAGTTTTCTTTCTCTTTCTCCCATATCTACTTCTGCTGTTTCAATAAAGACCTTTAGTGTAGACAATGGTTACAACTGGTCTCTGCAGATTATTCCTAACTTTAACAGAAATGTCCCTAAGATGTCCCCAGTTTGTATATTTGCCTATAGAGTCTTACTTATGGCCTTTGTCAGGTGAAGGAAAATACCTTTAGACCCAGTCTGCTAAGGGTTTGTTTTTCTATTCAGGAACGAATACTGTGTCCTGTCAAAAATCTTTTCTGTGTTTTTTCAAGGTGTTGCTTAAAAAGTAAAGGTTAAATAGCTTTTCTTTTTAATCTGACAATTGAAACAGGTTTTTAACTTTTGAGTTACAGTTTCATTCTACTTGATCATATTTTTTTGAAGATTTTTATTTGCTTGTAAACTGAAGTTAAGATGCTCTTTACTGACCCTGCTTGGCTGACTTTTGTGTCTTGAAAATTAAGATGGGAGAAGTCCTCTTCCTTTTTACCCCTTTCTCTGGAAGAGTTCTTGTCTTGAAGCAGGGGTATGTTGAAGATCTGGTAAAACCATCTGGCTTCATTGCCCTTGCAGCTGGGAGAACATTTGATTTTCACTGGAAGTTTTATCTTAATTTCATCTGAGTAAATTATCAGATTTTTATTTTCTGAAAAGTTATCCACTCCTAGATTTCTGTATTTATTAGGATAAAAGGAATAATCGATTTCTCTTCTGTGCTTTAGTTTTATTTCTTGTATTTGTGAGTTTCTCTGGGTCAGCTACACTTAAGAGTTTATTTCTGTACGGAGAGGTTTCCTAGAAACAAAGACCCTCTGGTGATCTTCTCCTGCCTCTTAGTTCTCGGATTTCTTCTTTTCCTCTCAGTCAGGTTTCTCTCTGGTCTTCTGCCTCATTTCTTAGGTTGAACACCTCACTTGTGTGTTGTGTGCCTGCTTAGTTTTTCACTAGGTCTTTGCTGAACATACAGATTTGTTAAGTAGAGTTTCCACTCTCCTTGGCCATGACAAGGACTCTGGCATGGCTGGGCTGCATTCGGAACTCTGCTCTGCCTCTTCTTCTTCTTGTTTCAGAGTTGAGCCTTGCCTTTAAATTAGAGAAAAAAGGATTTTAAAATGGTCAGTACTTAATGCTGTTTCTGAAAACACAACATCCTTCTCTAGTTGTTAGAGTGACAGTCTGCGCTTGGTAAACTCTTGCTGTGTGGAAGTCTGAAGTGTCTCAGAATTCTGAACAGACAATTTTATTCTCATTACCCTTCTCATCTTCTAGACTCTACTGTTGTTTAAGTGAAAGCTGCCACCTGACTGATTTTCATCCCTGTGTAGGTGACCCTTCCTTATCTGTTAACCCTTTATCCTCTCTTCACCCTTAGGATTCTGCAATCTTCCTGCTGTCTCGGTAGCCACCCATTCTTATTTCTTTGCACTCAAATGTAGATTTGATGGTTTTTTATTCTGGAAATTCTCTCTGTGTGTCTCCGTCTGTCTCTCTGCCTCTTTCTCTCTCTGCACTGAACCAGCACCATCTCTTTAAATATTATTTTGCCATCATTTGCTCTTTCCCTTCGGAACTGTCCCTACTGGACAGTGGCTGGTACCCACCAATAGGTATTCTGTGTCTTTTATTGTATTTATTTTTCCTTGTGGCCCACGGCATTTAACTAGCACTGCTTGCATGAGCACGGGTGGGTGGGTGGACGGAGTGAGAGCGACTCACCCTGACTTCTCATGCTCTCTCCTCTTGCCAGTATTCTGAAGTGCCACTCACCACCCTTTCCTACTCCAGCAACACCTCTTCAACTTCAGCCAGGCCAGGCATGCTCTCATCAGACTGTGACCAAGCTACCCCTCCAGCTAATACAACATCAACATTCTCAAGGTTTCTATTATTCATTTAGGAAGCAGGCGGCCGGCCCTTTTTTCAACCATCTGGGATTCTTTCTTTCCTTTTCTTTGTTTGTTTTGTGGCTCAGGCTGACCTCTAATTCACTTTGTAGCCTAGGATGATCCTCTTGCTTTTACCTGACAATCAGTGGCATTACAGACGTGCACCACCACTCCTAATTTACTCAGGACCTAGAGCATGCTGAGAAGCAAGCTACCACATCATGCCCCACCCTACGGGCTATTATTAACATCTATTTTACTTATGTCTTATCTATCTCTTGACATCTTGAATGTACTTATTCTAAGTCCTTTGTTACGCTGATCTATAAAATTAGTTTCAGTCTGGAGTAAAACTCTGATCTAATTACTGACATTGCGGCCCTTCTTTCTGAGTGTTGAATTTATTTGTGTATTTTGAGATTTGAGTTCCCAGCCTCATTTCTGAGGGAAGCCATGTTTGTTGTTCTCTTGCTTCTCTCTTCTCCCCCAACCTGTTCCTTCCTGTCCTCCCGTCTTGCAGGGCCGACTCCAAGCCCTCTATCTCCCAGCCCAGAACCATGGTATCTGGTGGCATTTTTTAAGGTCATTGATGTACAGTGTGGGTCACGACAGCAGTGACTTATTCTCAGCCACCATGGTGCATCTGTGGTCTACCCCAGAGGCCTCCAGCTTGTAGATCAACAGCGCTTTTAGCTTGTAGGTCCTGGGCAGCTTTTCCACACTCTCTTCTCAAGTTGGGAATCTCAAACAGATCTGCCACCGCATCACAGAACCTTCCTCTCCTCAGAGAAGAACTTTGTGAGTTCTGATCTCCCATGTATAAGACAGTGTGAGCTCACAGCTGGCTGAGCAAGTGAAGGCTGCTGAAGTCAACACCTGTGCCTTAGGGCTCGTCCTTGTCCTGGCGCTCTCTTTATGCCCAGTCCCCCTGGAAAGTGTAGGTCTCCTAGGACATAGCTTGGCTTCTGTCTGTAGACGGGCAGCAACACTGGCCCAAAAGGTGGGGGAGCTGGGCTTGCTGTGGGTTCTGCCTCTAGCCCAGCTAGCTCACCTGGCTCAACATTCCTCTGCTCCAGAATAAACACCCTAAGGGAGGATAACCAGCTCATCATGTCAGCCTGTTCCCAGATGGGAAGAACGGAGCAGATCCACAGCAGATAGGCAGCATTGTGGACCAGAAGGAAATACCATTGTTTCAAGCACCGAGGCTTTAGAGTTAATTGTTATCTCAGTGTAAACTAGGTGGGTTCTCACCTTCCTGCCACTATAACAAATGTCTAACTAAGGCAGTCTACTTAAAAAGAGAAAGGTCTGTTTCGGCTTAGAGTTTTGGAGGTTCCAGCTCATAATCATGCCATCCTCATCTTGGGTCCGGGACAAGGTGTTGCGTGGTATAAAGGATGAAGTAGAACTCTACTACTTGCCTCGAGTGTTGGCTACGTTTCTCATGCTTTGACAAGATGTAAGACAAAAGCGGCTTCATGATGGGAGGGTTTGCCCTGGCTCTCCATGGGAGGCTACTGTCTGTCATGGAGGGGAAGGCAGGTCACTATGTAAGCCATGCTTACCTTGAACCTGGAGCAATCCTCCTGCCTCTGCCTCCTGAGTGAAGGGATTGCAGGTGCCAGCACACTGCTCTTCCTCTGGCCTCTCCAGGGCCATGAAAGGAGTTTTATTGGTTGTTGTTATATTTACTGTTTTTGCCAATGGCAGCATAATCTTTTGAATTTAAATGTACAAAAACCACTTGTGAAGGCTTAGGCATTAAAGCTTCTATGGAACGTTCTTGGGGGAATTCCTTCAGAGCTGCAGCTGGTTTGATTCCGGAGTGTTAGCGCCTAGCTTTAATCTGCCTTTTGTGATTTATATCTTTGGTCTCCCAGTACTTTCTATGTGAATCTTGCCTGAGAGTTTTCTAAGGTGCAAAGCCTAAGCAAACTTGGTTGAGGGACAACTGAGAATTTGCATTTGGCACTGTCCCTTTGGGGAGCTTAGACAAGAGGTTTTGGGATGCAAAAATTAACTTGTTAAAGGTGTAAGTTGGAGAACAAATAAAAAAGCCCTTTGCTTTTTTTCAGTCCAGAGAGACTGATCCCCCTGAGCTGGAAAGGCTAAAAATCATCCTTAGGTGCCTCTATGTTTTCTTTCCACAGACCCGTGTGAATCCATACTCATTATACAACAGAAATTACACTTTATGGCACTAATGTTAAAGACACAAGCGGCATAAACAGCTCGGTCTAGACTACAGCTTGAGGCCCACCGACGTCCTGGGATTTTAATTTGGGGCTTTATGTATGCCAGGCAAGGTTCCCCACTAAGGCACTTACGCATCTCCTTTCATGTCGCTTTATTTTGAGACAGGGTCTAAGTCGTCCAGGCCAACCTTGAACTCTCTGTGTAGCCCAGACAATTCTCAAAATAGCAATGCTCCTGCCTCAGCCTCCTAAGTGAAGGATTATAGGTGTGCCCCTCCTCACCTGACTCCAAGGCTTAATTTTTCATGTGAAGTATCTTACAAACACCAACAATAACCACCGGGAAATGCTCTGATGTTTGAAGGTGCTGGATACATGGCTTCTGTGGAAGAGACAGCCGCAGGCTCCCAAGGAGGTGCAATGTTGCTGTTTCCTACAACTTCACAGGAACTCAGCTAAGAAAACGCTGGTTTGTTCTTGTTTTTGTTTTACTTTTTTGAGGTAGTCTCTCATTCTGAGGCCCAGGCTAACATGGAACTCATATAGCCCAAACTGATCTGAATTTACATCAATCTTCCTGCCTCAGTTTCCCAAGTGCTAGGATTACGGGCATGAGCTGCCACCCCCGGCATAGATTTAGAGAATTCTCTTTCAATAAATCTAGTAGAGCAATTTGTAACAAACATATTAGTTTCTACTTTTTCTTTTTACATTTTGATATGTATGTCTGGTACGCATATGTGTAGCTATTCTCTGGGTCCCTCCAAGCCCTGGCAGTCCCGCAGCCCACTTATAAAATAAACATACAGACGCTTCTATTATTTAAACTGTTCAGCCATTAGCTCAGGCCTACCATTGTCTAGCTCTTACTCTTATACTCAGCCCATTTTTGTTAATCTATATGTTGCCACATGTTCCGTGGCTTTACCTGCTGCCTTTACATGATGTCCCCTGGATGGCAGGCTGGCATCTCCTCTATCCTATGGGACTGCCGGGGCTTGGCAGGACCCAGAGAGGAAAAACTCTAGCTACACATATGTGTGTTTGTGTGCGGAATCGTGTGTGTGTATGTGTGTGTGTGTGTGTGAGAGAGAGAGAGAGAGTGAGAGAGAGAGAGAGAGAGAGAGAGAGAGAGAGCATGCATGCAGAGTCCAAGCTGATGTAGGGAATCAGCCTCAGTGGTTCTTCCACTTCATTCAATGAGGCAGGATGTCTTAATCAAGCCCATAAGGTTTCCCTGCAGAACAGCCAGACTCATCTCCAGCTGGCTTGCTCTGGGAATGCCGGTCTCCACCCTCTGAGGCTGGAGTTACAGGCAGGCTGCCATGCCCCCAGGCATTTCTAGAAGCCTGAACTCCATCATCATGCTTGTGTGGTGACCACTTAGCCACAGCCATCTCCCCAGCCCCACAGTGGTTTATAAGTCCACTACAACTCACAAAGTGAATGAGAGGTTCTCGTAACTGATGTTGTCATAAGCCAGTGTGAAACTGCTCTCTTCCTTATCTGTGTTCCTGCTAGAACGTTCAAAGAAAAGTATCCAATGTCTAGGGAAAGGTGAATAAAACCGTTTGTTTTGTGTGATTAAAACAAAGTATTCTCACTGTAAGTATATCCCCAATACTACATGGGACGTGCTTATGCTAAAACTCATTTGTTGATGGTCTGAAACTCAGACTTACCAGGACATTCTGTACACTGTCTGACAGTTCTTACAATCCTGCTATGCAAACAAACAAAAGTAAATAAATAAGATTTTTTTAAAAAGTCTTGCTATGGACTGGAGGGATGGCTGAGAGGTTAGGAGCACTGTTGGCTCTTCCAGAAGACCTGAGTTCAATTCCCAGCACCCACAGGGCAGCTCACAACTGACTGTAACTCTGGTTCCAGGGGATTTGACACCCTCACACAGACATACATGCAGGCAAAACACCAATGCACATAAAATAAAAATATATAAATTATTTTTAAAAATCTTGCTATGTAGCCCTGCCTGGCCTGGAATTCATGGTAATCTTCCTGCTTCAGCTGAGACTTCAGGTATACCTCATGACTCCTGGCCGTACTATGGAAGCTTTCATTTTACGTTATCTTTTAGAAGAAATCGGGCCCAGTCTGTGTCGAAACCTCCAGAAGTTTTTCATAACTTCTTTTTACTTTATTTTTTTAGTGCACATACATGTGTCTACATGAGTGCAGATGCCCAAGGAGGCTAGAAAAAGAGTCAGAGCCCTGGAGCTGGAGCTGCAGGCAGTTGGGAACGCGATGCGGGTGTTGGGAACTGGGTCTTCTGGAAGAGCAGCAAGTGCTTCTGACCACTGAACTTCCCTCCGACCCTCTCCACAGCTTATTAGTGCCTTAGAGGGTCAGTGTGCAGCTTAGTGGGAGGGCACTTGCCTAGAACATGCAAGGCCCTGGTTCTATGCCCAGCAGAGGAAAAAAGAAGGTAGAGGGGTGTACTGGCTGGTTTTGTGTGTCGACTTGACAGGAGCTAGAGTGTCAGAGGAAGGAGCCTCAGCTGAGGAGATGCCTCCATGAGATCCAGCTGCAGGGCATTCTCTCATTTAGTGATCAACGGGGGAGGGCTAGCCCATGGTGGGTGGTGCCATCCCTGGGCTTGTGGTCCTGGGTTCTATAATAAAGCAGGCTGAGCAAGCCAGGGGAAGCAAGCCAGTAAGCAGCAACCCTCCATGGCCTCTGCATTAGCTCCTGCCTCCAGGATCCTGCCCTGTTTGACTTCCTGTCCTGACTTCCTTCAGTGATGAACAGCAATAAAGTGTAAGCCTAATAAACCCTTTCCTCCCCATGTTGCTTTGGTCATGGTGCACTGGCACACCCACTCTCCAGGAGGAGGAGGAGGTTACAGCCTCCCCCACAGTCTGTTTTACTTGTGGTCATTAGCTCTGACTCTAGAGAAAAAACTCAGGGGTCCCGAGGGTCACATTCTGTCACACGGGGATCCATGAGATCCACAAAACTGAAGCCTTGAAAGACTTGGGGGTGAGGGAAGGGGGAACTCATCCCTGAGGACTCTGGAATCATGCCCACACTATTCAAAACAACCTTTTAAGCAAACAAACCTCATCAATTCTCCTCACACAGAGGTTGAGCAGCAGTTTCAACATCAGACTATGATTTCAGGCAGGCATTAGACATTGCTATGAAAATTGAACCTCAGAAGCGAATGAATGAATGAATGAATGAATGAATGAGTGAATATGGGACTGGTCAGGTGGCTCAGTGGGTAGAGTACTTGCTAGGCAAACATGAGAACCTGAGTTTGGATTCCCAGGTGTCACATAAAAAGTTGGCTATGGTGGTCCACGCCTGTCATTCCAGTGGTGGGGCCGTGGGGACACACAGCAAAGACACACAATGTGCACACACAGCATACATGCACACAAGTAAAATTTTTAAGTGTAATAAAAATATGAAGGACTAGGTCAGGATAAGTTTGTCATCCTGGATGACTTAACTGCCCAGAACCACCTTGGAGAACATGCCAAGCCAGACATAAACGGAGACACATGGAAATACGGTAAGAGGAGCGCCAGCGGACGGCATGCTCCCTGTGAGTTCACGGAAAGGCAAAACACAGGCAACATCGGCTGAGCTTTTTATTCATGACAATGGCGAGAATCTCGTCAAGGAAGATCTGAGATTCCCAATTCTGCCACCACTATCGCAGCGCCCTTAGGAAAACACAAAAGCCTCTTCCTGTGCTGACCTGGGCCTGAGCCAAGGGGCAGGAGCCTTCTGGGTACAATAAAGCGTGCTAGGGCTGTCTGTGACAAATGAATGCTCTCACTGATTCTGACATAAACTTCACTGTTTTTTCCTCTTAAGGTAAAATGAGTGAATTAGGAGAAAGATTTGGTTGAGAGAGGTGGGGAGCCTGGGTAGGGTGACACAAGGCTGTAATTCCAGCACTAAAAGAGGCAGGAGGAGGACTCAAGGCCACCCTCCGCTGCACAGGGACTTTGTCCCAGGCTATATGACATCTGTCTCTGCAGGAAAGTAATAAAAATACAAAAAGAACTGAGATTTTGAAAGTAAAAAACTGAGAAAAGTGATGTATTTACAAAGTCGTATTTGGTAGGGCCTTATGGTAGTAATGTAAGTCAAAGCACACGTAATTGGTGTTCAATAATGTTTGTGGATGGACACAAAAACAAATAGGGAATATTTGTATCCATAAACTTTACCTGAGGAAGCCGGCTTTGAACAGCTGTTCTAATGAACTCCAATATTCGAGTGTTTTGCTCTCCAAACAACTGAGTTGTAAGCGCACTTTTGCAGAAGTTGAGGTTGCTTCCATGATGCAATCCGCAGGCTCTCTTGTGACCAAACACATGCACAGAAGCTCACAGATGAGGTTCAGACCCATGGCTGTCATACAAGTAGACTACAACACCAGGAGACAGGCAATGGCAAATAAAATCTAGCTTTCTCTCGTAAAGTCCCGTGCACCTTCAGTTAAAATGAGGCATTAAAATCAGCGTATTAGTTACTTTTCCACTGCTGTGACAAGATAACCCCACAAAGGCAGCTCGGGAAGGAAGGGCTCATTTGGGCACACAGTTTGCAGGATCTAGTCCCTTGCGGAAGGGAGGCAGGCAGCTGGAGCACAAGACGGCCGGTCACAGTGCGCGCTCAGTCAGGAAGCGGAGGGACAGATGCTGGTGCTCAGTTTGCGTTCTTATTTAGTCTAGGACCCCAGCATATGGGAGGATGCCACCCACGTTTAAGGTGGGTCTTCCCTCTTCAGTCACCCCAACTTGAAACTCCCTCACAAATGCTCCGGAAGGTTTGCCAGGATAGTGATCCTGATTCCAGTCAAGTGGACAATCAAGACTAACCTCACACCAGGTTGGCAATGCACACGTGTAATCCCAGACCTGAGGAAGCTGTGACAAGAGTTGTCACCGGTTCAAAACTAGCCAGACAGTGAGACCCTGTCTCAAAAATAACAACAAAAGTAACACTAAACAGGTATTTTATATTAAAAAGTTTTAAGTTATAGCCTGAGCTGGGTATGGTGGCTCTCGTTTGTAGTTACAGTACCAAGGAGGCTGAAGAAAGAGGATGCAGTGGATGCTGGGCTATCCTCAGCTACATAGAGACGGCAGAATGAGACTCCATCTCAAAACAAACAGAAAATAACTCATGAAAACAGAAAGGACAGAAGGGCGTGACAGCAGACAAGACGTTTCAACAGAACTGGAGAAAGTGGAAGCTGTGGGCTGAAAGCCGGATTATTAATTTAGCAAAGTGGGCAGGTTATTCGTGGGGCTAGAGAGAAGACTCAGCAGTTAAGAACACTTGCTGATCTTCCCAACCACCCGTAACTCCGGCTCCAGTGACCAACCAGATATAGCCTCTGGGAACACCTGGACTCACATGTATGTACCTACACACAGACACACGCCTACACATAATTTTAATAACAGCAACAACAATAATAGTAAGCTTTATTTTGGCAAAGCAGTGTTACAAGCAAGGTGCCTGCTGGAACACAGTCCCTCTGCTGACCTGGTGAGGCTCAGATGTGGGGTGAGTAAGGGGTACTGAGACCAGGGAGTCTATTCAGTTCCTGCCTCCGTGGCTTCCTGCCAGCTGTAGTCATGACCCCCCCCCCCTCCCTGGAGGGGTGACCTGGAGAAGCTGGCTTCTTCCTCATTGTTTGTTGTCCTCGGAAGGAGGAACAAAGGACATGTAGTCTTGACAACAGGCAAAACCAGAGGAGAGCAGTCTGAACCGGAAAACCTGCCCTCTAGGACTGGACATGTAGCTCAGCTGGTTGAGTGTTTGCCTAGCACGACAAAACCTTACCTTCCATCTCTACAACCACCTACAAACAGGCATGGTGGAGGCAGGAAAAAAAATCAGGAGTTCAAGGTCAACTTCAGACATTTAGCAAGTTCAAGACTATCCTGAACTACATGAGACCCTCTCTTAAAAAAAAATAAGAGAGAAAGAAAGGAAAGAAGGAAGGAAGGAAGGAAGGAAGGAAGGAAGGAAGGAAGGAAGGAAGGACGCATCCTTGGAAAGCCTGGCTGAAAACAGCAGAGTAGGAATCTCTATGATTTGAAACTTCCCTGGCTCCTAAACATAATGACGTCTTGCAGAATTTATACTTCACAGTTCAGACCTCACTTATTCCTCATTTATTCCAGCTTTTATCTACCATCGGAAAGACTGAGATAAACCTTAAGAAGAAAAGCAATTAGACACAATATGTCCCTTTCTGCAGCTACTTTAGCCCAGGGTTGTTACCAGAAAAGTCCTGAAGAAGAGGTTGGCAGATGGTTGAGCAGGTAGAGGTACCCCTCTCCTCCAGCCTAACACTCTGTGTTAGATGCCAGGGACCCACACAGTAAAAGAGAACCAACTTCCTCGGGTTGTTCTCTGACCTACACACACACACACACACACACACACACACACACACACACACACACACACCATGGTATGCAGAACCCCCCAAAAGGAAAAAAAAATGACAAAAATCCTGTTTCCTGTGGTCCAAAACAAGAACCTCACTGGCAGAGTCTGCAGGGGCACAAGGACTTGAAAGCGCAAGACTGGCCCTGTTCATTTCTCCTTCATGGTTGACCTTGTTTCTAGTCCATTTCTCACTGACAGAGCCCAGACCCCCCAAACCCTTCTTTCTTACTGCCATAGTGTGATGCATCAAATGAGCATCATCATTCCGGCATAGGACATGCGCTGTCACAAGCTGGTTCTGTTCATCCTACGTGTGTGTCCAGGACAAGTCAGTGAATGGCGACATCTTTCCCTTCGTGCCAGGCTACAAATGGAAACCACTGTACACTTAAGATGGGCCACTTCTGGACACGGGCTGTCACCAAACCACTAATGAAGAGAGCTTCCTTTCCACACTTTGTGCTTCTCCTGGATCACGTGTTTCCACGGCACAGTCACATGACCTTCCTGTGGTCATGGCAGCAGGGGAGCCACACGGAGGAGCAGGAAGACCAGGGAGGCTTCTTTTATTTGCATTTTTCCAAGTATATACTTTACAATTTTTCATCCGTGTATGTGTTGTAGCTGAGCACATCCCCCACTCTGTGCCCCTCCCTTTTCTCTCCTGTCCTCTCCACCAGTCCCCTTTCTCCCCCTGGACAGTCTCACTTCCGCTTTCCTATCCTGTACACATGTATGATTTTATGTAACTTATACAAAATCTAGAAACCACAAACGAGAGAAAACATGCATCGTTTGTCTTTCTGAGATTAATTTGCCTAACCTTTCTCTCCATTATTTCCATTTCCTGCAAATGGCAGAACTTCCATTTCTCTTCATGGATTTAAGAAAAAAAATGTTTGGAGGGGCAGGGCCTTATGTAACCAGGGTGGCCTTACATTTCTGATTCTCCTGTCTCTATCTCCCAAGTTTTGGGATTGCAGGCCTAGTCCACCATACCCAACTTACAAAATCAGTTTAAAATTTGAGTTCAGTTTAAATTCGGGAGCCACAGTTGCTCACGTTTGCTTCGTAATGGCAATCTGTGCTGTTCCTTCAGAAACGGTGCATTTCCAAGGCACTCCTTTGAGCGACTACATAAGCTTAACCGGCCTCTCGGTGAAAGACTTACGGAGTTAGCAGTGGATAAGGGCAATGTTAGAGGGGTGGGATGATGTATCTCCACTGCTCTTACTGTTGGCTTTAAGGCAAGCGTGCCAGCCACTTAGGCAGTGAAGAGAAGACTGCAGAGAATCAAGGGCCCTCTTTGTGATGGATCTGGTTGCAGATCCTGAGATCTTGTATTACCTGAGTAGATACCTCTTAATCTCCTTACTCTTATCCATGGCTGAACAATTGTGTTTAAATGTGGATTCAAATTTGGGGTGTAACATGTAGTTTTGAACTCTATAGCCAGGTGCCCCAGGTTGTCCAGAGAGTCATACATTTCCCTCTATTGTCCCGACTCTCGGTCAAACTTAAAATAAGAGGAAAGGGCAGTGTCCATCCTGAGAGCTTGTTTGGAATTTCTGGCAGGGGATCGAAGCTACTTCTATAGACTTGACCCAGAAGGGCCTCCTCTGTTGGGGAAGGTCATTCTCATAGCTGGAGGCACACAGCTCCAGGATGGACATACATGCGGTAGTAAGGAAGAAAGCCACGTCTGGCTGAGACACATCTGGTTGGCCAGCCAGATCAGCAGAATAAACTCTGGCAGTTAACAGGGTGACAGAAGTCAAAGGCAGATTGCACTCACAATCCAAGTATCCTTCTTTACAAAGAATATGACCTTTGGTAGACTACCAGCTTGTCAAAAGATTTAAGTTCATAGCAAGACATTCAAGACCATTTATAATCTGACCTCAAGTGACTTTCCCAGGTTCATCTTGCTTATGTGTCGTTACCCAGGGACATAGGTCTCCTCTCCCTTTCTGAAGAGAGCCATCTTCCTTCATGTTCCACACCTTTGTAGAGTCTATTTCCTGTGCCTGGAATGCTCCCTACCTCATTCTCAGCCATCTTTTATTTATTTTTTTTTTTCACACAGTTCTCATGTATCTCAGGCTGGTTACAGACTCACTATGTAGCTAAGGATGGCCTTGAACATCTAAACTTGAACTTCGTATCATCCTTTCTCTACCTTCCAAGTGCTGGGGTAACAGGTGTGCATCACCTCACTTGGTTTATGTGGTGCTGGGTATCAAACATGGGGCTTTATTCACACCATGAAAGCTCTCTATGAACTGAGCCACACCCACAGAGCACCCAACCCTTCAAGACCCATCTTTAAGGAAGTATTCTGCCCTGCAGTCACCCCAGACTCCTTAGGCAGAGAGAATCCTTAAAACAGGTCCCTTGACAACACTGCTACTAAGACCCTATCATGACTTATAATCTACAGGGAGCCTTGGCTCCTGCCTGTCAGACACGCAATCCAGAGCCCATCACACTGGGAGAAGAGCATGGAGAGCCCCAGCTGACACAGAGATGAGGGTGGGGTTTGGAGAAGTGAGAGCCAGCCAGGGCCTGTGGATCTGTCTCAGTTCTTCTGTTCCAGTCATGGGCTTCAGTTTCCTGGCAGGGCTTCAACACATTCGTTTATCTTGGGTAGTAGAACACTTTATAGTTATTCTAAAATGTTTTTGTTATAAGGAATGTCAAACACAGGAGCTAGAGAGATGGCTCAGTAGTTACAGCGTGCACCGCTCTGGCAGGGGACAAGTGTCAGTTCCCAGCACCCACGCTGGACAGCTCACACTACCAGCACCAGGGGCATCTGAACCCCCTGGCCTCCAGGAACACCTGAACTTATACACACATGACCACACACAGACAAATATATATAATCAAAAGTAAATTTAAAAGAAATTTGAAACACAGGAAGGTGTAAAAATTGCTTATAATCCTTGGGAGATAGAGGCACAAGTATTAAAAGTAGAGAGCCAAGTTCCACTACACAGCATGTTTAACGCCATCCTGGCCTTCATGAGACTGTCTCAAAAACAAAGATTAAATATTGGGGAGGGTGTGTGTGTGTGTGTGTGTGTGTGTGTGTGTGTGTGTGTGTACATGTAGAGTCCAGGGGACAAACCTGAGTGTCATCCAGATCTCTCCTCCTTGCCTTTAAATACAGAGTTTCTCAGTGAGACCTGGGGCTCTAAGAGTAGGTAGACCAGTTGGCCAACAAGCTCTATAGCGCCTCTTGTCACTGTCTTCCTGGCACTGGGATTACAAACACAAGCCACCATGCCTGGCTTCTCACATTTTATCTTTTTCCAAGAAGAAGGGTATAGGTGTAGGAGAGAGAGATCAGCAAGAGAGAACATGACAGAAAAACCACAGATGAGCGTAGCAGGAGCAAGAGGAGGCTACAGACAGAAGCAGAGCAGGAGCCATGAGGCCAGACTCTAAATCTGCAGAAACAACAAAACACAAGCCGTATATATACGATGTTTAATGTCCTTCCCTCTGACTATGACAGGCAAGTATGGGAAAATGTCAGTTCAAATGACTTAAACAAGGACTAAAGAGAGCAGACTTATCAGACCTTACCACTGAGACCACCATGGTAGGTATGGTGGCCAGACCAGCCTGATGGTAACCTGATGGTGCTTTTTCTCCAGCTACATAAGCTGCCTCTGCAGTCCCAGGCTCTTAGGTCCTTGCATTCAAGTCCAGCAGGAAAGCTGGGCCCAGCCCTAGCCCTGTGTTCCCAGCAGCTTGTCAGCTCTGACTGGATCCAAAGACACTTGATCCTGGAATAATTTGCTTGGACTGGTCACCCACTACTCATGAACCAAAAATGTGAGGTGTGCTGCTTTCCCAGAGGCCAAATGGGAAGCACTGGCTCTGGTGGAGTGAATAGATGCTGAATAGCCAAGAAACATTACACCTACTTTAAAAAAAAAAAAAAAAAAAACACAATTGTCTTAACACCCTGCTGTTACCGCTCTGAAAAGGGAACGCCACATTTACGTTTTTTCGTGGGTCCCTGAAATGGCATAGCTACTCCTGAATGTGACTTCCACCATGTTCACGAGGAAGTAGCTTTGATTTTTTTTTTTTTTTTTTTTTTTGAGACAGGCTGGCCTCTGCTTCATTCACTATGTAGACAAGGATGATCCTTAACTCCTGAGTATCCTGCCTCTGTCTTTCAAGTGCTGGGATTACAGGTGTTCCCCACCACCACCAGCCTGGAACTGGAAGACTGAACAATAAAAAAAAAAAAAAACCGTAGTTTTCCTGCTGGAGAAGTTGCAGTGGCTGCGAGGAGGAAGTTCCCGGCAAAGGGAAGAGGATCGTAGAAACACAGACGCCCCTAGCGGCTGGAGCTTTAAAGCGCAGCGGAGTGTGGTCCCCACCCAGCAGGAAGGACAGAGTACAGTCAATAAACACCTCTTGAAAGAATGAATAAATAAATGTCAAGCGGATTACAATGTTAGGAAGAGAATATATTTTAAACTAGATTATTCCAAACAACCATTACAAACTAAATGTCCCGTGTCCCATCGTTTTTCCGCTTTGAGGACGCTGGCTTAACCCTGTGTGCTCTAAGGGTCCCCTGATCCTTATCGCCCCCTGGTAACAAAGTGTTCCACCTCCCTTACATCACCACACAAACATTCGTGAATCAGAGAGATGTTTCTAAGAACATGTTTTCTGATTGTTTACTGTACAATAATAGCCTGCTTTAATTGCTGGGATGACGTTTCTAAGACCTAAATAGAGCACGCCTCAATTGTGTGGGAGTTCATCGCTTTGGTGATAAAAGAGAAACAGACCGTGACTCAGGTGGAACATTGGTTTCGTTTTCAGTTTGTGTTTCCTTGGGCTCTGCATGTCAGGGCATGTAAGGAGCCAAGGCAGAAGTGCACTGTAGGGAGCGTGGAAATTACAGCTACGGTTCTGTAATGTCGGGGAGAGAGTGCACGCTCCACCCTGGCAAAGCGGGGCAACTTTGTTCTAACACGATGGCCTGAGCTTGTAACACTCAACATTTTGATCCTGTTTCCCTTTTTAAAATGCTGATGCGATGATATTGGGTTTGTCTCTGGATTTCCACGTAGTCTCATTTCAGAGTTGCTCCTGCTGTGGCCCCCCCACCCTCACATGCCCAGCATGTAGTCGGCCCCAGAGAGCTAAGTAGATGTGGTCATTCCTCACAGCAACTCTACAGAGCCTGGTGTTAGGGAATAGGGGATGAGATGCCACCTCCAGCCGCACAGGTCCACTGGAGACAGAGACAACACAAGCCTCCTGCGTGACTTTAACATTACTACCCATGTGTCTCTTCTGTGGTACCCTTCAACAGGTAATGACAAGAGAAGAGGGCTTCTTAAACAAACCACATAGTAGGAAATTTTTAAATTTATAATCATAGATGCTCTGCTTTCTGGTAATTTTCTATGTTCTAAGTATTTCTTCTTCTCTTTCTCCTTCTCCTTCTCCTTCTTCTTCTTCTTCTTCTTCTTCTGGTTTTTCGAGACAGGTTTTCTCTGTGTAGCTTTGGAGCCTGTCCTGGAACTCACTCTGTAGCCAAGGCTGGCTTTGAACTCAACAGAGATCCACCTGCCTCTGCCTTCCAAATGCTGGGACAAAAGCATGCACCACCACCGCCCAGCTTCTAAGTATTTCTTCTTTATGTAGCTTACTGTTTTGTAGCTGTATTGACTTTTTGTTGTCTAATTATTGAGTTTAATATATATATATATATATTGCTTCCTCCTCCTCTGCCTCTTCTTCTCCTCTCACAGTATAGACCAAACAGGCCTGGAACTCATTATACAGCTCAGGCTGGCCTTGAATTCACAGTAACCCTCCTGCCTCAGCACTCTTAAGTGTCAAGATTGCAAACATGTGCCACCATGCCTGATTTAGCTCTTGTGTTCTCCCGACGTAGCCCTGGTTGGCCTGGGACTTGCTGATGACACTGCATACAGGAGGGCACAGAAAAGAAACTGCTGACCCAACGGCTCCGTGGTTAGGGAAAGTTTTTATTGTGCATAAGAGAGAGAAAATGTACGTCGGTACGCGACAAGTCCAGAGCAGAAAGAGAAAAAAGGAGACTGGACATGGCCAGGCCTAGGGAAGCAGGATAACAGGACAGAATAGTGGAGAAGCAAGCTAGCAAGAGACAGAGACTAGAACACAGTGTGTGTGTGTATGTGTGTGTGTGTGTGTGTGTGTGTGAGAGAGAGAGAGAGAGAGAGAGAGAGAGAGAGAGAGAGAGAGAGAGAGAGAGAGAGAGAGAATGAGAGAAGTTTGGGAATAGTAGAGAACAGCGGGTTAAAAGGAGGATGAGTAGCTGGGGGAATGGGGGTCGGGAGACTGGCTTTACCTTGCTTACTAAACTCATATTATCCCTAGTGTTTTCACTTTTTCTGTGTGTGTATCTCAATATGTCTTTCCCGAGTCAGCCCTGTAAAGGCAGGCATTTCTGGTTCCATTTCCATGTTCCAGGTCAATGAAAGGTTGAACTGGGATCCTGTTGCCTTTGGGGGTTGTACTCTAGTTAACACCGGGAAGCTGAGCCTTGGAGAGATTCCCAAGACTGTTGTGTCTGCATAGAAATAGGACCTGAGCCTTTGCTGGTATCAGTGTGCATAAGGTCACTGAGGATTTCCCTCTGGGCCGGGGTTAGCAAATGAGTTCACAGAGGACTTGCCGTCCCACATCCTACCTTAGAGATGGTTATTCCTCCCTATGTCCCTTCTCATCCCCAAGACCCAGCAGGCCTCCCATAAATGCTCGTGCATTCATTGAGCTAAGATTCCATCTGGATGGAATCCTGATCCTTCAGTGACGGGCTGGGCAATCTGCAATGGTGTTCTTTGAGAGGCACAGGTTTCATTTGCTTTTACATTCATCCTACCATAAAGTCCCATCATCATCTACTCACAAGTACTTGTCCCTGCTGTAGAACATGGGTCTATTCAGAAATCTGTAAGTAGAGGAGGAAAAAAAATCACCCCTCTGCAGTTCCACCAACTGGAATTAGAGTCTTGTAGTAAGTAGAGTATCTTTTTTATCTTGTTTTGTATTATTCTCCAATACTTTTACTGAGTCCCAACTGTTCTGTCTTGACTTTTAAACCTTACTCGATTCCTACAGCATTCTCTAAGTTACATTTCCTTTACAAACAACTACTTATCTTTCTTTTCGCTGTTTTGAGTACTGACCTGGGACTTGCTCTGTGGCTCAGGCTGCTCTCAAATTAACCACCTCCTGCTGGGGCTTTCCAAGTGCTGAAATGTAAAAGGGTTTGTGTCTGGTGGTTTGTTTTGGTTTGGACCTTTTTGTTTGTTTGTTTTTGCTTTTTTTTGGGGGGTGGGGTCTGGTTTGAGGCAGGATTTTTCATTATATAGCCCATGTTGGCCTCAAACTCTTAGCAATCCTCCTGCCTTAGCCTCCTGAGTGCTGAGATTATAGGCATGTGCCACTGTGTCTAGCAGTAAACATTTTTTTAAATAGTGGCAGAGCATTCAAAGAATAGACTTTTGATTCATTTTTTCCCCCAAAATAGGGTCTCATGTAGCCCAGACTGGCTTTAAACTCCTTTTGTAGCCACTGGCAATGAACTCCTCATCCTCCTGCCTCAGCCTCCCCCGAGTGCTGCACAACCACACCCAGCAAACAAATAGTCTTTTTTGTTTGTTTGTTTGTTTGGGTTTTTTGACACAGGGTTTCTCTGTGTAGCCCTGGCTATCCTGGAACTCACTTTGTAGACCAGGCTGGCCCACCTACCTCTGCTTCCCAAGTGCTGGGATTACAGGTGTGCACCACCATGCTCTGCTCGAAATACGGTCTTATAATATTTTTTAGCACATATCAATTATACATAACAACGGGCCTTGTAGACTGTTACTTAAAGAAATTTCCACCTTTTCAAGTTCTCAATTATGCCAGGCTGAGTTCTGTTGGCTTCCGCTGGTTCCGTGGTGGCTGTTCCATTTTTCATCTGCCACAGACATGCGCCAAGCCTCAGTGGAAACACTGCATCAGCTGTGAACTGTAGAGCAGACTTACTCGGTGCTTGGTAGTTAAATTTCCAAAAACCCTATTCTGGCGACCCGCTCTCCCTGGCAACCCCTTCTTTTTGTTCTCAACATGCTGGCTGTCCTTTTGTGAGGTCCACCTGCCACGCCCTTCATCTGTTCCCAAGTGACTGGAGTCTTCACCCCTAGCCTGCACAATCTCCATTCAGCTTTCTTCGCCTACCTTCTATTACCTGAGATGGGGCAACTGATCTCACAGCCAGCTGATGCCCACACCTGAATCCCTTTCTGTTCATACCACCAAGCACTGGTAAAGTGAACCCTCCCCCAAAGTTCAGCTTTCATGAAGGAATCCTCAATTGTGTATGCAATGACAAGATCTAAAGAAAAAAAAATCCACTTTAAATTTCAGGACATACCAGAGCATTGCTTTGTGGGTAATTTTTATTTCACAAGAAACATGCACTGAAGTGACCCCTTCTTCCTGCCCTTCATCTTCACCTGCCTGACGTGCAGCAGCTGACCAGTGCACCTCCACCCTGGGCTGGCATGCTTCCTGTTTGTGCATATTTGCTACTGAGAGACCCTATGATGTCCCCTGCCTCCCAGCATCACCTGTGTCCCTGGGGACACAGTTCAGACTAATTAGCAGAAGTGCTATTGTTCTTTAACAGCCTGTCACCAGCTCAGCCCCCGGCTCCTGCCCTCCATGCTTGCCCCACGCCTTCGCAAAGTCCCTGTTTGCCTTCATTGACCATGCAGATGTGTAGTGTGGAACTGGACAAGGAGCTGGGACTGGGCAGCGACAAGCTAGATACCCACAGCTCCTCGTACACCTCTGTCTGGGATGCCCCTGTCCTCCTTGGACTAGAAGATGCTCATAAGCCACTCATTCATCAGTGCTTGCCAGCTCCCCTGGCCACAGCCTCTCTGCCCTGTGTCAGGCCATATTACATGGGGTTGTCACCATCTGTCTTCCCATGAGCTATGAGTACTGGAGAAATGGTTTACTCCACTGTGACATTGAGCTCCTGGCACAGTGCCAGAACATAGTAGGTGCTTGTTAAAATATTTATTGCCGGATGCTGTTTTATATGTTAATTTGCCACCTGAAGATTTCAATCTCCTCAAGGTCAAGGAGTGTTCCTAGCCTGCCCCTGAGAGCACAGAGTGTCTGAGCACACTGCTGAGAACAGTGTCTGGCAGTGGGGCATGATTTGATGAATTGACTGATAGGTCTAAACTCACGGGAGTGACTCACTCTGCTCTCAGTTTCAAGTACGAGTTCATCATCTGATGACTTCAGTTCGTCATATTTTGGGAAACAGAATAAAAGTCTAAAAAGCCCTGCTCGGCTTACTTAGTCAATAGCAGGGCTTATGTTTGTGGTTAAAGCAAATTAGGGAATAATGGCCAATTTGGCAGAGAAGACAGTATCACGGAAGGCTGGCATTTTTCAAGTGTGAATCTTCTGGAATTTCAGGAGCAAGTGTTTCTGGGTAAGGTCAAATCCAGAAACATCTAGCATTCAAGGATGCTGTATGAGAAGGTCCTGTTTCTTAGCACAGGCCACACAATTCAAGCAAATAAACCCAGGCAAAGCTCTCTAGGATCCGGAGGACAGTGCTGCTCAGTAAAGTTGGTCAGAGCTGTGTTAGATTCAAGCAGCTTTCTGAGCTTCCTTTCCTCATCTATAAAACTGAGAAAATAGTAATCAGCCAGGCAGGACTATTATGAAGATGAAATAAGACATTGGCGTTTTTAAGAGTCATTACCATGTGCCTGGCATGTAATATGTTCTCAGTAAAGAGTAATTATCACCTGGATACATAATGACTATATATATATTTCTTTTCAAATCAGTAAGTTATCTTGAGATGAAACTTTCCACTGGGGTCTGCAGACATTTCTGATAACTCTGGGGTCCATGTGACTCTAAAGCACAAAAGGGAAAACAAACTGGCAGTGGTGGCTCATGCCTTTAAATTCCACCACTCTAGAGGCAGAGGCAGGTGGAACTCTGAGTTCAAGGCCAGCTGGGTCTACACAGTGAGCTCCAGGATAGCCAGAGCTACATAGTGAGAGTCTGGAGCAGGGGAGAGAGAGACAGAGACAGAAAGATAGAGAGACAGAGAGAGAGGGGAGAACAGTGCCCGTTGACTCTCTCCTGCATAGGCGTCTAGAGGGTGCATTGCTCTTTGCTTTGGTTTGTTCTTATTTCAGGGCCTCCCTGTGTAGCCTGAGCTGCCTTGGAATTTGCTATGGAGACCAGGCTGGCCTCAAACTCTGGGTGATCTTCCTGCCTCAGCCGTGTGTGTACGCCAAGATCAGCTGCATTACTCTCTAATTCTCATAATCACCATATAAGATAAATACTATCCTCACTTTACAAGGGAAACTAAGGACTCAGGACCCACTCAGAGCCAATGTGGGTCTGAACTCAGTTCTGACTTTAGGGACTTTCTTCTTTTAATATAATATTTTTATTAATTCTTTGATTTCTCTCTCTCTCTCTCTTTTGAGGCGAGCTTTTCCAGACAGAATTTCTTTGTGTAGCCCTGGCAGTCCTGGAACTAGCGCTGTAGACCAGGCTAGCCTCGAATTCCCAGAGATCTACCTGCCTCTGCCTCTGAAGTGCTGGGATTAAAGGCATGTGCCACTACCATTTGATAATTTGATAATTATCTTTGATAATTTTATATTTGCATATAATATATTTTTAACATACTCATCCCCACTGTTCTCCCTACCTCCTCCCAGATCCACTCTCCATATCCCCCCAACTTCATCTATATCCCATTAAGTCCATAGACATGAGTAGGGGCCATCCGCTGGATCATGGTTGACCTACAAGGGGCCACACCCCTAAAGAAAACTGGTTGTCTCTCCTGCAGCAGATGTCAACCATCAATAGCTCCTCAGTTAGGGATGAGGGCTGGTAAGCCCTCCCCTGCCTCCATGCCGGAGTGCTGACTGGCTTGATCTTGTACAGATCTTGTGCAGGCAACCATAGCACTGTGGGTTCATTCGAGCAGCTGTCCTGTCAGGTTTAGAAGACAGTTTCACCCCAGTCCTATGGCTCTTAAATATTTTCCAGTCCCTCTTCCACAACAGTCCCTGAGCCTTGGCGTGTGTGTGTGTGTGTGTGTGTGTGTGTGTGTGTGTGTGTGATAAGATGTCCCATTTATGGCTGAGCACTACATTACTTACCCTCTACACTGTAATTGTGAGTTTCTCTGTTAATCCATCTACTGAGTGCAGACACTCTCTGCCAGCCCAGGCACACGCCTCTGCCAACCCCATGCATGTCTTGCTAGCCAGATGCCCTGGAAATGTTGTCAGACCTCCTCCTTATTTTGTTTTGTGAGACAGGTTCTCACTCTGTAGTCCACTGGCTTAAAATTTAATATGTTGTTCGAGCTGGCCTCAAATTCACAGTGATGCTCCTGCCTCAGCCTCTCAGGTACTGGAATTATAGGCCCAGCCAAGTTTCTTGGATTACAGTCAGCTTTCTGTCACCTTAGCTCCAATCTTGGCAAATCAAGCCTCACCCCAGGCAAAGGGCAAAAAGAGGTTCAATAGTCCAGAAGGCTGAAGATTCTTTAGTTCTGAGACCATGGAGAGCTACCTTTTCCTGCTGAGCTGTCCTGCTCATGCATCAGGTGAAGGCACCAAACTGTCTCAGAGCATCCCACTGCATGCAGGTGTGTGGGAGCTTACGTGTAGCCTGGGTCACAGTAGGCTCTCGGTAATAGCAGTTGCTGATTTTTCTGTTTGCTTGGTTTTCTTTGAAATAGGGGTTGGCACTGAGCTGCGATTCACCATGTAACTCAGGCTGCCCCTGAGCTTACAGTGGTCCTCATGCCTCAGCCTTCTGAGTGACAGGATTACAGCTATTATTATTCACCAGAGTAGCATGCTAATATTATCTAAAAAGAATTTTAAAAAAACAAACAACCAAACAAAAAAGAACGAATCCCCTCAGGGTCCTAGCATCTGACTTTCAATGATCTAGCCCAAGCCCAGAATGTACTTGATATCTTCTCTTTGTCCTTAAACATCCTCATATGATTTACATTCGAGTTCAACACATCCATACTTGGATAAGATAGAACAGTACTTTAAGCACCTGCTGTATACAGCAGACACTCCAACAAGATGCCCCCTTTGCTCTGAGGCTCTGGTGCAGCATCCTGTGCCCATGTTTGGGAAAGACGGAAGTAGATGACTTCCTGGGTCCTTTCAGATCCAGTATGGTGTAGTTCTGGAAAGCAGTACCACCGGACTCTAGCTCTGGCTCCAGGTACAGAGCAGAAGCAGGGGTAGCTAGCCTGGCAGCCATCCATGCCACGATGCCAGCATAGATGTGCCCATGCTACAGTGCCCCTTGCACCACATCGAGAATTCTGCAAGAAGGCACAGGCAGAGACAGTGCCAGGCGGTTCTAGAAGCCCGTCATCATCCTGACGGGCTACAGACTGGATTTCCTTTTCCATAGCTCGCAGACTGAGTATCAAGGGAATCTTGATAGTAGAGCAAGGAAGGGTTAAAGGCCATGCTCCATGGAAAAAGCGCCTGCAGGTTTTTCTCTCTGGATGTTACCAAAAGAGGAAGGTTGTCTCGGGCTCCTGGGGTCCTTCTCTCTTCCAGCCTATGTAGCACTTGAAGATAGAACCAAGGCCCTTTCCTAACTCCATTTAAGCAACCCGAGTGAAGCGGCAGTTGGTTTTTTTTTTTTCCCATAAAAAAGACTAAAGTTTGTCTAGCGTGTTAGTAAAATGGTGGTAGCACCCTAGATACTAAACGTAGGGTAACAACTGAGTAAGTTATACAACACCCATGAGCTCCTACAGACTACAGGAATGAACCAGGGCAATGGTTCCCTTTGGGAGGGTCCCACTGGGAGGCAGGGGCAGATGATGTCAGTAGGGCCATATGTAGGCTTCTAAACACTGGAGGTGGCAGTCTACTTCTTAGACAGGATGGCAATCTTCAGTATATTTTAGTATTTAAATCTACATTTATTTGTTCTATGAAACATCAGTATGTGTGCTCTGTTTTACAGTAAAATGGACATATTTTTAAGCAGAAAAAAATGATGGCAATAAACACCATGCACTATCCAGTGATAAGCAAAAGAACAGGTCTGAAGTTGCAAATATAAAACCACAAGTATGTTTTAAAACCATACGTATGAGGGGAAAAGCCAGAAAGATACGTCACAATACTGATAGTCTGAGATTATAGGTATGTTTTTTTTTTTTCTTGTCTTTCCCCCTAATTCTCATAATGGCGAAAATATTACTGTAAGAGAAGCTTGCTTTTGTTTTTAGGGACAGAATCTTGCTGTCGAGCCCGGGCTGATGTCCAAGGGCTGTGCGTCACAAGGTGGCCTCAAACTTTCTGCCTTCTCTCTCTCAGTCCCACATGTGTTCCGATGACAAGCATGCACTACCATGTCCAGCTATAAGCCTGTCAGTATAGTTTTTAAAACTGTTTTTAACTCACTTTCACATCTATTATGTCACCTGATTTTTATACCAATGCTTTAAGGGGCATTAATGTTAAATAATCATTTGTGGATTGGCAAGCTGAGATAGTATGTTTATGACCTGCAAACTCACCCAGTTGCTGGAGGTCCACCTGTGGACATTTCTCAGACCTGCTACGTCCTGCTAACACTGGAGCGTCTATAACCTCATCTCAGGTTTCTAGGGCCCTAGGATCTGCTCTCATAAGAGGGAATAGCTGCTACCTAGATTTGGCCCTGTGCTCCAAAGTTCACGTCTATATACAAGATGTCCTCAAAAGATGCAATCCCTGCC
Organism: Peromyscus eremicus; assembly: GCF_949786415.1. Taxonomy (NCBI): domain Eukaryota; kingdom Metazoa; phylum Chordata; class Mammalia; order Rodentia; family Cricetidae; genus Peromyscus; species Peromyscus eremicus. The sequence goes on from NC_081431.1 coordinate 4,281,737, forward strand.
TCGGCGCTATGGTGAGCTCCCCTCTGGCTGGGTACCCACATGAGTTAAGATTTTAGAAACGTTGGCAGTGACGTGGGAAAGAGAGGACAGGCTGTGTCTGAGAACCAGATCTGACAGCACTCGTAGTTTCTAGAGAAATGTGACTGCAAAATGGGTTAGTCACTGTCCCATGCAACAGTTTTTCCAGAGCCAGCTCTTCCGCCCCAGAAGTCTGCAAGGCAGTTGGGTGGCTTTGGGGAGGAGAGGCTCCGTTCAGGACCCTCCTAGTCCAGTCCAGGGGCCTCCATAACAAAGAAGTGGAAACCTTGAAAGAGGACCTACCTTCCTCAAGTTAAAAAAGGCAGAACCAGAAGGGCGTTGGAATGCCCAGCCAGCCCAGGGTGCTTTGCCACCATCCTCCAGTGTCTGACGAGTTTTACTACTCCTTACATACAACTCCTGCTGCTTCCTGGGGGGAAGGGGATCTCATCCCAGCCCCCCTCATGATTGTCATGACGTGTTATCAGATACCTTCCTCAGCTTCTCACTAATGAAGGGGACAGAGGGTACCCCAGAAAGAAATCCACAATTAAAGACTCTGTGCGCCTCATTCTCAGTGGGTCTTTTTTTTTTTTCAGTGAGGGGGACTACCGAGGGGACGTGCAGCTAAGTGCAGCATCCACACTCCATCAGGGCCTCCCACACTTCAGCGCCCACTGTGTGCGGCCTCTTTTCCTGAGGATGTACTTTAAGAGATTTAAATTAGTAGTTCCCACATTCAACTTGGCCAAGAGCACGGGCTGGGGAAAAAACCCACCCCTCTCCCTTTCCGAGTGAAGAAGTGAGGTCGAGATCCACGCACGGACAGGCCAGGCGGTCAACTCAAGCTGCCCTGGATATGGTAACTCGTTTCTAGAGTTCTCTGAGCAAATACAGCCTCGGAGTCTGAAGAACATAGTTAAGGAGGAATGTGGAAAGGGATCGCCCACTGAAGTGCAAAAACCTTTAAATATCTCTGAACTTTTCCTTTTTTGCTTTTGGCTCCTTGCAATGTTTTTGTGTTTAGTTTTGGTTGCCACGAGGGGACTGTTTTTAGCTGCCTGGCTCCTTCCCCTCCCCTTTTAATTTTCCCTCTTCCTTTGGTACATGCCCCAGCATGAAATCTCCAATTCTTATCTCACTCAGCAAAACAGACCGGAGCGGATCTGCATACGGGCTCCCCCGGCGGTTCTCTGGCAAAAACTTCCACAACATCCAAGTTTCCGCATAACCCTCTTTGACTGAGGATTAACCCCTGAAATCACGCTAGCCAGGGCTTACTGCTCTGGCTGGAGGGGCATTCCTTTGCCTTTGTGTCTGGAAGCGATTTGGGTGCCGGAGCTTGTCTTGCCCCTCTGCTTGGCGCTACCGTGCTTGTGGGGGAGAGTGCGCGCGCTATACACTAGTGACATCAAGTCAGGGTAAACTGAGGAGCGAGGGGACTCAGACGTTGACGAGTTCCTTTGGCCCAGATCTTGGGGGGGGGAGGGGAGCTCTTCCTTTCCGTTTTTCTCAGCCGCTTACGATTCTCCTGGGAGCCCAGGGGACCGAGGCAGGCAGAAAGTGGCTTTTGTTTGCCTGGGATAGGAGTTTCATTCAAGTTGGGGAAGTGGGGGTGGCGGACTTCTCCCTGGAGAGTCTTATCGCTTTTAGGGTTTCAGTAGGAGAGGGAGGCGGAGGATGGTAGACTCAGAGCTCTGTAAACAATTGAGAGCGTTTCCATCCAGGTGCGACTTGGAGATTGAAAGCTAATGATTAGAACAGCAGAAAGACTGGGGAGGGGTGGGGGCACCACAAGGTGTCCTCCGCGTTCTGCGGACTTTGTCCGTCCACGATACCCTTCCACTGTTCCGAGGGCGCTGGTCTTCCCCTTGAGGACAGGGCCGACCTCCACAGTCTGGCTCGGGTATTAATGGAACCGCAGTTTAATCCGTAGAACAGTTAAGGATTTCTGTAGGGGTTCATATCAGCTGGGGGGGCGGTGCTTCGTGTGTGTCCCCCCCCCCCATCTCCTTGTCTCACGGTACAGTGGTGCTGTTTATTCGAGGGCAGCCTGTACAGAGATGGGACGGGTAAGTGGAGATCCCAAGTGACTTTCATTTCTAGGCACCTAGCATTCTTCGGGGTTGTGCCGACACGCCCGGGGTTTACCTGCCTGCAGGTCGGCTGAAGGGCGGGCCGTGGAGATGTGGAGCAGGGTGTGGGCGTGGGAGACAGAGGGTGTGGCCCCGAGAGCCGTTACCAAGGCAAAAACCAAAGCAAAACACCCGCCCAGCGCTTCCCGCGCGACACTACTGCAATCGCGTCAGATCCTGGCAGGATCTCCGAGGATCCCCGGGATGGAACCACCTCAGGCTTCCCCGGCTGGCGGGGGCGGAGAGAGTTCGGGGGGCCTCGCTGGAGGGCAGGGCAGGGGCCTGTGAAGGGCGAGGCTCTGGCTTGGACTGGAGGAACCCGGGTGCAGAGAACTTGATTCTGCCCAAAGTGTCTGTCTCAAGGGACATCAGTTCCTTAGGGTGTAACGCCGGTGTGTGTGTGTGTGTGTGTGTGTGTGTAAGAGAGACTGAGACTTTCCCTTACGACTGTAACAATCCAGGTGGCAGGTGCTATGGGGGCAGCGGCACCCGGACAGTTCCGCTACTTACCCTAAACTACCACTCTGTGACCTTCTGATCGCCTTCCCCTCAAAGGCAGGTGTTAGCAGGTGCCTCTGTCTTTGCATCTCCGCGTCCTGCCCCATGTGTGCGCCCGAAGGCTTCCCAGGCAGGTGTGCGAGTCCTGGGCCGCATTCGTGCGCTCTTCTAGCCCTTAGTGAGCTAGAGAGACCCACCCGGGGTATTGCGCTCAGCCGAGACCTTCGGAATTACTGGCTCCAGAACCAGGAACCTGTTTTCAAGGTTCAGACCCAGTTCTGCCGAGGTCTCGGCTTGAAACTCTACGTCCCATTTTTCCCGCCACCAGATTTGAGGACAGAGGGCCCTACGTTCCGACTTTAAGCGGTACGTGCTCAGACCGGGCGGCAGGGTCCCAGCACAGCTCTCTGTCCCTGCAGACAGAAACTAGAAACCTGGAGGTGGTTTTTGTCTGAATATTTCCTGACATCCAGACGGACCCCCTGCCCCCCACCTCCGCCAAGGCCGGGCGCGTGGAGATCAAAGCGTCCTCTTGCCCGGGCTCCCCAGCCGTCTTTCACCAACCCTCCTTAGCCCTGCGCTGGGTGGCCTCTGATCGCCCCAGATCTTTCCTCTTGTTTTCGCTGAGAATTCCCTGTTCATTTAAAATGTTTTGTGGTTGTTATTAAAAACCCCAAACCAAACTGACAGCGTCCTATCACTAGCAGCTTCGGTTCCTAGCGAGTCTGGAGGCCCCTGCGTGTGCGGGGGTCGTGGGCGTGGGAGCACGAGGCCGGCCCAACGTCTGGGTTAACCCACGGCTGCTAGCGGGGCCCTCGGCGGCGGAGGTCACACAGGCGGGTAACGGTGTGGATTCACCGGAGGGTAACTTTGGGCACCTACTTCACGCGGGAGATTGTCACCTCTCCCCCGTCCCTGCCCCCTCCTTGAGCAAAGCCGCTGGCCAGAGAAGGCGCTTTTTTCCTGAAGTTTTAGAAAAATGACCACGCATTTTTGAGAAAGGTCGTGCCCGCTTCCCAGCTTCACCTAGTCTGGGCCACCGCCAGGACCCGCCTCCCGAGCACCCCTCCCCCTTCCCCAACCTAGCGGAGGGAGAGATGCCAGGGCGGTGGAGTCATGCGGCTGGCTTGGGCACCATTGGCTCATGCCTGGAACACGCAGCGGCGAATACGCACAACTGGCGGTGCGCCCGGGCGACTCCGGGCCTGATATGGAGAGAGAGGGCGGGCGTGTGTGTGTGTCCCGGGCGTGCGAGGCGCGCAGGACGCTCGGTGACCGCCCCTTCTCGCACTTGCATCACCAACTCCGCGGTCTCCACCCACCCTTAGCCCCGCCCTCGGCCCTCCTCTGGCCAGTTTTCCCTGGAAGCTATTAATAGCATTACGTCAGCCTGGGATTGGTAACCTGGAGTTAAGCGAGCGCCTTGCCAGCTCGAGGGCTATAAAAGGGGTGATGCAACGCGCTCTCAGCCACAGTCTCACTCTGCGAGGCGCGCTGGGCACCGTGCTTCCCCGGCGGAGCCTACCGGCCAGTCCGCGCTCCCACTGAATCCTTGGTGCTCGCCCGCCGGCGGGACACACCGCCCGCCTCTGGCCGCTCTCTGGACCCTGGCCGCCCCGAGCGGAGACTGGAGGTGAGCATTAGAGCTACGCGGTGGAGAGGCGCCCTTCCCTTCTCATCTCCCCTCTAGTGACCAGTCCCGGGACCCCTGAGCCACCGGGGACTGGAGCTCTAGTCTCCCGCGCTACAGTCGCTCAGCTGAACGGCTCCTTGGCGCTGCCGCTCCGAGTTGAGATAAAGTTTCTAGGAAAGTGAAAGAACGAACTTTCTCTTTTGAGGCGTGAAAGATGCCCAGGGACGGAGGAGATCGCGCGCTCTCAGCCTGTAGCTAGGAGAGGTCGTCTGGGTTGGTGGTGGGTGCTGGTGCGCGGGGGTGACCCACACGCTCGGGATCGCGGTCCCCTCCGTCCCTCACCTGCTGTCCGGACGCCGGAGCCAGAGCTGGTCCCTCCTGACTCCGCAGAGAGGCACGGTGGCCGCGGCTGGTGGAAGCGCTGCTCCCAGGACCGAGCGAAATGAATGGGGAAGGAACGCTCGGTCCGAGGTCCCGGCACAGCCGCTGGAGGTCGCCTTGCGCTCCCGGGAGCGGAGCTCTAGGCGGCAGGACCGGGTAGAGAGCTGCGAGCGAAAGTGAGTTGGGATTAGTTTGGAGGCGGCGAGCGCTGGTATCGCGCTGCCCCGGGGCGGAGTGCGGAGAGGTCTCGGCACCCGCTGAAGTCCGGCGGCTGGGCTTGGGACGTCAGCTCCAGCCTCTCTCGCTGTTGCTGTGGCTCTGGCTTTCTTTTAACCGGTCATTGGACTTCTTTGTAGTCGAAGAGAACCTCGGGGACTGGATCGAACGGGTGGAGGGACCGGGGTGTGGAACCACTTGCACAAGCGTGTGTGTGTGTGTGTGTGTGTGTGTGTGTGTGTGTGTGTGTGTGTGTTTGGGGTTGTTTGTTGTATATGTGTGTTGTGTTGGGAGTTGTCTCACTCTGTAATCCAGACTGCCCTTAAACTCCTGGTGATGCCCCTGCCTCAGCCTCCCAAGTGCTGAGATTACAGGCCAGCACTCCCAGCACCTCTCTGCTTGTGCTGGAGCTAGTGCTGTGTGGTTCATATGGCCAGGTTTTGACCGAAGATTTTCAGTTTTTAGAGTGAAATAACGGAAATACAAGGAGCCGGGAAGGGATCTTGAGTGAGAGAGTAGCTTCCCACCCGGTGTTACTAACCATTCTCTGAGGCAGGAAGGGAAGGGGCTTCCCTCGCCATCCCTGCCTCCTATCTTTCTTCCCTTGGTCGGTTCTCTGCTCCGACCCCACTCTCATTTTCAACTCCCACTTTTAAATTTTCCTCCTAGCCATTTTATTTTCCCTAATTATGTAGATCGCAGGCTTTCTTATAAATTAAAGGAGTTGCCAAGCTCAATTATTTAAAATTTTTATTCTCCCTCTTCCTTGTTTGGCTTTTTTGAGACAGGGTCTCCCTATGTAACCCAGGCTCGCTTCAAACTCATAGCAATCCTCCAGCCTCAGTTCCTAAGTGCTGGGATTACAGGCATGTGTCATCAAGAGAGCACATGTTTTGCATGTAGCATTTGTTGTGGGATAGTGTTACCACAGACAGGCTCTTGCCTGGGGGCGGAGGTTGCGGTTTCTGAGGTTTCAGAGGTTGCTGACCAGGTGGAGACAGAGCGCCCAGCGTCTGTGGCCATCTAAATGCCTTCTCTGCACACCTGTTTCTTATGTGACCCCTTCCTGTCTGTCTAAGCCTCCTCTGTGAAGGTTCCAGGTATGGGACTCTTGACCTGCTGCTGCTACCTGGCTGACAGCTCTGCCTATGGTTGCTGTCTTGAACTGATGGGTCGCAGAACGTGGTTTCAGCAGCTTGGCTGGACTGGACCACCCTCCAGCTCTGTGAGTTTAGGCAAATTGCTTCCCTTCCTGGACCTCAGTTTACTAAATGACGAAATGAGGATCTGATCCAGACAATCCTAAGGCTGGGTCCCTCTGACAGGCACCGTTAACCAGAGCCTGTGTGATTGACTCCTTAAGGAACTGGCTCCAGGGTAATCCAGCCAGGGGAGGAGGGACATGGCCAGGACACCACAGAAACTTCAAGAGAGAAATGATTTCTTGTGAAAACTCGCAATCTCTGAAGAACACAACAGCAATGGAGAAGTGCTGATGTCAGCAATAGTGGAGTGGAAATTACCTGGTGTCTCGGGAACTCAGGACCATATACAGTTGTGACAGACTGACCTGAAATTCTTGAGGGTTCCAGTTAGTTCCCCACGAATAGAACTACACTGAATTGGCAACCAAATCAGCTTCCCTGAAGGGAAAGGTGGAGTCCGAATGTGTGTGTGGGTGTCAATCTCTTATGTTTTCAAGTATGTGTGTGTGTGATGTGTTTTTCTTCACAGCCCGGGGAGGGAATTGGCAACCTCATTCACAGTTTTCAGATAGGAACTGAAGGTTAGAGAGCCTCCGCCCCCCCAAGTGGGTGGTCAGCTAGTGAGTGGCAGTCAGAGACCTGGAGATAAGTCGCTGACCCTGAAGCTCAGCCTTGCACGCTCAGTCTTGCACCCCCAGCCTGCGAGCAGGAGACAGACAGGGTGTGGAGAGCCAGGGAAAGGCGGCTACCCGTTCCTGACTAGACTACTAACAGGTTGGTTTGCAGATGGCTCAGTGGAAGGAAGTGGAAATCAAAAGTGAAATTTCAAAGCCATCGTAACTACTCGGAAATAAAAATCGAGGAGCTGAATTTCTAGTTAAATAAATGAGTGAAGTTTCACTTTCTTGAAAATGATGTGGCCAATGATGTGACACAGTTTCTGACTGCAAGTCATGAAGCAGGAACAGAACGCCAGTCCTGAAGTAAATCCAGAAGACAGTTTTATGATCAGTGTAGAGAGTTCACTCAGCTCTCCTCCTTGCTGTGCTGGGTGTGGAAGAGGGCCCCTGAAAATAAGCCCAAGTCTTAGAGTTTGTTTCCCTGGAGGACACAGCCTGACTCTCGGGAGCTGACTATCCAAGACAACCAGAAAGAACAGGAGCCCGAATCTTTACAGATGGAGCCACCTGATTATTAGAAAGGCTTTCTTAACAACTTTACTACACGCTGTGTCCCCAAGTAAGCCCCACCCCCCAGCTTTTCACAAAAGCATTCCATACCACTGACATTCCTGTTTCTTCCTGTCTTTACTCTAAGGAGGGTGGGGGAAAGTCCCAGACAGCAGACTCTCAGCCCCAGGGGCTCATTAGGAAACTTAGCTGGGTGTCTAAAGGGACAAACTCCACTTCTGTGGCTCAAACTATAAGTGCAGATGAGCCATCCAGTCCTGCAAACGAAGGCCAGGCCAGTGGCAGCTCCGAATTGCATCCCTTAGCTGGTTGTTTTGTTTTGTTTTGAGTAAAACTGGAAAGCAGGGGGAAGCGAAGGTGATTGGGAGGATGTTGAGCCTCTGGCTTCAGAAGCCAGAGGAACAGCCCCCAGCCACAAGATGACAGGGGTCAGTGAAGGGACCTTCAGTTCTTGGCGCCTGCTGTTTGGGAGAGAATTGTATGCATTTCTTGAGTTCTTCTGACTAGTGGAGGGCAGCATTTGCTGGCCTGGAATTTCTGCCTCCACCTGTGGGCCTTAGATCTCCACCGACAGGGACCCTTTGGAGGAGCGTTTAACATCGGAAAAGGTGACCCGACAGACCCTACTGAGTCTCCACGGGAGAGCAGCCAGCCCTCTGCAGGAGATCCTGGGAGGACTGGCGTAGCTCCTGGTGGCACAGATGTTTTCCAGCCCCATCTTAAATGATTTTCTTAGTCCCTCACACCACTCTTGGGGAAATGAGGTACTTGTTAACAGCCTACCTTTGGGGAGGAAAAAGAAGCCACTGGGGGATAGTCACAACACATACTAAGTGGTCTCCAAATCTTGATTTTTTTTTTTTTCTTCTAGTCCTGGTTTGGGAATTTTATGGATAAAACAGCCCATTTAAACTTACACCTGGATGCAGGCAGTAGCTGAGTGTGTACCCGATATAAAAAGACTAGCAATTCTTTGAACAGAGTTCAGGGGTTCCCTGGGAACTGTTGCTTAGTACCCCGTCATGGTTTCTTTCTGGACTTCCTGTCTGCTTCCACTCACCCTCCAAACTTTTGCTCTGGGATTTTGTTTGTTTGTTTGTTGTTGTTGAGTGAAGTAAAATATTCGGGTATGCAGCGTATAAATTAAGACCATGAGTTCTGAAAAGCCAAGCAAAACGATTCCCCATGCCAGGTACTATCCCATGTTAACATAATCTCAGTTAACTCATGTATAACATGGGACCAGGTTTTACAGCATTGGGCTCTCACAAGGCTCAAAGGAGGTAGATAGGTTTTCCTTTAATGTGAGAGGTTTGCCGAAAGACTTCCTGTCCTCTGGGACTTGACTGACCACTGTAGGCAAATACAATCCTGCTCACTCACTGCTCCTGCTTCGGGAAGGGTGGGTGTCCCAGCTGGGAAAGCAGACGACTTCAGGGTGTTTTTCCAGACTGCTTCTGCCCTTGATTTCCCTTTGGTGACCCTGCGGATTTGCAGGCCTATAGAACGATGAGGCTGTTTGGAACGGCTACTTCATCCCCTCTTTGTTTATTCAGTTGTCCAACTGGTCAGCAGGCATCATGGGCCAGTGCTGAGCCTGGCTCTGGGACAGAGTTTTGGCAGTGGTTTGCTGGCTTGGGGAGTTCTGAGCCAGTTTCCAGATGAAGACTGAGTTCTACAGAGCTGAATGACCTGCTCCTTTGTGACCAGGCCCATCCCAGGTCCCCTCCGCCCCTATTCCAAGCCTCTCTCCTTGTACCTCAGAGTAAACAACACCCCCATAAATCCAGATCTTCTCCCTTTCCCTTGCCCTGAAATCCTTTGCTTTGCCGTCTTCTCGTTAAGAAGGGGCTCCTTGTTCCCAAAGGACCTGAGTTCCCACCATTACCACCCTCTGCCAAGGACTGGGGTGAAGAAACACACCCAGCTTCCTCATTCCCACTCCCAGGCCCAGCTTCCTGCGGGAGAAACTTCCGCCACAGAGTCGCGGAATTCAAGGCCCCAACTTCCTGCTTCTACTTCCACTCACTGGCAGATTTGTCTTGATTTCAGGTGTCTTTCCAGTTTCTTTTTTAAAAAGAGACTAAAAACAGGATTCCAAAAGGTGCTGGTGTTTGGTTTTTAATGTTGTTGTTGTTTTTTGTTTTCTCTTGGGGGACTGAGGCCACATTTGTATACTCTGTATTCCAGGCAAACTAATAGAAGCTTGGAAAGTCAGCCCTCCCAAACTTTTAGTCATCTTTGAGCTGTGTGTTTTAAGAATTTGTTTTACTCACAATGAGGATGGCATGGTAAAACAAACAAACAACTTTTTGGTGGTCTGTTGACGCTAATTAGCGTTGCTTTCCTGAGCATGTGTCTGAGAACATGGGTAACTTAACCTGTGGCTACAGGACTGAATTTAAGTGACCCCTTTCACCAGCAGGGGTTCACTGCTAACAGCTCCTAGGTTAGGGTTGGGACCTCTAGCTGGGACCTAACCCATGCTGGAACGTTGATAGGCTCAGTCTTACAGGGTCCTCTGCAGGTAACCACAGCTGCCGAGGGTTCCAGGATTCCTGAGCGGAACAGCCATGTCAGGTCCAGAAAGCAGCAGTTCACAACGCTCCCCATCTTCCTGCTCTTACATCCTTTTAACCCCATGTTGTTCCCTGAGCCATGAACGTGTGTGTGTGTGTGTGTGTGTGTGTGTGTGTGTGTGTGTGTGAGAGAGAGAGAGAGAGAGAGAGCGCGCACCTGTTTAGAACAGATCGCTTGACAATCACCTCTTCTCAGTACTTTGCCCAGCCTGCGTTAAGTGCTGCAGGAAGAAGCTGGCCAGGGTTGAGGACGGCACTGGTCAGGGGATGCACATAAATACTTAGGAGACGGTTTGACAACATGTCCACTTAGCCAAACAACAGTAATATGTTCTCACTTATTCCCTATAATTTCTCCAGCCATGGGCAAGAGACGGGCATGAAATGAAACAAACCAGAAGCCCGGGGGCTGATGGGACTTTGGGGTGGGCTATACTTTGGCCCTGTTGGATCCCATGCCCCAGGACCCCTGAAGCAGTTTGGGCTTAATTTTTTCTTTCAGCAAAATGATGCTTCAACATCCAGGCCAGGTCTCTGCCTCAGAAGTCAGTGCGTCTGCCATCGTCCCCTGCCTCTCACCTCCTGGATCCCTGGTATTTGAGGATTTTGCTAACCTGACACCCTTTGTCAAGGAAGAGCTGAGGTTCGCCATCCAGAATAAGCACCTGTGCCACCGAATGTCCTCTGCGCTGGAGTCGGTTACCATCAACAACAGACCCCTGGAGATGTCAGTCACGAAGTCGGAGGTGGGTTCCGCCAACACACACCCCTTCTCTCAGCACGCATTTATCACACACACTCCATGTGCCAGCGCACGCAGGAGGCTAGAGCTGGGGATAAGAGTCAGCAAAAGCACTGCCCTTGGGGAGCTTCAATTCTGTTGTGTAAGGATAGTGGGACAGAGCCTAGAACACATGAATGAGCAGGCAGAGTGTGTACCTGTGAATAAGCAGATACAGTGTACCTGTGTGTGTGATCAAGAGGAGCAGGAAGGTCGAGAGAGCGGGGAGAGAGAGAGAGAGAGAGAGAGAGAGAGAGAGAGAGAGAGAGAGAGAGAGAGAGATGGTAAATAAACAGCTGGGGAGGCCCGTACAAAGGGATGACTCGGCAGTTCAGAGCACTTGCTGCTCCTGCAGAGGACACAGGTTCAAATCCCAGGACCCACCTGGTGGCTCACAGTTGTCTGTGACTCCAACATCCTCTTCTGGTCTCTCTGCAGGCAACTGCACAAGTGTGGCTCACATGCATAAATGCAAGTAAACACTCATGCATGCAAAATACAAAATAAATCTCTTTTTAAGAACAACAAAAGGAGGCACAGAGAAGCATGCATGTATGAATGAAAACACGTGCACATACAATAAAACTACATCTTTTTTTTTTTCTTTTTTAAGAAAAGATGTTCAGGCCGGGCGGTGGTGGCGCACGCCTTTAATCCCAGCACTCGGGAGGCAGAGCCAGGCGGATCTCTGTGAGTTCGAGGCCATCCTGGACTACCAAGTGAGTCCCAGGAAAGGCGCAAAGCTCCACAGAGAAACCCTGTCTCGAAAAACCAAAAAAAAAAAAAAAAAGAAAAGATGTTCAGAGACTAGGTAGAGGTGAGGCTGTCATTTTAAATTAGGAGGGCAGGGAAAATGTCACTAGTCATGGCCTTGGAGCTAGGACTTGAGAGGTGTCGTGTGGGAAGGGTACTCCCCAAGGGACCCGCCATGTACAAAGACGAAGGTCTGGGCTAGGCCAGTGCTGAGATGTGGTTGACTTCTGGATCTAACGTGAGGGTAGAGCTGCTGTGGGTGTGGATGGCGTGTGGAAGAGAGCGGGAGTGTCCATTTGCTTCAGGGCTTGGGACTGTAGGAGGCCAGGTGGGGCAAGGGCAGAAATTGTGTCCTCGGAAGGTGTCAATCAGGGAATGCAAGTGTGAGCTGGGGGTCATCAAAGTACGGGTGGTGGGCTGAAGATGTGGGTTTAGTGTGGAGTCTCTGAAGAAGTGGGGTGTGAGGGTGATGAAAATCTCCATCAGGACCAAGGACCAGGAGGTTAGCCCTCCTCTCGCTGGCAGCAATGCTCACAGATTGGGATACCGTGTGTTTGCTCTGGGTTCACACCCACTCCTGCACATGCACTGTTCTGTGTTGAGCAACCTTCCCATAAGACACCTGGAATAGTAGACTTGGTTACTGAGCCGTGGCTGCTGGTGACTTTGCTGCTTCAAGAGCGTCAGAGATGAACTCTTGCACCTCTGTTAGCCTTTCTCGGTTAGGAATGGTTCAGGCTTACTTAAGGTGTGTGACTGCAGCCCTGGGGCACGGGGTGAAGCTGGTGCAAAAGCTGTGCCTTTACAAGGAGGCTGGAGTCACAGCTCAGCAGTGAGTGTAAGGTTTGGGGTTTGATCCCTAGCACCCGGGGTAAAACGAGACTGGGTGATAGTCTTCATGACTTTTTGACATTTGTGGAAAGTCTGAGGGGAACCTGGCTCACAGCATCCAATGAATGGGAACAGGCATTATTTATGATGCTGTTGCCATGGATGATGTTGGGGGTATTAGCTGTGCTCCCAGCTAACTTGGAGGAGGTCAGAGAGAGTACCACAAAACAGTTGCAGGTATCAAGTCCAGTACTGGAGAGTGCCTGGGACATTTTGGGAGATTTTTTTTCCGTAATGATATAGTTTGAAATAACAAGATACAGTAGTAGGAAAAGGGAAGGGAGGCTAGATAGACATGTGGAAGGACAGGGCAGAACAGTTGGAGAGTCTCTGGAGAAGAATAATGAATGTGTGTGCACTGTGTGCATGCCTGGTGCCCGCGGAGGCCAGAAGAGGGTTTTGGGTCCCCTGGAACCAGAGTTAACAGTTGTGAGCCACCATGTGGGTGCTGGGAACCAAACCCAAATTCCCCACAAGAGCAGCAAGTGCTCTTAACCACTGAGCCTTCTCTCTGTGCACCCACCGTGTGTGTGTGCGCGTGCGTGCGTGCGTGCGTGCGTGCGTGCGTGCGTGTGTGTGTGTGTGTGTGTGTGTGTGTGTGGTTTTTATATTTACTGGGTCTGTGGCCCTGAGACATGAAAGACAGAAACTCCTCTTCCATTATTCTCTTGAGCTTTGCTTCTCTAGATTGCGAGGCCTCCATCTCATTCCACAGTCAGTGTCTTCTGGTCCAAAAGGATAGGAAAAGGTCAGGAGTGGGTCAGCCATGGTCCCCTAAAGCTGACAGGGTCTGACATCGGCCAGCCCACCATGGACTTTGGCCTTAAGCCAAAGGGTGGACATCCACGGAGGACCGTACTCCCCAAAGCTGGACAGGGCTCTATTCTCTGAAAGCCACAGTATTGACTCAGAATGAGGCCCAGGACATCGGTGTGATTTGTTGGCTGAATCGACAGGTGGTTCAGTGCACTACCCCCCAGTAGCATCCAGCTGTGGGCTAATACCGTTTTAGTGCCGTTAATGGTCTCAAGTCCCTCTTCTCCAGGAGCTCACAGACTTCATGAGAAGGGTGTGCCCTTGTGCTCCTGGTAAAGACAGAGACGTTAGTTATTTTCCTGTCTGTGACTGAATGGTGACATCTGGGGAAGTGTGTTTGGGCTCACAGTTCAGGGGACAGATACAGTCCATCACACGGGGAAGACATGGCGGCTGGGGAAGTTCCGGGCACAGTGGAGAGCTTATGCACAGTGGTGAGAGCTTGTGCACAGTGGTGAGAGCTTGTGCACAGTGGTGAGAGCTTGTGCAGAGTGGTGAGAGCTTTGTGCACAGTGGTGAGAGCTTGTGCACAGTGGTGAGCGCTTGTGCACAGTGGTGAGAGCTTGTGCACAGTGGTGAGAGCTTGTGCACAGTGGTGAGAGCTTGTGCACAGTGGTGAGCGCTTGTGCACAGTGGTGAGCACTTGTGCACAGTGGTGAGAGCTTGTGCACGTCTTTGTGGTTCAAGAAGCAAAGCTCATATAGAAGTGGATTAATACTACAACCCTCCCCTCCGCCGGCCATGTCTCCCACCCCAAAAGTTTCGTAACTTCTCAAGTCAGCACTACTAACAGGAGAGCGTGGCCAGGGAGTGATCTGGAGGCAATTTCTCTGGCCTCAGAGGAGAGGACACACTTATAATTAGTATCAATAGTTACCAATTTAAAATTGAATTTCTTTCAAAGTCCAAATGCATTTTTAAAGTAGATTAGACTTTAATTTACTAATTTCAAATGTAATTCTATTAATGAATAGAATTTTGATTTTAGATTTTATTATTTATTGTCAAGTGTGTGTGCACGCACGTGTATGTAGGGAGTTCACACAAAAATCTAGACCATGAGGCTGGAGAAATGGATCAGTGGTTAAGAGCACTTGCTGCTCTTCCGGAGGACTGGAGTTCCCAGCACCCCATTCCTAGATCCGGGGGATCCAACGCTCTCTTCTGGCCTCTGAAGGCACCATGAATGCATGTGGTAGATATACACACAGACAAACATAGATTTACAAACATACGCATATGTGATTAAAAACAAACAAGATCCCCAAACCAAAATACCCACAGCCTTGATATTTTGGGTTCCTGGTGGCTTACTGTGTGCCTGTGGGGTTTTATTTATAGACGGCCCCTGAAGAAGATGAGAGGAAAAGGAGGCGGCGGGAAAGAAATAAGATTGCAGCCGCCAAGTGTCGAAACAAGAAAAAAGAGAAGACCGAGTGTCTGCAGAAAGTGAGTATTGGCCAAGCGTCCCCCTGCACGGTGCCTAAACCTGCCCTCATCAGCCTTGTGCCGTTGGCAGAGGGGGTTGTGGGTGGTGCAGAAATGCCAGCTGTGGGCAGAGGAAGGAGCAATGCTGTTAGCATGATGAGGGGACTCTGGATATACAGAGTGAAGATTTGTGGGTTGAAAAACTTCAGCATCCAGGGCTAGCAAGCTGGCTCCAAGGAGCTTGCCATGCAAGCCCAGCAACCTGGGTTCGATACCCAGGAGCCACTGTGGAAGGAGAGGACTGACGACCTCCACATGCATGCTGTGGCACACACTGCTCCATATACCCCCAGCAGTGTCCAGACTTTCAGGTTCACGAGGCTTTGTTCACCAGTTTCACCAAATAGAACAAAACAATGAGACCCTGTGACAGCCACTGACTCTCAAGCAAAGCTCTTCTTACTCTCCAGCTTGCTCTGGTAACCTGGAAGCAGTACTTAGACTGTGTTCCTGCCTGGGTCTCTGTCTTGCTTCCCTTCTCCCTGCTTACCCAGCCCTTTGAGTCCCCTGGCAGGCTGTCACCCCACAAGGAACACGAGGGGTCCACAGCATGGGTTCACAGGCAAGGCAGGTCCCAGAGCCTGGAAGTCTCCGCAGGGCCCATGTCTGCTCCCCCGGGTGTGTGCAGGCCAGCTTCTGGCAGGGACTCGAGCTAGCCTCTGGTCCCGGGATCTCTGCTCCCCTGAGTGTGTACAGGCCAGCTTCTGGCAGGGACTCGAGCTAGCCTCTGGTCCCAGGATCTCTGCTTGTTGCTTTAGGGTCAGTGAAAGCCTGGGAAGCTTTGTGTTTCTGAGTACACCTCTGTGGATATGAGAGTCTTGGTGGGATCAGAAATTCAGAGGAAACACACCACCACCAGTGTGGATTTCTCCCCAGCTCCGCAGACCCTGTGGGGACCAAATGCCCTGGACAGCCGACTGGAGCAACCCTCTCTCAGCCCTCAATACTAAGGCAGCTTCAGTGAGCATGGCAGGCTGGCTCGGCGGTATCTCCAAGCCTCCGCTCGCATGACCCCCAATTTCAGAGGCCTCTCCAGGGCCGATACCACCCCTCACCTAGTTCTGACCTCCCATCTTTGGGGTAGAATGGTTCCCCCAGCAGGCCTCTCCAGCTTGATGAGTCCCATCCATGGTTTCCAGGTGGTTCCTCCTACCTCCCCGATCTTTGGCTCCCTCCATAATGCCTCTGTCCATTGTCCCTCAGGAGTCAGAGAAGCTGGAAAGTGTGAATGCCGAGCTGAAGGCCCAAATTGAGGAGTTGAAAAATGAGAAACAGCACTTAATATACATGCTCAACCTGCACCGGCCCACGTGTATCGTCCGGGCTCAGAATGGGCGGACTCCGGAAGATGAGAGGAATCTCTTTATCCAGCAGATAAAAGAAGGAACATTGCAGAGCTAAGCAGCGGTGGCAGGGGCAACTGGGGAGTCCTTATTGAATCCTCCTTTTCCACCCTAAACCCTGAAGCCATTGGAACACTGGCTTCCTGTGCACTTCGAGAATCTGAGCAGCCCAGAGCCGTGGGGGCAGGAGGGTCAGTGGTGCCTACTGCTTGTCCCATTCTGCCCCGGAGTGAACTGCGGCACAGAGCAAGAGCATCCCTTGTCTCACTAACTCCAGGATTTAGGCCTTACCATCCTGGCCATTCTCAGATGATCTAGCTGGCCCCTGGCCGGGGTCCCATGCAAAGCAGGATGCCCACTAATGGGATTCATGCAGAAGTGTCTGCCTCAGTAGGTGGGGTGGGACCACGACCCCCACTGCAGCTGACACCATCCTTCCTAGGGAATATGGAGCGGGAATGCTCATTATCGAGGTTGTCCAATGGCCAGGGTGTGCTTCTAGAAAATACGCTGCTACGCCCCAGAATGACTGTGCGCTCGCTTCAGGGCCAGGCATTGTGCTGTTTGGGTGTTTGGCTTGCACAGCACTGTCAGGATTTTCCCGGGAGTTTCATCAGAACTGATTTCTGAGAGTTTGGGAGTCTGCCATCATGGACAGTATCCCTCAAAAGCATTCAGGTGGCCACAAAAGCTTCCCTGGCCCAGAGGAGTGAAAGTGGCCTGTTGGCCAGCTGTGCCATTTTGTGTTGACAGAGGACGCCTCCTCTCCCTGTACCCACTGCTGAGGAAGAACCTGGGCACACAGCAGGTCCTTGGCTGCAAACTGTTACAATGTCACAGAAAGAAGGCACAAAGAAAGTCCAACCTCCAAAGGGTAGGACTCTTCCTTCCCACTCAGTGACGTGACGGGGCAGGAGTGAGTTCTAGACTAGACGAGCCAGAGATACTCCATTTCCTTTCCTCATGGCCAGAAACCACAGCCCGTGGAGAAGCGTGTTTGAAGCCAAGTGCAGGACCAGGCTTCTTTCTGCATTGTAGGAGGATAATGGCATTGTTTTTGTTTTTGAGATACGGCCCAGAGCATTTCAGCTGGGAGGCCCCTCCCTCTGGCTACCAGAACTCTGGCTACTGTTAAAATTCTGACGTTTCTGTGAAATCCTCAGAGTATTTAATCTTACTCAATTGTATCATTACAATTTTCTGTGAGAGAAAGTATTATTTATCCCAGTATTCCTAGCCTGTCAACATAATAAATATCAGAATAAGACATGGTACACCTAAGTGTTGTGCCGGTTTCTACTAAGTCTTTTGAAAATAGTGACTCTGCCTCTCTGTTATGGGGTGATTAGCATTGAGTATTTGGGGACGGCTTCCTTTGTTCATGGGGAGAACACTAGGTAGGGGCAGTTGGTTTTTTGTTTTTTTTTTTTTTAATATGTATGGGTGTTTTGCCTGCACGTGTGTCTGTGTACCACATGCATACAGTGCCTGAGGAGGCCGGAAGAGGGCGTTGGATTCCCCTGGAACTGGAGTTGCAGAGGCTCCTGAGCCACCATGTGGGTGCTGGGAGTGGAACCCAGATCCTTTCCAAGAGCACTGACTGCTGCTGACTGCCGATCCATCTCTCCAGTTCAACTTACTTTTAAGTATGTGTGTGCATGTATGTTTGTGTAGGGGGGTGTGCCCATGAGTGCAGTTGCCCATAGAGACCTGGCCCAGACTTCTAACCCTGAGTCTCAGTCTGTTGCTTGATGCTCAGCTTCTCGTCAATAAACCCTGAAACACCACCACATGTGTCCTTCACACCACTGTTTGGCACTGAGATAGTTTCTTTGTTTTGGAGAGAGTCTCCTAGGTAGCCCTAGGTGGCCTGGAACCCCCAGAGTGTTGCCTCTGCCTCCAGAATGCTGGGTGTAAAGGCCTGCTCCATCATGCCTAGCTTAGGATAGATTTTTTTTTATGGAAAATTCAAATAGCTAAATATTTCAGTCATCAGTTTCTCTGAATATATAAATATGCCTAAAACACACGTTTTCAGCTTGAGCCTTTTACAAATTACATGCAGTTTCAAAGGGGACAGCACATGTGTGCACCGGAGCATGCGTTTGGAGGTGAGAGGACAACTTGTGAGAGGAGTCGGATTTCTCCTCCCACCTTGTGGGTCCTGAGAACTGAACTCACTTGCTGAACCATCTCCCTGGCTCAGCTTGAGGCTCTTGAGCTTGCCTCTGCCACAGTGCTCCTCAAACACAAGTGTCCTAGACCTGTTAACATCCAGATGAGCGCCTCACAGCACACCTGTGCATTTCAAATAGCAGGAAAGAACGGGAACGGGGTTGCGGGAGTGGGACAGTTTTGGACACGATGGATAAAGTTGTTCTAAGAAAGATAATCCTAATTTTCTGGAATTTCCTGACCCAGTGATTTCTCCCTCCCTCTCTCCCGTCTTCCTCCCTGTCTCTCTTCCTCACTCCTTCCATTTGCAGTATGGGGATTGAACCTAGGCCTTGCACTTGGTAATCAAGAGCCCCGCACCAAGCCCTCCCAGCCTGCAAGCCAGCAGGGGAGTCTAAGTCTCAATAGACACAGGTTTACCTTCAGTGGCCACGTGCAAAACAAGCTGGAAATAACTGGCCTCTCTGCTACCATTCCTGAACTGTTCTCCAGGCATCTGAACGCAGTCCTTAAGAAAAGTGTATTAACTGGTTTGTGGGGTGGGGCGAGCCACAGCGGGAGTGGAGGTCTGGAGACAATATCTGAGTCAGTTCTTCCAGCATGTGGGACCTGGAGATCAGCTCAGGTCACCAAGCTTGGAGGCAAACCCTTTTCCCGGCTCAGTGGTTCAACGTCTTGCCACACGAGTGTAAGGACCCGAGTTCAGAAGCCAGGTGGACATGGTGGCCTGCCTGTAATTCTAGATTTAAAGGACAGAGACAGGGGCATGCTCAGAACAAGTAGGCTAGCCAGAGCAGCCAGCCATGTGTCACATCTGGGTGTGCCTGAGAAAACCAACCTTGGCCTCCACCTGTGCATGTGTAAACACCACTCACACATGCACGAAAAACTGAAAAAGAGAAAAAAGTCTGTTTCGGTTCACAGTTTAGAAGTGTCAGCCCATGATGGGTTCGTCTTGTTCCTCTGGCCTGTGTGGATGCAGGAAAATCCTGAGAGGGAGTGTGTGGTGGACCAAAATCACTTCAGACCAGGAAGCACAGAGCTTAAGAGGTGAGAGTAGGGTCCCAAGATCTCCCTTAAGTCACATCCTCGGTGACACAGGACCTCCCATAGGGCCCTACCTCCCCACGGCTCAGGGACTCCTGGTGCCATTAGCACAGGGGCTTGGGGGACATTCCATCCAATCCTCAAAAGCATTGCTCCATTCCACAGGTGAGAAAGTAGGGACTCCAAAGCTTGCTCAAAGTCCCTCAATTGATCCAAGATTGACAGCTATGCTTTTTAAAACCAAAAGGTTTCGAACAAGAGTTCTAAGAGTGTATGTGTTATGTGCATGACTGGAAAAACATAAAGCATAATATTTAACATTCAAATGCTTTGAGCACATGCATGGTGCTGTGTAGCCACCACTGACTGGCAACCATAGGGTAGTCACTCCCCAGGTCCCACCTCAGCGCTTGGCATACTACTCAACTGTTCATTTCTTCAGGCTTGCCTGTCCTGGCCTTTTGCATCTGGCTTCTTCACTTAGTAAAGTGTCCAAATCCAGCTGTGTTGAAGTGCGAATCAACATTCCCTTCCTGTTCACGGCTGAGTTATAGTGTACTGGCCGGAGGATCTATATTTTGCTCATCCATCCATCAGTTAATAAACAGGTGTGTGTGCTTTCACAGAGTGATAGACAGCCTTTGTCCTTAAGGGGATGAATGCCTGGAATAAGAGTTCATCAAACCAACTGGGAGAGTCTGGAGTAGGGATCCACGTGACAACAGTTTGGAAATCCCGAGTCTGGCTAACTATGTGGCTATGTGGGTGTGGCCATAGACAGAGTCATGACGACAGATGTAAACAGATTTCCAAAGCTCTCCCCAACAGCAGGGCTGTTGGGGGAGGAGGGGTGCTGGATGGGCTCCTGGAATTTAAGGAGTTCTCTTTTCTACCCCCACCCCTGAGCACAATGTAGAAAAGCAGGAAGAAAAGTCTGGGGTCCTTAAGAGAGTAAATGGTCCCCCACCAAAACAAAACCAAAGGGAAAAACCACTGGGTAATTTTAGCTCCCCACCTCAGCCCACCCATTGTCTAAAGTGGTTCTCCATCACACACACACACACACACACACACACACACACACACACACACACCTTCCCATGATGTAGTAAAAACAAATCAGAATCAGTTTGAAGATATTTGAATGGCCCAAGTTCCCTTGAGAGGCGAAGTCCTAGAGCAGTTTAAAACAAAGGTCTTAGATGTAGTGAGACCTGGATTCAAAGAGTGTAGTTTGTGGGTGTCAGTGATTCATTCAGTTTCTTTACCCTATGAAATGAGAATAGTAACAATAGTGCACGTCAGTGTGAGTAAGCATTAATTTTATCTTAGTAAAGGCCAGAGCCTCCATGAAAGATTACCACCATCCACATTTAATGAGGTACCACAGAAGGATCAAGACCAGAATCCAGGTTATCCAATAAAATGACACCATAAGCGCAGCTCTTTCAAGTCTACCTGTCCCTTGAATTCCCAAAGACTTTGAATCTTTCCAGGTGGGCTGAAGAAAGAAGAACCAGATACAATTTTTCCATGTGAAACCTCTTCATTTAGGCATCCACTTGGAGGCCTGTCCTCTTGAGGGCAGCCGGAGGATGGGACAAAGGGGGATGTGACAGTGACAGGTCACAAAGGGAGAGGGGATAAATATGGTTGTGTAGGGCTTCAGGCCCTAGTGGTCACTTCTCCCACTAGGGCTGCAGTTTGTAGACATTCAGGGGGCTTTCAAAAAAAATCACCGGTGGAGGTTGGCGGGTTTTTAGACCCAGAAGAAAACCTCCCTGGAGTCTACCCTGCATCTCCACACCTTTGGAGAGATTGGGCTTGGGGTCCAGGCACCCAACAGCACCCCTGTCAGTCATCTGTGCTCCCACCCCCAGCCCAGGCCTCTGGGAGGCTCTGAGGCAAACTGGGGGCCTGTGGGGTGGGGCTGAGAGACCTGCTGTAAGTGCCACCTCAGTGACCCAGGAGCTCTGCTGCTTCCTCATCTGCGGAGACCAAGGAAGACGCAGGAACCCACCTTGCCGGCGCACCTTTCTCGACACAAAATGACCTCGAACACTGAGTCTCTGTTACCATATTACACAGCCCAGAGCGGCTCTGGCGTCGGCATGTTCAACACCACCATGGGGAAACTACAACGGCAACTATACAAAGGAGAGTATGATATTTTCAAGTACGCACCAATATTCGAGAGTGACTTCATCCAGATCACCAAACGGGGAGAAGTGATTGACGTGCACAACCGTGTCCGAATGGTGACCGTAGGCATCGCGTGCACCAGCCCCATCCTCCCGCTCCCTGATGTCATGTTACTGGCCCGACCAGCCCCGGGCTATGAAGACTTTCCTGGACGCAGCCAGACCACCAAGAGCAAAAACCGCAAGTCTGCAAAGACCTTGGAGCTCACTAGGCTCCTTCCTTTGAAGTTCGTAAGGATCTCTGTTCACAACCACGAGAAACAACAGCTGCGCCTCAAGTTCGCTACTGGCCGTTCTTGCTACCTGCAGCTGTGTCCTCCTCTTGAGGGCCGGGACGACCTCTTCACCTACTGGGAAAAATTGATCTACCTCCTGAGACCACCTGTGGACAGCAACAGCAGCACCTACGCCATCCCAGCAGAGGACATAGTGTGCATGCCTCTGTTGGATGAGGAAGACAAGTCGAATCCGACAGTGGCAGATCCCCAAGGAAAAGGAGAACCAGACCAGGTCAGCATCAGAAGCCTCCCTATGGTCACAGACATTACTGGGATCAGCTCAGATGCTTTTGCCGGTGGTGAGGGAACCTATCATGACTCTCCAAAACCCACCGCCGTTCCCGGTGTATCCACATCCAAAACAAAATCAAAAGACCTTGCCAAAGAGTCATCGACAGGGATAACAGCAGTCGCAGTGGGTGACCTAGCGGGTGCTTTGAGCTTGGCAGCAACCAGGCCTGTAGGCTCTGGACAGATCAATGCAGCCATAGCAGGGGGCGGGTCCATGGGTACAAGAGGAAGCAAAAGCCGTTTGTCCATTGCAAGTGCTGGCAAGATGTCACCGAAAGGCATGAAGGTTGCCTTGGCAGGGGCGACCAGCAAGTCCCTGGAGTATATTTCCAGTACATCCCCCAGCCTCTCCCGAAAAGAAAGCTTGACTATGGCAATTGCAAGAATAGAACCTACTAGCAAGTCTGATAGAGAAACAGCCACTGATCCAGTAACTCTTGCCTTGATGTTGCCGAGTGAAAGACGCACAACTGGACAGACTAGACAGCAGAAAGCCCCTGAGGCCAACACCGACGTCAGTAAGGAAAGGAGCGAAAGGAGGGAGCGGAGAGCAAAGGACAGGGCTGGCAGCAGGAGTTCCCATCACTCCAGGACAGGAGAAGGTCGCCACAAGACCGCTGGGGACAAGGCGGTTCGGAAAACATCCAGCCACAGATCGACTCTGGATGAGAAGAAGGAGAAAGGGAACCCCAGGGGAAGCAAGCGCAACAGGTCACACAAGGGGGTCAGCCATATCCCCATCATGAAGGAGTCCCGGAGCTCCCACAAATCAGGCAGGACCCTCTCCTCCACCAGCTCGGCCACTACGAGTAAGAGGCCTGGCAGAATTGGCTTGTTTCTGAAGAACATCAGAGCCAACCTGGCTGCCAAAGGCCTGGCGTCACAGCGTGGCCAAGAAGTGGACATCGTGTCCAAGATGGAGACAACCAACGTGGAGGCCATCATAGAGACTGAGAGTGGCCGGGGCCTGGACATCATTGGTTCTGTGACATCCGAGGTCATGGAGACAGTGACCTTCGAGGCTTCTTAAAGTACAACTGAGAGCCCCAAACTGCAAAGGGCCCAGGGCCCAGGGTGAGTCCCTAGAATCCATCCAGCGTTCTCACCGCAGTTGAAATAAAGAACCATCCTGCCTGAGAAGGGCTCTCTGCATTTCCATACCGGAAGTTCAGGAGTGACCTCACAGTGAATTCTGTGACGTCATCATAGACTCCTGGCTGCACCTGGATGAGGATTCCCTCTCCTTGAAGTGGGTGCCCCACAGCCATGACTGTGTTCTCCTTGTCTAATGATAAGGGTCCCGGATCTAGTCAGGGATGGGAGAGAGCATCAGCACTGGTTATTAAGACTGTCTGGACTTAGCAATTCTGCACTTATCTGTCTACCTGAGAGTAACGCACATTTACACTCAGGTATTTCTGTCAGGTGTTTCAAGAGATAGCTATGAGAATATTCCTAGCAAAATGGTCTAATGTCCAAACACTGGAAACAGACCAAATAACAAAGTGAGAATTTATACGATGTATTAGGTGGGATATTCAAGTAATACAACATAGGTAAATTTTACTCATAATGTTGAAAAGGAGCAAATCAGAGAATAGGGTATCATTGCATTTATAGGATAGTTCAAAAACAAGATGAGAAAAAACAAATTCTCAAAGCTCATGTCGGGAAGGCTGTGGGCCTCCAGGGTCAAATCCTCAAAGCTGACTTTGAGTGGAAAGAGAGTGGCCGGGCAAGGGGGTTGAGGGCTTGCTGCTGAGAAAGGAAGCTGGCTTAAGACCTGCCCACACCAACCATTTCCTGCCGCCAAACAAGGCTCTTGACCCCAGTGAGAGGGACCACTGGAGTGAGTCAAGTTATTCTTACGAAAGGAGGGAGCATGCAGATTAGATAGGACCATGGCTGTGAGGAAAACAACCTCAGAATCATTAACCCAGAGTTCCAAGGAGGGCTTCCCCTCCTGCTGGAGCCAAATTAATGGTTTACTCCTAGCCAGCTTGTCCTTCGACAGAAGGGTGTGGAATTTACAAAGATCATACCACATCTCTTTAATTTGAGGATTTCTACCCAGGTGAGTTTGAGTCTGTCAGAAAAAAATAAATAAATAAAACAAACCCTCACTACCAACATTCACATAGCACTCAGCTAAAATGCTCCCTAGCATTCAACCATTCATCCTCTCTTCCATCCTCACAGTCCTCTACCCCACAAATGGCGTGAAGAACATCGTTTTAGAGGACTCATTCTAGGTGCCGAGGGGCATTGCAGAGTGATGCCCTTCAAACCCTGGAAGCATCCGTTTGTAGGAGGGTTCCTGAAGCTGGTGTGGATCTGGGACTCACAGGGAAGGAAAGGAAGCAGGAAGGCCTCTGTAGTAAGGCAGGCCTGAAACCTCAAGGTGCTGTGGAAAGAATTGTATAAGCTGAGGTTGGAGGGCCAGGGGAGAGCTAGGCATCAGTGACCTGGGGAGCTGTGTGAACGTGCAGGCCTTTGGGAATCATTTGAAGGGCAGTGCCTGACCCAAGTAGGATCCCTGTGGCTCCAGGGTAGAGAGTTGAGGAGCAGATGTAGCTAGAGTTTTCCTGCCTGGCCCACGGTCAGGACAAATCTCTCTCACCTGCCAGTCCCACAGCCGCTCAGACCCGACCAAGTAAACACAGAGACTTATATTGTTTACAAACTGTATGGCCGTGGCAGGCTTCTTGCTAACTGTTCTTATATCTTTTTTTTTTTTTGGTTTTTCGAGACAGGGTTTCTCTGTGTAGCTTTGCGCCTTTCCTGGAACTCACTTGGTAGTCCAGGCTGGCCTCGAACTCACAGAGATCCGCCTGGCTCTGCCTCCCGAGTGCTGGGATTAAAGGCGTGCGCCACCACCGCCCAGCTCTGTTCTTATATCTTAAACTAATCCATTTCTATAAATCTATACATGGCTTGTGGCTTACCACATGTTGCTTGTCATCGTGGTGGCTGGCAGTGTCTCTCTCTCAGCCTTCCACTTCCCAGCTTTATTCTCCTCCTTGTCCCGCCTATACTTCCTGCCTGGACACTGGCCAATCAGTGATTTATTTATCGACCAATCAGCAACACACTTGACACACAGACCATCCCACAGCAAGCAGCGGCTATCTGGAGGCCCAGGATCCTTTAGGAAGTCTGGCTAGAGATGCAGAGCCCTCGACCTAGGCAGCTATGGAAAGAGAGGGGCAGAGTCAGGAGACATAGAAGAGGTGAAAAAGGACAATTGTCTGCCTGTCTCAGTCAGGAGGTCATGGTTTGGAACTGCACTCCAATTGCCTAAGGTCAGCAGAATGAAAAATGAGTTTTTTTCCTCCCTTAGGGGCCTGTTGGTCTGTGGAAAGGGCTGCAAGAAGGAAAGAGTGTTAGTGTATAAAACAGCTTAGAGGTCAAAAACAAAAACAAAAACCCATGCAGGACGTTAAAAGGAGTGTGGAGGGAGGGGCTGGGCTTTGGAATCTACATTCCTGAGAGACCAGTGAAGGAATAGGAGCTGGTGAGAAGCTCCATCAGCCACCAAGGATGTGAAGCTGCTCAATGGAGCCCCTTGTGGCCTTATGCTGTTACTGCCCCTTGGGGCTTCTCCTAGGGAGCCAGGGTGGTTGCTTCTGAGTCTCAGTCCTTTCCCTTCGTCCCTCCACAGTTTGCCTAATGCTGATCCCCTGATGATCAGCCTGTCCATCAGGACACCACCTCTGCAGCAGGTCGCCCCAGAAGTGACAGCGGGGAAGCCGGGGAAGAGGGTGTCTTGTCCGTGACGGGAGTAGCTGGAGCACAGCCATTTCCCTGAAGAGATGGACAGAGACTAGGTGGTGTGGGGTGAGGGTCATGTTCCCTCTGCAGCCTGGAAGTCATTGGAGAAGCTGTTGTTGAACGGGTGTGGGTTCACGGGGTCCGTGGGAAGAAGACACACGGAGGATTTTAGCCTTTCCGGCTGCAGGCGGACTGAGACACCTTCCATTAGCCAAGGGCATTTTTATTGTTCTCCAATTTACACTTTTAGCAAGTTGATTTCCATATCCCCAAAACATCCTAACTAGGCCTCCAAAGAGGCAATGCCAAATGCAAATTCTCCATTAAGGAGTATCACAGTGTGCTGGATTTTTCCCAACCAAGTTTTGCATAGGCTTTGTACCCTTGGGAAACTCTCAGGCAAGATTCTCATAGAGGGCAACAGGAAAAACAAAAAGTAACGGAGGAACAAATGTGGGTTAAGGCTAGATGCTAAGTCTCTGGAGCCAAAGCAGGTGTAGCTCGGTGGGAATTCTGCCCACAAGAACTGGTTATGAACACCAGTTACAAGCAAGATGGGAACCATGAAGATGGCCAAACACACACACACACACACACACACACACACACAGATACACATACACACAAACATACAGATAAACACACATGCACACACACACAGAGACATACAGATACATACACAGACACACAGATACACACACAGACACAGATACATACACAGACACAGATACACACACAGACACACAGATACACACACAGACACACAGATACACACACAGATATACATATACAGACACGCAGATACACACACACACAAATACACACATAGACATACAGATACACAGATATACATATACAGACACGCAGATACACACACACACACACACACACAAATACACACATAGACATACAGATACACAGATACACACACACAGACACACAAATACACACACCAGTACAAACCAAGGTGGGATGAGGGTATGGCTCACTGTAGGGCACTTGTCGGGCATGTGCGAGGCCATCCAAAGCATATTGGTGGCTGTCAGTGCAGGTTAGACGGAAGCTTTGGTGTGAAGGGGAAGGCTAGGAGAGAAGGAGGAGCATTCTCTGCAGAGGCCGAGGTGTGACAAATAGAAGGACTTGAGAGACTCCAGTAGATGACAGCAGTAGTTGCATTTCAGGGCACAGGGTATAATGTGCTCGGTGTGAGCCGTGCGGGGAGATGAGATTCACTGGAAGCAAGGTAAGGCTACCCCCTAGGAGAGAGCCCAGAATACACACACCTGGAACCCCGTATCTTCACGACCACAAATATGACCTGTGACCCAGGAGTGAGGGGTGTGCACAGCTGGATTCTCCAGGATCAGAAGGGCACAGGAAGCCCAGGCTCTTTCCTCTGCCAATTTAGAGAGTTTGCTATGTACTGTGGAGGTACATGTCTCCCACACATGCTTCTCCACTGGCACACCAAGGTGATGGTGCTCTTCATCTTGAGGGAACCTAAAGGGCAAGGTCTGTCAGTGACGGCTGCACGAGTCTGTGCCTGGTGTACCATTTCAGGGCTGCAGCATGCTCTACAGAACCACCTCTGTGGACATGCAGACATACAGATGTATGATGCTGACCACGTCACCCCATTCTTTCTCCTACTGACACCACAGTCCCAGAACCTGGGATTAACAATGGTTCAGGAAAAATCCGAGGAAACAACTCATGAGCACTGGGGTCACAGGCGTGTGCCACCTTGGTGAGTTTGTGCTGTGTTGGGTCAAACCCAGGGCTTTGTGCATGATAGTCAACTGAGCCATATACTCAGGCTCATGAAACTAAATGTGTGTGTGTGTGTGTGTGTGTGTGTGTGTGTGTGCGCGCGCGCCTGTCTGAGTTTATGTGCACCACATGCATGCAGGTGACTGTGCAAGTCACAGCACATCAGATGCCCTGGAACTAGAGTTGGAAGTGGTTGTGAGCTGCCCAACATGGGTCCTGAGATCTGAACTGGGGTCACACCTGGCATAACTTACATACACAATACCATGACCTACAGAAGAGGGTAGTTTTGTTGTAATTCCTCAGTGGGCAAAATTAAAAGTTGGCTTTCAGGGATGAAGAGGTGGCTCAGGGCTTAAGAGCACTTGCTGTTCTTCCAGAGGACCTAGCTTTGATTCCCTGCGCCCACATGGCAGCTCATAACCATCTGTAATCCCAGTTCCAGAGGATCCAATGCCCTCTGTAGGAAATGTATGCACATTCAGGCAAACACCCATACACAAAAAATAAAATAAAAATAAAACAATTTTCTTTTAGAAGAGTTGGCTTCCATCTGGATGTAACGGCTTATGTTTACTGAAGCAGATGGATCGCTGCAAGTTCGGGGTCAGCTGGGTGACAAGTTTTGAATCCCCAGGTCCTGGGTTCCTCCACCACTGATGCAATAAGCCACATCAAACCGAATTAATAGACCCAGATTTAATAAACAGGGCGATGCAGAGCAGAGCACTTCCGGGTGGCTCTCAGGAAGGCAGGAGACAGGACACAAGGGCACACATGGCAGATCTATGGGCGAGTCTTAAATAGCTGGTAGGAGTGGCCCCAGGCATGAGGGGTGCGCTGATGGCGAGCTTTCTGGAATGGGGCAGGGTCTGGGGAGAGAGATGGATGGGACTTCCACCAGAACACTGGGTGTAAAGTAAGTTCCAAATCTGCCAGGATTACATGAAACCCTGACTTAAAAATTAACAGAAAAAAGATGACTTCCACATTAATCTGTTTTTGAGGCAGGGTTTCTCCATGTAGCCTTGGCTGACCTGGAACTTGCTCTGTAGACCAGACTACCCTTGAGCTGCTGTGATTAAAGACATGCACTGACATGTGTAGCAATGTCACGTACAGCTTAAGATTGCTTTTGTTACTAATTGAGACAAGGGGGCTTTTAAAAAGAATAAAACTTCCCCTATCACACATCCAGTATCTTTCGTTTTATGAAACAAAAATTTGAACAAACAAAAAACCTACTCCCAAATTTTGTGACTTAAAACAACAATTATTACCTGTGTGTGCTGGTTTCTTCTACATCAGGAATTGGGGCGGGGCACAACCGCACCTTCAGGCAAGCAGCAGGAGTAACAGCTACTAAAGGCAGCCTCCCTCTGCCTCCTCCTGCTCTAAGGACTCTGTAGAGAACACTGTTTATGTCCTACTCCACAGCCCTGTCAAGTAGGCAGTAGCATTCCCATTTTACAGATGAGGAGATGGAGGTTCTGCAAAGTTAGAGCTTACCCAGAGACACCTGTGATGGAGCCAAGATTAAATGTCACAGGAGCCCACACTCAGGCTCCCACTGTGAGCTGAGTATGTGGAGAGACTTCCTCTCCAGAGATCCGACACCACCACAATGCTTGCCTACAGTCAACAGGCAAGAAATACTGTATCTGAAGAGTTCAGGATAGCCTTGCTCACATCCAGGGCCCTGAGGGGAATAGCTAGAAGGGGACTCGGCTAGGATTGATTATTAACAGGAAGGCTTGTGTGTGGCCTCTCCTGACAAGTTGGTCTCTAATGGTTAATTTGGCTTCCTTGAGAACATGTTTCAAGACCACTGAGAAGCTGTTTTTGTGTGTGACTATTTCTTCTGAAACACTCTGTCCTGGAGAAAGGCTCATTGAGGCTTAGGAAGTTGGGCCAGTGAGATGGCTCAGTAGAGGAAGTTGGCCTCACTTTCTGCCAAGCCTGAGGACCTGAGTTTAATCCTCGGAACCCACGTGGTGGAAGGAGAGAACTGACTTTCATAGGCTATCCCTCTGACCTCCACATGTGCTGGGAAAAGGAAAGAAAGAAGAGAGGAAGGAAGGGAGAGAGGAAGGAAGGAAGGAAGGAAGGAAGGAAGGAAGGAAGGGAGGGAGGGAGGGAGGGAGGGAGGAAGGAAGGAAGGAAAGAAGGAAGGAAGGAAGGAAGGGAGAGAGGAAGGAAGGAAGGAAGGAAGGGAGGGAGGGAGGGAGGGAGGGAGAAAGGAAGGAAGGAAGGAAGGAAGGAAGGAAGGAAGGAAGGAAGGAAGGAAGGAAGAAAAATCTCAGGAAGTAAATAAAACTCATAGGCTCTGGAAGTAAACCTCTCGAGTACCTGAAGAATCTCACTGTCCATAAGGCCCTAGCCAGGGTTATCGATGCAGGAACAAGAGTTGGGAAGTGGAGACTCTCAGACCACACCAGCTGCCTGCAGGTTATGCGGGCAGGGAGCTCCAGCCGCTGTGACACATCCTCGGGGCTGTTGGTTTACCTGTAAGTCACTTGTTCACTAAGCTGGGCTTGGGTGAACTAATTTCTTTGGTCTGTTGTCAGTGCCCTATCTGGAGTGAGTCAATGTCTGTGCACATCTCCTCAGAAGGAGTTCCCAACACTGGCCCAGCTCAGTCACCTGGAACAGTGCCCACTACATTTTATTGGCTGTGCTGTTCATAAGTACGTGAAACCCCCACATGGAGACCTGGCTTCTCCACAGGTGTGACCGGCACTCTGACTTGCGGGGAGAGATGGACTCTGCTCCTCTTTGTAGAGAAATGGACAGGTCAGACGGGAAGAGAGAGCACCCTGGATGGTTATATGATTGCCACTCCGGAAAATACCATTTGCTTCATTCCGGGTACCAATCCTCTCGCTGACGCGGTAACTCTGGCCTGGATGAACCTGATCGACCCTGAGGTAATGATAAGGGTCTTCTTGAACTTCCTCTCCCTTTTACTCATTCATCCTTTTATTTTTCTTACTTTTCTCCCTGCCTCTCCACTCTCCCCCCACCCCATCTCCATCCACCCCCTTCCATATCTTCAAACTTTGGTTCTTAGGAAGTTGAGAGATTAATAGGATGCCAAGACCACAGTGCATGGGTCCTGGGAGGGTCTTGACTAAGCCCAGATGTGCTTCCCACAGGTGGAAGCTGTACAGAGGGGCTTTCCCGAGGCCCTTCTTTAGTCAGCACTGGAGTTCTGGCAAGCACAGAAAAGCACAGTGATAGTGGATCTCCAAGGAAGTCCACAACTTCCTTTCCACCTTGACTGCCTGGAACCAAAGCCACTGGCTTCCGCTTTTCATCCGCTACCTCACCACGATAGGATCCTTAGATTCTTGGAACCTGTCCCAGCCCCAGGCTCCAGAGACAGTGGAGGATTGTGTGTGGAGCAAGCGAGGAACAGTTCAAACACCTGGTTCAGCTACCTCGCTCCAAGGACTTAGAGCTTTTACATCAACAACAGCCCATAAAACAGTCTTGGAACCTTCAGGTATCTCGGGATGCTGCACTTGGTTGACGAAGTCTGGTCGAGGGTAAATCTAGGACGATGTAGTTGACAAGGCCTGATTGTACGGTTGGGCCCGAGACAGCACCTGCCAGGATAAAGTCCCGTTTCCTGTGATAACACTTTGTTTTTTTCTTTTTCTTTCTTTTTCTTTTCTTTTTTCTTTTTTTCTTTTTTTGGTTTTTCGAGACAGGGTTTCTCGGTGTAGTTTTGTGCCTGTCCTGGATCTCATTCTGTAGACCAGGTTGGCCTCGAACTCACAGAGATCTGCCAGGCTCTGCCTCCTGAGCGCTGGGATTAAAGGCGTGCACCACCACAGCCTGGCATGTGATAACACTTTGAAACAGGAGGCAGCTAGAGACTTCAATGGGAATCCCAAGCTGGGTCACCTGATGTCTCAGAGGATTCAGCAGCTGGATCTTTTTAGACAGGGTTTCTCTGTGTAGCCCAGGCTATCCTGGAACTTGCTCTGTAGACTAGGCTGGACTTGAACTCAGATCCACCTGGCTCTGCCTCCCAAGTGTTGGGACTAAAGGAGTGTGCCGCCACATCTGGCTACTTGCTTACTTCTGAGATGAGTGTTGTTATGTAGACCTGGCAGTCCTGGAACTCACGGAGAGCCACTTGCCAGTGCCTGTGGAATCTGGGTTAAAGGTGCAGGCCACCACACCCAGCTCAAGCAGTTGCATCTTAAGGGAAAGAGCCAGGGTGTGATGGACACAGGGCTAGAGCACTGGGTGGATGTCTGAGAAGTTAAGTAGTGGAGAAGGACCTGCTAAGAAACTTCTCAGCATTTTTCTCACCTCCCTGGATGCCGCTCTGCAACTCAGAACTAAACAGTCAGACAGGAGTAAGCTGCACAGACGGGCAGCAGCCGTTGGTTAACTGGTGTATTCATTACTTTTCTGTTGCTGTGATGAAAAAAAAAAAAAAAAAAGCATGAGCAAATCTGACTTTTGTAGTCTGCTTTGGCTTACAGTTCCAGTGAACACAAAGCTCACTATTAGCCACGCTGCTTTCTCCCGGCGACAGAAAGACAACTAACACAGAAGTTGGTACCAGAGTCAATGCTCTTCACTTGGTACTGACTTTGGAGGCACAAAAACACAAGAGTTGAGAGGGTCATGGACTGTGGTTTCAGAGAGCCACCGAGGCCAGCAAATGTGGCGGGGACGTCTCTGTATGAGGCCCCAAGAGGGCAGGAGGCCCCGAGAAGCCTTTGCATGAATGAAATGGTGTTGGTGCATGTTAGATTGTATTGGAGACCTCAAGATGTTGGGGATCCCAGAGTCATGAGAAATCTGCCTAGAAGAGCTGCACAAAAGGAGAGAGAGGGAGAGAGAGAGAGAGAGAGAGAGAGAGAGAGAGAGAGAGAGAGATAGATCATAGGCAGCAGTGCAGTACCGGGATGGCAGAGCCAGCTAAACTCTGACATGGACGTGGAGCTAAGGGATTTGGTATTTTCCTCACTGGGTTTCAGCTTTGATCCAGTGTTTCCTCATTATCCCCCAGTTCCTCCCTTTGGAATGTCAGTGTATATTCTGCCCCACTGTATGTTGGAAGTATGTAATTTGTTTTTTGATTTTGGAAGGAGGGGGTCACAATTAGAGATTGCATTGACTCTCAAAAGAGACTTTGGACTTTTACACGGTCTTGAAAATGTTCACAACTATGGGGATTTTTGGAGGTGGACTAAATGCATTTTGTATTATGATGTGGCCATGAGCATATGGAGACCAGGAAGTGAAGTGTGGCTTGAATGAGAACTGTCCCCCATTATCTCAGACAGTTGAAAACTTGTTTCCCCTCACCTAGAACAATCTGTTATTTCACCTTGTACTAAAATATCCTGCTTTCTTACTTTTCCTTTACATTCTGTGTCTTAAGAAGTTTCTCTCCAAGATGGAAGGTTTTAACCTCGGAGAAAACTGCTACACAACTGTTGTGTTACATTTGTTTATGCTGTGGAACATTTGTTTAATGATGTAAAGATGTTACATTCTCTTATATTACATTTGTTTAACTCTGTGAAGCTGTGTTACTGTGCCTGTCTTAAATACCTGATTGGTCTAATAAAGAGCTGAACCACCAATAGTAAGGCAGGAGAAAGGATAGGTGTGGCTGGCAGGCAGAGAGAATAAATAGAAGGAGAACTCTGGGAGGAAGAGAGAAGAGCAAAAGTTTTAGGAGAGGAGGATGCTAGGGGCAAGCCACTGAGCCACACAGCCAGTCACAGGGTAAGAGTGGAAGTAAGATATACAAAAGTAAGAAAAGGAAAAAGCCCAGAGGCAAAAGATAGATGGGATAATTTAAAGTTAAGAAAAGCTAGCAAGAAACAAGCCAAGCTAAGGCCAGGCATTTATAATTAAGAATAATCTTTCATGTATGATTTATTTGGGAGCTGGGTGGCAGGCTCCCCAAAAGAGCAAAAACAACCAACAACACACAACATGTAATCTACCATGGCCTTGAACTTGCTCTGTGTCCAACAATACCCTTGAACTTCTGATCCTTCTGCCTCTACCTCCCCACTTTAGGAGGTCCTGTGAGTTGAACCCAGAGCTTTATGCATACTAGGCAAGCACTCTAGCAAGAACCATTTCCACCCTCCTGAGTATCACTTTGAAAGACACCTTGTTCATTACTAGGACAGAGTCTAGGCCCCAGCAACAACCAAGCCAAATGGTCAAAAACAATCTAATGCCTGTTCAGCAAAAGAAAATAGGAATTGAAAGATATTCATACCCCAATATTAGGTTTCTCCATTGATGCAGTAAGCCAGATCAAGCCGAAATAAAAGTAAAAGACCAGGATTCACTCCATGAATCCTCCAGCTCCCAGAGATGAGGTGGGGGAAGGGAGCAGGAGAGAAATCACATCGCAGGTCTAGAGGAGGGGCTTAAATACCTGTACGCTCAGTCTTGAGCAGCTAGCTTCAGGGCACTGGAGAGGAGCCACTGCAGAACTGGACTTTTGTCAGTTTTTCTGAGAGGGCAGGTTTTGGAGAGAGAGGAGTGGGGCCAATCTGGAGGTTCCGGCCAAACAGAAATGGCTGTTGGTAAACCAGCAAACCAGACCCTCTCATTTTAATCTTGGACTCCCTAAATAATGTCAACTCCTCATTCTCAAGCAGCCATGCAGTGCTTGCCCACAGCTTGCCTCTATGTACCCAACTCATTCCTTTGTAGGTCTCCGGTGTTGCTCATCTTCCGTTCCCCTCCCTGAGAGCTGTCTTATCTCCCTCCTTCCACATCGGCCTCCACCCCACCCCAGCTTTCCCTTTCTTGCACAGACTGTATTCCAGTTCTTTTCCCTTTCCTTGCTCTCTCCCATCCTCTACTCAGATCTGAAGATCGCCATTCACCCCAACTCCTATCTCACTACATTCAACAGCTAGTTCATCACGTGACTCTGATCCTCCTCCTAGGCTCCAGCATGTCAGGATTGATGCTTCAGATCCAAACAATGGAAGATCCTCCCTGGCTGCCTTCCCAGTGGGTCCAGGAAGAGGATCTGTAGGCCACTGATAAAGAAATCTCTCATTGGCAAGTGAAGGCCATGGCCACCTTTATCTGCCACTTCTCCGAGCCACAAAAGCTGGAGCCCATTTACATTGATTCCCTGGCTTACTTAGACACAGAGGCCGAAACTGGGGGCATGCTAATTTATGCAAACTGGATGCAAATCAATGTGACTCTGGATTTACTGGAAATCAGTGGCTCCTCTGCCAGGAAGACTGAGGGAAATTTTGGAATCTACTTCCCAAGAGAAATATAAAAATAGAGTAGCTTTCAGCTAGGGGTGAGGGGTGTGGCTGGAAGTTATTGGAGGAAGGTGCAGAGCGTAGTTTCCGTGTTGGGCTCCAAGCCACTCAACAGCAGAGGAAGTAGAAGTACCAAGCCACCAAGCCTCCCTTCCTGCTTTCTCTCTTAGCTCTGAATTATGAGTCAACTCCAAGTCCTGTCAAGAACTATTCACTCCAGATAGCAGAGTACCTCCACCACCACCACCCTCCCCACAGAGTTACTGCCTCTGTGGAAACAGGAGCTTTTCATTGAGATCCTATTTCCCATGACAACATTCAGGTACTCTGCTTCCCTAACATCTCCTACAGATATGTAGGATCCTTTTGGTGGCTGGTCAAATGATCAGAATGTTCCAGAACCAGGCCAGAGGGACTAGGGGGTCTGGATGTTTCTAGAAGGAAGATCTTAGAGGATAGCTCCAGAGTGGATCTACTCAGTTATGAAAGGGTCAGGGACCTCATTTCCTGAAGCAGAGAGAAAGTAGCTTTCAAGAGATGATGAAATGACTCCAGAAGCCACAGCCTGTCCTTTCCACCCTAAATGGAGATGTATGGAATAACTCATGCTGTGGTTTGGATCTTAAAGCCCACACCACCACACACACACATGCTGATGTGTTTGAACACGCACCCCAAGTGCAAGCAAAGATATGCTTTAGAGAGGAAAAGTGGAGTGGAGAGGATGAGGAAACGAAGGGGAAGAGAACAGAGAGGGACCGCCCACCATGTTGTCCACAGCTACCCTGAGATGCTCTGAGATGCTGAGACTCTGTGAAACATGAAGGAACCTCATTAAAAAAATAAAAAAGGCACACCTGGAGTCTACTATAGGGACACTGAGGCCAGCCTGGCAGCACAGTGAGTGAGAGAGAAAGGAGGGGGGGGAGAGAAAGAAGGACTTGCTTTTCATTGACCACTGTCCTGTGCCTGTCCTGGGAAAGGGGACAGTGTGCATATGGAACTCACTACATCATCTCCAGTCACACTTGGCAGGCTGAGGTAATGAGTTCAAGGCCCACATAACATGACCTGTCTCAAAGTGTGTGTGTGTGTGTGTGTGTGTGTGTGTGTGTGTGTGTGTGTTGCATGTCTGCATGTGTACAGGTGCATGTTTGTATGGGTACAAGTACATATGCAGGCCTAAGATTAATGTCATGAATCATCACTGATTGCTTTTTTTTTACTTTATCCAATAAGGCAAGGTCTCTCAATCAAACCCAGAGCTCACCAATATAGCTAGTCCAGCACTGAAGGAAGTCAGGGCAGGAACTCAAACAGGGCAGGAACCTGGAGGCAGAAACTGAAGCAGAAGTCATGAGAAGTGCTCTTTACTGGCTTGCTCAGCCTGCTTTCTTATAGACTTCAAAACCACCAGACTAGGGATGGCCCCATCCACAATGGGCTAGCCCCTTCCATGTCAATCACTAATTAAGAAAATGCATTTCAGATTTGCCTATAGGCAAATCTTATGGAGTAATTTTCTCAATTGAGAGTCCCTCTTTCTAAATAACTCTATCTTATATCAAGGTGACATAAAAGCTAGCCAAAATAGTTCCTTTTTTCTACATGACTGTAGCTGGAGTCAAGCTAACAAAAAATTAGTCAGCACAGATCCCCTAGACCTGGAGTTACGGTGGTTGTGTGCTGCCTGACATGGGTGCTGGGAACCACATTCAGGTCCTCTGGAAGAGCAACGAATGATCCCTCTTAACTGCTGAGCCATCTCCCCAGCCCTATGGCCTTTTTAAACAGTAGAGTATCTTTAATGTATTCTTTGACAAGTTCATACATGTAAACAATACATCCTGATCATACGCAACTCCCCCCTCACTGCCTCCCGGGATGCCCAACATCTCTGCTTTGCCCCTTTATATCCACTCCTTCCTTTTGTTGTCCAATTAGTGCTGCCTGTTACAATGTTGACAGATCTTGTTGACTCCATTAAGTGCAGGTAGCTACAGCTGCTGTGAGGGTGCCATGGCCATGTCATGTTGTGGAATATTATTTTAACTGGGCAAAGAAGTGTTACATTTGTTTATGCTGCATTTGTTTAATGATGTAAGGATGTGTTGCATTTGTTTCATCTTGCCTGCCTAAGGCACCTGATTGGTCTAATAAAGAGCTGAATGGTCAATAGCTAAGCAGAGAAGGGACAGGCAGGGCTGGCAGGCAGAGAATAAATAGGAGGAGATATCTTATCTAGGCTTGAGAGAAAAGAGGAATGAGAGAAAGAGGAGAAGGAGGAGGAGGAGGAGGAGGAGGAGGAGGAGGAGGAGGAGAGAACAAGGGAGTCACCCGGGGCCAGAAGCCAGACAGACAGAGAGAAGCAGTGAAAGTAAGATACAGAAGTAAGAAAGGTAAGAAGCCCCGAGACAAAAGGTAGATAAAGGCCGGGCGGTGGTGGCGCACGCCTTTAATCCCAGCACTCGGGAGGCAGAGCCAGGCGGATCTCTGTGAGTTCGAGGCCAGCCTGGGCTACCAAGTGAGTTCCAGGAAAGGCGCAAAGCTACACAGAGAAACCCTGTCTCGAAAAACCAAAAAAAAAAAGAAAAAAAAAAAAAAAAGGTAGATAAAGATAAACAGCTTAATTTAAGTTAAAAGAGCTAACCAGAAATGTGCCTAAGCTAGGCTGAGCATTCAAAACTAATAAGTCTCTGTGTCATGATTTAGGACTGGTTGGTGGCCCAAAAGAAAAGGCCTGGTGCAGTGTCATGTCCTGAAGACATCATTTCCTCCCCTCCTCAGCTCTTACATTCTTCCCACCTCTCTTCCATCGTGTTCTCCCAGCCTTAGGGGAAAGGGTTGATACAGATGCCCCATTTAAGAGCTGAACATTAAACAAAAACTTATTCTTAGCACTTGTGATGGCTGTTCTTGGTTGTCAACTTGACTATATCTGGAATGAACTATAATCCAGAAATGGAGGGCACACTTAGGATCAGGATCTTGAGGCAAGAAGACAACATGCCGTTGATCTGGATCTTGAGTTGGAAGGCACGCCTTTAATCTGGACCAGGCCTTCTGCTGCAAGCCTGTGTAAGGAGAATGGAAGAAGGAAGGGTTCATTCTTTGCCTGCTTGCCCTGGCCTTGTCAGCACATCCATTCCTTCACTGGCACCAGACCCTACTTCTTTGGAATTCCAGATGAGGCATCCAGCCTGATATCCCTGTCATTAGGTAACATTTCACTCTTCTGGGCTCTTTGATGGAGTTGAAGACTAAATAGTTATAATTATAGTTTCCCTTAGTTATAATAGATAGTAAATTAGATACAAAACTTTATATTCACCAAGATAGATAATTAAATATTTTCTCTAATTTTGTCAGATGCAAATAGATTGGATATTGTTACTGTAATTCTTAATAACTGTTTTTGTTTTACTATATTAAAGTTAAAATATTTCTTTTTAATTAGACAAAAAAGGGGAAGTGCTGTGGGATGGTCTTTCTGTATTCTCTGAATATATGTAACTAGTGGTTAATAAAGAATCTGTTTTGGTCTATGGTGAGGCAGCTTAGAAGTGGGGAGAATCCAAGCAGAGAGACAGGAGAAGAAGGCAGAGTCAGGGGAACACTGAGAGCCGCTTGAGGAAGCAAGATGTAATGCAACACAGGTAAAGCCATGAGACACGTGGCGATACATAGATGAATAGAAATGGGTTAATTTAAGATGTAAGAGCTAGCTAGTTAGAAGCCTGAGACATAGACCGAATAGTTTGTAATTAATATAAGCCTCTGTGTGTTTACTTGGGACAGAAACTTCTGTCTGCAGAATCTAGTGCCGGGCAGTTTATTGCCAGCATATTTAGACACAGTATAGTTTGGGGAAAACTTCCTGGTGTAATATAAACCTCACTGCACAAGGAGGCAAAATAATCACATCAAAATTCAACTCAAAGTACGTGCCATTTCTTCCAGGGACCATACAGATAGCATAGAGGTTACTTGGGCTTTTAGGTCTCTCTGGTCTTGGTTGTGGGAGTTTGGGGGAGCCCCTGGCTATACAGATAATGTAAGGGTCATTTAGAATACTAGCCACCTCCAGTCCTGGTTGTGGAAGTTTGGTATGGCCTGGCTCCACAGATATTACAGATCACCAGGCTATTAATCACCTTCAACTCCCAGCTTTCTGGATGAAAGAACAGAATTTGTGTCTTTTCCGTTGAAAATACAATCCTGTGTGCTTAACATTCCTGGTTCCTCAGGAGAGCCGTGGGTAACAAGGACAGCTGTGCTCCCAACATGCCTCTGTAACCTTCCTGCTACTGTAGTATCAGGGGTCAGTCACATCTTGCTAGGCAAGGCAGTATTGTGTGGTGCAGGGTTGGCTGAGGGATGCCACTGATGTCTTAGCTGGCACAGCACCTATCACGCCTGGTGCTGAAGCTCCTCTTGTAGATGCAGCCAGCTGCCTCAAGCTCCTCCTGCTGTGACTCCCCCACCAGGATGGGCTGAAACTTGGATCTGTGAGTCAGAATAAACCCCTAAGTTCTCTTTGTCATAGCAATAGGAAGAGAGACTAAGACACACCCAGTGATGATGAACACAGAATCGACGCACTCAATGTCTGAGTACCATAGGCACGCTGACTAACTTCCAATGCCATAACCAACTACGTAGGGTGAGATTTGGTTTCTCACACTTTCACAGGTCTCAAGCCATCACAGTGGAGCATGCATAACAGAGCAGAGTGCTCACCTCACAGAGGCCACAAAAGCAGTGGTGTCAGAAGAACCAGGGCAAGGCACACTCCCCAGGGATGCTTCGCCACCGATTTTCTCTAACCGGGCACTTCCTTCCATAGCTCACCACCTTCCCATAGTCCCCATCCTTATGATCTGGTCACTGGAGATGCTGTCACAGACACATGTGGAAGGGTGCTTTACTAATCTAGATGTCTCCGTCCAATCAAATTGGCCATCAAGATTAATCATGATGCCCATCCACTTCCTCGGCATCGTTCTGGACCACTGCGCCCAGGCTATGGCTTGAAATCCCAATCCTGCCCTGTGGGTGCTGTCAAGCAGGTGCCGAGAAGACAATTCTCCTTTGCCTTAACTCCCATGTCTGTGGTCACCCCAGCACCATACACAGGTGTTAAAGGTCCTGACAGCCTTCCCCAAAGGCATGAGGGGAAAGGCCAACTGAGAACTGTCCGCCTTGCTCTTCCAAGCTCCCTTGAGGGCACGTCCATTGTCGGCAGTGCCACCCACATACCCAGGAGAGCAATAGCAGTTCTCCAAGTGCTCTTTGACGAGACCGGAAGACGTTTCCTTCAGTCCTCCTCAGACTTCAGGTCCACCTCCCAGGATCCACACCCACCACTGTGAGGTTTTGAAGCCTCTCACCTCAGCACAGCCTCCTCAGGCAAGGCTTCTGCCCATGTCCTTTCATTTGACTTACTTTTGTTTTTAAACGATACCCAGGTTTTCTGGAAGCTGTAGGCAGCAAACCGCAGTGGCAAATGAGATGCGCGCATGCCCACGTTCTCCGTAATGCTCACAAGACGCCATGGTAAAGCGACAGGGAGCACGGAGTCTCAGCCTCTGCTTTTGTCACACGGTAATTAATCACGGTGGTTACAGAGAAATTCGACGACTGCCTCCCATCAATGCTGCCCACTCAATCCACAGGCTCTTTCCTTTAAAAAAAAAAGGTTGGGCCGGGCGGTGGTGGCGCATGCCTTTAATCCCAGCACTTGGGAGGCAGAGCCAGGAGGATCTCTGTGAGTTCGAGGCCAGCCTGGGCTACCAAGTGAGTTCTAGGAAAGGCGCAAAGCTACACAGAGAAACCCTGTCTTGAAAAAAAAAAAAAATTTTTTTTAAAGATTTTTATTTCATTTTATTGTATGTGCATTGGTGTTTTGCCATGGTTGTCGGATCCCCTGGAACTGGAGTTACAGACAGCTGTGAACTGTCATGTGGGTGCTGGGAATTGAACACTGATCCTCTGGAAGAGCAGTCAGTGCTCTTAACCTCTGAGCCATCTCTCCAGCCCTAAAAAAAATTTATTAGATTTGTTCTTTCTTTCTTTAATTATTTTATTAGATTTGGATGGGGTGGGGTGCATGTGGAGGTCAAAGGACACTTCAGGAGCTGTTTCTCATCTCACACCACGTAGGTCCCAGGGACTAAACATGGATCGTCAGGATTATAAGCACCTTGACCCACTGGGCCATTTCTCAGGCCCCTTTTTTATTGTTGGCAGTACTGGGGATTGAATGCAACACTTTACCAATGCTGGATAGGCACCGAGCTACGGACCTGTGGCCTCAGCCCTTTACTTTTGAGACATGGCTTCACTGAGTTACACTTTTGGATTCTCCTGCCTTAGCCTCTGGGTAGCTGGGGTGACAGGCTCATACCAGCAGGTCCTGACTCAACACAGGCTTTCCAGGTCCTGCAGAGGAGTCCAGCAGCTTGGCTTATCTGTCTACAGCAACCGACCACTGCTTCCTGTCGAAGGGGAATCTCCCATTATGTGAGGCATTAGTGGATGGCCCGTTGCAGATTAACAAGGCCAAGTCCTGCTTCATTCTGACCCAGCTCTGAGCCTTAGTCAGGGCAAGGAATGCATGTGCCAGACTTCGATTCTGGAAGTACTGAGCAATGCCCAGAGGCACAAGCATTCCTCCGGATGCGAAAGCTAAGCCTGGCTACAAGGTGTTTATTGAACTTCCTGTCTCTCTCCTGCCATTTCCTCCAGTCTCACCCTGTTCCTTCCTTTCAGTACACCCGCCCCTGGTGATCGCCACACGTACTGGTTTTCTTGTTCTGAAAGCATTCTCTGTGGCCAACTGGGACTGTTGGCGACCCACCTCCCAGTAGTTCCCTTTTCTTCTCTTGCTAACAGAACCCCAATTTTTCACTTGTTCACACATTTTCCCTGTGCATACTGACTGGTGAGTCCCATCCCTCAGTCTCATAATTGTTCCAAGATTGGTGTTGTGACCTAGCTGTGGCCAAAGAGATTGGTGAGGAGACTGCTGGAAGCTTCTGGTAAGGTTTTCTTCACAGACTGTGCCCTGCCCTCTTCTTGCTTCAGGGGGAGCTTGGAGCCACATCAGGCATCTTGTTACCAAAAGGAAAACAGTGCAGCTTTGAAGAAAGTCCTGAAAACCAGTGGACATGCCTGGGTCCTCAGAACACCACACACGTTCCAGACTCCCTCCCCCTGACCTGCATCGAGGTGCGAATCACCCTTGTAATCTTGCTCTTTTACACTATTTTGCCATTTGCAGCTAAAATTCCCTGATAAAGTGATTCCCCAAACTGCAGAGTTTTCACAAATAATTAACCCACCCTGTAGGTTCTGCAAGAGTCCTGGGGGATCCTGAAGGCTGGAGCAGATGGAGATGTAGAATAAGGGAGACCCTGGGCCTCCTGAGCGTTCCCCAACCAGGCTCACTTCATAGTGGGGGCAGCAGAGAAGAGAAGCCGTGGGTAGAGCCTGGATCCTGGCCTCTCACATTGAAGACAAAAGGCCAAAATGGGGCAGAGAAGCTTCATTTAGGCTTGGCCAGGGCTGTGGCCAGGGATGACCGAGATACCAAGACCAGAAGACAGGCAAGGTGTGTCCCCAGGACCTTCTGTCAGCACTGCTGGTGTTCTAACCGTGTATACGTGCTTGGACACACATGCTCTGTCGCCTGGCTCCATTCCCAGCCCGGCAATAATCTTGAACTTCTGATCCTTCTGCCTCCACCTCCTAAGTGCTGAGATTACAGATATGAGCCACTGCGATCACTTTACCCATGTAAATCATAAACCCAGGGCTTCCTGCAGGCTAGGTAAGCACTCTGAGTGCTCAGCCGCCTCCTTAGACTTAAAAAAGAAAGAGACAATGTAGCTCTAGTTGGCAGTGAATTTCTATGTAGATGGGGATGGCTTTGAATGCTCATGTACCACATGTGGCCCCTCTTTATACTTTTTAAAATGTTTTTTCTTTTTTTTTTTGTGATCCTTTCAAGAGGGCTAAAATTGAGAGGAATCAGAAGTCACTGGTGGAAAGAGACATGTGTTCTCTCTCTCTCTCTCTCTCTCTCTCTCTCTCTCTCTCTCTCTCTCTCTCTCATAAGTCCACCCTGCTGATTAAGCATGCACTGGAGAGCCAGAGGGCTGTGAGGACAGTTAAGTCCCTTCCAGGAAGAGAAGCCGGCTGAGGGACAGGGCTGGGAAGAGGGCACCAGGCGTGGTCTGTCCTGTGTAGGATCTAACACCAGGTGAGAGGTAGGTTATTTTGGTAGTAGCCAACAACTAGTCACATGATCCAAAAGCCAAATCTGGTGGTCCCTGTGGAGAGACTGAAGATCGAGGGACTTGTATCAGAGAAAAATATGATATAACATGGGATGGCAGGGTCTTGGTAGAAGACAAAGGTTTGGGTCATAGAAGTTTTCTGTTGTTATCTGGTGAGAAGAGGGGCATGGAGAGCTCCAGAGGTGGAGCGGGAAGGGCCACAGAGGTGGAGCGGGAAGGGCCACAGA
Source organism: Peromyscus eremicus (assembly GCF_949786415.1). Taxonomy (NCBI): domain Eukaryota; kingdom Metazoa; phylum Chordata; class Mammalia; order Rodentia; family Cricetidae; genus Peromyscus; species Peromyscus eremicus. Next base: position 4,325,007 of record NC_081431.1, read on the forward strand.
GGTGGAGCGGGAAGGGGTTATAGAGGTGGAGCGGGAAGGGGTTACAGGGGTGGAGTGGGAAGGGGCTACAGGGGTGGAGCAGGAAGGGGCTACAGGGGTGGAGTGGGAAGGGGCTACAGGGGTGGAGCAGGAAGGGGCTACAGGGGTGGAATGGGAAGGGGCTACAGGGGTGGAGCGGGAAGGGGCTACAGGGGTGGAGTGGGAAGGGGTTACAGAGGTGCAGCGGTGAGAGGCTGCAGGGGTGGAGTGGGAAGGGGCTACAGGGGTGGAGTGGGAAGGGGCCACAGAGGTGGAGCGGGAAGGGGTTACAGAGGTGGAGCGGGAAGGGGTTACAGAGGTGGAGCAGGAAGGGGTTACAGGGGTGAAGCAGGAAAGGGCTACAGAGGTGGAGTGGGAAGGGGCTACAGGGGTGGAGCGGGAAGGGGGTACAGAGGTGGAGTGGGAAGGGGCTACAGGGGTGGAGCGGGAAGGGGGTACAGAGGTGGAGTGGGAAGGGGTTACAGGGGTGGAGCGGGAAGGGGCTACAGGGGTGGAGCGGGAAGGGGTTACAGAGGTGGAGCGGGAAGGGGTTACAGGGGTGAAGCAGGAAAGTGCTACAGAGGTGGAGTGGGAAGGGGCTACAGGGGTGGAGCGGGAAGGGGGTACAGAGGTGGAGTGGGAAGGGGCTACAGGGGTGGAGCGGGAAGGGGCTACAGGGGTGGAGCGGGAAGGGGTTACAGAGGTGGAGCAGGAAGGGGCTACAGGGGTGGAGTGGGAAGGGGCTACAGGGGTGGAGTGGGAAGGGGCTACAGGGGTGGAGTGGGAAGGGGGTACAGAGGGCAGAGGAAGAGAGCCAGCCAAGGACACAGCCCCAGAAGCCTTTGTCATCTTCCCGTCCTTACCTGTATCCACCAACCCCTGACTGACCCTGGACTTCTCTACTCTTCACATCTAACAAAAAATAAACCCAGCACCCGTGACATGGCTCAGAATAAAGGCACTTGCCACCAAGCCTGACAACCTGAGTTCAATCCCCATGTGCCACATCACACGGCTAAGGAGAGAACCAGTTCCCACGTACTGTCCTCTGACCTCCACAGGGGCCATGGCGTGCTGGCACGTTCCAGTGCACACACAGATATAAGAGGAGACTCCAACTGGGTGTGGTACCTTGCCTCTGCAGGTGAACTCTGACTGGCCCCCTCTGATATCCCAGACTGGCGCCTCCTCCTGCTACTCCATCTATACCCCTGTAGGAGCTACTCAGGCCCAGCCGGCCTCTCCCACCACCCGAGGAGGTAGAAGACTGAAAGGCTCACGGAGAGTGTTACCATTCCCTGTCCCTGCGGCTGGAGGGACAAGGAGGGAGGGGAGGATACAAGGGCAGGGTAGCGTGGGAGTGGGACACATGCCTTTAGCCCTCCGCTCCAAGTCCCCTCACTCCTGACTGGGATTCCTAAAGCCTAGCACACCACACATCACCTACAGTTACACAAGGGAAACTCAGGATTCTTGGTTTTGACACAGGGAAGAATTTCAGGACCAGCCAGTGTGGAGCACAGCTGGTATTAAAAGAGATTTTAAAACAGATTTCAAGCAGGACAGTTAAGCGCGAGAAGGTGCCTGGGAAGAGGGTCTGACACAACCAAGGGTGTGAATGTGGGCAGCTCAAGGGTCCCGACTGTCTTCACCATAGCCATCTACACCCTTCTGGTGGGGTTTGAAACTGTTCTTGACAGAGGGTTACTAAAAAGCCTAAGGGAGACCACAGGGTGGATCCTAAGGGCACCAGACAGGTTTACAGCAGACTAAGGGCTAAATCAGAGGGAAGCCAGACAGAAAACAAAGTCAATGATCCATCTGAGACTCAAAGAAAACGTCTGGGGCTGGAGAGATGGCTCAGCGGTTAAGAGCACTGGCTGCTTTTCCAGAGGTTCTGGGTTCAAGTCCCAGCACCCACATGGCAGCTCACAACTGTCTATAACTCCTGTTGCAGGAGATCCAACACCCTCACACAGACATACATGCAGGCAAAACACCAATGTACATAAAATACAAATAAGTAAATTATTTTTTAAAAAATGGGAGAAAGATGAAGCCTTACCTACATTCATATGCATTCAGGCCTTAAGACTGGTTCAGTGATATTCTAACATAAAATATCTACAATGAAAGGATATTATCTGTGTGTCCGAGGCCACCTTCAAGCTAATCATGCCTGCATTCTGGTCTCTCAGCCAGCCAGAGGCTTCAGCCAGGCTCTGGGGTCAGGGACGACTCCTTCCCACAGCCCCATAACTCTGTCTTTCTATGCTGCTTCAAAATAACTTCAACTGAGACGTACCCTGAGTAAACCACTCACCTCTCTGAAAGCCCAGGGATCTGTGTGCATATCACAAGACGGTTTCTGGCATTGACTCACACGGTCAAGGCAGCTCAGTGTCGCATGTGGGCAAGATGGAGAGAGGCCGGGCAGTGGACCTCTGTTGAGCTGCGGCCTTCACGTGACTGCAGTGGGTGAGCAGCCCACTCTGTCCTCCTTAGCCCTTTAATGTGTACTTGATGCTGGGGAATGACGATGAACACTGGTTGAAGATGGAGTATGTGCTGGTTATTTCTTTTCAAAGTTTGATCCCTGAGCAGACTGCCTCCTAATCTCCTGAGGTGCAAATTAGTCATGCAGACCTCAGGTCCATTACAGACATCCTGATTCAGGATGTCAGGGAGGGGCCCGGAGGGATTTAATCAGCGACACACAGTCAAACCTCTGTGCTGAGGAATTCACCTGAGAAATCTCATGAACTTGAACTGGTGAGATGGCCGGCTGGTAAAAGTGCCTGCTACCAAGCCAGACGATGTACGTTCGACACCCAGGACTTGTGTGGTGAAAGGAGGGGACCGACCCTTCCAAGTTGTCCTCTGGTTCAATACGGCATGGATGAGCACATGTGTGTTATAGATATGTTAAAGCAAAAACAGAGAGAAAGAAATCACACATACTCCACGAAGGCCTAAGGAGGTGGGAATTAGTGTCCCCAAATTACAGATGAAAGTGTAAGGTGGGGAGAAGTCAGTGGCTGGCCTGGGAAGGAAGTCCAGGGTCTGTGCAACCTCTCCCTGCTGCCCTCACCCCTCCCTGCTGCCCTCACCCCTCCCTGCTGCCCTCACCCCTCCCTGCTGCAGTGCCTACCACATGGGGAACTGACGGGTAGGCAGAAAAGGGTCAGCAAGGGTCACTGTGAGGACCAGGCTTTCTCCTGGGTCAATGGATGTGAAAGCCAGCTTTTGTTTGGATGGGTTTTGTTGTTTTGTTATCATTTTAAATATTTTATTTGGGGGCTGGACAGATGGCTCAGTGGTTAAAAGCACTCGTTGTTCTTGTGGAAAACCCAGGTTTGATCCCCAGGACCCACATGGCGGCTTACAACCACCATAACTTCAGTTTCAGGGGATTGAAGCCTCCTTCCGACCTTCTCAGGTACCAGGTGTGCACATGGTACACAGACATTTATGTAGGCAGAACACTCGTGCACATAAAATAAAATAAATCTGAATTGGAAATCCATCCTTCTTTGACGATTTCATCTGTGTGTAATATAATTTGATGATATTTACCCCTTCATTACCTCCCCCATCGAGATGGGATCACTATGTAGTTCCAGCTTGCCTGAAACTCACTGTGTAGACTGATCTGGAACTCACAGAGCTCCACCTGTCTGTGCCTCCCTGTGCTGGGGTTAAAGGTGTGCGCCAGGCCAGCCTCTTTGTCCTCTCTCCTCCCTCCTGCTGTACTTGGTTTTGTGTTTTTTAAAGATTTCTTTAAAATTTTTTTTAATGTGTCTGAGTGTTTGCCTGGATGTGTATCTGTGTACACGTGCATGCAGAGTCCAGAAGAAGGCGTTAGATCCCCAGAGACTAGAGTTACAGATGGTTGTGAGCCACAATGTGGATGCTGAGAATTGAACCTGGGTTCTCAGCTTCACTAGACCCTGGTTTTGTGTTTTTTTAAAACTATGTAGCTTGTACAGGCTTGGAACTCAGTAGGATCCTCCTGCCTCAGCCTCTGGAGTGTTGAGATTACACAACACCCAGCAACAGCCAGCTCTTTAGACATGGAAAATCTCTAGCTCTGCCACTGTCTCGCTGTTAAAGTGGAAACTGAGAAGGCATCTTGGCCTCTTTGCAAAGGCCTCAGGGTCTCCCTCACCCGTGGAGCACGAGTTCCAGCAGCTTGGACCCGAGGTAACTACTGACTGATGATATCACCAAGGATGTTGCATTCCTAAGACCTGAGGCCTTTTTTTCTAGACTGGGCTTTGCAGTAAACCTGCCACAGGGCCTTACAGTAACACCCTTCAGGGATGAGCGCCCTGAGGCCTAGGCAGGTCAGAGGCCGCGACTCACAGACGGGTCTGGGTTCTGGCTAGCAGCTCTATCCTGTGCGTTGGGAGCAGAGTTCTCAAAGACAAGCCACGTAGCCTGGGGCTGGAGCCCAGCACCCAAGCCACACAGCCTCTGCGCCCCTGGGTGGGCCCAGTGTGCCCGCCGGTGGCCACCAGGTGGCGCTGCGAGGCCAGTGACTCCCTGGTGCAGTCCACGCCTCTTGCGCGGACCCAAGTCTCCGACCTGGAGGCCCGGGTAGCTTGAGGTGGACCGGGCAGAGGCTTGGCAAGCAGTGGGAGGCCTCTGTCCCATTCCCTGCCGACCTCCTCCCTTGACCCAGACCGGCGCAGACCTCAGCCGCAGCTCCAGCCATGGCTCCGGCAGGCCTCGCGGACGCCTGGTGGGCTGCGCCCCTGCTGGACCTCCTTCCTCTTTCCCAGCCGCAGCCTCGGCGTGTGAGTTCGCTCGTAACTCTGCGTGGAGTTGCACAACTCCACGAAAGAAGAAACTCTGCCACAAGGACCGTTCCTATTGGAAACTCAGCCGTCCGCGTTCAAATAGGATGTTAGTAACCAGCAGGCTGAGGATTAGCCCTAGTGCACTTGCCGAGCATGCATGGAGCCCTGGGTTCCCGCCCCTGTACCCCCAAACAAGCAAGCAAATAGGACTAAAGCTGTGAGCCTGCTGTCTTGTAAGTCCTTTCTTTCCCCTCCTGGCGCTTGGTCCTTAGATGGGCCAGAGTGGCTACCCACAAACCTCTCCAGCAATTCTGTTTTCATCTTGCACAGACCAGTGAGCACAAGCGCTTGGTGCCGCTCGCCCTGCTTCCGGGCTGACCGCAGTTCTGAACTGCTGCAACATTTTGTTCCTCTCGCGCCCCTGTGGAGGGGGAGGAGGACATGGACTGAACGGGGAGGAGACAAGCATCGGATTCGGTTTCTATTCAGCACCAGAGAGAGTGCGCCCCTGCAAAGGCAGCCGGCACGGAGTAGAGCCCAGCTTACCGTAGTGTGGACCGCTCACGGCTGCTGTGCAGGGTCCCACAGGGAAACAAGCCCACATGTAGTTGTCGGCATCTGGGATGTTCTGAGGATTTTTTTTTGCCTTCTGCTTTTTCTCTTGTGTGTGTTTGGTGTGTGTGTATGGCGGGGGTGGGGTGGGGTGGGGTGCCTGCGTGTGCTATGTGAGCGCAGATGCACGTGGGTGTGTGGGTGTGCATTGTGGGTGTGCATGTGGGGATGTGTATGTGTGTGTATGGTTGTACATGTGTGTTCGTGGGTGTTATGTGAGTGCAGATGCACGTGGGTGTGTGGGTGTGAAGGTGTGCACGTGTGTGTGCATGTGGGGGTGTGCATGTGTGTGTGTGTGGAGGGGGGGGGCTACATGACTGCAGATGCATGTGGGGGTGTGGATGTGTGTGGAGGCCAGAGACCAAACTCTGCTGTTATCCCTCAGATACCGTCCAAATTTTTTTTTTTTTTTTTTTAAGACAGGGTCTAGCTGGTTTACTGGGTCCCAGTAGTCTGTGCTGACTGGCTGGCCGGCTAGCTCTGGGACCCACCTACCTCCACTTCCACTGAACTAGGATCGGTTTTTAAAGGAAGCTGCCATCTGTCCACTGGACTCTGTCAGAGGGCCGTGCTGCAGCTACTCTCTTAAAAAGCTAACCACATATGCAAATGAGTGTTGGAGGTGTGAGGCCACCTTAGGGTAGAAAGTACCTCTGGTTTGTCTAGTAATGCTGGGGATAGGGTGAGGGGTTGAAGCCTTCACTGAAGCCAGTGCTTTTGACAAAGTGGGGGAGAGTGTGGTCTCAGGCCATAGCTCATCCTTTACTGGTTCAGGTCTTCACTTGAGTCATCCCAGAGTTCCCCTGACCGTCACTGGGAACATTCCAGAGTGTGACATCTTTCAGGAAACAAGCTCAGTTCCTGGAAGCGTCCACAGAGAGCCAGGCTCACCCCCATGTGTCTTTCTTAGAACCCTACCTGCCAGCAGCTGGGATGAATGGCAGAAGTCAAGGGGTAACCCACCAGGGTCTGGAGAAGCCTGCCTCCTGTCTGCCTTTCACAAAGGTCCCTAGATGTCTCTGCTCCCTGGGGACTCATAGTCAAATGAGTAAGGAGTTGAGCCCAGAGACTGGCAGAGAGGTCATAGGACTCCTGGCCTCTCGCTGGCTGAGCCCACTGATCTCCAGGTCTCTATCTAGCCTTTCTGCTTCCCTCCAGGGACCTGGAGAGGGGCACTGAAGCCAGTGAGTACTCTGACTCATTTACTGTGAACTCATCAAGATGAGGTTTGGCAAGAGTCCGTGGGCGTCTTGGGAGAACTCTTGGCTGCCTTCATTTCTTCTTGTAGTGTTTTTCTCTTGAAATAGAAAGTCTGGTTTTACCGAAAAGAGATGGAAAGACCAGAGTACTATTGCATCAGAGCATAAGAAGAAATCAAGAATTTGCCTTTTGTTTCCTACCTTTGTGTATATGTGTAATCATCTGTGTGCATGTTTGTGTTCCTGAGTGTGTGCATGTGTGTATGGAGGCCAGAGGGGGATGTAAGGTGTCTTCCTCAGCCACTTGCTACCTTATGGTCATTATTCTTTTGAGACAAAATCTCTCGCTGAACTCTGAGCTCAGCTATTCTCCTAGACTAGCAGGCCAGCAAGCCCAGGGATCCTGCCTCTGTCTACTGAGTGCTAGCTTTATGGCACATCTGGCTTTTTTTTTCTTCCTTTTTTTAAAGCCTGTATTCTGTGGGATCAAACTCAAGTGTTCCTGCTTGCTCAGGAAGCACCTTTCCAACAGAGCCATCTCCTCAGCCCTATTCTCCGCCAGGATTTGAGGAGAGGGGATTAAACACAAAGGGTGAGAGGTGAGAAAGAAGAATGGGGAATTCACAGCTTGGTGGGGAGAGGTTGAAAACCAATTTTAAAACTACCTTTAGGCAGGGTGTAGTGGTATATGCCTAATCATGGCACTTAGGCAGAGGCAGGTGGACCTCTGTGAGTTTGAGGCCAGCTTGGTCTACACAGATGTTCCAGATCAGCCAAAATAAAATAGCAAGACCCTGGGCAAAAAAACAAACAACAGCAACAACAAAAACCCTACCATTAAGTTTAATTCCTTTATATATTTCATACTGAAAGACTCACATTTTATCTGGTCCCTGTTTGCATTCCACCACTATCAGCTGAAGTCATGTAAATTCTTTGTTTCTTTTTTAAGACAGGGTTTCTCTATGTAGTCCTGACTGTCCTGGAACTCACTTTATAGACCAGGCTGGCCTCAAACTCACAGAGATCTGCCTGCCTCTGTCTCCCAAGTGCTGGGATTAAAGGCATGTGTCACCGCCCTGGTCATGTAAACTCTTAAGTGAGTACCTTGCATCACAGGGTAAACAGGAGTTTGTTTTGTTTATTGTCCGTCCCATCAGTGACTAACTGGGGAGTTCATGTCTGCCAACAATAAGCTATCTATCCAAAAAGCCACAAGAAAACCATCTCACTTCCTTAATTTGCATTTAAACAACATCAGGCATTGCAGTATGGTTTCCATGGAGCAGAACAGTGGTTTACAAACAGAGCTCAGAGCCAAGGCTTGGGAAAGATGGACAAAGAGACAAGCAGGACAGGGCTTCCTCTGGGGGGTAAAAAAGCATACATATTTATATTTTTGGTTCTGAAAGTACCCAGAAAAGTAAACATGAACTTGAAGGACAAGTTTATTTATTTATTTACTCTCTGCCTATTCCAGAAACCTCTAAAGGTTTCATACAACATGCACAATGCAGCAAAATTCTTTTTTTAAGACAAGAAAGTAGCTGGTGTCAGGAGGGTCCCCAGTTTGGAGCCAGCCTGAGCTATATGAGATGTTGTCACACACAAAGAAAGTCCAGTGGAAAATGGAAAGAATGTGTTATGATTAACCTCCTTTGTCAGCGTCGCTGGATTTGAAATCTAGTAGCCTCCCCTCTGGCCGCGTCTAAGGGAGCGTTTCCAGCGAGCTTGACCTGGGGAGGAAAGAGCCTCCCTGGCCAGGCATTCCGTTGTGATGAGAAAAGCAACTGATAACAGAATGTAAAACAGTGGCTGGGAAATCCAGATGTGCTCGGGTAAGATTCACAAGAAAAGCTGGACTGAGAGCAGAGGTTGCAACTGGCAGAAAAGTTCACAGAAGGGTCAAGAGGACATGTTGTTTCTCTTAGAATGCAATGGCGTCCTGGGCAGGGCCCTGAGGTCTTTGCAGATGCACCACGAGTCTTCTGGGAGAGTTACTTGGCTTGCAGCGAGCAGGTGAGCAACCATCTTGCCACCACCGCTGTCCTCCAGACTCAGCAGGAGGAGTCTGTGCCCCATGTGGCCACCTTCAGTCTTTGGCCACACATCCCTCCCACGTGAGACACTCCAGACACCCCCCTTTCAGCCTTTCACAGAAGTTTTGTCAGCTTGACTAGATTGAGGATTGCCTAGGAGATCAGGAGAGCACAACTGGGTACCGGTGGTGAGTTTTCAGAGATCATGAAGACTCTGAGCTAATAAGGGATTCATCGCAGATGGGTTCAATATACAGGGACTTTATTGGAGGTGATATAGAGTAGGAGGTGGGGCCTTACTGAAATAAGAAGGTCACTGGGGGGACGGGGTTTGTCTTAAGGGCTGTATCTCGCCCTGGCTCCTACTGGTAACATTTTCCTTTGCTTCTTGTCTTCCAGGATGTCTAGTTGTTTTTCTATTGTGTGATAAAACACCATGACCAAAGCAACTTATTTGGGCTCACGGTTCCAGAGGGATGAGAGTCTGTACTGTCACGGCAGGGCTGGGCAGCACCAGGCAGGGATGAGTCCTTACTGTACCGTCACGGCAGGGCTGGGCAGCACCAGGCAGGGATGAGAGTCTACTGTCACGGCAAGGCAGGGCAGCACCAGGCAGGGATGAGTCCTTACTGTACCGTCACGGCAGGGCTGGACAGCACCAGGCAGGGATGAGAGTCTACTGTCACGTCAAGGCAGGGCAGCACCAGGCAGGGATGAGTCCTTACTGTACCGTCACGGCAGGGCAGGGCAGGGCAGCACCAGGCAGAGGTGGTGGCAGCACAGCCTGAGCGCTCCCATCTCAAACTGCAAACCGAAGAGAGTGAGCGGTGATGGTGGCAGCTTTGAGCTGTCACAGCCCACCTTCGGAGACACACTTCCCACAGCAAGGTCATACTTCCTAAGCTTCCCCAAGTGGCATCACCAACTAGGGCTAAAGAATCGAAATGCTCCCTCGAAGCATATGAGCGGTGTGAACTTTTCACACACGGTGTGATCTTTTCTTTGCCTAAGCCCTCACTGCTGTGAAGTCCTGCCTATGCGCCTTGGGTCAAGCCACCGTGAACCAAACCTTTCAAACCGAGTCAAATACATCTTTCTTCCTTTTAATTTTCCTCTCAGGTATTTTGCTCAAAGCAATTGCAAGAGTAATGTGTCCACCCCTATCAAAAAAGATCAGTGTAACCTAGCGGTGGAATACTTGATATCGTTAGGGCCCTGAACACTGCAAAAGATTACGTGTGTGTGTGGGGGGGGGGGTGGTGTGGATAGATAGATGATAGATAGATAGATAGATAGATAGATAGATAGATGAATGACAAATAACAAAATTTCACATTCAAGGATCTCTGCTCTCTAGAAAGACTAATGCATATCATGTGAACTCTGTGCTAGGCACTGGTAAGGTCCATGCTCTGATGCCTGGAAGGAGGAGGGTCAGGGAAGGCTGGGGATTGAGGGGGTTTCTGTAGACAGACGCTTTTCTCTGTCCTGCCTGATCCCGAGGCAGCTTATAAAATAATCACTGAGGCTTTATATTAATTACAAGCTGGTTAGTCTATGGCTCGGGCTCATTAATAGCTCTTACATCTTACATGGCCAGTGGCTTACCGGCACCTTCACATCTTGCTTCTTGGGCGACTCGCTGGCTTCTCCTTGACTCCGCCCTCTTCTCCCTATATCTCTGCTTGGATTTCCCGCCTGGCTATATCCTGCCTTGCTATAGGCCAAAGCAGCTTCTTTATTAACCAATGGTAATAAGACATATTCACAGCGTACAGAAAGACATCCCACAGCGGATTTCGAAGATAAATACTTTATTTGCCAGCAGGGAGGCCATCAGACAGACAGCAGATGGCAGGGACCCAGATGCAAGCCAGCACATACAGGCCACCCAGGCAGGCACAAGCACACATACACACAGGCCCCGTGGAGGTAGGCACACAGCCCTGCAGGCCGCCTCAGGCAGAGGCTCCTGACCTCAAAGCCATATTTGTATAGAATCACATAAAAGTAGCATTTTGCCAAAAAGTAGTTATATTACAGATTACATCACTGTTTACTTTTGGGGTCCTCAGACAACTGGTGTCAGTCATTTGGTGCTGACTCGTAGCCCCCCATATGTCCAGTGTCAGCTATGTTTTAGATGATTTATTCTGGATATCTATATCAGTCCCATGTTGTCTAAATATGCTGACCCTCACAAACACGTGTGTTGTGCATGCATGCATGCATGTTGCATGTGTATGTGTGTAATACATATGTGCATGCATGTGTATGTGCACACGTACATGTGTGGTGTGTGTGCAGATGTGTGTCTGTGTATGTGAGCATGCACTCACATACATGTATATTTGAGACTGGGTCTTCTGTTTTTATTTGTGTGTGTGTGTGTGAGAGAGAGAAGGGGAGAGGGGGAGAGAGAGATTTTTTGAGACAGGGTTTCTCTGTGTAACAGTTCTGGCTGTCCTGGAATTCATTCTGTAGACCAGGCTGGCCTCAGACTCAGATCCACCTGCCTCTGCCTCCCGAGTGCTGGGATTACAGGCATGTGCCACCACACCTGTTTATGCAGAGCTGGGGATTGAACCATGCACTCTGTGCATGCTAGGCAAGTTTTCTACCCACTGAGCCATCTCCTTTCCAGTTCTTTACACATAAACTCCTTTTACCACTGTGGTGTGTAAATAAGAACGGCCCCCATAGGCTCACATATTTGAGTGCTCAGTCACCGGGGTGTGGCACTATTTGAGAAGGATTAGGAGGTGTGGCTTGTTGGAGGAGGTGTGTCATTGGGGGTGGGTGTTGAGGTTTCAAAAGCCTGTGCCAGGCCCTTTGTCTCTCTCGGCCTGTTGGTCGGGATGTAGCTCAGCTAAGGCTCCACGTCATTTGTGTCACCAGGTTCCCACCATAATCATGATAAACTGACCCTCTGAAACTGTGATCCAGCCCCCAAATACTTTCTTTTATAAGAGTTGCCTTGGTCATGGTGTCTCTTCACAGCAATGGAACAGTGACTAAGACACCCATCACGACAACTGTATAAGGCTAATATTGAATTTTTTTTATTGTTTTTTGGAGATAGGATCTCTCTGTGTATCCCTGGCTGTCCTGGAACTCACAGAGATCTACCCAGCTCTGCCTCCCGAGGGATGGCATTAAAGATCTGCACTACCATGCCTGGCTTAGTACTTGAATTTAACAGATCAAGACAGGGAAGTGTAGAGAAATTAAGCCACCTGTTCAAGGTGTATGGAGCTGAGATTTGAGTGCAGTTTGGCTCCGTGCTCCATCTGCCCTCCAATGCAGCCTCCTAGTTGCCAGCACGTGACAGCTTCTGGCCAAGGCTGGGAACTTCAACTGTTCCCGAAGCCAAAGCCCCTGTGTTGTACAGGAATGTCCTTCCAGGCAGACCACCACCATCTTCAGGAGTTCTGCTAAGCGCTTGAAAAAGATCATCACAGCTCGGCTTCTTGACTGCCTTCCCTTATAGGAGGGGGGGTGGCAGGTCATGGGACTCTCACTTGAGTATTCAGCACCCCCTGCCCCAGTCGAATGCAGTTCTGCCCTAACTGCAGCGGTCTTACGGGACCGAGCAGAACTGTAGGTGGGGAAGAATGATGGAGGGGAGTTCCATTTGTACAGCGTGGGGATGGCCTCAGTCGGGTGCAGACTTTCCAGTGTGGCTGCTTTGAGTTCGTCTACATATCTGCCCATAACCTCTCACCACTGCTCTGTAAGGAAGCCTAATGTTCCACGGTGAACTTGGTGGAATCGCATCTCAAGTTATTGTCGGGACCTTAGGAGGAAGAAGGGATTTTAGGAACACTCACATCCATAGCCACATCCTGGTTTCTTCTACTGGGAGGCCTCCAGTGACCCGCTGTGCTCGGTCCAGCCACTCACACAAGGAAGATAAGGAAGATCCCAAAGAAAACTCACGTCAGAGAGTGTAGCCAGGAAGTGAAATCTGGATCTGGTTGGTATAAAGTTCAGCTATTCACAACGATGATCATCTGGAGACAGGCACTGTGGGGATTGTCTTATTTATCCCTGACTCTGCCTGAGCAAGGAAGCTCTTGTGGGCCTCACTGTGCCAGGAGGAAGCTGAGGTCCCCAATGCCCAGCTACTAATTCACCTTCACTTCCATCTGGCCTTGCCTGTTTGCACAGAAGTTTCTCGGCAAGCGGTCTCAGGGTCTTCCCTCAGCCAGGGATGTCTGTTTCCCAGCTAACTTCCTACCTCTCTCCTCCAATGACAAAGGCTTCACACAGAATTCTTTGTAAGCTGGACCCTAGGTACACATTCTGACTTCGCAGCTAGGAGTGCATTAGTGACCGGTCTCTTCACTGAAAAGGTAGAAATGAGGAACCAGTCAAAAAGAAAGTCCCTGTTGGTCCTGGTGAACTTCAGAAGTCAACTTGTCACAGCCTAGAGTCATCAGAGGGAGTCTCAAGTGAGAGATTGCCCGGGTCAGCTTGGCCTGTGGGCCACCTCTGGAGGGCTGTCTGGATTGTAGCATGATGGGGAAGGGCCCAGCCTAAGCAGGTGGTGTGGGCTGAGATACCAGCAGAGCCTGAGCCTGGGAGTGAACCAGCCAGCAGTTCCTCCATGCATTCCACTTCAAGCTGCTGCCTAGAGTCTCTGCCTTGACTGTAGCTCGTCAACTGAAGGAACCCTTTCCTCCTCCCTAAGTTGCTTTTAGAATGTTGAATCACAGCCACGGGGGAACCAAACACTCCCCACTCCTAACTTCCCAGACTACACTCGCACAAAGCAGGACCTACCCAGAGACCACAGAGAAGAGTCTCCCAGAGAGTCTAAAACCAGACCAAGCACCTCCTCGTGCAAATGGAGCAGTGCTGTGCCGCCGGCTGCCAGGGTCACTTGTATTCTCTCCGACCCAAATGCAGGCAGGAAAACCTCTTGTTCCAACCTCCCCGATGACCCAGAGGAAACCGAAAAGCTATTTACAGCTTTCAAAGCAGTCTCTTCCCTCCCCCACCACCCTGCCTGTGCCTGCTCCCTTTCCGGGTCCAGGAGCAGTGGCCAGAAGCAGGTACCAGGTACCCTTGCAGGGCTGAGAGATCAGCTACTCAACTCTGTGCAGAAATCACGTCCATCCTGGGGTATGTCCACGTGTGGCCTTGGAAGGCATGACTCTGGGCTTGGTTTGTGAATGGGGGATGTCATTAGTCTAGACAGTGGAGAGCATGACAGTTTAGTGAGGAGGCCAAAGTTTACCTTTGGGCACTCTAGGAGGGACTGGTGTGTGAGCAAATGGGCTTGCTCCCTTTCCTATACGTGTAGATGAGAACACACTGAAGGAGAGATGGAAAGAACTGGTGTGCAAGTGATTCACTTTTTCAGAAATTCAAACTGCCAATGACTGAGGCCTGGGGAAACGGCTCAACAGTAAGAGTGTTTGCTGCTCCAGCGTGAGGACCCGAGTTCAGATCTCAGCACCCAGGGAAAAGCCAGCTGTGTTCCATCCCGGGACCTACATGATGAGAAGAGAGAACCAGCTCCTGCAAATTGTCCTCTGATTCCACTTGCACACTGTGGCACAAATGCATGCCCCTGCCAAGAAACAAACAAGCAAATGAATAAATGTAATAGAGATTTTTAAAAACAAGGTGTTGGACTAGACAGATGGCTCAGCGGTTAAGAGCATTTACCGCTCTTACAGAGGGCCTGGCTTTGGTTCCCAGCACCCATATTACGTGGCTCACAACCACCTGTAACTCCAGTTCCAAGGGATTGGACAACCTCTTCTAGCCTCTGCAGTCACCGGCACACATGTGTTATGCATACATGCAGGCACTCACACATAATAAATCTTAAATACATGTCGCTACACATGCCTGTGACCCCAGCACTATGGGGTATGGGGACGAGGGTCACTAGGTCTTGCTGGCCATCAGCTTAGCTCCAGTTTCAATGAAAGATCTTGTCACAAGAGAGTGAGATAGTGATAGAGCAGGGCACACATCACCCTCCACCGGCTTCCACACACATATGATCTGCACACACATGTTCACATAAGTTAAAAAATACATTTTGTTTTATTTTTTGAGACAGGGTCTCACTATGTAGCTCTTGCTGTCCTGGAACTCACTGTGTAGGCCAAGGCTGACCTTGCCCTGGCTCCCAAGTGCTGGGATTAAAGGTGTGTGCCACCTCCCCTGCCTTTAAAAAGTCTTTAAGCACTAAGAGGAGACACTTCACAGCTGGAGGAACCCCTTTCAAACCTGGGCTTCAGACAGACTCTGCAGTGTGCCTCTATCTCATCCCCAGGCTGTCCAGCTGTGGTTGGTGGTCACTGAAAACTCGGCCTACAGCTCACTGGCTGAGAAAATATAGAAACCTGTGTTTTAAGAACTGAAACTGTCTAGGGACCGGAGAAAGTGATAATCTGGGCTTTTAAGCAGACAGTTCTGAAGGTGGATGGAGGGACAGTGGAGGACAGAGAAGAAGGTATCCTGTATTAGACATGATGAAGGTCGAAATCAGGAGTTGTCAATGAGCATGTGCGGTCTAGAGATGCTAATAAATGGAGGGCTGTGGAGGAGCCAGCAACCGTGAGGAGCTGTTACCGTATGGAAGCCATAGGCCTGAAGGAGCAGAGGATGCGCCGAAGTCAGTGGGAGCTCATCTGTGCTCCAGGAAAAGCTAATGGTCCTAAAAGAACTAAGCTGTGGTCACACCAATGGCTTGGGACAGAAATGCAAGAACAAAAAATGCCCAGACTCCACCCTCCAGTCTCACACTGCTGCCTCCCACAAAGCCAGTCTTTAAAAGTGTGGGTAGAAAAGTGTGGAAAGTGGATCTGGTCAGTGCGGACCTCGGGCAAGTGAGATCAGCCAGTTCACATGCAGAGCATGGGTAACTGGAGTGGTGAAAACACCAAGTCAAAGGTCCTGGGTCCTAAGAGTGTGCGCTGAGTGAGCTGGACCAGGGAACCCGTGGTTCCTTCCCACAGAGGGTCCCATGGTTGTGAGGTACCGGAGCTCACCCTCACTAGGTCCATACTGGGCTCCACCCATGCAGCCAGGGGTGTGTGGAACAAGGTCAGTCTGAGAGGATCCTGGAACTGGCCAGCATCTGGGAGTTAGCCCTGGTGCTCACCTCTTCTAGTGAATCTATAGGATGCGCAGAGTCAACCAGGGACTTTCTCAAACGTTCTTTTTGCCACCGTGAGGTACATTCAAAAAGAAAGAAGAATGTATTCATCTCCAGAGTGCAGAGTCTTCGCAGAGCTATGTGGCTGCAACTCACTGCCCTCCCCTGACACCCCCCCCCCCGCCCCTCACTCAGTTCCTGATAACTAGAGATGAAACTTGAACAGCAAAAAGGAAGTCTCCAGGCTCCTACGGGGCATCAAATCCTGTTTCTAGTTGGTTTCAGTTCTTAAAGACACAGGATTCCATACTTTCTCACCTAATGAGCTGGAGACAGTCTTCAGTGACCGCCAAGCACATCAGCGTGGCCCGGAGGTGAGGTGGAGATATGCTGCAGGGGCTTTTCTTTTTCTGCATCTCCTGCCTTTTCTTTCCTAATCCTCTACAGGGTTCGGATGACTCGGGGGAACCCAAACACTAGTTTTCATTGGAGACGGGAAGGCCCAAGCAGGCACTCTGAGGGGCACTTTCAGAGTGACCTCAGCACGATGCCAGCCTCTTCACAGCCCCGGAGGATCCTGAGAGAATGGCCAGAGGTCTCGCTACCTTCAAAGCGTTTGATCACCAATACAGATTCTGTTCTGGTTTCTGTGGTTGGGATAGGACAGAGCAAAACCAGAAGATGAAGCAAAAAATAAGTGGGGGGAGATGGGCTAGGAGAAGCAAGGGGCCTAAGCTTGAAAGAGGGCTCAGGCAGCACCTGTCACACAAGCATGAAGACCAGAGCTGGGGTCCCCAGAAACTCATGTAAAGTGCCAAGTGGGCTCGGGGGCTCACCTGTCATTCCAGCCCTCAAGTTGGAAATGGATTTACAGAGCAAGCAGGACTACTGTAACTCTCCATAGCAGTGAGCTCTGGGTTCGACTGAGTGTAGCATGAATCTTAACAGGTTGTATTAATAAAAACAAACCTGAAGCCAGGTATTGGGGTGAATGCTGGAAGATCAGAGAAGCAGAACAAGCCACAACTACCTCACCTCGCCAGTTCCTCAGCTGATCCTGTTTCCTCAGACTGGAAGCTTCTGAGTCCTCATTCAGAATGAATCTCAGCTGAACTGCTGCTCAAAAGCCTGAAAGCTTAACCAGCCTAGTTCCTGGTCTTCACGCCTTATATACCTTTCTGCTTTCTGCCATCACTTCCTGGGATGAAAGGCTCACTTCTTGGGATTAAAGGCATGTGTCACCATGCCTGGCTGTTTCCAATGTGGCCTTGAACTCACAGAGATCCAGACGGATTTCTGCCTCTGGAATGCTAGGATTAAAGGCATATGTGCCACCATTTTCTAGCCTTTGTATCTAGTGGCTGTCTGTTCTCTGACCCCAGATAAGTTTATTAGGGTGCACAATATTTTGGAGAACACAATACCACCACAACTGAGAGACCCTGCCTCAGTGAATAAGGTGGAAGAGCAGTGGAGGATAGTTCCAGGCATCAACTTTGGGTCGCCACATGTATGTGCACAAACATGCAAAAGCATGCACACATGCACACACCAGTGTGCACGAAGAACGGAAAAGGGTATTGGGTACACCGAGAAGGAAGAGAGGAAACGTTTCTTCAAGTATTTCCTCGAGGCCCGAGAGGTTCTCTCTCATTGGGGAGACCCCGGAAGAGGAACCTTGAGGACAGTGGGATCTTGTACATCAGGATCCCGACACATGTGTATTTGTTTATCTAATGAGCAATGACAGGCTGTGCCTGACCCACAGAGTCGAGGGTTGGGGAGAACATCTGGTCAGGTCTGTCAGGAACACAGAAGGCTCTGGAGAAAGCAGTAGCTGAGGCTGCCACAAGGATGCCCCCATGTGTCAGGGAAACACAAAGGAGGAAGAAAGACCAGGGCCTGGATTCCCGTGGTGCTTCCCGGACAGCAGAACAGGAGAGGCCCCCAGGGCCTCTCTGCCTCTCAGGGCTGTCACTCAAGCATCCACACACTGCCTGGCTTTCTGGGTACCACTGAGTTCAGGGAACTGAATTATCTTTCAGAGACACTGAGATCATTAGATACTAAAACAGTAACAAAAATGTTAAGAGGCTGAGAGGACTGGTAAAGTGCTTGTCAGGTAAGCGGGAGGGCCTGGGCTGGTCACCAGAAGCCATGTTGGTTTGGTTTGTTTTTAAAGGCAGGCTTAGGGACACATACCTGTAATCCCAACTATACAGAGTTGTAGACAAGTGGACTCCTGGGAGTTCACTGACCAACTGGCCTAGCTCCAGGCCAACGAGAGTCCCTGTCACATAAAACAAGGGGAATGGCTTTTGAAGGTATCCAAGGTTGACCTCTGGCTTACACACACACACACACACACACAAAATAATAACAATACATTTCAGTCTGCTGATGTACTCAGTTTGCAGAGTGCTTGCCTAGCATTTGGGAGGTGAAGGCATAAGTATCAGAAGTTCAAGGTCATTGTCTCTTTTTTTCTTTTTTAAAAGCAGTATTTTTTTCTTTTTTAATTAAAAATGATTTATTTAGGGGCTGGAGAGATGGTTTAGTAGTTAAGAACACTGGCTGCTCTTCCAGAAGACCTGAGTTCAATTCCTAGCACTGATTAATATTTAAAGGACAAACAAATCTTGGCTTTTTATTCTGACATGAAATGGCCAAGTTCTACAATTTGTATTGATTAGAGACAATTACGCAGTGAGGGTGTTAAGAAATTGTGGCCAGTTCTAAAGAGACCACAGAGAGAAGCAGTCAATGCTGCTTCAATTTCCCTCAGATATCTTCCTTAGATTCCTTAGGTCAACCCCTCACATTCTAATGTTCTGTCCCTTGGCCAGGACCACTGATTTGTGTACCTAATTCTTCCATGAGCAGATGATATATAAAGAAGTATTGTGGAAATTACATTAACTATATAAAGATGTGTTACATTTGTTTATGCTTCATTTGTTTATGAAGAGATGTGTTGCTGTTTCACCTTGCCTGCCTAAAGCTCCTGATTGGTCTAATAAAAAGCTGAACAGCCAATAGCTAGGCAGAGAAAGGATAAGTTGGGCTGGTGGGCACAGAGAATAAGTAGGAGGAAAAAAATCTAGGTTCAGGAGAATGAGAGGAGGAGGAGAAAATGAGGGAGAAAAAGAAGAACACACCCAGGACCAAAAGCTAGGCAGCTGCCAGCCAGCCAGACATGAGAAGCAGTGCAAGTAAGATATACAGAAGGAAAGAAAAGTAAAAAAGCCCTGAGGCAAAACATAGACGACAATGAGAAACAGGTTAAGTTATAAGAGCTAGCAAGAAACAAGCCTAAGCTAAGGCCGAGCATTCATAACTAATAATAAGTCTCTGTATCACGATTTGGGAGCTGGTTGGTGATCCAAAAGAAAGCCTGCTACGAAGAAGCTCTAACAATAAGGGCTGAGACAGTGATTGCTGTAAAACAGAACAGCTGTAAGATGAACAAACCACCTTGACTATTCACAGCACTTGCACAGCACTGAAGAGACGTGTGTGCTGTGTGATTGATGGCTGCATTTCCGCTTCTATCATCTACCTGCCGCTTTCATCCTTGTCATCACATGACTGTTCTTAAGCAATTTCATGGCTGACTTATAGGAATTCCTAATTTGCAACAGGAACACTTACCCAGAATTACAGGGACTCCACAGATGACTCGGTGGGTAAGATCACTTGCTGGGCAACCATGATGATGGGAGTTTGAATCTCAACATCACCTAGCTGGGCCTTCTGCATATGCTGGTGCCCAGAACCTCAGCTCCAAGGAGGACAGAGACAGAGCAATGCACGAGCTTGCTGGCTGCTAGCCTAGGGGAGAAAATTTGAGCCCTGGGATCAGTGAGAGACTATAGGAGGTCTCAGGAGTCCAGCTCCTATCTTTCCCACCTTTTCTAGGGTTCTTAGAAGGAGGAGAGAGGGATAAGAAAACATTAGAGAGACCTAGTTGACAAGAAGAAAGAAACACAGGATAGCTCCAGGAGGGCCTGGATCACTACCCAATGGCTCCTTCCATTTATTCAAAAGGACTTTTTATAACGATGCTAAGGGGTGGGGCAAAAAACCTCCCCTTTGCAGGGTCAAAGCACACTGTACAACCAAGTGTAGACCCTTCCAAACACCTGGTAACCATGCCGGTGACCAAATCATCTCCTTATGCAGCCCTGCTGGGTAAAGCAAGCTCAGAGTCTCTGACCCTGAGTAATTTGGGCCTCCATAAGAGACCCTGCCTGGAAGTCCTAGGCAGAGAGTGGTGGTTAGGCTACTTTATGCTTTTTTGCAGGTGTCCACCTAAAGCACCACACCACACCCACTCACACCCACACACACCCACACTCACACCCACACCCAAAACCCCCCCCCCCACACACAATCTTAATAAAGAATTCCAGGAACAACAGGTTGAGTAAATCATCATCAGGAAGGCATGAGACCCCCTCTGGAAAGACTGAGACAGGTGTGAAGGTTTGGGGAGACTGAAGGTAAGAGGGACCCTGCAAGGTGTGTGTGTCCTTCTCTTCCTGGTCTTGTTCCTCCTTGGCATTTGAACAATAATTCATAAATTTATTAATAATTTTATTTTAGTTTTGTTTGTTTGTTTGAACTGAGTCTCACTATATAATCCTAGTTGACCTGGAACTCCCTATATAGACCAGGCTAGCCTGTAAGTCACCGTGATTCATCCACTTCTGCCTCCCAAGTGCAGGGTTCCAAGGCGTGTGCTACCACACCCAGATTATTTTGGTTTTTTAAAATAATTGATTTTCATGAGAAATGGATTAGTAGAATTAAAAAAATGTTAAAGATTAGTACTAGCTAACAGGTCATTCATAAGTCACTGCAGCCATTAAAGAACCATCTAGAACAGCGGTTCTCAACCTGTGGGTGCAACTCCTTTGGGGTCACATATCAGATATTTATATCACGATTCACAACAGTAGCAGAATTACAGTTATGAAGTAGCAACAAAAATAATTTTATGATGGAGGGTCACCACAACATGGGGAACTGTATTGAAGGGCCACAGAGTTAGGGAGGATGAGGACCACCGCTCTAGAGAACATTCACTGGCTTTCCCATTTGTCTTAATATTGTTTGTTTTTGTTTGAGACCTAGTGTCTCGTATCCCAGGCTAACCTCAATCTGCATAGCTGAGGATAACTTTGAGCTAACTCTGAACGACTGATCCTCCTACCTTTACCTCTTCGAGCTAGGATTACAAATGCTTCTGTGCCTGGTTCACGTGATGCTGGGGATTGAACCCATAGCTATGTTCCTGTGACACGAGCAATCTGCTAAATGAGCTACGCATCCCTTCTTCGTTATAATTTCAGACAGGGTCTCACTTTGGAGCCTGGTACTTTTTGTAGCCCAAGCTGGCCTCAAATTTGTGGTGATCTTCCCGACTTGGCTTCCCAAGTGCTGGGGTTGCAAGTGTGCATCTCCACACCGGGCTCTGCTTCTGTCCTTTAAGGGCACTGGCCACCACTGATGCTTCTCACACTGCTTTCTCTCTCCATTTCAAGAGGTACCACCTGGGAAATGGAGCCTGTGGTGTGTTTGTGAGTTTGTGACATTCTGAAAGGGACTTTGGGGCCCTGCTGCTGGTCTAGAGGAAGGATTTGGAGGAGGCTCCATGAAGTCTGGAGATGTTCAGAAGACAGCTCTGCTTTCTGGACCTCACTGCTTAAGAACCTGGAGGGTTGGGCACAGGGCAGAGCATGAAGGCCCTGGACCTGCTCCAGGAGTCTTGACTAACAGAGAGGTAGACAAATAGCTGGTTGTTAAGGGGAATCAGGGACATCCCGAGCACATCTTTGGCCTTTCAGGATGCAAACACTGGACTCTCCCTCACACTTTCCCTCAGGGCTGTGGTCAGAATTCTGAGCCAGTAGTCTTCGGTCTGATCTGTGGTGACATTTCTGGTCTTCTTAAGAATGCTGGACTAGAAAATGTCATGCTAGAACACCCAAAAATGCAGGTGAGTGGTCTCAAGGGACAGGCCTGCCCTGGACTCAGGCTAGGAGCCCATCAAGGAAGTCCCGCTAAACTCACAGTCACTGGCTGCAGACGGACTTTTGGTAGGGGTCACTAACGATGATGGTGAGGGCAACAGGAGCCTGGTAGCCACACTCATCTCCCTTGCCCCAACTGACAGGGGGAACAATTTTAATATATTTTCTAGTAGCTGTGACCAAGTACCTGGCAAGAAGCAACTCAAGGGAGAAAGGTTGACTTTGGCTCAGTTTAAGAAGGGACAGGGGCCTGTTAGACGGCTTAATGGCAAAGGTGTCTGCTGCCAAGCCCGATGACCTGACTTTAATCCCCAGGGCCCACGTGGTAGGAGAGACCTCGCAAGTTATCTTCTGACTTCCGTGTGTGCACAGTAGCATGTATGTACCCTCCTTCCACAAATAAACTAATAAATGCAAGTTTTACATTTTAAAAACAATAAAAGAAAGGCGGTGGGCCACCATGTCGGGGAAGGGATGAGGAGGCCGAGCATCTAGTCATTTCGTCTGCGTCAGGAAGCAGAGATGATCGATGGTGCTCAGCCTTCTTTCTCCATTTTCTTCAGCCTGGGATCTCAGCCCATGGGATCCTGTGGCCACATTTAAGATGGGTCCTCCCACCTCAATTAACCCAATGTAGAAAGCCCCTCACTGACAGGGACAGAGGTTGGTCTCCCGGATGATTCTAGGTCCTGTCAAACTGACAATGTTAGTGTCGTGGTGTGGTTTCTGGATGGGCAGTCCTAAGAAGTGACTGCCTCTCTGCACCAGTGCAGTATTGAGAGTCTGGCCTTGACTGCTCACACTTCAAGCTGTGCTGCATTTCTGAGGGCCCCAGGGGGGCCTCCCCAGGTCCAAAACACTTGAATCACCACAACCTCCCCCACTCCCCTTCTTCCCTCCCCTCCCTCTCTTAAATGCCTTCTTGGGAGGCATAGATGACCCCACCGGGACCTCCTGAGTGTGGCGGGAAGGCAGGCACGTTGGTGAGTATTGGGGCTGCCCCTTTTCTCTTAGCTGTAGCTGGGGCAAAGCCTACAGCCTCCTGTCGGTAAATATGCCCAGGGCGTATTTGAGAAAGACCCCATCATTGCGAAAGAGAAGGGGGTTCAAGTCTTTCATTTTCCTATCCAGTAGAGTCACTGTTCTTAACGAGGTTTCAGGTCAAAACTGGGTCCTAATTCAGCTCTGAAAACCCCGAGCTGTTCAGGGCTAAGCTGGTGCAAAATGCAGCAGGATTTCGGACAGGAAGTTGTGTGGCTGTGTGGGTGTGAGGGGCCAGCTTCCTCCCTCTCTGACACTTTCTATGCTTTGGGGACCTTGCTTAGCAACCTCCCCTCCCCCCAAGCCCAGCCGACCCTCCTGAGGCATCCATCATGCAGATGCCTCTGCTGCAGCAGTGAAGAGGCTGGCTGATTCCCATCTTCAGCCGCTAGTGCTCTGTCCTTCATCTCTCCTAGACGTGAGATCTTGACACCACGCAGGACTTTCACTTCTTCAGAGTGGAGGTAGCTTGGCGAGTGTTTGGCTTTCAGAACATCTGTCCTCTCCTGCTTTCTCAGAGCGGGTTCGATTCCCAGCACCTTGGGCTATCCTTGTCTGGGTTCCCTGCCTACCAAAGCACTGCTTAGGGAGCAGGTGGAGACCACCTGGGCCTCCTCAAATTCAAGCCCAACCTCAGTGAGTACACTGCAGCTAGGAAGGAAGTCTCCAGAGTTCAGAAGCTAACTTGAATACAGTTATTGATGGCAGATAGAGCAATTTACACACTGGAACCAAGTGGGTGGATCTGCGATGTTTATCAAACAATCAACAGAATTTGTAGATTGCTTCTGGGGCTACAAGTCCACCCCTCATAGATGGGCTATCCTCAACCACAGTCCCTGCCAGCATTCTGCTGCCAGAAGAGCATGTCACATTCAGACTCCAGGAATAGGAGCCTGCCCTGACCAGGTGCTGGGCGGGAACCTCGGCCTGACTGTAAGCACCCAACAGGGAGCACTCTTGAACTCTATGCACCCAACAGGGAGCACTCTTGAACTCTATGCACCCAACAAGGAGCACTCTTGAACTCTATGCACCCAACAGGGAGCACTCTTGAACTAGTGACTTCTCTTCTTGTGCCCAAGACCCTCATCTGTAAACTGAAGGGTAGACAAGATGACTTTAACATCTCTTGCACTTAAAAACACACCGTTCTGTGGTTCTCCCAGCAGACATAAACCCTGTCTTCTAACACTAGCCTTCTTAGGCCTCATAAAGGAATTGTGCAACTTTAGACCTCGCACTGGTTAGAGACCAGTGGGGTGGGGTGGGGGTGCCTTCCACGACGGGAGAGACTGCAGGAACAGCCAATATCAAGCCCTTTTCCTAGGAAGGGCCCCAATCAGTCGATTGTCTTTCCTCTTATTGCTTTTCCTTTCTCTCCTACTTTTATTGTTTTTTTGTTTTGTTTTGTTTTGTTTTTTTTGGTTTTTCGAGACAGGGTTTCTACTTTTATTGTTTTAGTGTGTGTATGGTACCTGTGTACATGCGCTTTCATGCATGTAGGGGGCAGAGGGCAGCACTGGATGTCTCCCTCCACTGCTCACCACTCCTCCCCCATTTTTTTCTCCTTTCACTTTCTTCCCTGCCCCCCACACAGTGTTTTCCACTAAACCCGGGACTCACTGATCAAGCCAGACTGCTAGCCTGCTAGCCACTGAGCTCCAGAGACCCACCTGCCTCTCCTCAGCAGTGCTGGGGTCACAGGTGTGCTCCACAGGCACCTGGCTTTTCCCATTCACACAGATGCTGAGGATTGGAACTCAGGTCCCCGGGCTCACACGGCAAGCCCGTCCCTGGCTGCATGATCTCACCAGCACAGCCCCTCTTCCCTTCTCCCTTCTTTGGCATCCACACTTACAACCAAGTCCTTTCCTTTCTGCCCCACTTCTTGTTCCCATCCTTGCCGGGCAGCGGTGGCGCCCGCCTTGAATCCCAGCACTGAGAGGCAGAGGCAGAGGCAGGTGGATCTCTGTGAGTTCGAGGCCAGCCTGGTCTACAGGGCAAGTTCCAGGACAGCCAGGGCTATACAGAGAAACCCTGTCTCAAAAACAAAACAAAGAAAAAAGGAGTCCACACTCCACAACTTGAAGGTCCAAGGAAGATGTAAGGGTGCAGAGACTGCTCTCCTGGGACCTTTCTCACAGCTTTCCTTGGCACTGTTCCGGCATCTCTGCGAGAAGAATATGCACTTGTGGGGAGGCAGTCTATCCGTTGACCCTGCTCTGACTTACAGAATGTGCAAGCTGCCGGGCGGTGGTGGCGCACACCTTTAATCCCAGCACTCGGGAGGCAGGGGCAGGCAGATCTCTGTGAGTTTGAGCCAGCCTGGGCTACAGAGTGAGTTCCAGGAAAGGCGCCAAAGCTACACAGGGAAACCCTGTCTCGAGAAAACAAAAAACAAAACAAAAATGTGCAAGCTGAGCAGTTGGGAGGCCCAACCAGGAAAATTCTCAGGGCTGGAGAGATGGCTTGGCAGTTAAAAGCACTGGCTGTTCTTGCAGAGGACCCAAGTTTGGTTCCCAGAACTCACATAGTGGCTCGCAACTGCCTGTTACTCCCGTTCCAGGGATCCCACACCTTGCTCTGACCTCTGAGGATTCCTGCTATTAACGTGTCACAGTGTTAGTTTCTGGATGTGCACAGACATGCACTCAGACATATACATAAAATAAAAATCATTATTTTTTGAAAAGAAGGAAAGAAAAAAAAAAAACATGCCACCATTGTGGTGTAATCCCAGAGCTTAAAAGGTTACAGCAGGGGGATTTCTGTGAGTTCTGAGCCAGCCTGGCAACAGAGTAAGATCTTGTCTCAAAAAAATAAAAACAATAACAGAATTCTACTGCTGAAATGAGGTAAGCTGAGCCAGATAGGAGGCTGGGTAACACATGAAACAGGTGTGAGTCACAGCCAGCTCACCCACTGGGACCAAACTGGGTCAGAGACTTATTGGAAGCCTTATGCTCTGCCATAGCCAAGGGTGCTTCCCCATCTGCCATGCATGTGGCTGCAGAGGAGCTGAACAGGAGAGGACCTACCTGCAGCAAGATGACATTCCCAGAGACGCAACTCTGTATGCTCTCCATCCCAAGAAGCTGAACAAAGGAAACGTGGTAACTATCTTTATTATCCAAATTCTAGATGAAAGGTCCTGCCTAAGGACAGGACCGGCTAGCTGCCAAAGTGGGGTGAGGAGTGACTCCAACGGGCAGCCTCCCTGTGGGCGGCCTTCTGGATCCACTGCTCTAGGGCAGATGCCCTCAGAGCACACGCTGAGCCCAGGCTGGCCCCAGAGCTCCTAGGAGGGGCACAGCCACAGGTACCCCTTGACACAGGTGTGCAAACCAAGGTTCTGAGCTGGACAAAAGGGGAGCAAGGCGCGATGTCATCGTGGCAGACAGCTGGCCACAGGGTCTGGCCGAAGCTGCACAAAGTTCATGGGGCACAGCAGCGGGCACATCTTCTCATGCTCCTTCAGAGCCTCGCTCAGGTGCAGCAGCTCCTCCTTCAGCTTTGAAATCTCCCTGCGCAGCACGGCATTCTCCTGCTCCAGGCACTCATGCTCCTGTTCAAGAGAGAGGACAGGTAGACGGGTGTGGAGGTGCACGACAGTGGTCCCAGCCTTCGGGCAGCAGAGGTAGGAGGCTCAAGAATGCAAGGCCAGCCTGGGCTATAGGAGAGTCTTCCCATTTGTTTTATTTTGAGACAGGTCTCACTATGTATCCCAGGCTAGTCTGGTACTTACCATGTGTCTCAGGCTAGCTTCACGCTTATGGTCTTCCCGTCTAGCTCCTGTGTACTAGGGTTTCAGATGTGTACCAAGGTGTTGGGTCACCCTCGTGTTTACTGGATTTAGATCTCTGTCTCCCCACAAGAATAAAATGGTCCTAACAGTACAGCTTTCCTTTTTTAATCAATACTCCTGCAGTATAATTTACATGAAACGTGTCTATATTAAGTGTCTGTAATTCAGGGAGTAGTAACAGAACTATACATACACACACCTGTGCTAAGACACAGGACATCCCCATCACTCCAAAGTGGTCCCTCCTACCCATTTCCATCAGCTCTCATCCCAACACTGACCTTCTTTTTGAAGGTCTCTGGTGGGTTCATGGCCACCCCAATACCAAGAATAGTAGCTGACACAGCATGCCTTTGGCTGCATTAATAAATGCATGAATGCATGCCTTTGGCTGCACTAATACGTGCACGGACACATGCTGCCCCTTCCAGCACTCATCTGCTGTTTCTACTGCATCAGGGTGTAGAGGCTCAGAACTGGAGGGGATCAAAGAACTCCTCATCGTCTACTGCATCAGGGTGTAGAGGCTCAGAACTGGAGGGGATTAAAGAACTCCTCATCGTCTCCCCCAAACTGTGGAGGAACTTCTCATACGCAGGGCTAGCTCACACATCCATCTTGGGCTGGGCACCACTTCAAGGGACAGTCCCTGCCATTTCTGAGATACTCTATCCTCTTTGTGGTGATCGAAAACTCCTCCACATCCGCCCACTGAGCGGGCTCTACCTAATGGAGCCACACAGAATGAATTCAGTACCTTGCAACCTCAGTTCTTGAAATGATAGACGACAGCTCATCCCTCCCCCTCAGATGTCCTCCGAGTTCCTTGTGCAGGACTACTAGCCCCTCTGCCCTCCTGGCCGCCATCCCTGGCACACACCCCAAGCTGCCGGACTCAGAGTTGTTACTCTTAAAATGCAGCGTGTGGCTTAGGAGCATGCAGGAGCTGATGCACGGATTGTCCTTCTCCATGCTGGACCTAAGCCACTGGAGACTTCCTGAGTGTGCAGAGAGCCACGCTCCAGGTGCACGAGCTGAGTGTGAGGGACTGAGGACAGGCATCCCCCGGCCACTGAATCCCACTCTTCACTCTGAATCTCCACGGTGTCACTTCATGGATA
This sequence comes from Peromyscus eremicus, assembly GCF_949786415.1. Classification (NCBI taxonomy): domain Eukaryota; kingdom Metazoa; phylum Chordata; class Mammalia; order Rodentia; family Cricetidae; genus Peromyscus; species Peromyscus eremicus. The sequence continues at coordinate 4,352,802 of NC_081431.1, forward strand.
CGTACTGTCACACAGCCTGTGTCATCCGGGCCACTGATAAAGTCTACAGCCCCAGGTACTCTGTAGCTCACCATCATTGGTCCCCTCCGGGCTGAGATGTCATTTCCACTCACGCCTCGCTCGATTTGTTGGTCAGACTGCGACTCAAGCATACCGGGCACTTGCTGTGCTGCAGACCCCACCCCATTCCCCACCACACCTTCTCAATTACTAATCATTTTTAATAAACGTCAGTTAAGAAGTCTGCCTTAGAGCCCCTAAGACACACGCACATCCTTGGCTTGGCCTGTGTGGCTCCCCTCAACCCGACTGCTTTCCTTTTCTCTGTGAGCCTAGCATGGGCTCACCACCTCCAGGAAGGCTTCCCTGATCACAGCACTTATAGGTCTCACATTTCTCATTCTGAGTTCCATTCAGACATACACTATTGGATCTCACTTACATTAAGTAATGTCTCTCCCTAAAGATCGGAGACGCCGAGGCCCAGGAGCTCCAGAGGTCGTCCTCTTCTGAACTAGCGCGTGTGGTCCAACCCGTGTGCTAGCAACCACTCAGCCATGCCATCTGTTTTCTCCTCATCTCTAGAAACCTTTCTCCCTTCCAGGTTACCAAGAGGGACTGCAGGAAGGCCTCTCCAGAATTCTCTCCCCTTCCTGTAGGCTGTCCTGGGACAGGATGATGGCCCTCCTTGCAGCTACCTCTAGTTTCTGTGACCTCTAACCTCTAACCAGCTGGAGTCTCGGCATCCAGATCCAATGCCTTGCACCTGTGCACAAGGCAGATGGCAGAAATGAATAGTTCCAGTGAGCTATTTCACTGGACTTTCAGTTTTCACTGGATTCCATACTCCAAACCGCCTTTCTATAGTCCCTGAGGCTGCAACAAGATGCCCAGAGCTTCTGAGCTTTGTCTCTGGACTCAGGAGGGAGTCTAAGCCTGACTCTACCCTGAGGTGCCACTGTTTCCCCAGACCACTGCTCTGAAAGTCGCCAGAGTCCGTCTGGCAAAGGCCCTCACCTGCCACCTCCAGGGGGGTCTGGTCTCAGAAAGCACCCCCCAGCCTCTTTCCACACATATGCATTGTGTAAAACGATGGATTCCGTCATCATGTGTGCTGTGTACTTTGCTCAAATCTATGCTCCACCCCCATTCTCCTCTGTGCCCCAAGCTTTTCCGCTGGTCCCTTCCTGTTACCCACAGGGACTTTCTTTCCTGGGATTTAAATTTTATTCTTAAGTCAGCTGAGGGACTTTTACTGATCTGGTGGACTAGGAGGGAAAAATAAAAAGAGAAGCAGTAAAAACATCCAGGCAGGACTAATCTTATAAATAAGAGGCCCTGGGAGGGGAGGGGGCGGCCAAAGAACACTAAGTGAGAGCAAAAAGCAAAGAATGTAACCATCTCTCGGTGAGGAGAGAGGACTAGGCCTAACCTAGACCAAAAAGTAAGCAAGAGGGACTATAGTGGACTCAGTGGTGGAGCATTTGACTGAAGATCAAGAGGTCATCGGTTCAAATCCAGACACCGTCTGACATGCTTTCTAGTTCAAAGTCAGTTTGGCTAAGGGAGCATCAGAGGGCACTGTGCTACCCCTAACCCCCCAATTATTTAAGCCACACTCTCAATGCAGAGCCCCCCAAAACATGGGTGAAGGAATGACTACAAACACCAGGTAGGCCTCAAAACTCAAGTGGCTTGAGCTGGGGATGTGACTCAGTTGGTAGAGAGATTTCCTAGCCTGCAAAAAGCTCTAGGTTCAGTCCCCTGTAATCCTAACACTCAGGAGGTAGAGGCAGGAGGGTCAGAAGTTCAAGGTCAACCTCAGCTATGTACCGAGTCTGATTCCAGTCTGGGTTACACAAGTCCCCGTCCCAGAGGAACTTGGTGGGTACCAGGTGCAAGGTAGGAGAGAACTGACTCCTGACACACGCCATGGCACCTACTCGGCACATGCTCACTCAAATGCACATAACGAACATAAAGATGTAATCAAGCAGTAGTCCTCAGCCAGGACATCGGAGTGGTAGGTGGTCTTGCATCCAGTGGGCAAAGCCAGGGATCTTGCTCAACATCCTTCAGGGCCCAGCCCAACCGCCACCCAACACTACAGCAATGAGGCCCAATGCCAACTGTGCTGAGGTTGAGGTTGGGATCCTGGGTCTCAGGGTCAGGGTCATTTGAGGCAGAGGACACACATGAATGGAATAAGTGACATGAAGGACAGGAGAGGCATCAGGAGGACACGGCCACACAGACAGCTAAGCTCTGAAATGCCCAGAGACTTGAGATCCCATCAGTGTCAAGGTCAACTCCAACACTCATGTGTCATCCAGATTTCCCCACAGTAGTTACCAGAACTGAGATCTCAGGACTCTACAGTTGGTCTGTCCCAACCCTTAAACAAAGAGAGTTCCCATCTGAAAAGCAGTGCCATTAGCAAGAACCGTACAAATTAGTGTCATAATCAGTTTCTAAACTGTGTGTGAACTGTCACCAGTAGTGTCTACGACAACCGCATGACAACACTCACCACATCACATTGCCCAACTCATCTGTCAGTTTGTGACATTTAAGGCTCCCGCGGCTGGCATGGCTCCCACCCTCGTCTGACTCAAAATTCTCTCTCAGTCTGACGTCTTTGGGTGCCTGGCCAAACCTGGCCCACTTCTAAGCCAGCTTTCAGTGTGGCACAGCTACCCTGTGGCTTCATCAGGGAATGTAGACTCAGCCTAATGCTGTCCAGAGAGAAATACAGATCAAAGTCCCAGAAGTGTGAACCACTGAGGGTCAGGGACACTTCTTGTTGCAAATATCAGCAACCATGACCTTGAGGGAAATTCTGGAGTCCCTCAGTTTGGCCCCGTCTGTCTTGGGGGATAGGCCACAGGCTTTGATAATGGATAACCAAGAAGAGAGGGAAGCAGCCCAGAAATTCACAAAAGTGGAAGGCCAAGGTATCTTGGGCCCAGGGACAAGTGGAGTGAATGAGAGCCACAGAAGAGAGAAGTGGCCATTTTGAAGTCTTGTTCCAGACTCTCCCTTTTGTGGCATTCATAGAAGAGAAGCACACAACCACAGCTTCTGTAACATTCAGGGTCTGCTCTGCACTTCAGAACTGGGAGAGGGGAGGATAAGGAAGCAGCGCCCGGGTCAGGGGGTCACTCCCCACGCAGTATCAGGCGGTCTCAGCTGCCAAGTGGCTGCTTCCCAAGCCCAGGGCCTGCTTCTCAGCAGGTGTGAAGTTCCCATGATCTACAGCGATGTGCTAACTACTGTGCGCTCCATTCACTGAGTCTCAGAGACAATACCTCCAGGATACGGAGTTAGTCAATCAATGTCCCACTCAACATAAAATACAGATCCCCCGTGGCTACAGCATCCACAGAAGGAGGCTGGGAGGTGCCCACGAAGGGATTCCCCACAGAGTGTCTTCCTGACCATAGCTGAAAACAATCTTTTATTTTCATTTTCCTAAGGCAGTATCTTGCTCACTCATATCCCCTGTGACCAGTGACCCTTCGGTGTAACTAATGAGGAAAAGCCAGGGCCACAGCTTTGTGGTCTTTTTACACGTGCAGCCACTGTCCTGACCTACTTGACAGAGTTTCTCACCAACGCCGGCCCTGCAGAGGTGATGCACAGAGGTGGTTTTCTTCACCTGTGTGTCTAGTCCCGGCGAGGAAGAGAATGATGAATTCTCCCGAGGGGACTGGCTTCAGATCAATTTACCTTGTTCTGGGAAGGGCATAGTGACCAGGCCACACAGACGTTGGGCAGAGGCCATCTCAGGGCCCCTTGCAAGGGCACACCACCCCTGGCTTTACGAGGGACACGGCAGGCGTAAAGGCAGCACTAGTCCTGAGTTCCGGGTTCACCTGGTTATCAAGGTCAGCTATGAGGCACCGAGAGAGAATGAATTGCCCTTTGCATGCCCTTTTCCTGGCACTCATGAGGCGGTAAGGGCATTTGTTACCTTCTGTAGCAGGAAAAGCACTGACCCCTAAAGATGCTTCCGTCCTAATCTTTGAGACTCGTGAACAGGAACCTTATTTAACAAAAGGGACTTTGCAGGTGAGAGTACAAAGCACAAAATGGAGGGGATCATCCCAGTGGGTCCAGTGGAGTCGGGGAGAGGAGATGGGCAGTATTGCTTTGAAGATGGAAGACCACGAACCAAGGAACATGGAACTCCCTAGAAGTTGACAAAAGCTAGGAAAGGGATCCTCCCCAGAGCCTGCAGAGCGAACACAGCGGTCAGCATGGTCACTGTAGCAGAGTGGAATGCATTTTGGACGGCTCACTGCCAGCAATGGAGGGAAATGAATCCTATGCTTCCCAGGGACACACATGAGGTCTCGTCTCTCTGTGGCTCCATAGCAATGCTTCACTCAAGGAAGGGCGTAGTAAGTGTTTTTGGATTTATTATGTTTTGGTGCATGAAAAGCCTTGTCTAAGACACTTGGTCACCTCTGTACACATGATCACTCAGCACTTACAAAAGAACTCTGGTCTGGACTGGAACCTCCTTGAGGGGAGGGACCTGGGTATGGATGGATGTGCACAGGAGCCCAAACTCTTGTCAATTGCTATGACTAGTTTACCCCTCCATTTATACTTCAGTTATTGTAGGACTAGATGAGGTCCTGAGTCACCTCCCTCCTCCCGCTTCATTCAGAACATGTATTAAATGCTTCCTTCGGGCATGTTCCAGACCTAGGCACAAGAGGAGGCAGCAGGCACACATGGTCTGAATACTGGGCTAGACACTAACGGGGAGCCCCTGGTCCCCTGAGGAGGCGACTTGGCAACACACACCCTTAGGACCTTAGGAACAAGAGGGAAGGAAGGAGGCAAAGGGTACTGCCATTCTTCTGTGGGAGTTTTAAAGATCTCCTGAAGGCGGGAAGACCTTCCCTGAAGCCCGTCTGGAGACCCTGGCCTCCAGACCTCCCCTTCCTGCCTCCAGCAAAGACTCGGACACTTACGGCGTATGCCATGCTGTGGGTTTCTATCAGTGAGTCTCAGCCCTGGAGTATGTGCAGTCTAAACGTGTTCCGATTGTGGTGAGAGAGTTCTCAGATAGTCTTTCCTCTCTCCTAACAACTGAATATCTGAGCTGTCAAAGCCCTGACCAGCTTTGGAGAAATGCGAATGGCAAGAGAGCAGGCGGGCGCTGCACGGCGGAGGGAGCAGGCGGGCGCAGGTGGGTGCTGCACGGCGGAGGGAGCAGGCGGGCGCAGGCGGGCGCTGCACGGCGGAGGGAGCAGGCGGGCGCAGGTGGGTGCTGTACGGCGGAGGGCAGGTGGATACTGCATGGCACAGGAAGCTACACTAAATCTTAACTCTGTACCCCGATGGTGCACAGCTAAGGTTAGAAACATCACTCACCCCTCACCAGTCCTGAGGGGGAGCAGCTCCAAGCCCTGGCTGTGGAATTGTGTAGCTTTACACACTCAGGTCAAGGAAAGCAGAATCCTGGGGATAAATGGTGCTATGGCTCAACGTGCCCCCCAACTGGCTGGCCCCCAAACAGCAATATTGGGAGGAAAGACCTTGGAGAAACGAGTCACAGGTGCTCTGCTCTCGTGACTAGATTAAGTCATTAAGTGATGGTTGGGCTATGATGGGCTGTTTACGGAAGCAAGTTCTCTGATTTGTTTGCTGTCTGGCCTTCCTGTCCTGGATCCACCATATGACCACACGGCACAAAGCCCTCACTAGGCACAGAGCAGACACCAAGTAGATGTGGCACCGTATTTTGAGACTTTTAAGCCTCCAGAACCCTGGGCGGAATAGTCTCTTCTTTGTCGATTACCCAATCTGTGGTATTTAGTAATAGAGAAAACACTCAGATACAGGCTCCTGATTTGAGAGATAAGAAAGGTGGTTAAGCGCCATTAGCTAACCCATGGAGGTAATGAGAAGAGAAAGTCTCAGGGTGAAGAGACCACATTCTGCCACGAAAGTGCATGCAAGGAACTTGCAGCAGAGCTCAAGGGGACGCCTAAGCAAAAGTGAAGACCTGCCGTAAGTAATGAATTGATCGTTAGTGCTGATGGTAGGCCAAGTTAGTAGAGAAACATCCCACCACAAGAGACAGATGCTCAGTGGTGGCCTTTAATCCCAGCATTCTGGAGGCAGAGACAGGCGGATCTCTGTGAGTTCAAGGCCAGCCTGGTCTACAGAGTGAGCTCCAGGACAGCCAGGACTATTACACAGAGAAACCCTGTCTCAAAGAAAACAAAAAAAGAAAGAAAAGAAGAAGAAAGAAAACAAACCGAGAAGAAGGGGGGGAGGATGGGGAAGGGGGAGAAAGTGGTGGCACCCGCTCGTCATCACAGTACTCAGCAGGCTGAGGCAAGACTGAGACGCCATAGCTGGGCTCCATAGTGAGACTGTCTCAAAAAGCAAACTATACCAAAACAAACAAAGACAAAAACCAGAGGTAGACGAGCTTGGCACCAGGCAGGCAGGCACTGGGGCAGGAGCTGGGAAGTTGACATCTGATCCACAGGCGCAAGGCAGAGAGGGAGAGAGCTAACAGGAAAGCTGTGGGCTTTTGAAAACTCAAAGCCCCTTCCCAGTGACACACCTCCTCCAACGAGGCCACGCCTCCTAGTCCTTCCCAAACTACTCCACCAACTTCCATACTGAGCAGTCTCATGGATAAGCTTATAGGGGCCATTTTCATCCAAACCATACACGCAGGATGAGGCAAGAATTTGAAAAGGAATTAAAAGCACAAAGAGCCATTTTGTTTAGCTTTTTCAATTTTTATTTTCTATTGGGAGAGGGTCTCATGTAGCCTAGGCTGGCGTCAAACTTGCTAGGTAGCCAAAAATGGCCTTGAATTCCTGATCCGAACAAGTGCCACCTCATCCAGCTTCTTTTATTTATCTACTTTCTTTTTTTGAGACAAGGTTTCACTGTAAAGCTCTGGCTGGTCTGGAACTCGCTCTGTAGACCAGGCTGGCCTGGAACTCACAGAGACACCTGCCTCTGCCTCCAGAGTGCTGGGATTAAAGGCATACATCATTAGTCCCAGTATTTTTTCTCTTCTAGTCAAAAATCACTATAAAGCCAAGGCTGACCTTGAACTTCCGATTCTCTGCCTCCACACCTGAGTGCTGAGATAAGAGGCATGCACCACTGTGCCTGACTTATGTAGTGCTGAGACTCAAACCCGGGACATCTTTCTGCACACGAGGCAAGTCTGCGGAACCGCTTCCTCAGCACTTTAATGTTTACAACTATTACTGTCGTTTATTGAGACAGTCTTTCTGTTGTTCAAACCAGCCTCAAACTGGGTGTCCCCCTGCCTCCACCTCCCTGAGTGCTGAGTACAGGTGTATGCCACCACACTCGGCTTTTATTTGGTTCTATAGGAGAGAAAATGGAGCGTGGGAAGCACCGAGGCTGAGGTGGAAGGGAAGAGGCCCACGAATCAAGAAGCAAAGCAAGAGGCTGGAAAGACCCGGCACCTCAGCTGTGTAGAACTGGTAATGAGCATCGTGACGTCATCACTGGCCCCCTCCCCAGGGCACAGGGTGGCTGTCCCCGTGGTGGCTGACCTGTGGTCCTGCCCTCACCACAGTCTCACCTCATGGAGCCTGTCAGCTTTCTGGGTCTGCTTCTTCCGGCTTCTCTGAGCAGCAACCCGGTTTTTCTCTCTCCTTCGAACCTTTCTGTCATCATCCTCTGGGCTCTGGGGAAGACATGTGGCCAAGTGACATGCTCAGTCCACTCGGCTTTGCTCACTGAGCTCCACCGGCTCATCTGCCACCATGGACAGCACCCCCTGCGACCCCAGGGGGCTGCCGCTGGCCCTTGCTAAGGGGCACCCAATCCGTGCTGGGGCGTTGCTTTATGTGAATCTCCACACCCATCCTGAGAAATATACAGTGAGACTGTCACTTAAAAATGAGGAATAAGAGGCCTGGGTGCAGCCCAGTGGTGTCACGTTTGTGTGGGATACGTGAGGCCCTGCGTCCCATACCCAGGACCACAAGAAAACAAAAATACTAAGAGACGAGGAATAAGAAACTCAGGTTAGGGAAGTTCTCCAGGTATCATGGCCAGCATGAGGGTGAGTGGGAAGTGGAACTCAGGTCTGCTGGTCTCCAACCCAACGTTCACAAGCCTCTGCCCCACAGGGTATTTGCCTGGAAGAGCTGTAGTGTCACTGCTCATCAGAGTGGGGAAGACCGGGGTGTCTGCTCTCTAGAGCTGGCTGTGCACAGCCTTTATACTACCACACACTGGCAGGGCCTCCTGAAACTGTGCAGACCATAACCATGCATTTATTACTAATTGCAACCACGCAACTCTACCAGTGCGTTGAGTGTCTGGAACACCAATGATGACATGCTTGCTCTCTTGAACAATGCTTGGCTGACATTTTCTTTCAGAGGTCAGGGTTATTCCAAATGCAAATTTGTGATGCGTCTCGAAAGTTCTTAACCAAATATCCAAAAATTCTTCATGAGGTGGGCAGGCAGAAAAATGCACCTACCACGGTGAGAGCTTATTCAATGGGAAGGGTTTGCTTTCCAGAAGTGCACTGGAAACACCACGGGAGAAAAAAAAAATATCCTTCAAGATGAAGTCCAAAAGGTGTCTAAATGGGAAGGGAACTTAGAGACAGATCTCTTGCCGACCTGTGTGAGGCCCAGGGTATAATCCCCAGCACAGGTATGAACAGACAGCACACACAGCAGCGGAGTGGCATGGAGACACCGTTCAGAACAAAGACGTGTCAAATGTGTCTTCTAGAAGTAGTCTTTTTTTTCTTTTTCTTTTAACAGAATTTCAGGTAGCCCAGGTTGGCCCTGAATGCTCCACCTTCCTTCTCCCTCCCTAGCTCAAGGATTATAGGCCTGCATCAATCACCACACCCAGCAATCCAAGGAGCCTCGATATATCCAGGGGGACAAGCCATATAAACAACAAAACTTCAGCTTTACACCCTCACAGATCCTAGTATAAACACAATTCACCCATCCTTCCAATGTATGTATCACCTAGGAACCTGTCATGTACTCACACTCTGCTGGGCCCCGGGGACAGGGACCCCCGACAGTGCTGGACCCCGGGGACAGGGGCCCCCAACAGCGCTCGGTCAGTCATCTCTGCTGCTGAGGCTGGTCTGAGATACACAGATTTTCACCTCACTAGTGCTTGACAGGAAATAATGCCTCTTTATCTCAGGGCAAGGGACAGCATGCCGCCTGTCTTCAGGATCTGTCACTGTAAACTGAACCCATCACCTGTCACAGATGATCATACCTGCCCACTCAGCAGATACCTTAACAGAGACACAAATCCTCCATAGCTCACACAATCTGTGCAAACACCACCAGGAGTTGATGCTATAGGGCCCCTATTTATGATAGGGAAACCAAGGCTCAGAGAGGCGAAACAAATGGTACAAGGCTATTTACTCTACCTACGTGGCTCACACTTCAGGGTCACCCTGGGACACTACGTGTCAAGCATATTATTGGGAATTTGGCGGGGGGAGGGGGTACGCGGGGGGGGGGGGGCGAGGAAAGATAGGACCAGTTGTTGCTAAAGCAACTAGCTGGCCAACAAGTGTCCCAACAGCTGTCTCAGTTTCTTGTGGTGCAGCTGTGAAAGTTGGGGACAGCCGAGGGGACTGATCGGATGGGGGCGAGGAGTTTCCACCCGCGTTGGGGGTGGAGTCTGCCCACTAGAGGCACAACCCCACACCCGCAGGCTGACCGGTCCGACGGTCCCACGTCCCCCATGCCGACCTTAGCGGGAGGGTTGGATGCAGGGACGAACCGCCCCTTTGGGCTGAATTCCCAGTATCGGAGGTCCGGCCCTCTCCCTCCAGCGCGGGCAGTGGACAAGGATGCAGTGGCCCCCAGCAGCGCGGACCCACGTGTCGGGCGCAGACTAGTCGGGATGGACAGCATCCTTCCCAGGCGCCCGACGCGCACGGCGGGGACGCACGTCGAGCACTGCCTTGATCCCCCACTCCCCTCCCCGCACCCGGCCCCCGGGTCACTACCTGCGGCTGGTTCCCAGGCGCCGCCACACTCCTCTGCAGGACGCTGCCCGCCGGGGGCCCTTGCGACATGCCGCGCGCTCACCACACGGGGCGCCCTGAACGCGGGGCTCTGCTACCCGCGCTCCGCCCGCATCTCCGCACCTGCCGCCCCGCCCCGCCGCTTCCCGCTCTCCCGGCTCCTCCGCCGCGCCCGCCTCCCCACCCCGCGCGTCCCGTCCGGTCCCGTCCCCGCCCCCTGCTCCCACCCCGCCCCCGCTTCCTCCTCTCCCCGCCCTCTCGCCGCACCTCGGGGTCCAGGATCCCACCCAAGTCGTTGCTTTCCGCTAGGGGCCTCGTGCTTCGTGGAAGTCACGTGGCAGCCACGAAGCCCACCCACGGGAGGAGACGCCGGGTGGGTGGGGACGGGGTACTGGCGCGGCACGGCCACTGGGGACCTCCGGCCGCTCTCGGGGAGCAGGAGTGAGGAGCGGGAGTGAGTGGCTTGGGTTGGTGGCTTCCCTGTCCCAGAGCGGGTCACCGGCGATGGGGGACTTTCTTCCTGGCGAGGCGGCACCTGGACTACTCACTCTCTCCGCGACGCCAGGGGGCAGGGACCGCGGCCGGGTCCCTCCGCGCTCCCTGGGCGCCGGCGCCCTAGGGCTTCCCTACTGCAGTCGCGCCGGGTCCAGTAGGAGGGAGGGGGCGGGATGACTCCGAGGGTGAATTCTGATGGGGGGAGGGGCAAGAGGAGGTTGTGAGCTGAAACCAAGAAAGGCTCCTAAGAACGTATCTGCCAAGCTAGAGGTCCGTCGTCTCTCATTCAGGGATCTGGGCAGACCATGCTAAGGTTCCATGAACCAACTACTTTGGCTTCTTCAAGATTAAGGGGGCACCTGGCTAAAGACTTAAGATACATGATTGCTATGTTCATGCCAGACCAGGTAGAGGCATAGCGCAGGCACCCCTATTCACCTGCCTGCCAGTTTTAAAAAATGCGAAGTCAAGATGACTGTGCCCAGAAAAGAAAAAAAAAAACAACAAAAAACAAAAAAAAAAAAAAAACCCAAAAAAAACTAGCGGTTAAAGGTTTGTGGTCTGAGCATAGGGGGGAAAGCTAACCGCGAGCTGGGGGGCGGGTGGGAACCAGACAAGAGGGGCCTTCCTAGCGTGTTCCTTTTGGCCTTCTGGTTTCTGGGCAGTAGGGGAGGTGGCCTTTCTGAGTCCCAGCCCAGGGTGCATGGTTCTCTGCTAGCATTTAAGAGAGGAGCTTGCTTGAGCTTGGCTGCCTGACTTCAGGCAGGAGAGGAGTGGAGATGGTCGTGTGCCTTAGTAGGTCGGAAGATGGACAGTGTCCACATACCTCTCCTAACCAGCAGAGCCTTTCCACACTGGGTGTTCTGCCTAGATTTCAGTTTTGACCCCATTCCATCAACAGCATAAGGTGTGTGAGAGAGAGACAGAGACAGACACAGAGACACAGAGACAATCACATCTCACACAGTATACAGAAGGCACACACAGCACAGCACCCGGCACTCTGTGAGGCAGCCCAGGACCTCTGTTCTTGAAAATTAATGTGACTATTAATTATGTGGTGGCGCAAGCCTACAGTTCCTCCACTCAGAAGGCTGAGGCAGGGTTTCCATGAGTTCAAAGCCAGCCTGGGCTAAACAATAAATTCCAGGCTAGCTGTCATATCAAGACAAGATCTGAGAAACAGCAAAAGACTAGCAAAATAAGCAACTTTTGGGGGCAAATGGTCATGGCTTTCAGGAGCTTCATTCACACATGTTTAAGAATGGAGGAAGAATTCCTGGACATATCAGTGCACTCCCAAGCTTTCATTCTTGCCAATGCCCCTTTCCTGTTTTGCTAAGCTACACCACGTTCTAAGTCCTCTGGGGGTGCTCCCCACAGAGCCGGGGACTTGTATCAGCATAGTCTATTGATGTAATCACAGAACTCTCTGCAGACATGGCTGGCCTGGGATTCACAGAGATCTGCCTGCCTCTGCCTCCCAAGCACTGGGATTAAAGTCGTGCGCCACCTTGCCTGGCATGGGATAGTTTCTTTCCCTTCATGTAGGTCTGTGCACCACATGAGTGTCTGGTGCCAGAAGAGGGTGTCAGACCCCCTGGAATGGAGTTATGGATAGATGTGAGCCACCACGTGGGTGCTGGGCATGGATCCTGGGTCTTCTCTGAGAACAGCGCAAGCTCTCTTTACCTGAACCAACCCTGAGCTCCTGGAATTACCATCTCCCTTTTGCTTTTTTTTTTTTTTTTTTTTTTTTTTTTTGGTTTTTCGAGGACAGGGTTTCTCTGTGTAGCTTTGGAGCATGTGCTGGATCTCGCTCTGTAGACCAGGTTGGCCTCGAACTCACAGAGATCCGCCCGGCTCCATTTGCTTTCTTAAACTTCTTGAAAAGGCTGGTGCTGGCTTCCTTACACACTCCACATTTATAACATAGCATATTGTATCTATTATTGCCATGCGGTTATAGTGCTAAGCCCATTTGCCACCAGAACACCAACCCTTTTCTGACCTGGATACCAGCCTGGTCTATGTATCAAATCCCAGGCCAGTCAGAACTACACAGGGAGACCCTAAAAAAAAAAAAAAAAATCTGGGCGTGGTAGCATAGGCCTTATTCCCCACACTCGAGGGGCAGAAGCAGACGGATCTCTGTGAGCTTGAGTCCAGCCTGGTTTACAGAGTGAGTTCCGGGACAGCCAGGGCTACAAAACAGAGAGACCCTGTCTCAAAACAAAACAAAAATAAATAGGAGAGAGATAAAAAAGCAAAGAAATACTTCAAATATCTTTTTTTTCTTTTTTCTTTCTTTTTTTTTTATGTATTCCCTTGAACTGGGAAGATACATAGTATGATGTGTCAGCGACCTATTTATATCATGATGACCCTGATTCTGTCCCTGGGGTGGGGCAGGGATGCCATAGGTCAGAGCTGGGTGAGGGGGTGCCGTAGGTCAGAGCTGGGTGAGGGGTGCAGTAGGTCAGAGCTGGGTGAGGGGGTGCAGTAGGTCAGAGCTGGGTGAGGGGTGCAGTAGGTCAGAGCTGGGTGAGGGGTGCAGTAGGTCAGAGCTGGGTGAGGGGGTGCAGTAGGTCAGAGCTGGGTGAGGGGTGCAGTAGGTCAGAGCTGGGTGAGGGGGTGCAGTAGGTCAGAGCTGGGTGGGGGGGTGCAGTAGGTCAGAGCTGGGTGAGGGGGTGCAGTAGGTCAGAGCTGGGTGAGGGGTGCAGTAGGTCAGAGCTGGGTGAGGGGTGCCATAGGTCAGAGCTGGGTGGAGGGTGCCGTAGGTCAGAGCTGGGTGAGGGGGTGCAGTAGGTCAGAGCTGGGTGAGGGGTGCAGTAGGTCAGAGCTGGGTGAGGGGGTGCAGTAGGTCAGAGCTGGGTGAGGGGTGCAGTAGGTCAGAGCTGGGTGGAGGGTGCCGTAGGTCAGAGCTGGGTGAGGGGGTGCAGTAGGTCAGAGCTGGGTGAGGGGTGCCGTAGGTCAGAGCTGGGTGGGGGTGCCGTAGGTCAGAGCTCAGTGCTCGGGTGATTCACTTCACCAGAAGATGGTTCTTTCCAATAACAAGCTGCTTAGATGCTTGGAAGTCCCGTGAGCAGTTCACTGTTGCTGTTCTCTTCAGGAAACGCCTTCTGGTGAGTGTCCTCTCAGGGCTTTTCTCAGAAGACAGTCCTGTGGGCTTCTGGGGAGGCTAGGGAAGAGAAAGCCAGGGGTAGAGACCACTGCATTCACCAGAGACTGGCCACTGTGTCAGCCACACCTCAGGGAACTCGCTGTCCAGATAGTCAGACATAAACGCAATGCAGTACTTTGGATGTGGTCTGCTTCATGATGGCGTAGAAGAGCAAGGGCTGGAAGAGAGGGTGCACTGGTTGTGTGTGTGTGTGTGTGTGTGTGTGTGTGTGTGTGTGTGTGTGTGTGTGTTTAAACAGGGAGAGCAGACAAGCTCCTCTGCAGGGCTGTGGGGACACCTGGAGGACGTGGTCTGGGCTGCACCAACACAGAAGCAAAGGCCTTGTGGAAGTTCCCAGCCATTCAAGAAACTACAGGAGACCCCGGGTCTGGAGTGGCCTGGGGAGGGGTGGATGCCTAGAGATGAGGTCAGGGAGACAGTGAAAACCCTTCATTCAGGGCTACCTTTTATTTGGAATATAGTGGAAAACTCAAGGCTTCTGAGCAGAGGTATGGCATGAGCTGACTTAAGTTGTTATGGGGTCATGTTGGTCACCTCACAAAATAGTGCCACCAAGTGGAGATCCAGCATCCAAAACAGGAGCCTGTGAGGGTCCTTCCGAGCCATGGCAGTAACATTTGCAACGGGATATTTAAATCTTAAGAACAGATTGGAAGCAACAAAGACACACAGGAGGTGAGGGCCATGGTCCAGGAAAGCTGGGGTAGACCTGGGAAGCTGGTGGAGGCCAAGGCCAGGCTGCAGGGAGCGTGTTGAATGGAAGGTTCACTGTGCCTCAGTACCACAGGCCCATCCTGGCCCAGAGTGGGCCTTGCCTGTGTTCATCTGGTGATATGTGTTCCTGAATGCATCGGTCATTTTTGCCACACAGTGAACAAAATGCTTGTCAGAACAACCTAAGGGGCCCGGGGAGACGGCTCAGTGGTTAGAGTGAAGTGAGAGACAGGCCATGGAACTGGGGTTCAGATTCCCAGAATGGCTGTGGTGGCCTACCTGGAGGTTCAGCTTTCTGAGGCAGAGACGGGGGATCCCCAGAGCAAGCTAGTGAGACTAGCCCTATCACTCAGTGGAAGAGTGATCAAGATTGATTCTCTACATCAACCTCAGGCCTTCACATGCACCCACACGTGTGTGTTCCCACACATGCAAACATTCACACACACACACACACACACACACACACACACACACACACACACACTACAAACACAGACCAGAAAATGGAATAAGGAAAGGGGGGGAAAAGTAAGGGAGAAAATACTTGTTTTAGTCTCCAAGCTTCCAAGTCATGCCACAGAAGACATAGAGCATTCATGGCAGCAGATTGTTCACGGCACTGCTGACCGACTGGACGGCAAGCAGAAAACACCAACCTGAACCTAAGGCACCACAGCTTTCAAAGACCTAGTCCTGGTGACTCAGTCCCACCACTGTGACCCTACCTTCCAAAAGTTCTATAGCATGTCAACATAGCGCCACCCACTTGGGAAGTCATTCCAAACAGGAGCCTGTGGGGACCATTTCCAGCGGTTAACATATTTGTAAAAAGGAGAGATTTAAACCACAAATGGGTAAGACCACTGTCTCTTTTCAACTCATCATTCCTTAACTCCCTGGATTCTATCAGTGTTGTGTGCAAGCATTTGAGGGGCCCCAGAAGAGGAAGGCTTAGCCAGGGAAGTTTACACACGGAAATCTATGTATGTGGTTTACGGACACATTTGTGTAGAGACAGGTTTTTTTGTATGACCTCCAGGAATATTTCCACTGTCCTCTGTGCTAAACTGTGCACCAGCATATGTTCTAGTAAGACAAAAACACCTCCCACACATCCCAGCACCAGAATTATGTGGGTGGTGGAGGGAAGTCAGATTTGAACCAAACACCCCAAACATCCAGTTTGAAAATTCTGTGTCATCAAACAGAAATTGGTAAGCGTCAGAGTCTCTTCTTGTTTACAGCTCTTCAAGACAGAGCTTGCTATTCCAGGACTTTAATACAAACAGCACACACGAGTGTAAAGTACCTCCTGGTCTTTTTGTGTGTTTCTTGTTAACATGAGTGACACTTTTCAAAAAGCTTGACTATGACTTAACTTTTTGTTATTACTATTTTAAGTGTATAAGTATTTTGCCTGCATGTATGTCTGTGCCTGGTGCTTGTGGAGGCCAGAACAGGCTGTTGGATCCTCTGGACCTGGAGTTACAGATGGTTGTGAGCCACCATGAGGGTGCTGGGAATCAAACTGCCCTCTAGAAAGTCAGCCAAAACTCCTGGCTGCTGAGCCAGATGGTATTTTAACCATATTCTAATGTACTTGGAAATACACTAGAATATTTCATTAAACAAGTTAACAGAGGTAGACTGCTGATTCATCTGCCCATTTGTGAAGGACATAGCATATATCCCTCTAAATTGTTTACATATTAAAGAACTGAAAATTTTAAATGTATGAAACCAAGGAAATATAAAAAGCGATAACCACAGGGATTAACAATCAGTAGAAATGTCATACCCGGGGGCTGGAGGGATGGCTCAGAGGTTAAGAGCACTGACTGCTCTTCCAGAGGTCCTGAGTTCAATTCCCAGCAACCACATGGTGGCTCACAACCATCTGTAATGAGATCTGATGCCCTCTTCTGGTGTGCAGGCATACATGCTGTATACATAATAAATAAATAAATCTTAAAAAAAAAAAAAAAAAAGAAATGTCATACCCATAGACCAGTTACAAGAAACCTCAGATTATGCAAGAGAAAACAGTCCATTTAGAGAAGATCAGTGCTGATTGGACTGTTGGCTGGTCCAGTCACAAGGAAGAGGGGGCTGTAAAAACACAAGAACTGACAGTTCTTCCTGCTGTCACCTGGAACCCTCTCCGGAGTGAGGATGACACCAAGCTTGTGAGCCACTGTCCTGGGGACACCAATGACTAATTAACTACATATCAGTTCTAAGAACTTCAATATGAATCACAGGACAAGAAACCATGAATGTCCTGAAAATTACAACTGAGATATTTCAAAAAAAAAAAAAAAGAAAATGAACAGGGACTTTTCCAAGTCTGCCATCTCTTAAAAATTACATGATGTTACTCCACACACACGACATTACCATCACACACATTACCTCCCCACGTGACATTACCCAACACACACGACATTACCCTACACACAACATCACTCCCATACACAACATTACCCCTACACAATTACCTGGGCTGAATTATCTTTTTAGTCTCTGTGGAATGAGGTATCATAGGTCTGTTGTCAGTACAAACAAAGCAAGTTAGAGATAGATAGGAAGTAATCCCCACAGAAATACCAGGAAGTCATTTTAGGGATTTGTCATCTCTTTAAATTTATGATGAGCTCTGCCTTATTTTTATCTTCTGTGAAAAATGTTTAGACTTATTTTGCTTGCACACATGTGTGTGCACCACGTGCATGCCTGATGGTCAGAAGATGGCATCAGATTCCCTGGAACTGGAGTTACAGACATTTGTGAGCCGCCGCAATGTGGGTGCTGGGACTTGAACCCGGGTCCTCTGGAAGAGCAGCCAGTGCTCTTAGCCGCTGTGTCTCTCCATCAGTGCTGCCGGTTGAGTTCTACATCCTTGCTGATTTTGTTGTCCTGTTAATCATGTTTATTTTTCCTGTCTAGTAAACTCAAACTTCATTCGCCTATCGTCTCAATTTGCTTTTCCATGCATTTTAGCAAGATTGGTCATGAAATTTATCATTCTCTTTCCTTCCCGATTGTACTTCTTCAAACATGTAGCTGAAAGTTTTCCCAGTATCCAATTCTATGTGACAGCCAGGAGCCGCCTGCAGTGACTTAGGGGCAGGTTCTCTGAGCTGACTTCAGGCTCACCCTCTCTGACCTGGCTTAGGATCATCTTGTGGCCAGTTCTTGCTAAGCCTTACAGCCTGTGGCTGAAGCATGAACTTCCTAATAAGAGCCACAGAGAACCACACAGGCAGTTCCCAGAACTGGCCAGTTTCTCAGTGAACAGAGGATCAAGAAGGAAAAATATAGATTTCCTGTTTCCAGCCAAGGCTCCTCCCGGACGTCCTGGAAAGCCTGGTTACAAAGAATAGGCCAGGACCCAGGGGCTCCTGGAATGGGTGCCCTAACAAAGGACGTGTCTGGGGACCATGTTCTTAGAGAGCTCTGGCCACCAGCTGGGGTCATAGCTCAGCTGGGAAAAGGCTTGCCTAGTGTCCTGACAAAACACTGACCAAAGGCAACCCGGGGAGGAGAGCGTCTACTTCATCTTACATTCTGCAGTCCATCGTTGAGGGAAGCCAAGGCAAGAACCTGGGGCAGGAACCGAAGCAGAAACCGCGAGGAGCACTGCTTACTGGCTTGCTCAGCCTGCTTTCTTACAGCACCCAGGACCACCTGCCCAGGGGTGGCACCGCCCACAGTGAGCTGGGCCCTCCCCCATCAAACTAATCAAGAAAATGTCCCCCCCCCCCCCCCGGTTTGCCTACAGGCCAATCTGATGGAGGCAATTCCTCAGCTGAGGGTCCCTCTTCTCCAGTGACTCTAGTTTGTATCCGGTTGACAAGGACAGCTGGTGTGCTCTTGTCCCCGGGTTCAGTCCCAGGCATAGCATAAGCCATCTGAGGTGCAGCCCCGCCTGCCAAGGACAGTCATGACAAGGACTTCAAGGGTTAATTCTCAGCTACATAATGAGTCCCAGGCCAGCCAGGGATAAATGACTTAACCCCACCCCTACCTCCAGGACAGCCTGGGATACAGCCCCACCCCACCTCTCCCTACCCCTCCCCCCACCTCAAAGAAGCTCTGGTTTCTTAGGGGCAGCTTGGAAGCTCCAGGAAGCTGAAGTTCATCTGCTGCCTCCTGCTTCCTCATTCCTTTGCGAGCCACTTCTAAATGTAGTGCCCTGGGTACCAGAGAAGCTGAGAGCTAGCAGCCTTGGCTACTTGGGCCCTCAAACTGAATCCTGCCGAGTAGCTGGGAGGCTGTGTGCTGTGGATGGGTCACTGGGAGCCCTGGCAGTGCTGACAGTGTGGATGGGTCCCCTACTGGGAGCCCAGCCTTTGCTGAGGCACCTGATGCCATGAAACATTTGGAGGAAGTGACTGGACAGTTCTCAAAAATACTTGCCCCAAGTGGCCTTCCATTCTTGTGGGAAGGAGGTTCATTCATTATTTCCTGTTGTTGTCTGGCTCTTGGCTCTCTGGATTTTATTTTACTTCATTATTTTACTTGGTCGAGCTCACACCTCCTTCCCCAAAGACCCACAGCGAGCGTTGTGTTCTCCCATTATTCAAGAGGATCTTGAAACCCGCTTCTAGGAAGTCCTCCTTGACCAACTGGACAGGGGCCCCTTGAGGTGTTGAATGTGACCAGCCCCTCCTAGAGCATCCACAGAATGTAAATTCTGCAGTCTATCCATTGGCTCATTGTGTGTTTCAAATGGATTACAGAAAGGCCCTAATCATAGATGACGGCCTCCTGAGAGGCGGGATGGCATGTAACTGGTTATGGGATGACCCCCAACATATCAGACCAGCAAGGCTGCCCCTGCAGATGTGACTTCACAGATAGCTGCGGACACTTTGCCCTTCAAACCTGAGCTGCGTTTCCAGCGGGCTGCTGCTCACATGTGTTCACGAGTGTTCATTCAACAGGTGTCTGCGTAGGGATCCATGGGGCTCATGCATTGAGTGCAGGGGATGGAGTCTCAGTGAGATTTGGGGGGCTTTGTTTGTCATTTGTTATTGTGAGACAGTCTCACTAGGTAGCACAGGCTGGCCTCAGACTTCTGACCTCCCTGCCTTGGCCTCCCGAGTGCTGGCAGTCATGCAACTGAATGAAGGGACTGCGGGGGTTACGCTGGCTTTCTCAAATTTTATTTCATTTTATGCACACAGGTGTTTTTCATGCATGTATGTATACCACATGCACACCTGGTGCCTGCAGAGGCCAGAAGAAGGTGTTGGATCTCCTGGAACTGGAGTTTTGGACAGTTGTGCTGGGAATTGAACCCAGGTCCTCTGAAAGAGCAGGCAATGCTTTAACCACTGAGCTATTTCGCTGGTCCTAGTCTCCAGCTGTCAGTTTTTGAGGCTGTTGTAAAGGACCATGAATCCGGTGGCCACAGTGAGCCACTCATCAGAATGGATGCCTTTGTGTGTTTCCCTGCCTGTTGTGGGATATCAGTTGAAGATGTGTTGCATTTGTTTATGCTGTAGGATATTTGTTTAATGATGCAAAGATGTGTTGCATTCTTTTATGTTACTTTTGTTTAACTCTGTGAAGCTGTGTTATTGTGCCTGTCTAAAACACTTGATTGGTCTAATAAAGAGCTGAATGTCCAATAGCTGGGCAGAAGAAAGGATGGGGGGAGGGCGCTGGCGGGCAAAAAGAATAAGTAGAAGAAATTGAGAGCAGAGTGAGGAGAGAGTGGGAAAAGGAGGAGAGGACAGCCAGGGGCCAGCCACACAGCCACCCAGCCAGCCCTGGAGTAAAAAGGAAAGAAAGATATATAGAATAAAGAAAGGTAAAAAGCCCAGAGGCAAAACATAATTAAAAAGAAACGGGATAACTTAAATTAGAAAAGCTGGCTAGAAACAAGCCAAGCTAAGGCGGGGCATTCATAAGTAAGAATAAGTCTCCGTGTATTTTTGGGGGAGCTGGGTGGTGGACCCCCAAAGAGTAAAAAAACCCAACTACATCCGCCTGGCCCAATTATGAGTCTGGGCTGGCCTGTGATCTCTTATGAACAGAATGGAGTGGGGCTGGAGAAATGGTCAGTGGTAAGCTGCTGTTGCACAGGGCCTGTGTTCAGTTCCCAGCACCCACATGGAAGCTCATAACCACCTGGAACTCCGGTTTCAGGGGTGGAACTGTGACCCCCCTCTTCTGGCCTCTGTGGACACTGCACACACATGGTGCACATACATACATACTTGTGGGAAAACCATGTAAAAATTAAATTTTACAAATAGACTTGACGTGAGGTGTCATTAGAAGGCCACCAGGCCTGGGTCTTTGGTGTCAGATGGGGCTGATGGAGGAATCTGCTTCTGTAGATGTGGACGCGGGCATCTTTCACAGGGCTCGTACCAGCCAGCCTTCACAGTTCCCGAGACTGCCCCAGGAAGGGTCCGGAGGGAGCAGGCTTAGCCCAGAAAGTGGATGGAAGTCAGCATGACGTTCTCAAAGTATATATATTGGGAAGACGGAGACGATGCTCAGTGGTCCACTAAAATGATGGTTAAAAGTTTAGTTTCTCCGAAGAGAAAGGATAATGGATTAAATGTGAGGCTTGTGCTGTTCCTTAAATGTGAGGACCCAGTTGTCTGGAAAACGCTTCAAAGCCTTAAATCAGTTCAGTGATTCAGAGGATTTTGTAAGTGGTGTCTGAGTAGTGAGGACAGCTCACATCCTGTAATGAAGCCAGCCTGGCTTTGGTGGCTGGTATAACCCGAGCTACAACCAGCAAAACACATATCTGACCTGCTTTAAACAACTGTTTCCTTTCATAATCGTCCCTACTGCTTTGTATTAGCTGTGCCTGGATCCCAGGAAATTCAGAAATGTTTCTTGTCACAAAACAGTCAAGAGGCTGTGATGTCTTGGTGTCTGAGACCAGACTAGGCCTTAGCCGAGAGCCTGGGCCGGCTGGACGGCTCCACATGACAGTGGGGGTGCTGAGGATGAGAGCAGATCTTAGCACATGGAGAAAAAAAACAAAACAAAACCCACCTAGTGTGTGGGAACCATGGACACCCTGCTGTCCCCTTCAGCGAATGCACTGGTAATACAGACTGGGCCTGAGCTCAGCAGCAGGCTTGCTCATTGTGCCCAAGGCCTTGGCTTTGATCTCTAGCCCCACAGAATTGAAAATAAGTAAGTTTTCAGGTGTAGTGGTGAGGGACTAGGGGTTGGACAGATCCCTCAGAGGAGTTATATAGAAAGGGGGCCACAAATCCATAGTAAAGATGGCAAATTTCTGGCCCCTTCCTCACACTCACACTGTTGTTCCTGATCAACAGCCTGGTGGGCTTCCCCCCCACCCACCCCCGCCATCAGTGGGCTGCTGCTGTGGACTGGTTGAAAGTTCAAGGCTGGATCAGGACATGTTTTCTTCAAAGTCATGGGTCATCAGCCTCCCTTTCTTCATCTAGGGGATGAAGGCCCCTTAAAGGCCCTGAAAACCCAGAGCCTTCAAGGAAAGACTGGATCTAGGGCTCAGGAGTCCGCCTTCTACAAAGCAGAGGGTCTTTCCCTGTGCGCCTTGCTGTGTGTCCTCACCTCTAAAAAAGGCTTCCTCCGGCTGACTATGCCTGCCGCGTCTGAGATCTCCCTGGTGCTGCCAACTGTGTTCTAGAGTTCCCTGCCTTTTAATTCTTTAACTGGCAGAGAAGACCACCCAATCTAGACCCCCTAAACATTACCAGTGGCACACACCTGTATTCGCAGACTCAGAGGACTAAATAAAAGGATCACCAATAGTCTGCAGCCAGCCTAGGCTACAGAGTGAGCTTTAGGCCAGCTCAGGCTACAGAATGAGACTTTGTCTCCTAAAAAAATTAACAAAACAAACAAAAACTCAAACTGAAATGGTTATAAAAATCTATTTTTGTACAATTCTGGGGTGTGGTGGATTTTAGCTAGATGCAGCAACCCATGTCTGTATTCCCAGCTACTTGGGAGGCTGAGACAGGAGAATTACTGGAGTCCAGGAGATTGAGATTATCCTTAGGCTAGAGTGGGGGGGTGGCACATGCATGTAACCCCTCAGCAGGCTGAGACAGGAAGATGGCAAGTTTGAGGGCAGCCTGAGCTACACAGTGAGAGCCTGTCTCAAACATAAAAATACCAATAGATCAGCCTGGACAACACAGTAATCATTATTACCTATCCACTGCTTAAACAATGCTGTTAGCTGAACTCAGGGCCTTGAGCAGTCTAGGCAAGTGCTGTACCACTGAGCTACATCCCCAGCCCAGTTCACACTGCCTGTTAACGACCTCCCCACCTAACATCTCTCATTCTTTGAGCCATCTTTTATCTTGAACAAACAGAGGAGAAAGAACAGGAGACCCAGTGGCTGGAGCAAATCTGTCCATAGAACATTTTAATCAGATTTCAGGGAGGCATGAAAGAGAATGGGAATTTCATTAGGAAATGCATATTTTTTGAGGATTCGGATACTGGGCTGCTATGTTAAGTGGTCTCACGCAGCACTGGGTGAGATCTCTAGGGGGGAGCCCCTTTCACAGATGACACCAGGTGAAGCTGGTCATGGTCCCTTTGCTGCCATACCTTCACATGCCTGTTTCACTCTATTGGGGACCCCAGCAAGGCCCCCCCAAGAAGGGCAAGCCTGGGAGTGTTGGGGTTGGGCTGAGGACTGGCTGAGGACACAGAGTCCATCACCCCAGGCAAGGGGCTGTGTTTGTTTATGCATTTCTTAATGCTCTCCTGCAGTTTCTGGAAACAGATGAACCCACTTCTTACAAACATCTGATTCCACAGAAATTGCCGAAGTCTGAGTTTCACTCCCACGTTCCCTCAGGAGGTCAAAGTGCAGGGAACTCTGTCTCCCTCACATCCTACTTCCTCCCCAAGAGGTCCTCAGCTAGCACTGATGTCCTGGACAGGAACCCACTGGACTGGTGGGGAGACATTTGCACAGGTGGAGATCTTCACCCACCCCCAGGAACCACGACTGTGGAGTCGCTGAGTGTGGTGGAGTAAAGGAACTCACTCACATGAAAAACGACTACTCAGCTGGGCGGTGGTGCCACACGCCTTGAATCCCAGCACTCAGGAGGCAGAGGCAGGTGGATCTCAGTGAGTTTGAGGCCACCCTGGGCTACAGATAGAGTTCCAGGACAGCCAAGACTGCTATACAGAAAAACGCTGTCTTGAAAAAAACAAAAAACAAAGAAAAATGACTACTTAATTCAAACTTTTAGTATAAAACTTTCCAACGTAGAAAGATGTTCGAGACTCAACAGGTAACACTGTCACGTTAGTCTTACCTATTTCGTATGTGTGTAGGGGGTGACACACACGGGTGCATTGCCAGGCAGCCCAGGCTGGCCTCAAACTCTCAATCCTCCTGCTTCAGCCTTCCTCGTGCTGGGATTATGGGCATGTGCCACGAAGCCTGTCTCCTTATTCATCGTACTTTTCAAATTTTCCTGCTGGGTCATCACATCTAAATACATATAAGACCTGCATTCATATAACCACAATACCACCATCCAGCTGAAAAAGGAAATCTAGGGGCTGGGTAATGGCTCAGCAGGTAAAAACACTGACAAGGCAAGACCTGACTGAGTT
The DNA here is from genome assembly GCF_949786415.1 of Peromyscus eremicus. Classification (NCBI taxonomy): domain Eukaryota; kingdom Metazoa; phylum Chordata; class Mammalia; order Rodentia; family Cricetidae; genus Peromyscus; species Peromyscus eremicus. Next base: position 4,376,864 of record NC_081431.1, read on the forward strand.
CAAATCCCCAGCACCCACGTAAAATGCCAGGCATGACTGTGGGTGCCTGTAACCCAGCTATAGGGCTGGAGACAGGTGGATCTGGGAGCTCACTGGTCACTTGGCCAGGCAACCTAAATAGAACTTCAGATTTAGTGACAGAGTCCAAGGCAATTGGTAGAGTGACAGAAGAAGATAGGGATGTTCTACTCCGGCCTCTACATGATTGCTCACAGGCACCTTCACCCACACAATTGGGGACATGCATGCACACGCGTGCACATACCGAGCAATTCTTGTAAAATATCTAATATCTTGCCTTTTAGAAACATGGCTTTTAAATACTGTTTGGATGTGGCTGGATTGGTCAAAGAGGTGGAAGCCAAGGTACACACAGGCAGGGTCCCTGTTGCGGCAACTCGCCAGTGGTTTGCTTCAGTCCTGTACACCTCCACCTCCTCTGTCCCTTGCAACTGACAAGCTCATCTTTTGTATTCTTGACACGGGGTCTCAACCTTGTATTTTTGTCTGTCCAGGAACTCACTAGGTAGACCAGGCTGGCCTCAACCTCGTGGAGTTCTACCTACCTCTGCCTCCCAAGTGCTGGGATTAAAGGTGTGGGCCACTGAGCCCTGCCAATAAACCCATTATTTAAACTCAGTCCATGAACAGTCATACCACAGTCATTAACGGCTGAGGCTGTGAGGATGGGGCACTGAGAAGTTGGACATTTCATTAGTAGTGGGGGAGAAACCCCATAGGTATTAGCAACCCAGGGACAGCCATGACACAGATTTCTTCCTGAAGTTCCAGGTGAATACACCAATGTCCAAATACATACACCAATACGCCAAATCTCCAAATGTTAACGCCCAAGAACTCCCCAGTGGCTATCAAAAGGCTCCTCTCCAAACTGGAGTTTGAGGATAAAATCTATCACAAAACAAAGGGTCGGGGAGAGAAACAGAGCCCCATAAAAACCAAAACTAAAATTCTCAGTCAAAAAAGCTAATACAGGGAGAGAGATGTTTAGCAGGTAAGAGTGTTTGCTGCTCTTCCAGAGGACTCAGGTCAGGTTCCCAGCACCCGCCTGAGGGGGCTCACAGCAGCCTGAAACTCCAGCTCCAGGGGAAGCTGATCCCCCTCCTGGTGTGTGTGAGCACTGCCCTCACATGCACAAATCCAGACATACATAATTCCAGAGACGGCTTTCACAGAATTTATTTTTTCTTTTTTTGTGTGTGTTTGTGTGTACATGGAGACCAGAAGTCTATGTTGGGTGTCTTTTTTTTTTTTTTTTTTTTTGAGACAGGGTTTCACTACACAGCCTTGACTGGTCTTTCTGTGTAGGCTAGACTAGCCTTGAATTCACAGAGATCCACCCGCTTCTGTCTCCAGAATGCTGGGATTAAGGTGTGCACCACCTCTCAACCTATCATGCCAGGACTGGGCAACCCTACATTCACACCACAGCACTTGCTCTGGCCATATTTCTGTTCATGTTCCTCTGAGACACGCATTGCCTATTCCACTGCCTTTCAAGTGAACCACTCAGTGGCTTGACTATACACACCAAGAAGCCAACACAACCATTAATTTAAAAAACATTTTACGGCTGGTCATGGTTGGTAGAAGCCTTTAATCCCAGCATGTGGGAAGCAAAAGCAGGTGGATCTCTGTGAGTTCAAGGATTTGAGGGCAGCCTGGTCTACAGAGTAAGTTCCAGGCCAAGACTACATAGTAAGACCATCTCAAAAATGAAGAAAGTGTGTGTTTGTGTGTGTGTGTGTGTGTGTTTGTGTGTGTGTGTGTGTAGGGGCAGCACACGTGATACATAGTGCACATGTGGAGGTCAGAGGATAATTTGTGGGAGTCAGTTCTCTCCTTCCACAATGTGGGTCCTGGAGATCAAAGTCAGGTCACAGGCTTGGTGGCAGGTCCCCTCACCTGCTGAGCCATCTCACCAGCCCTCAACTGTCGACATAAAGAATTTGCCTCTTCTGGAGGGCTCTCTCTTCCCAGGGCCTAGATCTGGCCTTTTGTTTAAATTTTGTTGGCAGAGAAATTCTTAAAAATGTGCATGAATCTTTTGCCTGTATGAAGGTCTGTGAACCACGTGTGACGCCCAAGAAGGCCAGAAAAGGGCGTCAGATCCCCTGGACTGGAGTTACAGATGGTTGTGAGCCATTGTGTGGGTTCTAGGAATCGAGCCTGGGTCCTCTACAAGACCAGGCAGTGCTCTTAACTGCTGAGCCATCTCTCCAGCCCTCACAAGGAATTTTAAGACCCTCTCCAATTCAGCCTCCCTTTTCCAACAGAGACAGAATATTTTCAGTTTTCCCGTTGTTTTAGTTTCAATACTCTCATGTCGCTAACCCCTGGCCTAAGAAGCCGTAACTCCCCGTTACAGCCTAGGCCTACTCATCGCTGCTTCTACACTGCTGTGCCTGCAGGACAGAGCTGGGCTTCCGAAGACTCCAAGCTTCATCTGCGGGCCTGGCTGCTTCATAACAAAACAAATTAAAAATACATACATACATATATGTATATTTTATATACAAAATTTCCAAGCGCAAAGTAAATGTTGTATCACATAGGTCCAATGCCATCAACATTTCTTATACATTTGCTTAATCTACCCCTTCTCTTTGCTTAAATACTTAAGAGCAAATCCAAGATACAACATCATTTAACTCTATCAACATGCGCCCCTTTAAACTCAATAAAAATGCAATTAGAATTAACATTTTTATTTGGGGCTTTTTCATTACATATTCGACAGTCTAGTTTTATTTGAACGTCATACATCACACTTTGTCTTACGAGGGCTGACAGTGGGATATTTTGACAAGAGTTAAGTACAACCAACACAAACAGCACTTCCTAGAGAGGTTGGAAAGCTGCAATAATCACACCCCTCATGCTGTTGGACCACTCTCCCCCAGCAGGCTCCTCACCTCAGCACCACTGGACCACTCTCCCCCAGCAGGCTCCTCACCTCAGCACCACTGGACCACTCTCCCCCAGCAGGCTCCTCACCTCAGCACCACTGGACCACTCTCCCCCAGCAGGCTCCTCTATCTCAGTGTCACTGGACCACTCTCCCCCAGCAGGCTCCTCACCTCAGCACCACTGGACCACTCTCCCCCAGCAGGCTCCTCACCTCAGTGCCACTGGACCACTCTCCCCCAGCAGGCTCCTCACCTCAGCGCCACTGGTCTTGGGGCAGACAGTTAGTTGTGCCAGCCATCCAGAGTATGTGCAGCCTCTACTCACTAGATGACAGTTACCTCCGCTGCCACACACACAACATCTTACCTTACAATAGGCAAAAACGTCTTCACCTCTACCAAAGGGCCCCTTGGGAGATAACTACCATTGGTAAGAGGGCCCCAGTCTCCTTGGAGTTCCCCAGTCACTCGGCTTCTGCACTAGGACTGAACACCTCTCAAAGGTCACTACTAAGTAAGTGCTTTAGTCACAGGGTCCAGTCACATTCATGCCAGACCAAGTTCATCACTCCAAACTCCTCTTGGCACCATCTCACATCCTGAGTGTGGAAAGGGGCCTTTCAAGATGTGACTTTGTCAAGTCCAGCCAGAACCATCTAGTGGGACTCCTCCAAGCTCATTCTCCCATCTTGCCAGACAGCATTTGCTCAATGGAAATCCACTGCCTCACCTCACAGCCTGGTGTGCGAGCCTTGCCTGCTTGGGCACTTCTGAAGTGAACTCAATCACAGAACATAAATGCCACAAAAAGCACAGAACCAAAGCCACCTTCTGAAGTCACAAAGTGATTTTAAGGCAAAGGTCAGTTCACTCCGGAGTGCAGAGTGCTGTCCTACTAAAGTAGGTACCAAGAATGCCTTGTTAGCTGGAGAAAGCATGTGCCAAGATTTTGGTCTTTATATATTATTTTTAAAAACAAAATAAAAATAAACATTGCTCTGTATGAATATACTGATCTCAATTTTTTTTTATTTAAAAAAAAGATTTATTTTATTTATTATGTATAGTGTTCTGCTTGCATGTATGACTGCAGGCCAGAAGAGGGCACCAGATCTCATTATAGATGGTTGTGAGCCACCATGTGGTTGCTGGGAATTGAACTCAGGACCTCTAGAAGAGCAGTCAATGCTCTTAACCTCTGAGCCATCTCTCCAGCGCCCTGATCTCAAATTTTAACAGTAAAACAGAATCTACAAGTCCCATAAAGTGGCCTCACCATAAGGCTTTTCCAATCGAGAAAACCAGACAAACCTAGATGTTTATGATCTTTAGGACATATCGAGCAAGAGCAAAACAGATTTTCCAAGCCATGATTAGTAAATTTCTCTGAAAATGGATAAAAGTATATAATCACCAAGAAAGGAAGCAGGTGGCAAGCTACAGGCCCTATCTACAATGTACCATGTAAGACACACAATATAAGAGGCTGTGGCCAAATCTCAGAGTGTAAGTTTGCTGAGACCCCTTTTAGGTCTGATGTTATATTGGATAACAAATGTCTTTAACTGGAGCATGCCAATCAACCCTAATTTATATACACTTTGAACTGGAAGGATCTATTTAGAAATGAGGACTTTAAAAGAAACTATCAGTTCCCAGACAAATTATGTTCAAAGACCTATGGAAATGAAAGCGTAGGGAAGAAACAGAGGCTCCAGCCTCAGGTTTTCTTTTTAAGAATATTTCCTGCACAGCTGGGCGATGGTGGCACACACCTCTAATCCCAGCACTCAGGAGGCAGAGACAGGTGGACCCTGTTAAGTTCAAGGCCAGCCTGGTCTACAGAGTGAAGTCTGCACAGAGAGGCCCTGTCTTGAAAACAGGCAGACAAAAAAATTAATTTCCTACACAAATAATAGCCTTCTCCTTTATCTTACAAAACAAAACCCTAAAATTGTGAATTAAGTGCCCGTGGAACAAAACCAAGGCCAGGCCCATCTTCTGTGTGTTCCTCTGATGAACTGGACTAGCAACGAGCGGGCTGCTGTGCAGAGCCAACACCAGTCTGCAAGCCTCCAAGAACCACCTCACGGCCTCGCACATAGTGAAAGCTGCACATCAAGAAAACCCCTCAGAGCATGTCCCCCTGGGATGCCTCGAAGGCTGCAAGGCAGCTGGCACTGATAGCATCTGAGGACACTGACAGGTCTGTGCAATACTCCACAGGCTTTTTACCTACCGCAGAGGGAGACCCAGCCCAGGACAAGCAGAACAGTGCACTGCACCTGTACAGAGTCACAGTTACTTTCAATGAAGTCCCCCGGGCAGCAGACCGTGACCTGGATACTGAGAGCACCGACTTCCAATTCCCAAACAAACAGAGCTCATACATCCAGATCAATTCTCTTCGGCCGCAGCGGGTAGCGCTGTCTCTGGGAGCAGTCTGGGACATGCTTTCTCTTCAGCACTATGTTCGAGGCTTTCCTGGCTGCAGTCTCAGTTGGTGTGGTTTCTACTTGTGTTACAGAGTTGTCAGGCTTGGTATCTGCTCTCCTGGAACAGCTGGAAAAGACTTCCTGGTTGATCCTCTGCAGCTGGATGACAGGCTGCATCTTTAAGACCTGGGAAAAGCCGTCTCCTTGTTCGATTAGCAGAGGCAAAGCCTTGGGAAGGAAAATCTCAGGTTGAAAGGTGAACACACAGACAAAGACACTATACACAGACCTGGACCTGCTGCCCTGCAATTCTTTAGATCAAGTCTATTACTGAGACCTGGTTTCTTGGGGTCATGGATATTTGACTTTATATTTTAAAATACTTACTTAAATGGAGGAATTTTAACTAAAAGCTAAGACTAAAAGATATGGCTCATTCCTACAATAACTGTTAGTGATATTCAATTTGGCAGGGGTAAGAGAATTTCAGAGCTAAGAATTTAAAGTCTGAAATCCCGCTTCTTTGAGGAGCATGCTTTAGGAATATTGGTCATCAAGAGTAGGGATCGGAACCTTCTGACTGTCATAAACGAAACAGTAAGCATTTTAGACTCTGGGGCTCTGCGCCTAAGAACTCAACCTCAGGCAGCCACGGGAGATGATACACAAATGTAATCCCTGTGCTCGGGAGACTAAAACGAGTTTGAAGCTAGTCTGTGGAACACAGCGAGGCCCTGTCCCCAAAATAAAAGAACTCAACTCCACTATTAGAACATAGAAGAAACAACAGACAGGAAGGAAATGAATGATCCCATTTGTGTTCCAATAAAGCTTTGCTTACAAAAAAATGAGGTCAACTGAATACCTGGCCCACCAACTCTGGATCAAGGATAGGATAAAAACAATAGATGATCAATTATCAGAAAAACATGGAATCCATATAAACTAAAAAAAATGCCACAGAAAATGGACATGGGAACTGGGGAGGTTCTGAAGGAGTTTAAAATCATTTCCATGTACTAGGAATTTATTTTCATGTTTAGGTAAAATAAATGTCCCAATTGAAACCATGTGGTGATGACCCTGAGGCTCTCCGGCTGGAGTAGTGTAACAGAGTGATTAAGAGCACAACTCCATGGCTAGCACACAGCTCAGGGTACATGTGTGTGATGAGCACATGCCAGGCCTGGGTCCAGACCCAGCACAAAAGCAGAAACAACAGCAAACAAGTTCTGAAGCCAGATATCCTGGTTCAGGAACTCGGTTGAGCAATACATCTGGGCTCTCAGTGCCTCAGTCTTCTCTCCATAAATGGGGAGAAGATACCCATCTTCTGGGTTAGTGTGAGAGTTAAGTTAACTTAGTTAAGTTAGGAGAGTTAAGCACAACAGCAAAGGCAAGGCAGACACCACATGCTCCATAAATGTCACCAAATTGTCCCAAAGTGCCCAACAAGCTGCCAGCTCAGCTCCTGAAGTATAACCTCACTGGAGAACCAGGGGAACACACACAGCTCACAGAGGTACCTGCCAGGCAGAGTATGTGGCACACAGTAGGCACCTGATAAATGGAGCTCTGGGTGTTTCTGCTGCTTAACAAACACACTCTGAACCACTTAACAGTTCCTGAGATCCTCCTGCAGCCCCAGACACACCCGACACCGACAGCAAGCACCAGTCTTTTCCCACTCGATACACTTAGCGCAGCTTTTACCTTCATGGCGTCATTGATTTTCTTAGCTATGGCGTCCCCACGACATTTCAAATTTTCCACATGAGAAGCTGCAAGAAACCACCAAACAGTATTTTAGGTTCTTTATCTAGTTAGCCAACCATAAAGCCATTTAGATGCAATCCAGACAGAAATCTGTTAGGAACACTCACCTTAGTCTAATCTCCCTTAGACTACTGTGTAATCTACTATCTGCCAATGCCCTACTCAATTATCAAGATGAATAAGAGGGCCAGGAGAGCAGCAGAGTGCAATTCAAAGGTGTGCTCACAGGCTGCATGCTGAGCAGCCCCAGCTGTGCCCCAAGAGCACCAGGTATCTGTTGTATAAACACTCCTGCAGCTGACACCTCTACACATTATCAAGTTTTAAGGCAAGCGCAGGCTAAGATTTATTTTTAAATGATTCTGAATTTTATAAAAGCAAAACACAGGCCAGTAAGATGACTAAGCAAAGTGGTTGCAAAAAGAGTTCAGTCCCAGAACTGAGGCCAGGTTGCAAGGATGCAGGAGAGAATCCACTTCACAAAGCTGTGTTCTGATCTTCACATGCATTGTGTGCCGACTGCTGCTCAGGCATTCCTTCACTGTTATTAGAACCTACTTCTCTAGGACTTCAATGTAGACTGAAGACCAACAACTCAACAGGAATTCCCTGGGACTCCAGCACCAGACTGGAAATTGCCTGAACCTTGGCCTTTCCATCAGGACACAGACATAACTGAACCACCTGGACCATGGCCTGTAGGCCACTCTAATAACACTCTGTCTCTCTCAAATTAATTTCATCGGTTGTTCCTTTAGAGAGCCCAAACCTTAGCATCCTTGTGTGCATTAACCACCCTCACAATGATCCAAAAGTCCCTCTTCAGTGTGCACGCTCGTGTGCATGCAGTCTTTCCCCCTTCAGTGTGCACGCTCGTGTGCATGCAGTCCTTCCCTCTTCAGTGTGCACGCTCCTGTGCATGCAGTCCTTCCCTCTTCAGTGTGCGTGCTCCTGTGCATGCAGTCCTTCCCTCTTCAGTGTGCACGCTCCTGTGCATGCAGTCCTTCCCTCTTCAGTGTGCACGCTCGTGTGCATGCAGTCCTTCCCTCTTCAGTGTGCACGCTCGTGTGCATGCAGTCCTTCCCTCTTCAGTGTCTTCAGTGTGCACGCTCGTGTGCATGCAGTCCTTCCCTCTCTGTGTGACTAGTAACTTACAGCTCTGACAGCATGTCACTGCCAAGACTAGGGTGTTTTAGTACAACTCTGACATGAGTGGGCACTCTGTGTCACAACAGTAAGCTTAGAGCCCATGCTGGGAGGAACTAAAGTCCCTTCTACCAGGTTAACGACCTCAGAAACCACAAGGGATAGAACACGTGTTTAATGTTTTAGATGTTAAATTTTGAGATAATTTAAGTAACAACAGATAACCAATCCAACATGAGAGCAGTATGTCTTCAAATTAACACATTTAGTCGTAAGTGTAAATTAAAATTCTCAGTAAGTGACTATCTAGAACATTCCAGTGGATCCTGAATATACAACAACGAATCTTACTTCTGTGTGTGAACAGGGCAGTCACAGTCTTTACTGTTGCTGCAGCTTTACTAGGAGTAGCAGCAGCCATAGTCCCTGGCTGTGACCTCTTCTCTAGGTCTCTTACAAATTAAGTTCTTTTTTTTGTTTTGTTTTTTTGTTTTTGGTTTTTCAAGACAGGGTTTCTCTGTGTAGCTTTGGAGCCTGTCCTGGAACTTATTCTGTAGACCAGGCTGGCCTTGAACTCACAGAGATCTGCCTGCCTCTGCCTCCCCAGATTAAGTTCTATCAATGACTACTACAAACAATTCCTAAAATACCTCATGCCACCTTTTTTGGTTTTTATCTTCCCATTGCTGAACAATGCCTGTTTTTCATCTGTTGTACAAATGAAGAGTGGTTTGGGCTTGTGTGTAAAATGGAGCTAGGCTCTAGGCTTACATACTTACCGATTTTCACACCCAAGTGTGTGATGGGTATTCTACAATTGGGCTAGATACATAAGACATTTAATATTTCTGGCATGACTACAAATCCCTTTCACCAATTTTATAATTTTATAACACCATCCCTTACCCCCAAACATCCTCCAACTTTTTTAGAAGGGCCACTAGAGGGTAGTATGCACACCAATGAGAAGCCTGGAATCTCCTGGGAAGAGGACGAAGTTCTCTAACCCTGGGATCCTTAGTAGTGATCACAGTACCTGAGAGTACTCAAAGGCTACAACAGGGCACAACCACGGTATCAGGCACTTCCTTAATCAAAGAGGGTGACGTCAACTCACAGGGGACGATAGTATGGATAGTTTGCCTTAAACAGGGATCTGGTGCCAAATGGACTGAGAAGAAGAGGGTCGAAGGCAGATGGATAGGATACACTCTCCCCAAATAAGGAAATATATCAAAAACAGGAGAAAACGGGAACCAGGAAACACGATCCACAGCGGGAGAGAAGTGAGGAAATTCCCAGGATAGTGACGAAAGGGTAGACAGGATGAAGGTTTGCAGCATTGGAGGGCAGCTGGTGAAGACTGAAATAAGAAGAAGGATAACGTCAAGTGTTCACCACACTTGGGATTTACAGTTCTGGGTGAAAACCAGAGACAGGACAGAAGGGCTGCAGTAACAGTGTTCACACTGAAGGGTATGCACTTAGTGTCAGGTGTAAGGACCCAACAGACTGATGTTTTTCTACAGGAATGAGATTAAACGTAGTATGTGGACAGCTGGGCATGGCCCATGCCTTTAATCCCTGCACTTAGGAGGCAGAGGCAGGTGGATCTCTGTGAGTTCGAGGTCAGCCTGGTCTACATAGCAAGTTTCGGGAAAGCAGGGTCTACATAGAGATACCCTGTCTAAAAAAAAAAAAAAAAAAAAAAACCCAAAACCCAAACAAAACAAAACAAAAAGTGAAGCTGGTGAGTGCAACGAGTCTTCTGAGGAACTGGCCTGTGAAAACAAGGACCACGGGGACAAGGACACACCCAAAGCCTGCTCTGCTGTGGCCATCACATCCTGTGATCCTCAGGCCATTTCAGAGCAGGGTTACAAATAACCCAAGACGGGAACTGCAACTGGACAGAATCAGACTCACATCTTCTAGAATCCAATGTTACACTCTAAAATATCACTTTGCCAGAAATCACATACTATCTTCCTAAAAATGTAAATTCACAAATAGGAAAAACTTAGCTCCAGGATAAAGAAAGTTTCCTGATACCATTCTAAAATTAAATGTTCAACTATGAATTTACAGTACCTTTTCTTTTTGAATTAAGTAAATTGAATCCTCTGCATTCAAAACTAAAAGGTATCTGCAGTGTGTGGTAGTGATCACCTTTAATCCAGCACTTGGGGGGCAGAGGAGGTGGATCTCTCTAAATTTGAGGCTAGCCTGGTCTACATAGTGAGTTCTAGGCCAGCCAGAGATACACAGTGCTTCAAAAACAAACAAGATAAAACAAAAAACCAAGTTATCAATAATTCTAGAAATAGAATAAAAGACAAGTTTTCAAAAATAAAGACAAAAGGGGAGAGTGCACACACTTAAAAACAATCTCTAACAGTCAGGCAAGGAGACAGATACCTGTGACCTCCGCACCCAGAAAGCAACAGCAAGAGGACCACACATTCCAGGCCGTCATGTGCTACACAGCAAGACCCTGTCTCAAAAACAAAACACAAAGCTACACAAAACTCATAAAACGTGTGGCTATACTGCATATACATAAAAATTATTTTCTGGGCTGGCAAGATGGTTCAGCAGGAAAAAGCACTTGCTGCCAATCCTGACTGATTCCTGGAACCCATGTGGTAGAAGGAGAGAACTGACTTCTGCAAGTTGTCCTCTGACCTCCACATGCTACTATAGCATTCACGTGTGTGTGTATGTGTGTGTGCGCATCCAGTGCCGATGGCTGGCCCAGTCCATGTAAGAGACAGGGTGGGCTTCCCCAAGTGTCCTCTGTGCCTCCTTCTCCACAGGCTCCACAAGAACATCTTCATGATGCAATATGTATCATGCTTACCAATGTCAACCAAAGTTCTTAAGAGAAGTTCAGAACCTTCTAAGGCTGATTAACTTACTCAGCACAATGGGGAAAGAATAAAATGTTTCAAGTCCAGAGCCAAATTACCTGAGCCATCTTTAGTGCCCTTTACCGTCATGTATGCCCTCCTTTGTAAGTGACCCAACATTAGAGGAATCCTCTGACATGCACAAACAGACCCCAGTTTCTGTCAACTAGAGAGAGCTAACAGTGCTGTCAGACAGCATCGTAGGCCACAGCCTCTCTGTAACCGCCTACCTGACACTCCCAGAAATGCACTAAAAAGATCTCAGTTTACGATTGTCCCCATTGTTATTGTAAAACTCCACAAAACTGTTACCACACTGCAACTGCACTCCCTGGCCATGTTCACTCCTATTTATCTCCAAAATAAACTATCTCTTTTCCTCTTTAAGGTACAAGTTCTGTAGCCCAGACTCAAAGCTGAACCCTGAAGTGTAAGTGTCTGTGAGCGCTGCCCACAGACTGCTCAGCAGTGCCTGAAGCCAGACAGCATTACAGAAAACCAGAGGGGCCATCTGAGCACTCTGCTTGCAGGGCGGGCCTGGGACTCAGAGTGACTCCAGGAGAACGTTACACCTCTCTGCCATCACTACGTGTTTAATGCAGGGTAACGGGGAAAGAACCTCTTCATTTCAGGGGCTTTACACTGATGACTATTCAAGGTTGCTCCTGACAGACGAGAACCACGTCTTATTGGTAAATAGTTAATCAGTACATAGCTGGGGGAAAAAGTTTGCCCTTACAAAATGTGGAAGTTCAGAACCTCTGAGAACACTCTTCCCTAGCTGCTTGCTTTCTAAAACAGAGGGAAACGAAAAAGTGGAAATGAAAGATTGAGTAATGAGCCCAGTTTTGCTTCCGGGTCACTGCCTGACTAAACAAGGGAACATGAACCTCCAAGGCCTGCAAATTCAGCAGAAATGCACTAGCTGAGAGCTTCCCATTTACTTCCAATGTATTTCCTGAGCATGAACAAGCAAGCATACTCCAAGAGGACACACGGATGCCGTAAGTCAGTGAGGATGGAAATCAGCACTCTTGCTGAAAACAGAAACAGGTTACACATGTGTGAGCCCACACACCTCACTCTTCAACAGCACTGTGGTGCCAGTCTTGTTGTGGAATATTAGTTGCAGATGTGTTACATTTGTTTATGCTGTGGAATATTCGTGTTAATGATGAAAACATGTGTTGGATTCTTTTATGTTGCATTTGTTTAACTCTGTGAAGCTGTGTTACTGTGCCTGTCTAAAACACCTGATGGTCTAATAAAGAACTGAACAGCCAATAGTGAGACAGGAGAAAGGATAGGCGGGGCTGGCAGGCAGAGAATAAATAGAAGGAGAAATCTGGGAGGAAAAGAAGAAAGAGAAGAGAACAAAAAGAGGAGGGCGCTAGGGGCCAGCCACACAGTCAGCCATGGAGTAAGAGTGAAAGTAAAATATACAGAAGTAAGAAAAGGAAAAAGCCCAGAGGCAAAAGGTAGACAGGATAATTTAATTTAAGGAAAGCTGGCTAGAAACAAGCTAAGCTGGGTAATAATATTAATAATATAATAATTATAGGTAACAATATAATATTATAAGTAATAATAGGCCTCTGTGTGACATATTTGGGGGTTCAGTGGTCGGCCCCCAAAGAGTCAAAGAGCCAAAAAAGTACTAAAAACAAAACAGAAACCCCAACAACTACAGTCTCTCTTGGGCCTGTCAAAACCTTCACCCAGGGGTTTTGATCTGGCCTCAGCCAGGTGTCTGATCTTATTGGTCAATTCTTTTGTTCCTCGGACTCAGATCTCCTCCTTTTGATAGTAGCCATATGAATTGCTGGCTGCTATTGCACAGTGGCTTCCTTTCACCCGAGCACACCGTTCCAGGCTCATGCTACCCACTGTTTGAGCACCACGCCACTGCAGACTAGATGCTACTTCTGGGTCCTGAGGAGATGACTGACCCCTCAGGCAAGGCAACAGTGGCAGGACTTCTTTACTACCCCAACCCACACAACCTGGCCAGGACTGTTTCACTATGCAGACCCTGGCTAGGGAACAGTGGCTACAAATTTGCCTCCCTGTAAAACGGAAGGAACCATGTGCTCCAGCGGGGTACAAGTGGGACTCATCAGCTTCCCTTGTTTACAACCAAGGCTGAGATGAGCCTTCCTACTCTGAAATGGAGACTGGAAGAAAACTTGCCACCACCACCAAGTGTACTTCAAGCTACACCCTAAGTGCTGGGGGACAGATAACATCTCCAGGGGCCTGCACTGTGTGCCTACCCACCGACTACCTCACGATCACAAGTACGCAGAGCCTCTCAACCACGGCCCTCGCCTTGGACTGCACTGACTAGGGGAAAGCAGCACAAGCCGGTGGCAGGATGGAGAGACGCACAAGGGGAGTCCAGGGAGCTTTCACGAGAAAATTCTAAACACGTAAAGAACATACAGCCACAGCAGCCCCATAATGTACGCCTGACTGACTTTAGCTCTTGAGCGTCCAGGCCATTTTGGTTTACCAAATCATCTCTGCAATAAGTTCCTCCCTCTTAAATTAGCTGCCCTGACTCTGATTATCTTTAGAACCACAGTATGCCTCTTCCGAACTGGGAACGAAAGAAAGAGAGTGAAGAGCACCCTGTCCACACAACAGTGAACAACACCGTGTCCACACAACAGTGAACAACACCGTGTCCACACAACGGAGTGAACGACGCTGTGTCCACACAATGGAGTAAACGACGCCATGTCCACACAACAGAGAGTGAACGACACTGTGTCCACACAACAGAGTGAACAACACCGTGTCCATGTCCACACAACAGAGAGTGAACAACAGAAGGCAGCAAATGCAGGGCTTGGTGAGAAAGACCTGGAATTGGAAACTAAAAAATCTGAAAATCTGAATATAAGGCAGGATTCCTCATCTGTGGCCTTCCCTGTGTTTATTAAAACTATGTCTGAACTAACTCAAGAAGTTAAATATAACAAAGAAATGGACAAAACCAGAAGGACCACATTCAAGATAAAATCTGAAATCCTGAAAACAAAAACTAAAGGAAAGAAACCTACGGTGGAACTGAGAGGGACAGAGGAACTCCTGGAGAAGCACAGACAGCGCTGTGCAGTCACACTCAGGAGTGTCCGACATCTGGGTCAGTGACACTGGAGAGGAAGAACTTGCAGAACACAGGAACATTATAAAATCTACAAACAAGTGCTCCATCAGTGTGGAGGAGAGGACTCACGCAGCTGAGGACCATCACTGAGGAGGACCCTTCATCGTCCACACATTCCTGGACTGGCTTACCTGGGTCAGGGTCACATTTCAGGTCCAAAGGAGGTACAACAGGGCGATACTGCTTCTAAACACAGCACAAATTAAAACATTAGTTTAGACATGTGATGCCTCAGATAAATAAGCATGTCTTTCAGCTAGTGTAAGCAAGTATATAGTCAATAGTGCTGGCTTCAAGGTCTTCTCTTCTTAGATCATGAACTCTTAGGGAAAACGTCCTTAGGTTTGAATACCTTTTTGTTTGGTTGGTTGGTTTTTGAAACAGGGTTTCTTTGTATAACTGTCCTAGAACTCACTTTGTCGACCAGGCTCACCTCAAACTCAGAGACCCGCCTGTCTCTGCCACCTGAGTGCTGGGATTAAAGGCGAGAGCCACCATGCCCAGGTTTGAATACCTTTTATGTACTGCCCTCTGCTGCATACAGTAGGAAATAGCCCTATGAAGATTATAGTAAAAAACAAAGTGAAGGCATAGTGGTTTTTAAAATACAGGACAATGACCAAAGTGTGATGGAGTTCATTCAGGACAAATGTTTGAATTCCAATTTCCACAGGAACTTTTGAAAAAGTGGCTAGATTACCAGACCAGCCCATTACTTTCCACACCTGCAGCAGCACACGGGACAGCTGGCCATCCCAGTCAGGCAAAAGGCAAAGAGAAATGTTCCTTCCTACTCTCGCTCAATGATAACCAGAGCCAAACTGTGAAAAGGAAGGGCCACGGGACAACTGACGCTCTCCAGTTTTCTCTCTGCACCTCGACCTCCCTGACAAGTTTCAGCGTTCTCTTTAGGGAAGTCAGGGAGGTGAGGAGGGAGGCACGGCATAGTCAATACACGTCAAGCATTTTTCCTGAAGTTTACAGAGGACTTTCTTTAAGGATGAGTGCTGTGAGAAAGAGGAAGCATTCGCGTGGATTTCTTTTTCCCTATCATGCCATGACTTTGGCTGTTTAGGGCAACTGCAGATCTCTAATGCCCAAAAACACTGCTGAAGGAGGGACTACCAGAAGGTTCACACTGAAAAGCTGCTGATTTAAAAACTAAAGGCATAGAGGATTGCACACACTAAAGCCCACATACAGTCAGGAGGAGGACAATGCCACCCCAGCAAATCTCAACACCCAGAAGGAGACTCGGTCCAATCTGTCAGGGCTCGCCTCACTTCCATTTGTCCCAGTCGTAATAACCCTGAGAAGACGGGTCTGTGACTGGCATGGTGACTGGCGCCTACAGGAGAACAGGCCTACGGCTCTGCCCATCTGAAAAGCAGAGCCAGCCAGCTGTGGTAGTACATACTGCAATCCCAGCACTTGAGGTGGAGGTTGGAAGATCAGGAGTTCAAGGCCAGCCTGCCCTACATGAAAGGTAATCTAATTTCTTATTGTGGTGAAACACTGTGAGAAGATTTAAATGTAAACATCTCACCAGAATCTCGTGCTGAGCTTTCAGGGTTTTGATGACACTCTCGAGGATCCTTCGGGGGTACTGTCTACGTTTTGTTGCCACATCTACTATGAGCTCATCAAATTCATCTTCAAGCACTTTGATGTCAGAATCTATTCCAGAAAAAGTTCGTATTAGTATAGAAACATTATATACGCTCAATTCACAAAATCATTAAAGAAAACAAGCATGGCAAACTAATGGAGCCCCTCTTTCTGTACTGACCAACTATCAAGTACCTCCAGGAAGAACAAAGACGAACGTGGCATGACCCACAAGACAGGCAATTGTAACCTGATAAAGGCAACAAGGGTATAAAGACAAAGGACACAGAACCACGGAACACCACCAGTGGGAGTTGCTGACTGGAAAGAAACATTTAGGCTTGAAATCTACGTATAAACGAAGGCACCGAATGAAAAAAGGCCAGGGAAACAGCTTTGGGAAAGGAGACTGTAAGGATGTGGAGTCTTTGCAAACAGAAGCACTCTAAAAGGATAAACTACAGGGACAAGGGCTGAGGTGTAGCTCAGCTGCAGAGCATGTGTTTAGACCTCCCAGGGCCCTGAGTCCAGTCCTGTACCCTCTCCCCCCAATAGTTAGACTCTAGACAGCATTTCATACCATGGACAAACTTTGACAACAGCAGTAAAAAGAATGCCCAGATGTGATACCTAACTCATGGCGGGGGCGGGGATATGAAAGGTACGGCGACCCGGGGGACTTTCTCATTTCGTGGTAACTGTTTCATCAGCTCTTTCCTCTGTTGAAAGACAACGGTTCTCAAGCTCACAAGGAGGAATGATTACCTGGGGAGTATGTTACTAGTGTGTAAATCTGGACTCAGAAGGTCTAGGGTAGGGCACAGAAATGAAGCACTCCGAAGAGAGTGCAGACAGACGCACTTGGCCTTGTTTAAAAAAATAACTTTAGAGTAAAAATGCTGGGTTGGGGAAGGCAGCTCAGTGGTAAGAACATCCGCCTAGCATGGGTAGGGATCTGCACTCAATCCCCGGTATTGAAAGAAAAAAACGTAAGAAATACTAAGTGGTTACAAATGCTAAAGACCCAAGTCTTTGGCTAACTGACTTGCACCCTGAGCTCTGCTATGCCAGTCTATGCCATCTCACTGCCTAAAGCTTCACTAGGAAGAAGTCTGACTGGCACATGTTTCTGAAACATTCTGAGAGCTGGCTGGTGTACATCAGCATATGCATGTCACATCTAGACTGTGAAGAGTAGTAGGTACGGCCTCTCACTCCTGTGACAAACACTGAGTCCACTCAGTGGCTCCTTTGGAGGATGTCTGAGGAAAATGTCTCACTTGGAAGACTTAATGAAATAAGCAACTTTAAACTTTATTATGTTCATTTGAAAAGCGAAGTCACTGGCCTGCAAGGAACAGCACACCATTTTATAAAAGTTCTTTTTAAAAACTATGTGTGTGTGATGGGGAAGGGCACACGTGCCACAGCATGTGTGGAGAGATCAAAGAACAACTCCTTGGAATCAGTTCTCTCCTTCCTCCTCTGCCCAGGTTTGCATAGCAAGCCCCTTTCTGGGCTCAGCCATCGTCTGTCAGTGAAATCTTCTATGTAGGAAAACGGTTTCTTAGCGCCACCAAGGGGTAGAATTTGTAAAAGCACAACATATAAACAAATGGACAAATACATGGTGAGCATCTATTTCTGAAAACAGAGTTCTGCTTTCAATGATCAACCTTACAAATTTGTCTGACCAAACTTCCTGTGATCAGACCCATGCAGGGCAGTTACAACAGGAGGAGAGACGCTGCCTCACACACACGTCTGCTTTCTTTCCAGAGCGGTACTGTGTGCAGGAGCTTGGGAACGACCATAAACAAAGCAGGTTAAACCTCTGTCCCCGTGAAGCCTCCGTTTTGCTTCTGTGTATCTGCCCAGAAGCAAAGCCTGTTAAATCTAGTCACGTAACTCTCCCTTAAAATTCTCACCTAAGACTGGGGTTTATAGCACAGATACAATACTTGGCCTGACATATGTGAGTCTGTAGGCTCGTTCACCTGCACTAACACACACACACACATACACACACACACACATACACACACACATACACACACACATATACACACACACATACACACACATATACACACACACATATACACACACACACACACACACACACACACACACACACCACTCCCATGATTCCTCCAAGACCACACGATAAAGTACAAATCCCTTGTAACACTTTTGAGGCATGTGGTAATCTCTCCTCAACTTAGCTTTCTAGAAACATTTGCTATTACTTTTCCCAGCTCAAGGCTGGCTTTCCAAACATATTACTCCCTTGTGCCTTTTTGTATAACGTTTTGTTTCAAATAAAGACCCACTGAAAAGCTATGTGGTGTAGAAAGGACTTCTGGCTAATTGTTTATATATTCCCTACTAATCAGCAATTATTGTGTTAATATTTTATAAAACAGATGCTGTTGGTTTTATCCTTTTAATACGTAAACTCAAACTCTGTTTTGATAATTTTAAAAGGACAACTAACATAGTTCTGAGTAACAGACAAGAAAATGTTCTGGGCAAAGCACTCCCTTACCGTTGAGAAGAAAAGTTATATCACAGTGGGTTGCTAGTAGGCCTGTAATCAGCTCAGATGACTGGATGACGTGAACACAAAGCAGTGAGTGACAGCAGCGGGGCTCAGCCCTGAGTAAGCTACCAGAGGGATAGACGGCACACGCGGCTTCTTGTCAGGGAGCCCTTCTCTGGACAGTACTGCAGACACAGGGACGCCTGCCTCTTTTCTCAGAGATCACTTTCTGTTGACGGCTCCTCCCTACTCTGACCTTGCTTTCTCTTTCCATTAACACTTAGCCTTCTTTAGGCATGCCAGCACCAGCGAGGTACAATCCAGTCTAAGCCAGGAGTGGTGGTGCACACCTTTAATTCCAGTACTCGGGAGGCAGAGGCAGGTGAATTGAGTTTGAGGCCAGCCTATTCTACGGAGTTCCAAGACAGTCAGGGCTACACAGAGAAGCCCTGTATCAAAAAACAAACAAACAAGCAAGCAAGCAAACAAAGGTACAATCAAGTCTTTGGAATAAGCTAAAAGTCTTAAGAAGCCATCTACGAATGTTAACACCCTTTGCATGCTACTCCTGTGGTTTAACTTTACACCTAGGAACACTTCACTATCCATTCAAAGTCTCATCTAAGCATTGCAAAAACATAAACCTGGCTTATGAGGAAACACAGGGATATTCTGGGCCTATTTCTTTAATTGGGGATAATTCTACAATATCTTCCAACAGCCTACTGACAGAAGCTTCTGAAGAACAGACGACAGACATTTTCGGATACCAGATATCAGACAGGATAGATCAAGGTACCCACTGAGTTTCTCTTGGGCTATGACTTCAATGATCTACATCAGTTTCTTTTTATCCCATAATAATTTAAATGTGCTTTAAAATAAATGATACTGAAGATAGTAAGATGGTTTAGCAGGTAAAAATGCTTGTAATCAAGCCTGAGTGAGGACCTGAGTTTGATCCCTGGAGCCCACATGGTAAAAAGAGAAAAACAACTCCTGAAAGCTGTCCTCTGACCTCCACAGTGTGCCATGACATGCACGACTCCATCCAATAAATAAAATGTTTATAAAAGAGAGAGTATGTCTTAGTTACTGTTCTATTGTGAAGAGAAACCATGACTAAAGCAACTCTTATAAAAGAAAGCATTTAATTGGGGGCTTGTTTACAGTTTCAAAGGCTTAGTCCATTATCATCATGGCAAGGAGCATGGTGGCCTGCAAGCAGGCACTGAAGAAGCTGAGAGTTACAAGCAGAGAGAGACAGAAAGACAGACAGACAGACTGGGCTTGGCATGGGCTTTTGAAACCTCAAAGCCCACTCCCAGTGACATACTTCCTCCAACAAGGCCACACCTCCTACTCCTTCTCAAACAGTTCCATTCCCTGATGACTATGAATTCCAATATATACGCCTATGGAGGCCATTCTTAGTCAAACCACCACAGAGAGACAATGAAAACAGAAATTGCAAAATAGCATTCAAAATAAAGTTAGCTGCAAAAACAATCTCAAAATTAATGACAGAAGGAAGAGTTAAGCCACATACCCATAAGACAGTGATCTGCAGCTTCCTGCCAGGCTTGTCCATTGATGCTGACATTCTCCTGCACAGCCGACTCAAAAGTCTGCAATACATTTACAGCAGCCAAGTCAGCAAAAGCGATTCTAAATACTGAATTCAAACATTTTAGCAAAAACAATAATGGAATCTCTGTAGAACAGAATGGAAATAATGAAAAATTGAGGAAAAAAATAGAATCCAAGTTAACTATTAGGAGACGGCTAAATACCTTACCACACAGTGGTGTACCACACAGTGGTGACTGCACTGGCTCTACCAGTGACATCTCATCAGCATGACCACATAAATAACAAACAAGAACACAGAGTGGGAAACCGTAAAGAAGGGCAGAAGGGTTAGGCTCCACCACCTGCTCTCCAAAATCGTAAGTTATTTCCAGAGGGATTCAGACAGACAGGGAATTCAAAGATGGCTTAATAAATGCTATTGTTTGAAAATATTTTTAATGAGCATGTCTTTTGTATCACTTGCATAATTAAAAACAAGTATAAATAAATGACTGGTAACTATGAGTCACGGTACATTTTCTATACTAGTATCTTATAAAAGGGCTACAATATAGCTCAGTGGACAACGCTTTGCTAGCATGAGCAAAGCTCTGCATTCAATCCCAGGCACTAAAGGAGAAAAAAAAAAGATTTTATAGAGTAAGATTCTTACGACATTAAACTCTCGAAGATTAAATGTGAATACAAACTGTCTTTGAAATCCTCACTGCAGCTTCACCAATCATTTAAGAACACGCCACTACATTATTCAGTTTTACCCAGAGATTTATCAACATCGTCAAAACTTCTCTACAGACCATTACTTCTCATTGTCTTTAAGATCTCATTCAACAGGATATAAGAGGTTAAGCCACATTGGTCTTTTTCTGTGTGTCGATGTTCAAAGCATCTTAACAATTTTCTAGAATCAGACAAGCCCTCTTATTTACAGCTGTCTCCCAAAATAACTACTAAAAATGTTATGAGACGTTTCTCGCCTTGATTCCAAGGAGGGAATAACAGGAGCCATGGTACAAAAACTGGAATACAGAATTACAATCCCAGGAAGGTTTGTTCATTATTCCTTCACATAACCTCTGTCTCATGCATGCTACAAGAACACTTACCACTAAGCACCTCTCCAGCCCCTCCTCATTTCTGTTTTTTGAGACTGATGACTTCTATGTTTAGTCTGTACTGTTGTCATTTGGTCACAGAAGTGCTGCAGTACAAGCTTGGGACGTTCCCCTACATATAGACTGTTCAAGAGAGGGACAGCAATCCCTCAAGTTCTAGTGTCTTTCCTCAGAAACCATCAACTGCAGAGTTTTTGCAAAATATAGGTGAAAAGGGAAGTGGGTTATAAGGGCCAATGGGGTAGGGGGAATAAGGTCTCTTTATGTAGCCCTGGCTGGTCTGGAACTCACTGTGTGAACCAGACTGGTCTGGAATTCAATGAGATTTGCCTGCCTCTGCCTTCCAAGTGCTGGGCGTACACTGCCATGTCCAGCTCAACTAGTGATCTTAGTAAAATTTAACATCAAGACAGCTTTTTCATCAGTTTTTGACTTAAAGTAAAATGCTTTTGCTCCATTCACACAATGTTATAAAATAACAAGCAAAAGCAAAGACCAAAAAAACTAGCCAGGTGACTGACTTCGAGGATTGCTGGTTCCTGGAGAATTCCTCGTACCAGACTGTAAACATGCGCTGGTCCATAGGAGAGCCACTTTGTACTTAACTGAGCACTTAAGCTACGGCAAGTAACAAATGAGATGTTTTGTAGACATAAGCCATCAGATTTGAAAGCCTTAGTATGATATATATATATATATATATATATATATATATATATATATATATATATAGAGAGAGAGAGAGAGAGAGAGAGAGAGAGAGAGAGAGGGCGAGCGCTGTATGTATTAAAATATAAGAGTACACTAATGCCGCCTGTTTTTCAAGATTGCGTACGTGCTCGCTTGTCCTGTATGTCCAGCGGACAGGAAGCACCCAGGTGGCACTAGCATCTTAGTAGCCTTCCCCGGCATTTCCCAGTCTAGCCTCGGGCACCCTTTGGTCAGCGGAGCCGGGCTGAGCAGGGTGAGGGGCGGGAAGGAGGGGGCCGGTCCGTACCCACTGCGCGTCCCGCAGCGCCAGCTCTCGGATGTCCTCCGGCAGCGCGGCCCCGAGCTCTTGCACGAAGCGACCGCACAGCTCCATCACTTCCACCACAGCCCTCTTCAAGGTGCAGCGCACTCGGAAGTCCTCTAGCGGAGAGGCGGGTGCCGAGGCCTGGGAGTCTGAGGAGGTCCGGGCATCCTGACCCTGCGAGGCGGAGACCAGCACCGTTTCAGGAATACCCGCCATCTCTCGGGTTTGAACTGAAGCGGTGACGTCGAGACCGGAAGGATGCTTCCCTCGATGGAACTCCTCTGTACGCGTCCGGCCGGAAACTCGATCCTCCTGTGCCCATGGTTCCGCCCGGGCTTCCGTGGCCCCAGGCTTCCACTCCGGCTTCCGGTTGAGAAGTCTGCAGAAATGGCTATGGGTACCGTGGGCTTGGGGCTAGTGGACTGTCACTGCCATCTCTCCGCCCCGGACTTTAACAGCGTACGTGAGGGCGAGTTGGGGCCTGCGGGAGTCGGGAGGGCCGCGTCCCTTCCCGAAAGTTATCTTTTCTCCCCAAACCCTCTGGCCCTTACCTAGTCTATGGCGACCTGACCAGTTTCCCTTTGGACCTCCGTCGTGCTGGTGTTCTTTCTGATCTTAAATAGCGGTAAACTATCTCCACGAAGCTTGTGTTTGTCGTTTCAACAGTCCTTTCTCTTACCACTCCTGAGATGTGCTCCATCTTAGCCCTTAGCAGAGGTCCCAGTTCTGGACTGGGAGAGGGGCAAACGAGAGGAACACTGGATGGGGCGTGTGTGTAGGGTGGAAATAGGTTTTACCTGCTACATTGGAAAGACTGAGGGTGGATTGTCTATTTCTTAGGAGGTGACGCTTATGTTGTGAGGGTGCGGTAGTAAGGAACACCAGCAGGTTGTAGACACCTATACAGTATGGAATTTGGCCTGTTTTGGTTAACCAACAGCTGGAAGCTATAATAAAATAAAATTTTCAAAGACTAGGGAGATTTTCAGGGTATGGGAGAGGTAAGTCAGTAAGACATTTGGATTGCTTTAGATGCACACTTTTAACCCATTAGAGTTTTAAGACAACCCATTTTAAGAAAGAAAAACAATATTCTGAAGACAGATCTGCTGTGTGGCAAAAAGGTGAAGAAGAGAAAGCTAGAACATTTAAGAAGTCTCAGTATACAGACAGAAGATGGTAGGTAGAGGCTATGCTGTGATGATATGAGAATCAGAGTAAATGTACTCAACGTATTTTTAGAAATAACTCCAACAGTACACGCAGTGGACTTGGATGTGAAGAGCAAGGAGAAAGAAGGAATCGACATGGCTTAGATTTCTAGTTTGTGTTTTAAGGTGGGGTGCCCTTTGCTGAGACGAGGAAAGACCAAGGTTTGGGATGGGAGTGGAGAGGCAGGCAGATAGAATCCCTAGTGGGGATGTATTGGTATGTCTGATCACCTCCAAATAGAATGATTATGCAGTGATTTAGAATGTGAGTCATGGGTTCAGGAGAGAGTAAAAACTGAGGTAAGTTGGATATTCTACATGCTATCTAACCCCACCAGAGGCTGAGGTTATAGCTCAGTGGTAGAGAACAGGCGTGGTGTACCTGAGGGCGCTAGATAAACAAAACAAGACAGATGAGATCTCTTACAAGTGCAGAGAGAACAAAAGAGCTTGTCATAAAGATGACAGTCAGTCCAGGAGACTGGAGAGTAGCCACCAGTGAGAGTGAATCTTTAAAAGCAGTGTGTGTGTGTGTGTGTGTGTGTGTGTGTGTGTGTGTGTGTGGTGAGGGTGTCTAGAAGCTGCTGAGGGGGAGAGTAAGGTGGGACAGAGCTGTCCTTTGTATTTCTCAGCAGAGGTTTGTGTTGTACAGTGCGTGTCACTGAGCATAAGAGTAACAGGAGGTGGGTCGGGGGAGGCACTTCATTTTCTGCCACCCTGTGGGAGAAACACTATTGTCCTTTATGATGTCTCAGCTACATTTATGTGGCCAAAGAGCAGTTAAATTCCCTATGTAAAGTAAGTGTGGCTGCTTATGTTTGTTGTAGGATCTGGATGCTGTGTTGGAGAAAGCCAAGAAGGTAAGTTAGTGTCCATTACTGCCCCCCTTTTGCTCCCTTCCTGTTTTTCCTTGACATACTATTTTTAGATACTGTTTAGATATGCTCCGTGTTTCCATGGGCTATGCCAGCCACAGAGCTAAGCCGTTGCTAACGTCAGCTCTTCTAAAGTCTCCACACCTCCTAAGGAAGTTCCTCTTTCATAGTCAGACATTATCCATTTGACAGTTGAGGGTTCTCGTGTCTAAAGGTTAGGAACAGGGCAGAGATGCATGCTAGGAAAGTGACAGAGACATGAAACTCTGACCTGCCACCATGAATGGCAGCACTGTAGAATGGATGGGGTGGTCAGCCTCTCACTTCCTAAACTCACGTTACTTTGGAGATCTAGGATACATTACAAAAGTCTTCTGAAACATTTTGATTTGTTAGAAAAAAAGTTACCCAGGACTGGAGAGATGGTGGAGTGGATAAAGTTCTGAGCTCAACCACTGGGACCACGGTGGAAGGGCAGAACTGACTCCAGAAAGGTGTCTTCCGATTTCCACATGCTTACCGTGGCATACATGTGCCTGCACATGCTTGTGCACCCATGTTCACTAAGAGAGAGAATAGGTAAAAATAAAATTGAAAAATAAAAAATTATAAAATCTTGGAAGTATTTATGAAATTAGTTGCACACTGTCGTACGGCAGCTTAATTGACACATGGGCTGTAGAGTCACATGAGCCTAACGACCTTTATTCTCTCCAAAATGCTGTCTCTGTCCAGTAAATTAAAGCAGTGCCTACCTTTGGTCTGTGTAGGTTAATGAAGTGACATTTATAGTCACTGAACATGGGGCCTGAAATAATAAGTACTCAGTGGTAGTCACTTCGATTGTATTCCTGGGGTCTGCTAAAGGAGAATAGTGAAATGTATAAAAAAAATTAACATTTCTCTTAATTTATATTAAATGTGCATATTGTTTGTGATTCTATTCTATTCTTTTTTTTTTTTTAGGCTAATGTTATGGCCCTTGTAGCAGTTGCTGAACATGCAGGAGAATTTGAAAGGATTATGCAACTTTCAGAAAGGTAATTGTTGTTTCTCATCTTCTTTTGTGTGTGTGGTGTTCACATCTGTGTGCAGATGCGCGTGTGTATGGGCATGTGAACACCCAACGTTGACATTAGGTGTCTTCTTTGATGGCTGTCCTCTATTTATTGAGGTAAGCTTCCTCACTAAACACAGAGCTCACGGATTCTGGCTAGTCTAGCTATCCTGGCTTGCTCCTGGATCCCCTGCCTCCCAAGTGCTGAGTTATAGCAAGTTCTAGGAAGTCACCATGCCTGCTGACTCCCGACCACCATGTCTGCCTGTCTGGGGAGCTGAGCTGCAGGCATGTGAGCTCCAGGCCACCATGCCTGCCCGTCTGGGGAGCTGAGCTGCAGGCATGTGAGCTCCAGGCCACCATGCCTGCCCGTCTGGGGAGCTGAGCTGCAGGCATGTGAGCTCCAGGCCACCATGCCTGCCCATCTAGGGAGCTGAACTCCAGCCCGAGGGCTGCTGAGCCACCTCTCCACCTCTGGTGCTACTTCAATTAAGATTTGTAGTTTAGGCTGCTGAAGGCAGTCTTGAACTCATGAACTCAAGTAGTTTTCCCACTTAGCCTTCTTAGTGATGAGACCGAAGCATAGACTCTACACTAGCTCTAATGAAGATTGTAAGGAGTTGCTAAAAAAGATTGTTATGTCCAGTTTAAATAAAAATCAAAGAATTGTTTTTTAAAATAATGAGGAGAGCAGCCATGATAGCACATGCTTTTAACCTGGCACTCAGAGACAGGAGAATATCTGTGAGTTTGAGGCCAGTCTGGTCTGCATAGTGAGTTCCAGGTCAGCCAAGACTACTTAGTGAGACCCTGTGTCAAAGAAAATAAAAAGATCAAGGAGGAAAAGGCATGTTAACATAGCCCCCAAAGCAGAGTGTTCCCTTTCTGTTCTTTAGGGAAGCACTGTGATCTCCTGGCCTACTGTGGCTTTCTTAACTTGGTCTACATTTTTAGGTATACTGGATTTATCCTGCCATGTCTGGGAGTTCACCCAGTTCAAGAACTTTCACCAGAAAAACCAAGAAGTGTGACATTAAAGGTAAAAGTCACGTAAATGAGAGCCGTACAAATTATAACTGTTGACTCAGTGATCACCCCCATAGTTTATATTCTTTGTGATGTGGGGTGGGAAAGCTGAGGATGAGACCTAGGGCCTCAGACATGCTAAGCAAGTATTCTACCACTGAGCTGTAACCTCGGCTATGTTTTTTATTCTGAGACAGGGTCTCACTGAATTGCCCAGGCTGGCCTTGAACTCATGATCCCAAATAGTTAGAATTGCAGCCTGTGCCACAAACCCAGCTTCTGATTTGTGTTCTAAGTTAATAACCCCCAAACAAAGAAACAGCACCTTCCATCAAGTCAAGATTGTATGACATGATGATATAGTGGAATTAGGATTTCCTTTTTCCATATTTTTTAACCATGTCGTACTGCTTTGTCCACTAAAAGAAAGTGATAAGGGGCTGGGGAGGTGGCTCAGTCAGTAGAGTGCTTGCTGCACAGGTGTGAGGACCTGAGTTTGACCCTAGAACTCATGTGAAATAGCCATGGTGATGGTTCACACTTGTCATCTCAGTGCTGGGGAGATGGAGACAGGGGGATACTTGGGGCTCACTGGCAAGTCAACCAATGAGACCCAGGTCCCACTGAGAGACTATGTCTCAAGATGAGACTACCATAATAGTATAAAAAAAAAAAAAAAAAAAAAAAAAACCACAAAGAGGGACAGGCTCTAGCTCAGTGGAAGAGTGCTTGCCTACCATGTATGAAGTCCTAGGTTCAATCCCCAGCTAAAACATTAAAAGTCCAGGGGCCATAGAGACATCTCAGTGGTTAAGAATTCACATGGCTTCTGCAGAGGGCTCAAGTTTGATTCCCATCACATTCACTGGGCAGCTTATAACCACCTGTAACTCCACCCCCAGGAGACCCAGTGCCTCTGGCCTCTGAGGGCACCTACATACACATAGTTTAAAACAATAAGGACACATAAAATACATTTGTATGCATTACATAAGTGTGGTGGTATGAAAGAAAATGGCCCCCAAAGGGGGTGGCACTATTAGGAGGTGTGGCCTTGTTGGAGGAAGTGTGTCACTGTGGGGGCAGGCTTTGAGGTCTCTTTTGCTCAGGCTTCCTTCAGTGTGACTTTTAGTCAACTTCTTGTTGCCTCTGAGTCAAGATGTAGGACTCTCAGCTCTAACACCACATCTGCCTGCATGCCGCCATGCTCCCTGTCATGATGACAATGGACTGAACCTCTGAAACTGTAAGCCAGCTCCAATTAAATGCTTTCCTTTATAAGAGTTTCCATGGTCCTGGTGTCTCTTCACAGCAATAGAAACCCTGACTAAGACAACAAGTAATGTGAATCAAGGCATAGTCTCTGTGTTTATCACCTGACTTGCCAGAAACCTTCTAGCTCTTTTGTTAGGGGTTTGAATGGTCCCCTGTGAAGTGTTTGCTTTTCTCCTAACTAGAACACACTCTGGGAGCTGCAGGCCTCTGCATCTGAGCTTCATCCTTATCTTCAGCCTCTTTCTGAGTTTTTTTTTAAAGATTTATTTATTTAGTTTATGTAGAGTGCTCTAGCTGCATGTGCACCTTTACACCAGAAGAGGGCATCAGATACCACTATAGATGGTTCTGAGCCACCATGTGGTTGTTGGGAATTGAACTCAAGACCTCTGGAAGAGTAGCCAGTGCTCTTAACCACTGAGCCATCTCTCCAGCCCCTGAACCAGACTTTCTAATGAGCTATTTCTCCCTCCCATCCAGTGCCCCTGGTCCCAGAGGCAGATAGTGTGGATGTCCTTGAAGGAAGAGGCCTTGTCTGACAGTGTTGCCACCAGCTTATTGGATATGTGGGTCCAACACTTCTAGCTCTTCAGGGCAGTGTGCATTCTTTTAACCAAGCTGCTATGATGCCTTTCTAGGGCCTTAATTTACATTCCCTCTGCCTCTGCCTCCCTGTCCCCACAAGCACACACCTCTTTTACCTCTGACATCTCCTTTCCTCCTTCCCTTGGTTCTTCTTGTTCTGGTTTTCTCCAGTAGAAGAGCTTTACAGTTTATATATTCTGAAAACAACCCACAGAGTGCTTTAAAGTGTTCCACAGGGAGCTGGAGAGATGGCTTAGCAGTAAGAGCACACACTGCTTTTGCAGAGATCACAGGTTGGGTTGCCAACACCCACATCAGGGTGACAGCCACCTGAGGTATCAAGTTCCAATGCCCTCTGACCTCACACACCTGCACACACATGGTACACGTAACTCACTGAGGAGTGCACACACACACACACACACACACACACAAATAAAATAAAATAAAATAAACAAATTTTTTGAAAATTATCTACAAGTGATTTCTAAATTTTGTCTTTGCCTTAGAAAGATGCCATCAAATTCTCTTAAATGAAATTAACAATCTACCACTACTTCAGTAGTTCTCAGGCAAGATTATATATGAAATGCATTGTTTATATTGTTGAACTCTTATTATAGATAGACCAAGCAGGATTATAAAGACAAATCAATGAAAAAGGAACAAAGGGAATACGGGACTACCACTATTATAAACTCACAAACCACTACTTAGGAGGAGACAGAGCCATGTGCATGATGACCACCCATGTCTTTTTACCCACTCCAGTGTGGGAGCCCACAAAGATTTTCTAGTTAGATCTGAGCTTTCTTTACACAGCAGGGCTGCATTAGGGGATAGCGTGACCATGTGCATGGTTACCAGGTATCCTGGATGGTCTGCACTTGGCTGTGCTGGGGGAGATCTTTTGCTCCACCTCTTGGCATTCCTTTAAAAGTCCTGTAGTAGAGACAGAAGGGGCTGGTGGGTTTTGACCCAGGCCCTCCCAAGACTATTCTGTGTTTCTCTCTTTCTCCTCTATACTTCTGTCTACATACTTCTCACTTCTCCCTCCTCAAGAGTACCCTGGGGGAAAAAGAGGGAGCAGGTCTCCTTCAAATGGAACTGGAAACAGGGTCCAGGGACTTGGCAAAAGGAGGGTTTGAGGGCCCTGTGGGAAGTTAGGGCATGTCCGGTTATGGAAATTAAAGCAAGGGTAATCTATTTTCGGGAGTGAAAGGGGCTGGAAGATGCCCTAGTGCGGCTGAAGCATATATTTTTCTCTATCTAGGTTTCTTTCTTTTTCTCTCTCTCTTAAAATTCTATCTATGAAAAATAAGGAAGGTAGAGTGTAGTAATATAGTGTAGAAAAAAACTTAGAAAAGTAGGATGTAAAAATATAGCATTAGTAAAACTTAGAATAAGATAAGTAGCAAGACAGAGGAACTATGTCCTTAATTTTCTAACTATGGGGCTATGTATGAAAACTGGGAAAAATCAAAGGAAGAAACAGGGAGAAAAAGATTCCCATGGGAAGCTTGTGGTCCCAAGTGGCAGGGAAAGGATTTTCCCTAAGGCAAATGCAGGTGAAATAAAACTTTTTACTCTGCAGATGATGGCACTGTCTGGAAACACTGTAGCATCAGAATTAGTTTCCTCTTGGCCATGAAGCCCAAGTTTAGAGAACAGAAGTTTGGGGAAAACTTGGCGGTCTTTCTCTCCAAAAACTAAAAGCTTTCTTGGGAAAAATTTAATCTCTCTCTTAAAAAAAAAAAAAAAAAAAGCCTTTCAGATCTTTGCCTCTCAGAGATTCTCTTTCTGTAAAGGCAAAATTAGTTTCACCTGGAACTCTATGGGGAAAAGACCTGTGGTTTGCTTTAAGACCTCTTGGAACTGGACAAATCTTCTCCACTAAGCCATGTCTCTCTAAGCTAGAAATAAAAAACAGCAGCCAGAATACCCTGAAGCAAGGGCCTGTCAAGAAAGTGCAGGCAGAAAGCCGAAGCAGGGACAGATTCCCCAAGGTGGAACCCCAACAGAGGTGGTGCGGGAATTGGGGAAAGGTTACTGTAGAGGAGGAAACCGTAAAGCTGAGCCTTGGCTGCCTCAAGGACTCAGTGTTTGGGGAGGAGACAAGCGGGACAAGACAAAGATCTGTGAGGGAAAATGTCTCTCAGAAAGGGCTGTGAAAAAGCTTTGTTTCAAGTTTCACTTTCTTTCACTGACCCAGTAACTCAGAAGAGCAAGCCGTGAGGGGATTTTACTTTTGGCACAGAAGGACCTGCCCAAATATGCGTGCATGAGCAGGCAGGTATAATTCACTCTGGGGACAGTATCAGGAAGGCAAAACACCTAGCAATACCAGCTCGGGGAGAATAGACGTCTCTCTGTGGGGTCTTGCCCCAACAGGAACTTAGATCACCTCTGAAGAGGTGGCCTGGAATGGAGGAAAAGTAAGTGTGCTGCTCGCCATTTCCCAGCCTTCCCCTTACCAGGAGACAACCCGACACAGTGGGGAGTCAAGTCAAGCAAGAACTCGTTTATTGTTAGGCAGTAAGCCTCTTTTATAGCAAAAAAACTCAGAACCCTAGGAGGGAGTGGAAGGAACCAACCAATTGTTTTAAAGGTCACCCTATACTCATTTCCTTGTTTATGAGCTGTTTATGCACTGACATCCTCTCTTGATCTTTGTATCTTATCTCAGCATAAACAACTTTGAGCTAACTTCCTCTTAGTATCATTTGTATCTAATCTCTGTGTAAACAACTTGAGCTAACTTCCTCTCAGTATCATTTGTATCTAATCTCAGCATAAACAACTTGGGCTAACTTCCTCTCAGCACCATCTTTGTAGCTCATGTTTGCCCCACATCTCCCAATCTCCCCTGGTGAAAAAGCAAAAAGGTTGACTCAAACCTCCTGGGCTGAAGGCAGAAGCTTGACTTTGGCCATGTAAAGGGAAACAGAAGTGGACTGGAAAAGAATTGTGCCAAACAGTCCATAATGTCATTCATAACAGCAGGCCAATATAGAGAAATGCATTATGGGAAATGTAGTTTTTCAGATAAAAATGGCAGCACTGCCTATAAAACTTTTTTTTTTTAAGCTAAAAGTGAAGTTTCTTTCCTAAGCACTGCTAGAAAGCTTAGATTTACTTCTCAAAAAGCTAAAAGCAAACAAACAGCTTGCCTCACAGGAGATAATTAAAACACTACTGTTTATCAACAAGTCCTTTAAAAACCCTTTAGAAAGCAAGGGAAAATGGTCCTTATACTGGGAGATGGCTCAATAGGAACCTGGGCCAAAGCTAAGTTAAACTCAGTATTCTCTCCTGCCAGAGGCTGAGAGTCAGTAATGGGCACCTTTCTCTTGATAGCTTCCAGCCTAAGACAGAGTATGCTTGATGGAAAGCATATCTCCATGATGGGTAATGGAAGAAATAATCAGGGAGAATGACCTAAGACAGACCTGTCTATCTGATGGGGCCTGAGGGGGTCTTTAAAAAATTAAGAGGAGGGACCTGTGGGAGCCCACAAATGTTTCCTAGTTAGATCTGAACTTGCTTTACACAGCAGAGCTGCATTAGGGGATGGCTTGATCACGTGCATGGTCACCAGGTGTCTGGGATGGTCTGCTTGGCTGTGTTGGGGGGAGGTCTTTTTCTCTACTTTTTGGCATTCCTGTAAAAGCCCTTTAGTAGAGACAGAAGGGGCTGGTGGGTTTTGACCCAGGACCTCCTGAGCTATCCTGTGTTTCTGTCTTTCTCCTCTATATTTCTATCCACATATTTCTCACTTCTCCCTCCTCAAGAGTACCCTGGGGGGAAAGAGGGAGCAGGTCTCCCTCACTCCAGGAACTTCAAATCCCAGTTTCCACTCCAGGTTCCTCCAAATCTGTGAGGAAATACCTCCTAAGCAGAGGGCCAAGTATTAAGTGGGATCTTGGTGGGCCTGTAACCAGAACATGTGTGGATGGATGTTCTTACTCATATTTCTAGTTAGAGTTGCTGACATGATATAGATGATGATTCCTATGTCATAGGTTAGTTAAATGGATTCAGTTGTGTGAAGTACCAGTATGGCATAGGACCTGGCACATAGTTCAAAATAAGGAACTATTATTCCTACTCTCAGCATTAATACATTTTTTTCCCTCGTAGGATCTGGATGTAGCTTTGCCTATTATTGAGAATTACAAGGATCGGTTGTTGGCAATTGGAGAGGTAAACCCATTTGCTGATCAGATGATGTCTAATCCAGATCTTCATGGGATATGTGTAGTAATCAGTACTAGTGATTATAACCAACTTGGATAGTTTTTTCACCCGGTTCAGCCTGCTAATAACTTGATACTATTGGGAATGAAGCAATAGAAAGCCTTACTCTAGACTTATATTAATGGGAGATGGTGATGTAGTAATATTTCTAAAGACTTTGCTTTTGCTTAAGTGTGGCCATTGCTCTGAGAAGCTAAAACAGTCTGTAGAGGAAGGGCCAGTGAAATGGTTCAGCAGGTGGAAGCACTTGCCACCAAGCTTGAGAACCTGGACCCACCTGAAAGGAGAAAACTGACTCCTGAAAGTTGTCCTCTGACCTCACCATGTGCACTGTGGCATCCCTGTGTGTCCCTCCACCCAATAAATGTAACTGAAACATCAACAGTGCTGGGCCGTGGTGGCCCATTTCTTTAATCCCAGCACTTGGGAGGCAGAGACAGGCGGATCCTGTGAGTTTAGGGCTAGCTTGATCCACAGAGCAAGTTCCACTGCTGCTGGGGTGGTTATACAGAAACCTTGTCTCAAAAAGCAAACAAACAAACAACCTTTATAAGAAACATAAAGGCATACTTTAATCTTGAGTTTGTGATTAAAGACTGTGTTACTTAAATTATTAATAATGGTAAAGAATTTTAATTAAAGTCTATTAAAAATTCTATTAAATTTTTATTTAAAAAATTCTACTTCCTACTAAATATAAAAGCTAAGAAAATCATTCTGAATAGAGGTCATAGACTACATACCCCAGCAGCATCAATGAGAATGGTCACGTGTAATCTGTGCTGCCCAGTGCAGTGACCATGTGTGACTTCTGAACACTTGCAATGTCACTGTGCCAAACTGAGATGTGTGACACACACGATGAGCTTTAGAGTTGGAGTACCCCACAAGAGGAAAGCAAAACAACTTACAAGTTGTGGGGTATCCAATGGACTGTTAAAGATACTTGTATCTACTTTGGCTAACATTTCCTGTGGCTGCTGTGTAGTGGTGTGTGTGGTCTGTGTGCTGACTCATGTCTCTTTGGGCTCAACACGAATGGAGAGGCCATGATCTTTTGTCTTTCTGTTACAGGTGGGACTAGACTTCTCCCCCAGGTTTGCAGGCACTGATGAAGAGAAGGAAGAACAAAGACAGGTCCTGATCAGACAGGTCCAATTGGCCAAAAGACTAAATGTGCCTTTGTAGGTGAACTACCTTTCTGCTCAGAACTACAGAGCAAATTCTGTAACAGCTGGTCCTCTTGAAATGAGTTCTGTATCCCTTTTCTTTTTCTTTTTTTTTTTTTTTTTGGTTTTTCGAGACAGGGTTTCTCTGTGTAGCTTTGCGCCTTTCCTGGAACTCACTTGGTAGCCCAGGCTGGCCTCGAACTCACAGAGATCCGCCTGCCTCTGCCTCCCGAGTGCTGGGATTAAAGGCGTGCGCCACCACCGCCCGGCATTTTTTTTTTTTTTTTTTTTTTTTTTTGGCTGTATCCCTTTTCCTCTGAGTTATTTTTTTTTTTTAATTCATTCTTTATGTGTCTGGGTGTTTGCCTGCGTGTATGTCTGTAGACCATGTGCATGCAGTGCCTGTGGAGGCCAGAAAAGGACATTGGGTCCCCTGGGACTGGAGTTAGAGCTGTTAACCAGCTGCTGCCGTGTGGGTGCTGGGAACCAAACCTTGTCCTTTGCAAGAGTAGCTGAGCCGTCTCTCCAGCCTCCTGAATTATTTTTAAAACAACAAAAACAGTCTTTTCCTATGTAAAAGACTTCAAAGGAATTCTGTTGTTGTTAAACAGAAATGTGCACTCGCGCTCAGCAGGAAGACCCACCATCAACCTCTTACGTGAACAAGGTACTTACGTTCCTAATATACAAGCTTCACAATTCCAGCTGAGGGTTGAAGGGACAAGCATGTTCTATTTGATTCCTTAAAGAGAAGGGAATGCAGCAAGAGGAAAGATAGATACCCACTGCGATGAGTCTGTATGCCAGGCTAATATTTACAAGATTGTTTTTGTGCAGTTATGTGTTTATCAGGCTCCGCTAGAGCAAATGAAAACTTGAAGCTCCAATTTCTATTTTTCTTTAGATTTATTTGTTTTTATTTTATGTGTATGAGTGTCTTGCCTACATATATGTATGTTCACTGTTTGTGTGCCGGGTCTCCTCAGAGGCCTGAAGAGGGCATCAGGTCCCCTGGAACTAGAATTATAGATAGTTGTGTCATGTGGGTTTTGGGAACTGAACCCGGGCCCTCTGCAAGAGCATCAAGTGCTCTTGACCACATAGCCATCTCTCCAGCCCCTGGCTCTAATAAGAAAGAGAATAAGGCCAGAAGGACAGTCTCATTATGCACTATGTTTTCAGTCTGTTGCTTTGGGGCCAGATAATAGAGGGGCTTGTGCACAAGCCTGTTGACCAGATTTCAGTTCTCAGATCCCATCAGATAGCAAGAGAGAAACAAGTCTCTAGGGAGTTGTCCTCTGACTTCTGCCATGGCACATGGGTGCTTGTACAAGCACATATATACAATAAATATATGTGAAGAATAAATAAATAACAAACAGTATTAGGCAGATTGTGACCATCACGTGACTGAAAGAGCAGTCACCTGCTCTGGACTTTCCTGACGTGAATATAACGTACAGCATTCTTTTCCAGAGTTTAAAATGCCATTCACCTTACTTTTAGACTCCTATTTGCATAAAAAATCCTGTCAGACATTTAACAGTACATGTTTGTGTACAGGTGTGTTTTTAGTTTACAGTTGTGTGTATAAAAAACACACATTGGTTGATTGTGACCTACTAAATAAATTTTACAAAAAAAATGTATGATCATAGTGAAGATTCACAGTGTTTGAAAAAACAGATGCGGAAATAATGGAACTACCTGCAGTTAGAGGTATGGTCACTGATGAATTTGTCAGTAATCAGTTCTGAGCCCTTCTTGGGTCACTGAACACATGATTTTTATGCAGGCTCAACAACTATCCTTTAAGAGCTGGGGTTGGTGTGGAAGAATGTACCTTATCACTAGAGGGATTGCCTGGTATGAGTAAGAGTCTGGGTTTGGTCCTTGGCAACACACACACACACACACACACACACACACACACACACACACACGCACACACACACAAAAGAGCGGGGTTGGTTTTATGAGCCGAGGCCTGTTTCATATTTGAGTCCATTTTTTTTCTGCTAGCCTCTCTGTCAGGAAACTCAGTTTACTCAAACCCTCCTACTAGGAGCAGTGATTTAAAGCTCATGGATATATAGAAACCATCTAGTGGTACAGACAGTTCAGATGATCATTTTAAAAGCTGCATTCCAATGTTAACTATTTTATTCTGATGATCAAAAACTTATTCCTCCCCTCTGAACACTATGTTTATTGAAACTTTAGAAGTTATGGAATCTGATCTTCATATCATGCTGGTAAATATTTACTTAAAGTTCAGATCTGTTTAGTTTGCCTAATGGGGAAACCCTTTGTTATGGGACAAAATGGAACTCTGACTTCATTTTTATTTGAGAGGTGCTGAACAGGTCCTGCTGCATGCATTTGATGGTCGGCCATCGGTAGCCATGGAAGGAGTAAGGGCGGGTTACTACTTCTCAATCCCACCGTCCATCGTGAGAAGTGGACAGGTAAAGCCTCTCATTAAGACTTACTGAATACTATGTGTGACACAGTTTAAAACCTAAGCTTTGTGACAAACTTGTGGTGCTTATGGTTACATTTCAAAAGTTAATCTTAAGTCTCTACTCAAACAGAGAAACAAAATAAGACAAAAGGACCCAAGAGGGGCTAGGGAGATGGCTCTGTAGTTAAGAGTGCTGCTCTGATGCTGGACGTGGTGCACACCTTTAATCCCAGCGCTGATGAGGTAGAGGTAGGCTTATCTCAGAGTTCGAGGCCAGCCTAGTCTACATAGTGAGTTGAAGGCCAGCCAGAGCTACATAGTGAGACCCTGTCTCAAAAACAAAAAAAAAAACAAAACAAAACAAAAACAGCAACAACAACCAAAAAGAGTCAGAGGACTTGAATTCTGTCCCCAGCACCCACGTCGGCAGCTCACAACCAGCTGTAACTCCAGCTTCAGATGAACTGACACCCTCTTCTGTGTACACATGCACAAACCTCTCCCTCTACGCGCACACACACACACACACACACACACACACACACACACTATACATACAAATAAAATCAATCTTTAAAAAAAGAATGCATCGGGCTGGAGAAATGGCTTAGAGGTTAAGAGCACCGACTGCTCTTCTGGAGGTCCTGAGTTCAATTCCCAGCACCAACATGGTGGCTCACAACCATCTGTAATGAGATCTGGCGCCCTGTTCTGTATACATAATAAATAAATAAATCTTTAAAAAAAAAAAAAGAATGCATCAAGGCCTAAATGTAAGAGCCAATATTGTTTGTTGTTGTTTTTATTGTTGCTTTTCAAGACAGAGTTTCACTGTGTAACAGCCCTGGCTGTCCTGGAACTCACTCTGTAGACCAGGCTGGCCGCCTCCAGCTTGCATAGTCCCACCTAGCTCTGCACCCCTACCCCACCCCCCACCCCCATGCTAGGGTTAAAGCCACCACCTCCGCCGGGCTGCTGTTCTGTTGTTTTTTTTTTGTTTTTGTTTTTCTTTTTTTTGGTTTTTCGAGACAGGGTTTCTCTGTGTAGCTTTGCACCTTTCCTGGGACTCACTTGGTAGTCCAGGCTGGCCTCGAACTCACAGAGATCCGCCTGCCTCTGCCTCCCGAGTGCTGGGATTAAAGCCGTGTGCCACCACCACCGCCCGGCTGCTGCTGTTCTGTTTTAAAGTGGCCACTCAAGAAGGCTGGTGAGAGCATGGTAGCTGTCTAGATAGCGCGGTGATTTAGTGGTAAAGACGCGTGTTAGACTCGTCCGCGGTAAGTAATGCTGTTCCATTCCCACCTGTTAAAAGCTAACTCTCTTCTCTCTAAGAAGCAGAAGCTTGTGAAACAGCTGCCTTTAAGCTCTATCTGCTTAGAGACAGATTCACCTGCACTGGGACCGGAAAAACTGGTACGTGGATCGCTGGTTTATGGGGTACAGAGGCGTCTTCCGTCGGGGCTGTTCTGGCTTGGCTGGGACTCGCTGCAGTACTTGGATCCTAAGTTGAGGCCATGTTTCCTGTAGAGTCCTTCTTTTCTTTCTGTTTTATTTTATTTTGGTTCGGTTTTGTTTTTCCAAGACAGGGTTTCTCAGTGTAACAGCCCTTGCTGTCCTGGAATTCACACTATAGCCCAGGCTGGCCCCAGACTCACAGAGATCCATCTGCCTCTGCCTCCGGAGTTCTGGGCTCAAGGCGCGCCACCACACCCGGCGTCGAGTGCCGGTGTTAAAGCAACCATGCCCAGCTTCATTAGCTTTTTAGGATATCATCTTTCCTGCGAACAGGATACTGTCTCACAGAGGTGAAATGAGACATTCCAGGAAGGGAATGAAGCCTTATCTATGAAAAATCACTAGTTTTAAGGTCTCAGGTCCTTCCAGACCATTCTATCCATATACGTGTGTGTGTGTGTGTGTGTGTGTGTGTGTGTGTGTGTGTGTGTGTGTGTGTGCTTTAAGATATATATATATATATCCTTAAGATAGGGTCAGCCTGAACACACTATTTCATACCTTCTGTCAGAAATATATATTATAGCTGTACTTTTCCTCAGTGTTTAATAACCACGTAATGTTCCACTGTTAAAACTTGGTATTAGGAGGAATGGCTTTGGGGTTAGGAGCATTTGGCTGTTCTTCCAGAGGACCTGGGTTCTATTCCCAGTACCCACATCATGGCTCACAACCATTTGCAATTCCAGTTCCAGAGAACCCAACGCCTTCCTCTGGCCTCCTCCACAGACCACAGGCAGGCATGTGGGTGCACACATACATGTAGGCAGAATGCTCATACACATAAAGTAAGAAAGGCATAATTTAAAAAACCTTTGTATTAGTCATACACACACACACACACACACACACACACACACACAAGTGTGTTAATTTTCTAAGACAGGGTCTCTTGTAGCCAGACTGACCTCAAAGTCAGTGTGTAGCCAGGTTAGGCTTTAAACTCCTGATCCTCCTGCTTCTGCCTCCCAGGTGCTGGGGATCTAGATGTGTGCCACCACGTTCAGCCAGTCTGTAATTTAAGCACTATGATGAACAGCTTTGAATGTGAATCTTTGACATAGTTCTTATTTTTTTAGTCTGTATTATCAAGTATTTTTTACTTAACAATTTTATTCCTCTAATTATTATCCCAAATATCCACTTATTAATAATTACAGGAATATTTTTCACTAAATCTAAATGCTATTGATTACAGAAATACTGGTTTGTTTGGTTTTTTTTGTTTTTGTTTTTGTTTTGGTTATTAAGACATACCACTGAGTGTAAGCAAAATGCTTATTTATTTCACAGGTATTAAAAGTCAGTGATATGGCAGAGCCTAATTGAGCAGTCTTTCCAGTCCCCGGGACATTTTAAGTCACACTGGGCAGGTGGCCTGTGAGGTGAGAGGCCAAGGAGAGTGCAGTGACCTTTCCCAGCACTCATGCATGCAAAAAAGCAAAGATGGCTAGCCCTGAGACAAGCTGCTCTCCTGGGTTCAGGTGTAGACTGCTTCATCTGCTGGTGCTCACGGCTTCAACTGCGCATACCTCTAGGGTCTTTTCTGAGCAGCAGGGACATAGAGTCAGCGTTGTAGCCACACCCTGTCAAGTTCATCCCCTCACTTAAAAAAGCATTAATAAAGAAATGTCAATTCCTTCAGAGTAGAAAAGTAGCTCATCGGGTGTTGTACCCGCTCATTCTTGTGTGTGTGTCTTAGCTGCCATCTCCAAGGATCTGTATAGACTTTGAGTGTTCAGCTTTGTTCTCTTTCAGACACGGAATGAGCCCTGCAACATTTCCATTTCAGCAGAATTCATTGCCCAAGTGAAAGGGATCTCAGTGGAAGAAGTCCAAGAAGTGACAACACAGAATGCATTAAAACTGTTTCCCAGGCTTCGGGACCTGCTCCAGATTTAGCTTCAAAACCACCCACTGCCCGGCCAAGTCAGCTCAGGGCCGCACTGGGGAAAGCAAGCATTGGCTTTAATAGTCTGACATGAGGAAGCCGGTTTATATGGAGAGCACTCATAGTTTTACAGAAATGTTTCTCTTTAAAACAAATTCTGGGCTGGAGAGACGGCCCAGCCACTAAGAGCACTCATTTGTTGCTCTTCCAGAGGACTCATGTAGTTCCCAGCACCCACAGTGGGTGGGTTGCAACTGCCTGCAGCTCCCTCCAACTCCAGAAGATGCAGCCCCTCTCTGGCCTCCTCTAGCACTAGCACACATGCAGCATACCCTACACAGACACACATAAACATGAATATAAATAATAATTTCTAAAAACTTTAAAAAGAAATTTGGCTTGGCTGCTGGGTTCCAACTTTCAATTAGCCAAGTCCTGGAGCAGACTGGGAAAACACCACAGACACGCTAGCTTCCAGAGTTATTGCCCACTTGAGGGAGGAAAGCCTCAAGGGACCCCCTCCCCCCCCCGCCGCCGCCCCAACCCTGCTTTCCCCCACTTAACCATAGGCTTATGGAAGATGCTCCATGGAGTGGGAGAGCAATGGAAGAGATATCTAGATAGAGGGAGACATCATGGGGTAGGGAGAAACCTGGTGCTAGGGAAGCGCCCAGGAATCTACAAGGATGACCCCGGCCTAGATTATTAGCAATGGTGGAGAGGGTGCCTGAGCCAGCTCACCCCAACTACTACCTACTGTCATCATAGAGCTTTCATCCAGTAACTGATAGAAGCAGATGCAGAGATCCACAGCCAAGGGCCGGGCTGAGCTCTGGGAGTCCAGTCGGAGGGAAGAGGGGTTATATGAGCAAGGGGCATCAAGATCATGATGGGGAAATCTACAGAGACAACTGAACCAAGCTTCTGGGAACTCACGAACTCTAGACCGACAGCTGTGGAGCCTGCATGGGACCGCACTAGGCCCTCTGCATGTGAAAGACAGTTGTGTAGCTTGGTCTGTTTGAGGGGCCCCTGGCAGTGGGATCAGAATCTATCCCTGGTGCATGAGCAGACTTTTTGGAGCCCATTACCTGTGGGGCTTAGTCCTGCCTCAACTGAATGTACCAGGCTTTGCTGACTCCCCAGGGGAGGCCTTACCCTTTTGGAGGAAGGAATGGGAGGTGGGTCAGGAGGGGGGAAGGCTGGGGGGGGGGGGAGCAGGAGGAATGATGAGAGGGGGATCTGTGGTTGGTATGTAAAATGAATTAAAAAATAAAGAAGATGCTCCATGGATTTTTGTCTTTGAATACTTAATAAGTAGTGTGTGCATGGCAGAGTTCGATATACTTCAGATGTGGCAGTCAGTGTGCCTCTGGGCACAATGGCCTAGCTGAGGTGTGCTGGTAAGAAGGAACCAGATCTGAGTTGTACAGGGAAAGGGCCTTTTCCAGAAGAAACAGCAGTTGTGAGAGCATTGAGATATTCCTCCCCCACACCTTAAAGAGACACACTTCACTATGTGGCTCAGGCTGGCCCAAACACCTAGGCTCAGCCATGCTGTCTCAGCTTCCTAAGCAGTTGTACCTGGCAAATAAGGAAGTGAGCAGGCCTCTGTGATGCAGGATGGAGATGTTTGCTGGTTTCACTGATGGAGAAG
Source organism: Peromyscus eremicus (assembly GCF_949786415.1). Lineage (NCBI taxonomy): Eukaryota > Metazoa > Chordata > Mammalia > Rodentia > Cricetidae > Peromyscus > Peromyscus eremicus. Next base: position 4,418,087 of record NC_081431.1, read on the forward strand.
ATAACAGGACGAAAGAGACTGGCCCAGTTTATCCATACACCTGTTAATTGGTTCTTGAAATTAGGAAGCCTGTCACCTTGTACTTAAGCATAGAAGTTAGGGCACAATGAAGTGTGACAGGGTTGAATGGGGTGATGGAAGCCATTGAGATACTGTACTAGTCCTGGCATCTTGGCGAAGGTATTTTTAAGACTGTAATGTTAGAATCCATCTGCTGCTAGGGTCATGGTGCTTACAGCCGTCCTTCCACTCTCACAGATACCACAGCCCCTGCAGAGAACACCATGAACCTCTAGCTAACAGACTTCTGGGGGAGTAATTTACATCCAAGGGGTATTGGTAGCCACTCATCCTGCTTCCCCACCCTGTCCAGCCTCCTGCCTGGGAATCAGAGACTGGCTACAGGCTTGTGCTGTGAAACCTCCACTGTCCTCAGAGATAAGCAGAGACCTCCACTTCTGCCACAGGGCGAGGAGGGGTCCTATTCCTCTCTTCAGCACCCCACCATGTTATCAAACTTTCCTCAGAACCCCTGCCCTGCTGTTGTTGGTCCGTGACATTAATAACCCTTTATTAATGACACAATAGTCTGCCCCAATGTCCCCTTGGATCTCCATACAAGACTTGCATTATTATGAAGACACAATTGTACCCGTCCTTTTAGCTGGCTATCAGAATATTAAAACAGTGAACCTCAAGGAACTGGAATTTCCCCAGAAATCACAACCTTTAATCTGGTGCCAGCTAGAGGAGGAACTTCTCTCCCAAGAAGAGATTATACAGGTCTGACAACTTGTCAGATCACCTTACAGGACAGACTAGAGCCTAGACAGTAATGTGTCAACGGTGGGTAAGAATACATCTTGATTAGGACTACTTATACATATGTTTCTGCTCTGTTTAACTCTAATCCCCATGCACAGACCCTAATGATGGCCTCCTGACTTCCTCCCAATGTGGCTGCAGTGAATTGTTTTTCCATTCCTGCCCCCCACCCCCAACTCCCTGTAAGCCTGGCTGGCCTGAAACTCACTAGGTACACCAACTAGGCTGGCCTTGAACACCCGTCTGCCTCTGCCTGCTGAGTGCCAAAGTTAAAGGTATGTGCCACTGCCCCAGCCTAGGAACAATGTCTGAGGTCCAGATGCTCTGTAACCAGTCTCACAGTCTCATAGAGGAGGAAGAGCCTACAAAGGAGGTCATAATATGAAGAGTGTTTTCAGCAAAATCTCTGAGAGAAATGTGCAGATTCTCTGCTCCTAAGTGGAGTTTATTCTACTCAAGGAAAAATACAAACTTGAGTAAGGGCCTTTATGTCTGTGTATCCTCACACAGCCCATCCATACTGAGGAATCAACCCAGCCCTTATATTGACCCAGGCCCTTCTCATTCAGAAGCCCACATAGGTGGTCATGGTCTAGTTGGCTTTGATTGGCCTCTAGCTCTGCCATCCCATCTCTCTGGGCACACTGCAGTTCTGGGAAAGGACATGAAGTCGGTAGGAGCATAGAGAGGAAGTACCAGCTGTCTGTGACAACCATGACAATGCTACAACACCAATGTCCTTCCCAGAGTAGTGGGGAAGCAGAGAGAATCCTGTGGGCTCAACTCCCCATTATCACATGTCACTGACCGATAGGAAGCGCTCCAGGAGGTGAGAGGATGTCTGCTGTCTCAGGTAGGGTCAGAGTCCAAAGACAACTGTACTTTTGAGTTTCTGGCTTTGCTTAAGACTGCTATAGAGTACACAGGGCAAAGTAGAACTATTTAATGGGAAGGGCTGAAGGAAGGATTATGAACCACAGGAGGGGAGGGAGCTCAGAGACAGAGGCAAGTCCAGAGAACTGCAGCCAGTTCCACAAAGGCAGAGACATACCTACAGGAGAGGGGGATGGGGTCAGGGAAAGGAGGTGGAGGGGTGCAACGACTGTGTATAACCTGGCATTCGCTGCTCTGTGCTCGTCCCTAGAGAACACTGTGCCTTGTTATCTCTAATTGGACTGCTTAGGGCACAAGCTCAGTAGATCTGGTCTCTTGTTTCTGTCCAGGCAGGGGGCAGAGGCTCTGATAGCCTTGATACCAGGTGATCGCCTCAGAAGACAGAGATAAGGTCTCCCCCTGGAGCAGAGAGAGGCCTGGTCACCTCACACAATAAAGATAAAGTCTCCTTACAGGCAAAGGTTGGGTTGTTTATGCTCAGCAGAGGCCCTCTGCCGTGCAGCCAAAACCTGTGTCTGTCTGCCATGCAGCTTTGCCTGTGTCTGTCTACCGGGCAGCTTTGCCTATGTCTGTCTGCCGTGCAGCTTTGCCTGTGTCTGTCTGCCGGGCAGCTTTGACCCGTGTCTGTCTACCGGGCAGTTTTGCCTGTGTCTGTCTGCCATGCAGCTTTGATCCGTGTCTGTCTACCGGGCAGCTTTGCCTGTGTCTGTCTGCCGGGCAGCTTTGCCTGTGTCTGTCTGCCGTGCAGCTTTGACCCGTGTCTGTCTGCCATGCAGCTTTGATCCGTGTCTGTCTACCGGGCAGCTTTGCCTGTGTCTGTCTACCAGGCAGCTTTGCCTAGCCCCGAGGGTTCTGAGGCAGTGGGCTGGGGGAAGAGAATGAGCTGGAGCCAGAGTTCTCGGCTGTGAACCAAGGGTTTCATCTCTTCTTTTAGTGCCCAAGCTCATGGAAGCAGGAGGCCACCCTTCAAGCTACTCAAAACTAGCTATCTACTGTTGGGAAGTGAAAACATAGGGACAAGGGCCTGAGATATAGCCCAGGCTGGCCTGGAGTACACTGTCCTCCTGAGTGCTGAGGTTACAGGTGCTCACCATGACACCAGGCCAGTTTCATTCATAGTATTTCTAAGTAATTCACAGACATTGAAGACTGATGGAAGAGAATTTATTTGTGTGGTCTCTGGACATGTACTTTATCCAAATATGGCATTATCTGAAAGATAAAAAATACATTGGGCTGGTGAGATGATGAAAGGCTGGGCTCACAAGCAAAACATCAAAAAGAAATACATCTCAGTAATCCAATCTATTACCTCTAGACACTGCATATTTGAGACAGACACACACACACACACACACACACACACACACAAAGGGGCGGGGGAGGGAGAAGAGCGTGTGCCAAGTTCCTGAGGTGGGAGCCGGCTCAGCACGTCCCAGAAGAGGAATAAAGTGAAGTGGAGAGGCCGGGGTGAGCAAAGGAGGTCTGCACCTGGACTGTTCATGGAGAATCGTGCAGTACAGGGTGGAATGTGGATTTTATCCTCAGCGTGTGCAGCACAGGGTGGGATGTGGATTTTATCCTCAGCGTGTGCGGCACAGGGTGGGATGTGGATTTTATCCTCAGCGTGTGCGGCACAGGGTGGGATGTGGATTTTTGTCTTCAGCGTGGTAGGAAACCACAGAGGAGTTTTGTGCAGCGGGTAACATGTTCTGAACAGTTCACTCAGGCTGTCCTGTGAAGTAAATGTGGGAGCAGAAAGGGTGCAAACTAGGCAGCCAGAGGCCCCTGACACACTTCTTTGATTATAGGTTGGACCAGTGTAGTGGCGGGTTCAGACTCAGGACTGATTTTGGAAGAGGAATTGATAGGACTTGCTCACATACTGGTGTGGAGTGTGAGGGCCAGAGTTCTACTTTGGCTACTTTCCCAGATGAGGAAGGTAAGGCTGATGACAAGTGATGTGTTTGGTAACAGGAATTTTGTCTCAGCGATACTAAACTGCAGATGACTTCAAGTAGAGTGGCAATGTGATAGATAGTATTCATGGCTGAAGGTCAGAAGAGGGGTCAGAAATTAAAATGCGGGGTCATCAGAAAAGAGATGAAATGTAAGTCCTCTGGCAGTTGTCTGAATGGGAATGTCCCCACAGGCTCAGGCATTTGAACACTTGGTCCCCAGTTCATGGTGCTGTTTGGGGAAGTTTAGGGGACGTAGTCTTGCCAGAAGAAGTACGTCACTGGGATTGAGCTTTGAGAGGTTAGGGCTTCACTCTCCTCACAGATATCTCTCTGCTTTGTGCTCCAGGTCCAAGATGTGAGCTCTCAGTGTCCTGCTCCACCCGCCATGCCTGCCTGCTGCCTCCACCCTGACATTATGGACACTAACCCTCTGGAGCTGTAACTCAAAATGTCCTATCACAGTAACAGAAAGTAACTGTACAGTCTACCAGCTGCCACCTCCTCACCCTTCCACATTCAGGACAGGAGAGCACTGTCTTCCCAAGAGAGGCTGTTACTTTGTAGCAAATATGTGTATAACTTAATTTGTTGAAACCTACCAAATTAATGCCTTTATCAAACCATAATGTCCCAGCTCCTAACTTAACAAATGATCTTCTCGGCACCTGCTGGCCTCCAGGGCTCTCTCTGTCATTTGTTCTCAGCCGAGAGCAGCAGACCTCAAGTTCTGCTCTGGGAATGGCTGCTTGACCTCTTTTTAGCGAGTTTCTCCAGTGAAGGTCTGCTTTTTCAATAAGTCAGCATTTTCATCTTCATCCTATTTCTCAATGAAACTCAAATCAAAGGCAAGGGGCTTTCTAAATATGAAAGACGTAATGTTTGGGGGTTATTGGTTTACAGTTTTGACAGTATGAAAGCTAGTTGTGGGATTAGACATGCTAGACTCTGAACTGTATGAAACCACGCATGGTCCTTCTCTGTACTGTATGAAACCATGCATGGTCCTGCTCTGTATTGTATGAAACCACACATGGTCCTGCTCTGTAGTGTATGAAACCACACATGGTCCTGCTCTGTACTGTATGAAACCACACATGGTCCTGCTCTGTACTGTATGAAACAACTCATGGTCCTGCTCTGTATTGTATGAAACCACACATGGTCCTACTCTGTATTGTATGAAACCATGCATGGTCCTGCTCTGTACTGTATAAAACCATACATGGTCCTGCTCTGTATTGTATGAAACCACGTATGTTCCTCTAAGGGGGATGTTCTCACTACCATCAAAGTGCTGAGAACTGACATACTGCTGCTCTGAATAGTTCCAGTAAAGAATTGTACTTTTTTTCTTTTAGAATTAGGAATGGCAAAGCATTCTTTTTTATAAAGATAGTTGAGTATTGTTTTTTTTTTTTTTTTAAAAAAAAAAGAAATACAATTGTTACAGACTAACCTCAAATCACAATACAGTGTCTGGGTTTTCCATGCCACACTGTACCACCACTCCCTAAGGACACTGGCCAAATGCAAAGTCATGGCCACTAATGGTCAATGTGGGTCAGTCTTTGTGAACTAAATTAATAATGCATTGGCTATATTGAATATAATTACATATGCACACTTTCTCTAAATAAATGAGAAGATATTGTCAGTTGCCTGACTTGACTGCAGGATAGATAGTCACAATCCATATTTGTAACAATACCAAAACACCACCCCTCACCCAACTTCTCTCCATAGTTTTATTACTGCTTCTTTTGGCATTACATGTCACATTTGTTACTAAAAACCCATTTTACTTCAATTTTGAACATCAAATTCTGTAGACAATGAAATTGGTGACACAGGAGGTCTCTGAAGGAAATGCAGTTTTTCTCAAAATGTGATTGTCAGGCAGTTAAGAACCACCTTAGTCTGCTGGAAATGCAGACTGCAGGGCTCAAACACCAGTCCACTGAATGAACTGGCCTGTGGTCTGTAGGGCCCTACAGACACAAGAAAGTGAGTCTCTGGTCTGTAGTGGGGCTTATACCAAATAATCTATTTTTGCCTTCAGAGACCCCCAGGGCAATGTCTTCGAACCCCTTAACAACCCAGAAATTCTGCTGAGTCTCCATATTTATCCCTCCTGTGCTGTGGGATGGTCTGTATGTCAAATGCTCTGATTGGTCAATAAATAAAACACCAATTGGCCAGTGGCCAGGCAAGAAGTATAGGCGGGACTAACAGAGAGGAGAATTGAGAGAGCAGGAAGGTGGGGGGAGACACTGCCAGCCGCCGCCATGACAAGCAGCATGTGAAGATGCTGGTAAGCCACGGGCCACGTGGCAAGGTATAGATTTATAGAAATGGATTAATTTAAGCTAAAGGAACAGTTAGCAAGAAGCCTGCCATGGCCATACAGTTTGTAAGCAATTTAAGTCTCTGTGTTTACTTGGTTGGGTCTGAGCAGCTGTGGGACTGGCAGGTGACAAAGATTTGTCCTGACTGCAGGCAAAGCAGGAAAACTCTAGCTACAAATGGCGCCCAACGTGTTGGCAAGAGTTTCCACCTAAAACCTGAGTAAAAAGATTCTAAAACAGAGCTAAAAACAATTCCTAGTTGTCTCTTTCAAGTCAGCGGCAGCCTGCATGTTTGAGCTACTATGGTAGGTTCCTGGCATGTGCGCTTAATCTTCAGTATGGTGGGAATGAGGACTCTGCAAGTGGCACATTAAGTTGTGTGGTGGATTTAGCCTTTGCTAGTATGAAAAAAAAAAAAAAAAAGGTTTCTGGGCTACACGCTGCTTTGATAGAAACATAGACTCCCAGAGCTGGCGAAAAACATACCACTGCCATGTTGGGAAGCTGAAGTGGGTGGAGCCAGCAGCCACAGCACCGTTTTAGTCTTAGAATGCTGCAGTTTAAAGCAATAGGTTCAAGATAATATAAAAAATAAGCCACATAAAGATGGCTATCACACAGAGAATCTGGATTATGCTCTCTTTGGTATTCGTAACTGCAGAAAAACATTTGATTGTAAAAGCTGTTGAGTTATGCCAAAATGTATATTTTAAAGGTACCTTGACTTCAAATTTTGGATGTAAGGATATGTTGCTTTGGAAAGGAGGCTCTGCTTTTGTTTCCACAGAAAGCCAGAGGCTATGGATTTGTTCCAGATTAAGATACATCAGGTTTGACCAGCCAAGACCCCCTGAAAGGTCTCCGATGACACCAATGCCCAGATGAGCCAACATCCAGAACCGTTTCAAGGCAACTGGCTCAGACGATACACCCTCACGGACTACTCCATAATCCTAAAATTTTCTTTGTGTCCCCATAAGATACAGCGCCCCCCTCCAGCAGGAAGTAGTAAGAGAAGCTACGCCCAAATTCCCAAATATACCAAGCTGGCTTTGGAGATACGTAAAAGTTAAAACCTTCCTTTTAAAAAAAAGAAAAGGGGAAGTGCTGTGAGATGGTCTGTATGTCAAATGCTCTGATTGGTCAATAAATAAAACACCAATTGGCCAGTGGCCAGGCAGGAAGTATAGGCGGGACTAACAGAGAGGAGAATTGAGAGAACAGGAAGGTGGGGGGAGACACCTCCAGCCGCCGCCATGACAATCAGCATGTGAAGATGCCGGTAAGCCACAGGCCACGTGGCAAGGTATAGATTTATAGAAATGGATTAATTTAAGCTAAAGGAACAGTTAGCAAGAAGCCTGCCACGGCCATACAGTTTGTAAGCAATTTAAGTCTTTGTGTTTACTTGGTTGGGTCTGAGCAGCTGTGGGACTGGTGGGTGAGAGAGATTTGTCCTGACTGCAGGCAAGGTAGGAAAACTCTAGCTACACTCCTGCAGGTTGGTAGGAGTCCTACCATATTATCTTACTTTTCGGTGGAAAGTGCCTTCTCTCCTTGCGAACAAAGAGGCCCCGACCGACCCAGGAGGTCCTGTCACTTTCAGGAACAGACTCTTTGACATTCACACAGGCTAAAGACTGGTAGGCCTGGCTGAAGTGCCTCTTCTGAACTCGCAGGAAGCTGACTTGATTGCTTCTCTCCACCAGACAGTAGGACTCACGCTTTTCGTTTATCTCTTCCAGAAGCTGCTTTCTGCTCGGTCTGTCTCTTTTCACATCAATGCTCTTGTTCACAGATGCCATTTTGTTAGCACACCAGTTATCAGCTGACTCTTGCCGTCCTGCAAACACATTGCTTATTAGTTTCCTGTCCAACTCAGAAGCCAGATTCACCATCATATCCACATTTACCAGTACTTTCTTCTTCTGCAAGACCATGTTTCGAAACATGCTACAGAACCGACTCGGGTCATTATTGCCCCCCAAATACTACAAAATTCAGCAGCACCCAACAACTAATGTTGTATTTTCCTGCCACAATAGCCTGTGACTGATCTAAGATGGGCCGGCAGTTTATGTTTCCATCTCTGACTTATGAACCTTTTCTATTTTACCTTTCTGCTTTGGGAAATCTGTGAGCTTAGAGCTGTATCTTTTACAATATCTGCTGCAGTTTGAACAAAGTATAATTATAATGGAGGAGCCCGTTAAGAAGCAGTTGAACCTGGGTGCCTTAGCACTCATACCTGAACCTCAGCATTCAGGAGGTTGAGGTAGAATGATTGTATTGAGTTTAAGGCCAGCCAGGGTTACAGAGTAAGCTCTGGGTCAGCCTGGGATAGAGTGAACTCCTGCTTCAGAAAACAAAACAACAATAAAAGCACATACAAAAGATAATGTATAAACTACCTAAAATAGTCTGCTGGTATTTAAGTGATTTAAATAGATCTCTTTAGATATCTATTGCCGAAGGAAGAAAAAAATCCTCTCAAAAATTGCCGATCCAATCCTCTCAAAAAACCTCTGAAGAACCACCTTAAGCTACTGGGAATGAAGATTGCAGGGCCCGGCATTTAGATCTGGCAATTTTTAATTAAAGGAATTAAAAATGCTTTGTAGAACAATTAACATCAAATAATTTGAGTTGTTTTAGTAACACTAACCATTCTAAGTACCAATTAATAATGTGACAATAAAAATTATCAAGAATAATTTGCCTGGGTGTGATGGTGCATACCTTTAACCCCAGTACTAAGGAGGCAGAGGCAAGTGCATCTTTGTGAATTCAAGGCCAGCCTGGTCTACATAGTAAGTTTCAGGACAGCCAGGGCTATGTATAGATACCGTAATCAAAAAAACAAAAACACAAAACTAAACAAACAATGGATAAACCTAGTTGGCTCAAATACCTCATTTAATCATTAAATATCTCTTACTAAAGATACAAATTTATCAGAACTTAAACTCTAAATTCTATCTCCTTTAATACTTTTGGAGGATACTAGGAACTGCATATTTGAGACAAGAACTCTACCACTGATATTCTCAGCCTGGCTTTGATAGTATTGTTATTCTCTGGATGATGTACATATGAAAAACAAATGGACATAGGATTCATATTTTGTTGAAAGCCCATTTTATAGATCTACTGCAAAAGATATACAGACATGCAAGGTTCACTGGGATCACAAAATTACCACTTTATATCACTTACAAATTTGAGCCCAACACTCATCTGTGGAACGCAGAGGTAAAACCATGGACTTGTGGTCATTTGGGTCTATGTGCTACCTGCACTACCTACTACACACACACTTTGAGTTACTCACCTTCTCTGGGCCTCAGCTTCCTGACAAGTCAGTGAAGACAACCGGTTCAGAGTATCACATAGACTAGATGAACTAATACCTATCAGAGTCTATTGCCCATCCTCCACAAACGGTCATGCAATTTATCACGTAATTAGGCGCTTTGAAAAGAAAAAGGTGTAGTCTATCTGACAAGCAAACAGTATATCTTGGTCTCCCTCATCACTAATCTGTTTACATGTATTGTGATGAAAATTGGTGGGCTCCAGTGAAGCTGAAACTACCGAATTCTTGTTTTAAAAATCAATTGAGACATTCAGGAGGTCAAAAGCAGAATGCCTGCCAAGACTGAGGCCTGATGAGCACCAGCCTGCACAGGCTGCAAGCCTAGAAGAGTGGCCCTTTGGGTGATTGGCACAGGAACAGGTCAGTCTGCACAGCTCGTTCTCCTAATTTTACAGTCTTCTAGACGGAGACAAGCTGTGTGTGTAACCTATGACACTGAAGATATTTGAAAATGTGAATCATGAACACAGCAGACTTTATTTGTAGAGTTCATGTTAAGCTTTCCTGTCACTAAAATCTGTAGCCCAGGTCAGTACTTGTGGCTTTCACAGTCCATGGAAGACAGCACAGAGCAGCAAGAAGTCTGTTTCCTGCTGCCCCTCCCTGGTGAGGAGTGTGGCCACTCGACCTTCTTTTCTCCACTCTCAGACTTTACTCTCTGTGGTCTATTTAGCATCATATTCTTCACGTCTGTGAGGTTTTGTTTCTTTAATGTTTAAGATGACCCAAGTGTAGTACTGGAATGCTATCAAGTATTCTTATGCACCCAAAGGTAGAAGAATGTGTTAGATCTGAGATGTTGGCTGTGAATTCAATGGATCAAATTTGGGTTCTCAATATAGATCAAATAAGGTGGCTTTTAAACAGAAGCAAGGTACACTATAGTCCCAGTTACCAGGAGGCTGGGGTAGGAGGATCATTTGAGCCCAGCAGTGCAAGAACAGACTAGGCAATATAGTATGATCCCATATCAAAATAACAACGAACTATAAGCATACACAAAACAAGGTTATACATTGACTGGTTTACCAAAGCTTATAGGAACTTGATCATCTAGGAAAGTGGTATTTGCTAGTTCAGTGTTTACAGTGATTTTATGAATACAATTACAAGAATAATGAGAATAGACTACATACAGAGAGAAATAGTATTATTATTCCTACGGGCACATCAACTGTGAATTACCTTGAACAACACCAACCCGAAGCCTATGAAGTACACAATGGTAATCAGCCCACTGGACTACCCCGGTGATAGAACTTTCTGAGCTCTGTCACCTCAGCTCTGTTCTGTTCTCGGAACCCTGCTTAACAGAGGAAGTCTCTTCAGAGACCACTTCTTTCCTAACTAGGTGTCCTTGGCTAAGTGACTTGACTTGTGTTTATTGTCAGTGAGACACTAAATCACCTGTCAAATGGGAACAAAGATACTCATTGAGTTGTGTGGCAGACGACAGGGAGGAAGCTGGGATTACGTAAGGCACACATGGAAAGCTGTGCTGTGTGTGCTTCCGTTTGCTGTGTGCTGAATTTCTTGAGTGCCCATTCTGTGCCTGGTGCCAATCAAGAGCGTGCTTCCGTGAAGAGAAGTGCTAGGAGCCCACTTGGGTGGCGGCATGAGCCTGGGATTCCAGCTACATGGAGGCTGAGAAACAAGGATCACTTGAGGCCAAGAATTTGGGGGCAGCTTGAGTAATATCACATGATCTCATCTCCAAAAGAAAAAAATACCTTCATGTTTTGCACAAAGGACTATTCAGATATCTTTTTGTTTGTTTGTTTGTTTGTTTTTGCCTTTTTAGACAGTCTCACTATGTAGCCCTGGCTGTCCTGGAACTCACTATGGAGACCAGGCTGGCTTCCAACTCCCTGAGATCCACCTGCCTCTGAGTCCTGGGACTGAGGGAGTGTGTCATTACACTGGCTCAGATATCTTTCTTCAGAAGAGATCTCCTCCTGCTTTTAAAGAAATTCTTAAGAAATAAATTTCAGAAATATAAAAGTCAGAATTTCTTATATTTCCTTGCAGGAATTAGTGATGGGGAAAGACTGGCAGTGAAAGTTTACACACTAGTTCACTGAATAAGTGTGTAACAGTCAGCAAACAAACGTTAGATCAGCCAAGTTAGTGAGCCTGGAGTGGGGTGACTATGGAGACCAATGCAGAGTGGTTGGAGGGATGAGAACAGCTTTGTTTTGTTTTTAATGCCACAGATAATGCAAAGGGTATCAAAAGAACACAAATCCATTGAACATAATCTTGACATTTTTAAACTCAAGGATGCTGGATTCTCTCACTTCCAGGGCAGCTGGAGGAAGGTTTTTACCCTGTGAGCTTTGGCTTACTTAGAGATGGGGCTAACCATGATAGATCTTTGGGATTTGATAACAAATTAAAGTGTCTGCTGGAATTAAAAAGGCTGAAAAAGATGGTCAACATTAGTTTTTCTAAAATATATCTGAGGTTATTAGTTTAGAAAGTTATGCATGCTGTGCCCAAATACCATTATTTTACAATGTGATAATTTGTCATGTAAGTAACCTACCCTGGTTATTCTCAAGCAACAGATTTTCCTTGCTCAGAGATTATTTTCCCTGCGGGCTGCACTTTAAGACTACAGTGATCCTCATCCTCCCAATACTTTGGTTTACCAACCACCCTACATATCACTAAAGGCTTACTTCATTCTGTTCTAACACTGAGCCACACCAGCTTTCACTCATCTGACCAAAGGGATGGTGTGTTACCATCATCATGTTCTCAGGTTTAGACCCGAGGAATCTGTTTGCTATGGTAGTGTCTTAAGGTTACTATTGCTATGGTGGAACACCATGACCAAACCAACTTGAGGAAGAAAGGGTTTATTTCACTCATAGTTCCATATAACAGTTCATCATCAAAAGCAGTGAGGACAGGAACTCATGCAGGGCAGGAATCTGGAAGCAGGAGCTGATGCAGGGGTTATGGAGGAGTGCTGCTTACTGGCTTCCTCAGCCTGCTTTCTTAAAGAATCCAGGACCACCAGCCCAGGGGTGGCACCATCCACAATGGACTGGGCCCTCCCCGTCAATGACTAATTAAGAAAATGCTCTAGAGGCTGGAGAGATGGCTCAGAGGTTAAGAGCACTGGCTGTTCTTCCATAGGTCCTGAGTTAGTTCCCAGCAACCACATGGTGGCTCACAATCATCTATAATGAGATCTGGTGCCCTCTTCTGTATACATAATAAATAAATAAATCTTGAGAGAGAGAGAGAGAGAGAGAGAGAGAGAGAGAGAGAGAGAGAGAGAGAGAAGAAAGAGAGGAAGGAAGGAAGGAAGGAAGGAAGGAAGGAAGGAAGGAAGGAAGGAAGGAAGGAAAGAAATGCCCTACAGGCTTGCCTACAGCCAGATCTTAAGGAGGTATTTTCTCCATTCAGGCTCCCTCCTCTCAGATGACTCTAGCTTGTGTCAAGTTGACATAAAACTAGCTAGGTAGCTAGTGCATATCTACTGCTGTGCTAAGGATACTCATTCACTGAATTCCTACTGAGCTTTCCTGTCTAGATCAATGCTACGGGAAGGAGATTCAAGGATGACTTAAGAGAGTTGTGTGTGGTGCTGCACACCTGTGGTCCCAGCACTCGGGAGCTTGAGACAAGGTTTTACCAGATTAATTCCAAAGTAGTGAACTCTAAAGAGAAGAATAAAGAGGTTGCCCAGTTGTTTTGAGGCCAGCCTGGGCCACATAGTAAGACTTTGTTTCAAAAAAACAATGAAAAAACTTTAAGCAGTATAAAAAAAAGTTTCAAAAATATGATGTTTCTGCCTCAAACCACTAATAGTTATTTTAGATACTAATATGCATTATTTGTGCTAAAAACAATATTGTATATATATATTGATGGAATAGGACCATGAAGGGGTATGTATGACTTTTTTGCAAGTCATTCTGCAGACAAGTGAGCTTATAAACACATAGGCTGTCTTGTAATAACTATACATGCTTCTCCAGATACTCGGGGAGCAACATGGAGCCTTCAGGAAACCACAGGCCCAAATTGTGTCATGTGTTTTATTGCCTACTAGGCATCTTCATCTGCTCTTCTACCTCAGTTTCTTCTTGTAGTCCACGGTGTGTTTTGATTCTGCTGCTCTGGTCAAGAATGTCAGTGGTTCTTTAGTGTAGAGAGTGAGGCTGACTGAAGCTCAAGGTCTTCCCCAGTTTGGCCCCAGACCATATTCTTTACCTTGTAGCCATCCCAGTCTTCCTGAGATGCCCTTTCTCTTCTTCCTAGCTGGCATTGCTCACTCTCTGGAGAGCTCTCCAGAGCGAAGCTATAGCGATGTCTCCAAGTCCACTCTGCTGTAGGCCACTCCTCACCGCTCCCCCACTACATTCCTTCCTGAGGCTACAGAGGCCTTATCACCCTTTCTTCATAATCTTCCTCACGGAAAAAATGTGTGCAGGTGCACACTTGTGTGTGCACGCACACCCATGGCTTGTCAAGGCTTGTTCATCACCTAGGAGTTGTTCCATTCTCCTGTCTTCCTCTCAGAACTGCTGGCTCACTCAGCTGATCTCTCTGGCTTTAGCCTTGTTCTCTCCTTTACTAGGCCTCTTTAGATTAGGTGACTGACTTCTTGTGGCCAAGCTCATCTGGCAATTCCTCTAAATACAGCTTTCAGGGAATATTTATTCTCCAACTCTATGCAAATAGAAGCCTTAGGATTCCTCTGGTGTACATGCTTTGGACTGGCCAGGGATAGGGAAGGAGAGAGAAAGTCTATTTTTGTCTGTCCAATTCTTTCTTCAAGGTTTTACCAGATTAATTCCAAAGTAGTGAACTCTAAAGAGAAGAATAAAGAGGTTGCCCAGTTGTTTTAGCACAAACTTGTCAATGAAGACACCAGCTGCCACGGGTAGCAGGGTGAACAGTAGATTGACTGTAAAATTTGGGATGTCTTTGAATGCCATGTATGTCATTCTGTATTTTAACTCCTCCCCGCAAGACAAGCTTCAAGCAATAAAATCAACAACAAAGTCCTGAATAAAGCTGTAGAAATGGCTCAGGGGTTAAGAGGAAATATTGCTCTTGCAGAGGACCTGAGTTCAGTTCCCAGCACCTATGTTAGGTGGTTGATGACTACCTGAAACTCCAGCTCCAGGGCCTCTAACACCCTGGTCTGGCATCCTTGGGTACCTGCACCCATATACAAAAACCCATACAGAGACATAACTAAAGATGAATCTTTTTTAAAATACCTGCACTAATGGGGAAGGGTGCTGAGGAAATACAGTGGAAGTTTCAATCAATTCAAATGAAGCAATTAAAAATGGTGAAAGAGCTGGGTGGTGGTGGTGCATGCCTTTAATCCCAGCACTCAGGAGGCAGAGGCAGGTGGATCTCTGTGAGTTTGAGGCCAGCCTCGTCTACAAAGCAGATGCCAGGACAGCCAGGACTGTTACACAGAGAAACCCTGTCTTCATAAAACACACACACACACACACACACACACACACACACACACACACACACACACGTGAAAGAACATTTTGAGATATTTTAAATTTATTTACATTTGTTATTATTACCATCATCATTTGTATGCTTATGCTTTGGTTATCATCATTATTTGTGTGTGTGTGTGTGTGTGTGTGTGTGTGTGTGTTTGTGCTTTGATGCACATGTGGAGGTCAGAGGACAACTTGTGTGAGTCAGTTCTCTTTCTTGCACTGTGTAGATTCCAAGGATGGAACTCAGATCATCAGGCTTGGTAACAAGTGCCCTTACCTTGCTGAGCCAGGTCCCTGGCCCTCAAGAAGCACTTGTTATATTGATATTTATTTATTTGTTTAATAATGATTTATTCTTATTTGTATTTTATGTGCTTTGGTGTTTTGTCTGCATGTGTGAGGGTGTCGAATCCCTCAGAGCTGGAGTTACAGACAGTTGTGAGCTGCCACGTGGTTGCTGGGAGTTGAACCCAGGTCCTTTGGAAGAGCAGCCAGTGCTCTTAACCCCTGAGCCATCTCTCCAATCTCTATTTTGTTGTTTAAAAGAATACACCACCAGGCAGTGGTGGCTCACACCTTTAATCTCAGCACCCAGGAGGCAAAGGCAAGTGGATCTCTGGTTCAGGGCCAGCCTGGTCTAAAGAGTGAGTTCCAGGACAGCCAAGGCTACACAGAGAAACCCTGTATCAAACCCTGACCCCCTGAAAAAATAATACATTTTGATCTAAGTTTAAACGTATTAAATCTGTAAATATTATTTTAAATATTTTAGATGGTATGATAGGTTTTCCAGGACTGTGGCAAAATACCTGGGAAAATCGGCTGAACGGGGAAGGGTTTAGCTTGATGGTTTCAGAGGTTCAGGCCATGTGTTGGCTCCATTACTTCGGAATGGTGAAGGGGTAGGATATCATGGTAGGGAGCATGAGGCAAGGCAAAGCTGTTCACTTCATGGTAACAGAGGAGAAAAGACAAAGAAAGGGGCTGGGCTCCCTAAAGGTTCCACCACTCCCCAACACAACCAACATCTGAGGACCATGTCTTTAACACACTAGACTTGGGGGAATAGTTATGATTCAAACCATAACAGATTATTTGTTTTCTTAGACTTTTAGTAGGGTTCAACAGTTAAATGTAGCATTCTCCCATTTCCATTATATAAATACTCCCATTATGAACAATTAAAAGCTATTTTAGATTTACTTTATTTTGCCATAGGCTTGCCTGGTGCCTACATAAGCCAGAAGAGGACTTTAGATCCCATGGAACCAGAATTACAGATGGTTGTGAGACACCATGTGAGTGCTTGGACTCGAACCTAGGTCCTCTTCAAGAGCACGTGCTTTTAACTGCTGAGTCATCTCTCTAGCCCAAGATGGACAATTTTAATCTACCAGCAGTGATCTCACTAGAGGCAAAATCAATCAGTTCTCCCAAGCCTGTGCAAGCTGGCTACAGTATAGCATTGCTTAAGTTTATCTCGTTATAAATTAGACATTATATTTAAGAATCTCTAGGGGAATATAGATCACATGCTTAACCTTAAATAGAATTAAAATGTTTAAAGGAATTTGAAGTTGGTAATCACAGAGCTTGAACAATTCTTGTCACCTTCACGGTGAGGTTAAGCAAGTGTGGAATGGCTGACCCTAGATGTGATGTACAACTAAAAGATCTAGAAGAATAATGTGTTTTCATCCACCAATGTGGTTTCATTTTACTGACAACTTCAACTGCTGTAAAGGACAAAGAGAAGAAAAACAAAAGCACAGGAGGACAATCCTAAGATTTTTATTCTAGGAATTCAATATATGCACACAGCTGAAATGTCTCAGTGAGGTGGGGGAGTGCACACACAGAGGGTTTCAAGTTCTGGACTTCCTCACTTCTTTCCACTTCTGGTCCCCCGTTCCCCCCCCCCCAAGTAGAATGGCACAGCGACTGCTGCTCAGGCAGACGGAACATGGTTACAGTCGTGTAAAAGTGAATCCATCCACTCCCATGAAGCGTAATGGAGCGTATATCTGTTAGCAGTGTTCTGGCTTGTACCCCGCCCTCTGAGTTTCTTAGACTATAGGAAACCTTTGCTCAAGAACAGCCACATCACATCACTTCTAATGGTGTCTTGGACCTTGACTCCCAGGTGCTGGTCAGGTTCCATAGTACTAAACTGTTACTCCTCAAATCTCTACACGCTTGGTATTTAACACTCATGATACAGCTCAATCTGACCTTGACTCCTGGCCAAGTGATGCTCCCAGTGGTGCCCTTTCCAACAGAAGGTTAAGGTTCATGTCATGTTCTACACCCTCACATATGGCAGAGAGGATGACTCATGCCTACACTGGTTAATAAGTAACTCTCTCAAGACAGAAAATTCAAGGTTAAGGGCGTTGAACAAAACTACCGAGAGACATTGCTGCCTTTTCCTCTTCTGCTGCATTCCATCCTTTAGGGAGCTTTGTTGAAACGAGCATATGAATTTTATCTAATCCTTCCATTAGAAGCCTCTTACTTTACTTTGCATATAGCAACAACGTCAGAAGAATCTCAGACATCACATAGCTCAGTTCTCTGAGAATTCTGTGAAATTCAGGAATCATGTCCATGACATACCCGCCCAGACAAGTTTTTAAGGCTTGTGTGGGATGATGTCAGTAATCATGTAGTTGTCCAGGTAAGGAAAATGGTGTTTCACCCAACTGTTGATTGCCCCCGATGAAAGAAAGTCACTGAAAGGATAAACGGCGCTGGTGGGTGGGCAGAAGAGTCACGGCCACGGCAGAACCCAAAATTAGTTTTCAGAGCTTTAATGGAGGGAAGGGGCGGGGCAGACCTGGCGCGGGAGGGAAGTGGGGCAGAGCAGACAGCGGAGAGGAAATAAAAAGAGGGGGGGGGGGTGCAGACCTGGCGCGGGAGGGAAGTGGGGCAGAGCAGACAGCGGAGAGGAAACAGAGACAGTGAGTGTGGGGGGGGGGGGGGGGGAGGAGAGGTCCCTGTGCAGCTTTTTAGGGCGGAGATTGCCGGCGTCCCCCTGGTGATGGAAAACCCGGAAGAGTGACAGCAGGATCCTAACAGGTTCCCCTTGTTAGGCAGTGAGCTTCTTAGATAAGCACTGAGTACCCTGAAAACGCCCACTAGGAAGGGGCCCTACCACTGCAAATTCAGTTTGAAAGTGCTTGGTGTGAACAACTGCATGACAATCCAAGCAGGCTTAGACAAGCTGGGGTCAAACCCAAATTAATAAAAAGAATAAGATATGAGTAGATAATAATGGTGATAACATTTACCAAATATCAATATAGGAAGAGGTCAGGCTCTCCTAGAATGTGTGGTATTTACTAATCATTTATTTTTCACAACAATGTCATCAACGCTGACCTCATTTTATAGCTACATATACATGCACATGTACACACACACACACACACACACACACACACACACACAGGGGAAAAGAGACAGAGAGACAGACAGAGAGGAGACTATTCCAAGGCCATGTAGCCAAAAAATGAAACAACTAGGGTTTGAACCCTAGCCTTTTGAAGCTTGATGTTTTACCACTATACTAGATTTCTTACTAACTAATCAGAGAAAGCCTACCACATACCAAATATTGTTCAACCTTTTAATCATCATAATAGTCCCACAAAGGATTCTGCCATCCTAGTACAAAACAGCTCTGTAAAGTGCCCAAGGTCACACATCTAGTGAAAACTAAAGGTGGAATTTGGATGTCCATAGCCAGCTGTGGTGTCCCGCACCTTTAATCCCAGCACTTGGGAGGCAGAGGCAGGAGGATCTCTGTGAGTTCCAGGCCAGCCTCATCTACATAGTGAGTTTTAGGACAGTCAGGACTATGTAGAGAGACCCTGCCTCAAAAGTATATGTGTGTGTGTGTGTGTGTGTGTGTGTGTGTGTATACATATATATATCCCTAACCCCAACCACACATATATATATGTATATTGTGTGTGTGTACCTGTGTAGCCTGTCCTCAGTTATAATGCCTTCTCCCTCTGCAGCCCTGCTGTTATTCATATCCCCACCCCCCACCCCCGCTATCTCCCAAGGACTGGAGGCTTAAGGTCTCAGTCTCGCTCAGGTCCTAGGCAGGCAACCGCAGCCTCTGTGACTTCTTTAGTGCCTTGCTCTAAATCTAACAGATTTCAGCCAGGCGTGGTGGCGCCCATCTCTAATCCCAACACTCAGGAAGCAGAGACAGGTGGATCTCTATGAATTCCTGGTCAACCTGTCTCCACAGTCCCGGGCCAGCCAGGGCAACAAAGTGAGACCCTGTCTAAGAAAGAGCGGAAAGGAGGGAGGGAGAGTACTTCTTATAACGCCTGGTACCCCATGTTTTCACACACAGCTTTCCCAAGGGTAGCAGGCTGACTTTGTCAGTGGTCCAGGAAGACCCCAAGACTTCCGGAGCTCTGTCTTCATCCGGTCCTGGCATGAGCTAGTGCTCGTACAGCCTACAGACAGCCTTAGGTCACTAGAGGGGAACAAGAGGCAGGCAGGGACTGCGCCTGGTCCCATCACCTTCAGTCCGCTCGGTGGACGGAGACGGGCGGCTTCGGACCGCACAAAGGGCCTGGCTGGACTGAAGCCCTGTCCGGCACTCTTCTTCCCAGATAACCCGAGTGTACCCGCGGTCGAGCGAGCGCAGGCAGAGGCCTAGCGCATCCAGCATCTAAAGTGGGGAGCACGCCTGCCCCGGGGTCCCCGAACAGTCTCACATTTGACCCCGCCCCTCTTCCCGGCAACTCCCTGATTGGCTCCCCAGCCTCCGAAGGCGCCCAATGATTGGCTGGAGGCCCGTGGCCCGGCGATACGCGGCACTCTGGGGGCGGGGCCTGCCGGCGGGAGCCGCATCGCCGGGCGCCGCGCGCGCAGCTTCACTTAGTCAGCGGGCGGCGCCGGCGAGCGTTCCGCTCCAGGGTAGGAGAGTGGAGGGGCGGCGGGGCGGGGAGCCGGGAGGCATGGCGCGGCCCGACGAGGAGGAGGAGGAGCCGGCCGTGGCGCCCGGGCACCCGTTAGCAAAGGGATACCTTCCGGTGCTGAGGGGCGCCCCGGATGGGGAGGCGCGCACGGAGCCGCCTGATGGGCCCGAGGCGGAGAACGGAGGCCCGGGTCACGGCTCCGTGGTCGCGGGAGCTCCGGACGGGCCGCAAGGTCTGCTGGCGGCGGCGGAGGAGGAGACCCAGGCCCGGCTGCTGCCTGCGGGCGGTGGGGAGGACGGCCCGGGCCCCACGCGCTCCCCGCGCACGGCGCTGTCGCCGCGCCGCTTCGTGGTGCTGCTCATCTTCAGCTCGTACT
The DNA here is from genome assembly GCF_949786415.1 of Peromyscus eremicus. Classification (NCBI taxonomy): domain Eukaryota; kingdom Metazoa; phylum Chordata; class Mammalia; order Rodentia; family Cricetidae; genus Peromyscus; species Peromyscus eremicus. The sequence continues at coordinate 4,438,305 of NC_081431.1, forward strand.
CGCTGGTGAACGCCTTCCATTGGATCCAGTACAGCATCATCAGCAACGTGTTCGAGGGCTTCTACGGTGTGTCGGCGCTGCACATCAACTGGCTGTCCATGGTGTACATGCTGGCCTACGTGCCCCTCATTTTCCCGGCCACCTGGCTGCTGGACACGCGAGGACTGCGGCTCACGGCGCTGCTGGGCTCCGGCCTCAACGGCCTGGGCGCCTGGGTCAAGTGCGGCAGCGTGCAGCGGCACCTCTTCTGGGTCACCATGCTGGGGCAGAGCCTGTGCTCCGTGGCCCAGGTCTTCATTCTAGGCTTGCCCTCTCGCATCGCCTCGGTGTGGTTTGGACCCAAGGAGGTGTCGACGGCTTGTGCCACTGCGGTGCTGGGCAACCAGGTAAAGACTGGAACGAATAGATACTAGGATCCTCTTAAGGACGGTAGGAAAGCCATAGGCGGGGCTGGGTCCACGGTTGGTGGGTAAAGTGCCTACCGTTGAAGTGTTAAGACTGAGCTCCAGCACAACGTGGCATGGTGGCTCCAGGTTGTATTTCCAGCCAGCACTGACAGGTGAGGAGGACAGCTCCTGAAAAAGGACGTCCGAGGTTGCCCTCTGGCTTACTTACACACAGGCACGCCTGGACGCTCTGACAGTGAAGAAGATCTCATAGGTATTTTTGTCCCCACTGCAGAAGGAAAGTGTTGAGTTCTGTGAAGTTTGTTTCCATATTGAATGTCCTTGGAACAGTCCCGATTTAAGTGTATTAGTAGTGAGTCCAGCCTGGTATGCACTGAACAGGTGTAAGTGAATGTTCAATAAATGTCCTGGTGATAAAGACTTGGCAATATTACTGAGTTCAGTTATTAGTTCTTAATAAGTCAGGCAATGCTGCAAATCACTGACCCTGGAATGGCTAGTGGTTTAATTAGCCGAGGTTCCCTTAAGAAATGGCCTTGTTTCCCCTACCATGACAAATTCAAATGCCACCAGAATTCCAGACGCAATACTAGGCAAAAGGTGTGTGTGTGTGTGTGTGTGTGTGTGTGTGTGTGTGCGCGCGCGCGCGCGCGTGCTGCTTACTTTTTTTGTTTGTTTTGAAACAGTGTTTCTTTCACTCTGGCAGGCTGGCCTGGAATTCACTGTGTACCCCTGGCAGACTTCAAACTCTTGAGAATCCTGCTTCAGCCTCCCAAATGCAGGAGTGAGCCACCCCGCTATGATGTTTGCATTTGTTAATTTCAAGGTTGTCCCCTTACTGTAACTTAAGTTCTTAGTACAGGGCACCTGTGACACCGGGTACTTCGTCACCACTGTAAATGTCACCATTGTAAGGATAGTTAGTATTCATTCAATTGAAGGAACTCTAGTTCAAATCATCCATACCCCTTTTATACATATATTGCTACATGCAGCTATGTAACCAGAAATGTTTCTTTTTCTTTTCTTCCCCCCTTTCTCTGTGTAACAGCTCTGGCTGTCCTGAAACTCACTCTGTAGCCCAGGCTGGCCTCGAAGTCGCAGAGATCCTCCCACCTCTGCCTCCTGAGTGCTGGAATTAAAGGTGTGCGCTACCACTGCTGAGCGAAAAAGTTAGTTTCTTACTTCCAAGCCTCACTGGGATCAAGATCATGGTTTAAAGTACCTCAAAAGACTAACTGTGTGTGCTTATTTTGTTAGACTTACTTGCTTTCTCTAAGACGGTAGAAGGGCCACTTAAACTGTAATTGTTGTGCATTCAAAATAATTTATTATTGATATTTTAGTTGTTTCTTTATATTTGGATAGCAGATGTTTTCTTAAGATATTTTTATTTCTAAATTATATTCAAGATTATGCTTCATTGACCATAATAAAAATATTATCAACCCTAGCCGGGCGGTGGTGGCGCACACCTTTAATCCCAGCACTCGGGAGGCAGAGCCAGGCGGATCTCAGTGAGTTCGAGGCTAGCCTGGTCTCCAAAGCGAGTTCCAGGAAAGGCGCAAAAGCTACACAGAGAAACCCTGTCTCGAAAAACCAAAAAAAAAAAAAAAAAAAATTATCAACCCTATATCTTTGAAGCATCAATTTTTATGGATAATAAAGGGAACACTTATAGGTGGCCTTCCCTCCTCTTAGCAGCACATTTCTGGCTCTTCCTATAGCCTCCTCAGTGTTCCCATTCCTTCCTTGTCTCCTGTAACTGTACAGTTATGACCAAATAAGCATTTTTCAGTCTCATTTATGGAGTGATCATGCATAATAATATTCAGAAGCATTATGCAGTCACTAAGAGCTTGGTAACATTAAAGTGATTTATGTGCATATGCCATTCAACTTAATAGAATAGGTTAGGAACTATTAGTTTTCCCACTTGTTAGATAGGGAAATTGAAACTTTAAGGAATGAAATCATTTTCCAAAGGTAATAATACTGCTTGTTCATATATAAGTGTGTCTGGTTCCTGAATGGTAGCTTTTAACTTTTTAGGTCTCCAGAGAGAACCTTCCAAAATACAGGTGCTTTAAACTCGCCAGTGGTTTCCTAGAGTACTTAAAAAAAAATATGAAGTGTTTACTATACATTACAAAACCGTTATCACGTGTCTTTGGCTTCTTAAACAATGTCATACTTGCACTTGCACAAGGACCTTTGCAGAAACATTCCTTCCCCATGCTTAGAATATTCTTCCTGTTCAGTTACATGATTACATACTTATAGCCACTCAGCTCTCAAGTCAGTTTAAATAGCCGGTCGCTTTCCTGATTCCATGTGGAGTTAGTCACTTTCTTACTACATCATTACATTTTATCTCTCCTTGTAGCATTTATCACTGTCTCATGTTTATTGCTCATATATTGACAAACATACATGTTTTATGCTCATTACTGTCCCATTTTTTCATTTCATTTCCCGAGTAACTTTCCATCTCTCTTTGTAATTTAATTTTTTTTTAAATTTTTATATGCATTGGTGTTTGACCTGCATATCTTTGTGAGGGAGTTGGATCCACTGGAACTTGAATCAGAGACAGTTGTGAGCTGCCATGTCGTTGCTGGGAATTGAACTCAGGTCCTCTGGAAGAGCAGCCAGTGCTCTTAACCCCTGAGCCATCTCTCCAGCCCCCACATCCCTTTGTAATTACTTGTTTGTCTTCTTTCTTTGAATTTCTGCGTGTGTGTGTGTGTGTGTGTGTGTGTGTGTGTGTCTCCATGTATGTGCACAGGTGTGCAGTAGGAGGGAGATGGTTTGGGTGAGTACACACTTGGAAACCAGAGGGGGATTTTGGATGCCTGCTGTCACCCTGTGCCTTATTCTGTTGAGGAAGAGTCTCTCATAAGCCTGGAGTTGAGGTTTTTCAGCTAGGCTGTCAGCCATCGGGCTCTAGAGAGCACCCTGTCCTCACCCCCACCCACCCCCACCCCGTGCTGTGGGTACAGGAATGCACAGGACCATGCCAGCTCATTGTGTGGGTGCTGGGATTAGAACTCTGGTCCTCCTGCTTGTGCAGCAAGTACTCTTCACCAATGAGCCAGCTTGCCAGTCCAGAATTGCTTTCAATATGGATTTGTCTATGCTGAATATTTTATATAGATGAAATTATATACTGTGTGTCTTTTTGTGTCTGACTTAGTTCTTTATCATGTTTTTGAAGTACATGGGATAGTACTACATCAGTACTTCATTCCTTCTTACAGGTGAAGATACTTCATTGTGTGATTTAGGTTATTATCATGTTTTGGGTCTGTGAATGGAGTTGCTGTATTTGTGTATAGTTTTTTTGACTATCTGTTTTTAGTTTGGGGAGCATGGACCTACAAGTGGAATGGAAACATCATATTTCAGTTCTGTTTTAAATTTGAAGAAATTGCCAAACTATCCATAGTGGCTACTGTATCGTTTTACATTTGTGCCACAAGGGTTCCACTTTCTCCCATTCTTGGGAACACTTACTTTCTGTTCTTATAATCACACTCATTCTAGTGGATGTAAGATGGAGTCTCGTGGTAATTTTAATTTGTGTTTCCCTTTACAGCATGATATTGACCTTTTTTTTTCATATTCTTAGCTATGTATCTTCTTTGGAAAAATGTCTTTTCAAGTCTTTGGCCCATTTAACATTGGGATTCTTATCTCTTTGTTGTTGGGTTGTAAAAGTTCTTTACTCTGATGCTAGTTCCTTCTTAGATATGATTTGGAAATATTTTCCCCATGTTGTAAGAATTTTTTAATCCCTTATCAGATATAGGAGAGAAGTTTGCCAACATTTTTCCTTTAACAAAGACATGAGAACAGATTTTTTAGGGTTTACAGTACATCTTTATATGTACTACTGTTTCTCTTTATATTCTGTTAAATGCCAGCATTTAGTCTTTGTTTCCTGTTAATAGCTGTTAACAGGACTGTTTATTTTACAGCTTGGAACTGCAATTGGCTTCTTGTTGCCACCTGTTTTAGTGCCCAACACACAGAATAACACAGACCTTCTGGCTTATAACATCAACACCATGTTTTACGGAACAGCATTCATCTCCACACTTTTATTTTTTTTAACAGTAATTGGTAAGTGACTTGTTCGTCCTAAGCTTAGATAAGTGCATGACAGATATATGAAGATAACTAACCCTGGAAGTTTGCTGATGGTGTGTCCAATGCTGTTTATCTGTTCTCGTCATGCAATGTCTTGCTCGGGTACTGAATGGAACAGCTCTAGGGGTACTTTATGGTCCACTGTATGTTGTCCTCAACATTCTAAAGGGTTTGGAGACTAATGAATCCCATTACCTTCCTACTAACTCAGCTTGGTAAGTGTTCATCTCAGACATGCTGCCTGGCTTCCCTTCCCATATTCATCTGTGTGGTGTGCATCTTGTACCTGCCTAGCCTGCAGGCGGTTCTTGTCATGCTTTGAAATGACGCAAACAGGCTGCCACCTCCCCTCTCACAGGAGATTCCCCCAGGGGTCCCCAGTTTAAGATTAACTGGGTCTAAAATGTTGACCTGTAAATGATCCTGGGCAGCATCGAGCTGTTCAGAATTTCAAACTGTGGCAACTGTCTGCTTGTTAGGCCACTTCAGCCAAGCCCGGCTGCCATCGTTCGTCCCTGAGTCCTCGTCAGAGTCAGCTGCAAGCAGCCGTCACCAGCTTGGAAGAAGCTTTGGGAAGGTCTGCTTTTTTTTTTTTTTTTTTAAGTTTATTTTTAAGGGGAAACAATTTTGATTTTAGGGAGAAGATAGGCAAGGGGTATCTAAGATATACTGCTGCTGCCGTAACTAGACTGCCTGCTAGACACTCAGGATCTCTTCGATGGATTTTATGAGGAAAGGAACTGTGAAGTTCACAGACCATTAACATTTATCATTAAACCATGTTGTGGTTGGAGGTTTTAGACTTACATATTAAACTTTTACCTTGCTATGATATCAATGAAAACTTCATATTTTGTCGTCTCCAGATGTGAAGTTGAGTTTTCAGAGAAATATCTTCTGGTAACCTGGGTAGGTGAGTGGCAGGACCAGGTATAGGAAGCTCAGCCCACATCTGCAATTTCCCTTGAGGTGATGAACGGAATGTTCTCTTAGTAGCATCTGAAGTATGCCAGTATGTGCAGTTGGCTTCTCATTTTTTATCTTTGCAGTTAGTCAGGGAGTGGCATATTTGTACTGTGCACATTGCTGAAAAATTTGTCTTGTACTCTTAGTATTTAACAAAGTTTTAAAAGAAATCTGTACTGGTGAGGGAACCTCTTAAATCGGCTTTTCTGGTTGGTGCATTTGGCTTGCTTGACCAAGTACGAAATACTGCTTCTATACATTTTTAGAGCAATGGATCTTGCACTTACAGTAGTTTAAGTATAAAATGTCTTTCAATCATTTATGTGTAATCACATAAATCTTGGGCTTCTGTCTTCTTGAATCTTAAGTTGAGCTTCTCTTCACAAGAAATGAATAATTAATTATAGAAGACATCTTTATAAAAAGAACCAGCTGGAGAGATGGCTCAGCAGCTAGGAGCACTTGCTGCTCTTGCAGAGGACCCAGGTTGTGTCCCAGCACCCATGTCACTGGTGGCTCACAGCCTCCTGTAATTACAGCCACAGGGGACCTGACTTCTTTCTCTGACCTCTGTGCGCTGCAGTCACGTGCATGAAACCCAACACACGCACACACACACACACACACACACACACACACACACACACAATGAAAAGTTAAAGTATTTCTAGTTAATTAATTAGTGGAAAGGTCGCTCAGTGGTTAAGAGCGCTTGTGCACTTGTTGCTGTTGTAGAGGACTTAGTTTAGTTCCCAGCATGCACATGTAGCTAGCTCACGACCATTTGTAACTCGAGTTCCAGAGACTCTGATGCCCTCTTCTGAGCTCTGTGGACACCAGACACTAATGGTGCACATATAGACATGCAGGCAAATCACTCATACACAGAAAATAAATCTAAAATAAAAATAAAATTTTAAAAATAATTCTGTAGTTGAACTTTTTTACATGATATGTATGTATATATATATATATATGTATGTATAAACTATTACAAATAGGTTTTTAAGTTTCCAAAGACAGATGAAAAACAATGAAATGAGTATGACTATTAGTTTATTATCTTTTGTAGTCTGAGAAATTAAAGAGTGAGATATTTATGTATTAGCTATTATGTAATTAGTTATTGATGTACTTGTGGCTTACGGGTTGAGAGTGGAAATAGAACTGGAAGTGTAGAAGCAATGGAATGAAAAAGGCTTGTTTTCAAGTCTGTTTTAGTGTCCTACATTTTTAGTATTATGACTCTAAACATAGTATAAAAGCAAAGTAAGAATTAGTCATGAAGGCATATACTACAATCCCAGTACTTGGGAGGTGGAGAAAGGAGGATCAGGAGCCCAGGGTAGTCCTTGACTACATGAGACCCTGTGTCAAAAAACAAAAAAAAGATAATATACCATCATTGTGTGAAAACTGTGACAGTAAATAGAAAGACAACTTGAGTCATTGTACTCAATATGTTTGCTGAGGAAGAAAACTGAATTTGGAAACTCTTAAAGCTCCTTATTTACTAGAAGAGATGAGGTTATATCCTTCTAAATTCTACTGATAATTACTTAAAAATTCAAACAAATCCATATAATTTATGGCTATAAATTACAGTTTTTAGTAACATGACACATATTGAACTAATATTCATCAGCCTCCCTCAAAGACTTCCTTAAAGGCTCACTTTGTGTGACCTTTCGTGTCCTCGTGGGTTGTGTATGTGGATTTATGTGGGAATCTTAGGAACTCACCTTACCTTCCACTGAGTCCACACTAATTCCTCATTCTTGAGGAATTCTGGCCTCTCACATTTGGATGGTAGATGTGCACCAAAACATGGTTGAATGCACACCACATGTTGGTTCTTATTAAGCCTCAAGATTCTTTACCAGCACCTGGGAGGCAGAGACAAGTGGGTCTCCGTGAGTTGGAGACCAGCCTGGTCTACAGAGTGAATTCCAGGATAACTAAGGCTACACAGAGAAAACCTGTCTCAAACTGCCACCCTCCAAAAAAGAAAAATCATTTAATTCAATATTAGTCTTACATAAACACAAGAATGTATAGGCTAGATGTGTAATTGTACTTTCGATTCTTCTATTCAAAATGGCTGTACATGGCTGTAAACTTTTTACTAGAGATGCCTTTTACTTACTTAGTCTATAAATATTTCAAGCTTTTGAGGCAAAGTCTGATTTTTTAAGTGAATATTGTATTTATTTATTTTTTATTTTTGGTCTCTCTTTGTAGCTCTGACTGTCCTAGAACTTACTATGAAGACCAGGCTGGCTTTGAACTCACAGAGATCTACCTGCCTCTGCCTCCCAAGTCCTGGGATTAAAGACGTGCACTACTGAGTTCCACTCTAAGTGAATATTTTTCAAATGATACAATACATTTTATATAACACTTGATAAGTTAAAATTTTACATATTTTGTGTGATCTTTATAGCAGCTTGTCACTGTCATTTCCATTTAAAGAATGAGAACCTAAAACTGAGACATACGTAAGACAGGGCAGAGGCAGAATTCACAAGTGTATTTACTGTCTGTCTGTGTCTCCCACGGTGACAAAAGGGTTCTGAGCAGCCCTGGTTTACTCTTTTTTCATCCCAGGAGGAGCTGTGTGAACTCAGTGCTCTGCAAGCTTTTGACGACTTTGTGTGCCTAATGCCAGCTGGAGAGTAGCTGCTATTTGAGATTAATAAACAGTTCTTTTATTGGCACAGATTTTTTAGTGGAAAAAAAGAGCTCCCCATTTCAAAGGAAAAAAGAAAGGCCTTATTTCCTGCTTTGAGATAGCTACACAGCATAAAAAGGTCATAGACAGATGACCTTTTGTTCCTCCTTTTCTTCATGTAGCACTGAGTCTGACCTTTCAGCGGTGTGTGGCTGGGAGGTACAGGTTACATTTGCCAATAAGTTCATCTCTCCGAAACTAGAGAATGATACTTGTATTCAGAAAATAAATCTGAGTGGAGCTAAAGACCAATGAGGATTGTTTTTAATTTATGTGAGTTTTTTAATCCATATTTGGTTCATTTTGATTTGTTTTGCTATAGTAAATTAAAACGTAGATATTTAGGACTTGCTAGAAACTTGTGACTACAATTATTTATAGTCTGAAACCTTGATTTACTACTATGAAAGTTTTATATTACCAATGCTAATAAAAAGAAATATTTCCTATCCAACTAGGACATAGAGAGACTTGCAGGACAGATTCGAGGCCTCTTAACAGTGCAAGGATCAGATAGGGAGGAAGGAAGAGGAAGAATAGCAGCAGCTAAAGGTTTTGTGTCCACCAGGCTCCAATGTAAGGATGCTACGAATAAGTAACCATGAGTTCTGTCCCTCTTGAACTAGTTCTGAGCTCTGAAATAGAAGTATACTTAGCTTGGTTTTAGTTACATCATAAGTTTTTTCCAACAAAAACTTTAACTTTTTATTTTTATTAGCAAATAGAGAAATAACTCATAATAATTTGTGGGAGTTGCAAGGATTGTTTCTTCCCCAATAACTCTCAAATATGTCTGTGTATTGGGAATGACAGAATTTTTGTGTTTAGTGTAGAGTCCCATATTCTATCCTGCAGATTCTGCTTGTTAAACTTTGTATAGTCTCAAAACCAGTATTAATTTTAAATTTTTAAATGAGTCCACTTGACAACCAGAGACACCAGACCTAATACCCTTCAAATTGAAAATAAAATGGGCCTCTTCCAACCAAGAAGAAATTGTTTTGAAAGGAAGAAGGAAAAAGAGGAAATGGAAAAATGAGAGGCAGGGAGTGGGGGGACTCTGCTGTGTAAAGGTTAGTTCTCCGAGAGGAGAGAAGGGAGGAGGTGGGCAGAAATTATAGTCTTAGAAAACATGACTTTCCCCGTGTGCTTCCCTTTTGCTTTTTGAATTTACTTGTTAACTCTAAAGCACATTTTCATGAATTGTCTGATCAGTGACATGTACATCTGGGATCTATGATAATAGACATGACTGTGTGACTCTTGATACCTGGGAAGGTCACTGAATCCAGGCATTTATCTCTTCCAAGGGACTGAATTTAAAAGTCAAATCCTTGATGTAGTAAATATTGGTCTTGATTATTGAAAATGGAGTAATCAGTGGGCAAAGGTGATCTCATTGCCAGTGATTTTTCAGCTCCAATGAATTGGCCAAATCTCTGAGTTTTAGTTCAGAGAGCTAAAAGGATAATATCAAATTATTCTTCACTTAGAAGTCAGTAAAGCTAAAAAACAACCTTGCTATACAAAACTTTGACTGCCTCTTTAGTCCTAAACTAAATTCTGTTCTCTTACTGAGAAAGACACCATATACTTAATCACATGTGGTGTGTGGGTGTAATATACGTGAATTAGTCATATGTGATCCTTTTCACTCACGTTCCCAGTGTTCAAGGAAAAGCCTCTGTTACCACCAAGTCAGGCTCAGGCAGCTCTGAGAGACAGCCCCCCTGTGGAGTACTCCTACAAGACTTCTATCTGGAACCTCTTCAGAAACATCCCCTTTGTTCTCCTGCTGATCAGTTATGGTAAGTGGCACTGTGTTCACTGGTGGCCATGGACACCTTTAAGCACTGTGGATTCTTTTTATTGAAACTAGTGGCTTGAATATTAATGAGTTTGGTCCATGAACTTCATAGCTTAATTATGAACTTAAGTTTTGAGCTAAAAGCAAAAGTACCTAAAGGGATTTTTTTTTAATGTTTTTAAGTAGAAAAAAAAAAGCAGATCTCAGAAGTACTGTATGCTTTTTTGAGTCCTGGTGGAGTGTTACATCGAGAATGTAGATGTTCTGTTTGCAGATATATTTAGAGAAACCCACTCTTGTGTTTAGGAGTAAAATCTTAATATCAACTGCAGTCTTATTTTAAATATTGAAAACCCTGGGGGAGGAGTGTTAAATGTCTACTGATAACAGGTAACTGAATTAAAATAGATTAACTCTATGGACTGTTACACAGTAGAGAAAAATCAATGAACTAGAATGAAAGTGTCACCATGAACCACAAAACAAACAATTGAGCGGTAAGACCAAGTTATAGATGATACTATTTATAAAGTTTATATGTGGAATAATTCTGGTTATTCATGAATACACACATGAAATTAAAAACTCCCAAGATCAAGATAGAAGTACTTTTGGAAAAGAAAGTATAGAAGTGGGAAAATTAATCCAAAGCAAAGATCAGTGATGAGAGGGTATGTTATTCACTGTGATCTGTAGCCAGAAATTTCTCCAGTCCTGCCTTGCCCGGCAGTCCTGACGAATCTCTTCTCCCCAGGTCCCGCAGCTGTTTATGAAATAATCACTCAGAGGCTTATATTAATTACAAACTGTCTGGCCTATAGCTTCAGCTTCTTGCTAGCTAGCTCTTTCATCTTAAATTAACCCATTTCTATAAATCTATATACATATATACATACATGGCTGTGCTGTTATGGGTCTGCTGACATCTTGTTGCTCCTTCAGCAGCAGGCTCGAATCTCTACTGACTTCGACCTTCTTTCTGTCTCTGTTTGGATTTCCCACTAAGCTGTAAGCTTTCTTACCATAGGCCAAAAACAGCTTTATTTATTATCCAATGGGAGCCACACATATTCACAGCATATAGAAAAACACCTCACAGCAGTGGTCTTTGTGTGCTTGAATATTTAATAGTAAAAGAGAATGAACAGTAAATTAAATCTCAGCTATGTTACCAATCCCGTGTCTTTGAGGAAGTGCACATGAGGGTTTGAGACTGCACATGTGATTCCTGATAACAATCTATTTAGAGAGTCTTTCCTGTGTTCTTTTATTCTCTTATGAATTGCCTTGTAAGTCTTGGATTCAAGTGTTAGGTCTCTGAAACAAGCATGCTGTTATGCTGTTAATGATGAAGAGTTTCTTTTTCTTAAGATTTGGTTGGTTGGTTGGTTGGTTTTTGTTTAGTGGGGTGTGGTGCTATGATGCTAGGAATCGAACCAAGGGTCTTGTGTATACTAGGCAAACGCTCTGTCATTGAGCCCTATCTCACTCTTCAGCACCACTGACTATGGCTCATGGTACATGCACAAGAAATGTTGCTTGAATGTTTGCCATATGCAGAGTTGCATGTGGAGATAGGATTTGTGATCTACATGCCTGAATCAGAATAATGTGTTGTAACAAAATCCATTTTGTTTCCATTTCTGTTGCTACAACAAAATGCCCAGTGCTGGATATTTTATAAAGAAAAGAGGTGTATTTATCTCGTATCTTTGGAAAGGTCAAGACCAGGTAGCCCCATCTGCTTAGTCTTTGGCAAGGAACGTGGGAGCATCATGATAGGGATAAAATATGACTTTGTGCCAAGTAGACCAAGGTGTTTGGTGGCCTTGTTTTATAACAGCCCTCTTCACTAATAACTGACTCACTCCAAGAGACCTAAATGAATCTTTCTGAGGAGCCCTGTGCCTCATCTCATTGTTCTAGGTCCATCACCTCTGACCCACCCGTGGTGGAGACCAAGATTCCAGCACAGATCTCTAATAAACCTAGTATTAAATCCATCCACCTTCTAAAAGACAACAGTGGTGGTGTTTAGTCTTCTTGACTGTCTGAGAACATTACATTTTACAAATATTGCATAGCATTCCACGTTATTTCATAGAATGATGAACTTTTTTTCTTTATAGGTATTATGACTGGAGCATTTTATTCAGTTTCAACATTATTAAATCAAATGATATTGACACATTATGAGGTAAGCTTTATTTTGTTTTCTGAAACAGAGTCTTGCAATGGAACATTGGCTGGTCTAGAACTCGTTATGTAGACCAGGCTAGCCTGGAACTTAAGATGGTTTTCCTGTTTCTGTCTCCCCAATGCTGGGATTACAGGCATGTGCCACCATCTGCTTTTATATTGTATGCTTGACAAAGACTTCTTCTTTAACAATATAATTTGCATTAGCATGGTTTTAAAATGAAGGATTATGGTCTTGTTGATGCAAAAGATTTATACCTTTTTTTTTTTTTAAGGCAGCATTCCATCTACAACTGAGAGGTGGAAAAAAGCTGAATAAAGCTATTCAGGAAATAGAAGGCAGATAGGTCTCACAGTTAGAGCAGAGAGGCCAGATTCCTGAGTTGTCGATATGATACTTGGTGTATCACACCATTCTAGTGACTCCAATCTAGTTTGTTCTGGTCCCCTGGACTTAGTGTGTAAACTCAGTCCAAAATCACTAGCCCATACTTTTATTAAGCGTATTTAACCTAATTTGCAAAACACACATTGAAAGTAAATATTATTAGCATTGTGACAAAACCTTAATTTGGTTATATGGAAAAACACAAAACCTTGTAAAGGATGTAAGCTTAGACACTGAGGTCAGACTGGCCTCTCTCTTAAAAAGGAGCTGGCACTTTTACTATGTAAAAGTGTTGTCCTTAACTTTCTCTATGCACATGTATAGATGATTTCAGAGTCTTAACAAAAAGTAAATACAACTATAGAGTACCCAGGAAATGTCTCCTTTTTACTTCTTTTCATTATTTTATATTCACTTTTATTGATTCTGTTGTTTTAAAATAGAATGCCTTCAATAAACCATCCTCTCCAAAAACACACCTCTATCCCATGTAATGAATCTTCCTATTGTATGCTTAATTTTAATGATTATTTCTGCTAACTATATAAGTGTATGAGATTATGAACCACCTGTTTGAATTAGAAATATCTGATTATCAAATTGTTTTAGAGAGAAGAGGTGAATGCTGGAAGAATTGGGCTAACGCTGGTGGTAGCTGGAATGGTGGGCTCTATTCTTTGTGGCTTATGGCTGGATTACACCAAAACCTACAAGTAAGTTACAGTAGATATGTGCATGGTACGTAAGTAAAAATATACTGATTTTAAAGAACGGGGTTTCTCTAGGTAGCTCGAGCTGGCTTGGAGTTCCATCCTGCCATAGCTGCCCGACTGCCAGGATGCCAGCATGACCCACCATGTGTAACTAAGACTTGGAGCATTTCAGTGATCTGCCTCTATGAATGTTTTACAGATCTTCCCACCCCTTTGTAGCTTGTTTCTATCTGAAAAGAGCCCTCCCAGGGAAGCACCAGGTTCCCAACAAACTTTATCTTGTCTTTTTTATGTTGTAAACTTTAAAAAAAAAAAAAAAAAAGTTCTTTTCTATGGGAAGATTATTGTTGAGCTAGCCACATTATCCACTGATGAGAAGGGGTGATTTGTAATAGCCAGCCACATTTTTCTCTGTGCCCTAGGGAAATTAGAAGGGAACCATTAATTATCTTGTCTTTGTTTTAGGCAGACGACTCTGATCGTGTACATCCTGTCTTTCATTGGGATGCTTATATTTACTTTCACACTGGACCTTGGGTACATCATTGTGGTGTTTGTCACTGGGGGCTTCCTTGGGTAAGTGTCAAGTGTATAAAAGAAATTACACCCTGCTCCTACGACTTGGAAGGAGTGTGTAAAAGGCCCTCCAAAGGTTCTTTTGATATTTAAATTAAACTCCAAAGTTCCATTATGTACATATAAATATACAATTCCTCAGAACTATAACAAAAAAGTTTAAGCTATTTTGGTATGCTGTTGGTGAAGAATAGATGAGCCTCATCTGGACAGGTGGCTGCCCTCGCCTAACCCACCTGTCTGGTGGTCTTGCTCTCCTAGTTTCTTCATGACCGGTTACCTCCCTCTGGGCTTTGAGTTTGCTGTTGAGATCACTTACCCTGAGTCTGAGGGCACATCCTCTGGACTCCTCAACGCTGCTGCACAGGTAATCCTGCTTTTTCCTAACCCAAGACAGTTAAGTAGGTGTGGTGATAGCGATCCCAAGCACTTGATAGGCAGAGGCAGGGGGAGATCAGGAGGTCAAGGCCAGTGTTAACTCCATAGTGTGTTTGAGGCCAGCCTGGCTACATAAGCCTCTTGTCTCAAAAACAGAACAAACAAAAACGCAAAAAACAGGGTGATTCCTATGGCCAGTGAGCAGTGAGATTGGCCTGACTTTGTGGTTTAATTATCCTGACTTTCAGTGGTTATTTCTAGAAGCCAGATCATAAGGAAAGTCAGTTAAGGCAGGCTCTATGGGGAATGTGTACTTGTTTTAAAAGAGCAAACTTAATAAAACTTATTTCACAAATTTTATTTTAGATATTTGGAATTTTATTCACATTGGCTCAAGGAAAGCTCATGTCAGACTATAGCCCTCAAGCAGGAAACATTTTTCTCTGTGCCTGGATGTTCTTAGGCATCATTTTGACAGGTAAGGCTGAGAGCATGCACCGTGCTGTCTGTGTTCAGTTTTGTGCATTGCTGCTTCATGGCTTTGCAGAACTCTGAGGTTAAGAATGAAATAAGAAGCGGAGTTTTTCTCTCAGGATGTGAGTCTGTCCTTTCAATTTGGTGGTTCCAAATTTAATACCATTACTGTGCATAAAAGACAATACTGGGGCTGGAGAGGTGGCTCATCGTACCCAGGTTTAATTCCTAGGACCCAAATGGTTGCTCACAATAGTCTAACTCTGGTTCCAGAGGATCTGATGTCCACTTCTGGCCGCCTCTGGCACTGCACAGACATAAATACAGGCCACACGCCCATATACATAAAATAAAAAGAACCCTTTTTAAAAAATTATAAAAATTGTATAAATTATTTATCTTGTGTGTCTTTATCACCTTCCACTTGGACATGTGGGCATCTTAGACCTCCCTGTGCAGAACCAAATTCACTGTGTTGCCACTGTACATACCTATTTCTCTTAGATTTTCTGTTTCAGTTAGCTAGTGCTGTTATCTATTCAACTGCCTAAACAAGGAAATTCTGAAGTCACCCTTTTCCCTCCATTACTACATCCCCATTATCCCACCCTGTATTTGTTAGCTGAGGGGTGACTGGTAATTAAGCTCAACACCGAGGTGTCTTCTCAGCTGCAGCGGTGCTGTTGGCTATCACAGCATTATACACTGTGTGTTACATGGTACATAGAAAAGGAGAAGTGACCAGTCTGTAACTCTTGGTGTTTCTGTTTTAGCATTGATCAAGTCTGATCTGAGAAGACACAACATAAACATGGGGCTTACAAACGGTGACATTAAAGCTGTAAGTGGCATTTTTATGGCTGGACTCTGAGTGTGCAGAGGGTAAATGGGAAACCATTCTTGTTTAGTCAGCAACTTTTTTTTTCTTTGGTCAGTTAACAGTTGACTGTTAAATAGCATGTGTCAGATGTGGAACATCCCTCCAATGCCAGTTATTTTCGCAGGTGCCAGTTGATAGTCTGATAGATGAGAAGCCAAAAGTGGTGATGTCTAAGCAGTCGGAATCTTCACTCTGAAGAGGGGAAGGCACAGTGTGGGGATGTGGCATCGGCCTTGGGGAGCTGTGTGAGTGGTGAGGACACTTACTTGGAAAGTATTGGGTGAGCTCTGGACTCTGAATATCATTTTGGTTTATTGTTATTAAGCAACATTTTGCTTACATCTCAACACTACTATTTATCTAATATTGTCCATTTTCAGCTGTGTATTGTGTCTATGAACGTAACATTCTTGACATTTTTCTCAGGATTTTTTTTTTTTATGGGGATCTAGAACCATAAGGCATGTGAGAGTGTATGCAATTCACGTGTAAACGTGTCCAGTGCATTTCCAGTTAGCTGTCATCTCACTGGAATGGCCACGTCAGGACACTGACCCACTCGAGGACAGGATGGGATCAGGATCCCAGAGCAGTCCTCAGATGTTTCCCATCCTTTATACTCTTGTTATACAGTATGTTGGTTCTGTGCCACAAAAACAAAAACAAAAACAAAAACAAAAAAAACCACCAAAAAAACAAAAGCAGTTGTGTGCACAGACTAAATTCGTTACATTCTGGTTAGCTAAAGCACATGTAGATCATCTGGAGTTCCTCTCTGTGCTGCCTTTATACAAATACTGTATTTTTCAGTGCAACTTGAAATAGAATACTTTTATTTTTACTCTCTTGCAAGAAAATTTCATCATATGTGTTACAAGCTAGCTCATGATTTCTTTTCTTTTCTTTTCTTTTCTTTTCTTTTCTTTTCTTTTCTTTTCTTTTCTTTTTTTTTTTTTTGAGACAGGGTTTCTCTGTGTAGCCCTGGCTGTCCTGGAACTCACTCTGTAGACCAGGCTGGCCTTGAACTCACAGAGACCCACATGCCTCTGCCTCCCAAGTGCTGGGATTAAAGCCGATGATTTCTTATATCACATCTGTATTTGCCTTGGAGATGCCTAAGACAGGGAGTCTGTGATGACTTCAGAGAGCCCATGTCTCTTTATTCTGCGGAGAGCCCTCGAAATACTAAGTGCTGTGTTTCCAGGATCATTTCTCTGACCATCATCCTCTGAGGAATGCCAGCCTTTGCACATGTTCTGTGAGTGCTGGGAACAGGTTCTCCTCCACTACAGAGTGTATGTAGTCACTCTGTGGACATTGTATCTCTTTTACATGCTCAGGGCGAGGAGAACGGGACCAAGTGAGTTTTCACAGTGCCTACCACTGTGTCTTGTTTACAGTGAGAATTAAATGTCATTGACGTTCTGACTCTAAGCATATAGTCATGACATTTGAGCAACAATAATATTTAAATAGTGTAATTTTATAAATTTTATTAAAAATTTATGTAATATCAAAATGCATGAAGAAAAGCCAATTATATAATGAATATGTTTGAAGCAAATGCAAGTTTGATTTAGGCAAAATATGCATTGATTTATTTTGATATTATATTATTCTCTTTCATCAAATTACTATAAATTATGTGGAATCTGACACTGGAAAATGTATTGGAAGAACATAATATCACTCAGCATCAGGAATTCTGATTTTGTGTCCTTGGTGTTTCTAGCATGGTAACTCTGGACACTTCATTTAACCTCTCTGGCAGCATTTTCATGATCCGTGAAATGAATGCTTTCACTTTGATCTAAAAGAGTGGTTCTCAACCTGTGAGTTGAGACCCCTCTGGGAGCTAAACGACCCTTTCACAGGGATTGCATGTCAGCTATTCTGCATATCAGATGTTTATATTACGATTCATAACAGTAGCAAAATTACAGTTATGAAGTAGCAATGAAATAATTTTATGGTTGAGGGGTCACCACAACATGAGGAACTGAATTAAAAGGTTACAGCATTAGGAAGGTTGAGAATCACTGATCTAAAAGATCTTTTAAAAATCTTGTCATTCATCATGGAGTAGACCACAGGAACTTAGAAATCTAGCTAGAGAAACACTCCATGGACAATTGAATAAACAATGTGATTGCTCCTGTGTAGAGACAGGGGACTTTCAAGTCGCCTTTTAACCTTTTTAGTCAGTCTGTAGTAGTTCAGGCAGAATCTGTGTAATCAATAACTTCTTGTGATATTTATGTCACAGGTTAAAAATGACCAAAAATAGTCTCCCCCATCTGTTTCTGTTTTTAAATTGACAGTGCTGTTTACAACAATCATGTACTTTTTTGAGTCCTGAAGCTTTGAACAAGTCACAGATGGAAGTTATTACTCAATGTCTGAAAGCATATGTGTGCTTTGTGTGTCACTGTTTGGAAAAGGGATAAAGTATGATGTAATAATGCAAAATGAATTAATGATGTTTTCAATATTTTAAGTGAATGTTATGGATAATATATCAGGTGAGAATTTGATATAATTCTGTGTCATGGTTTTAGAAATAGTGATTATCACCTGTGTCAATTTTAGCCAGATGATTTTAGGAACAAAATTAGATGTTCTCAGAAGCTGTTGCATTTGTAAATGCTGTGAACATAGCTTTTGTCTTTTGAGAATGCTGGAGAAACGTCTTGTGTGAAAAGGTTTGTGTTAGTACCTGGAACAGTGCCTGTGTCTGATGTCTTCATTCCTATTCTTATTTTTGCTATTTTTATAATTTCATTATGTGGTTGTTCTTCATTATTTCATACTTGAAATAAATTTATTTTTTTAATGCTACTCTCATATGTCTTTTAGAAACAAGTTCTGGTGCCTGGTATATGTGAGAAGTTAGAAAGCGATTATAGGATTTTAGAGTGAACCACGGAGGGAAACAAGTCCACTGTGATCAGCACTCAACAGAAAATAAAATATTTTATTTACTTAAAAATAATGTGGAAGTAAACTGGGAAAGTGGCTCAGCATTTAGGATGTGTACTGCCCTTGCAGAGGACCTGAGTTTTGTTCCTAACACCCAAATCAGGCAGCTCACAGCAGTCCCAGGGATCCAACACCCTCTTGTGGCTTCCATCGGCAGCTGCATTCATGTGTACGTGCCCTACACATGTGCATAATTTAAAATCAAATCTATAAGCTGGGTGGTGGTGGTGCACACCTTTAATCCCAGCACTCGGGAGGCAGAGGCAGGAGGATCTCTGTGAGTTCAAGGCCAGCCTGGTCTACAAAGTGAGATCCAGGACAGGCACCAAAACTACACAGAGAAACCCTGTCTGGGGGAGGGGAGGGATCTAAAAAACTTAGGTTGATATCAGCAAGACAGCATTATTCCCAGAAGTATCGTTTCTCACACTCCTCATGGACAGCACTTTTGTTGGGGATCCAGAAATCCAGTGTAGAGATTTCAGCATAGTTCAAGCAGAAAACCTGTAAATACGGACACTGAAGGTAAGACAAGTCCACTTTAACCACATCACCCTCACCCATAGTGGCAAATCACAGTGCCAAGAAAAATCCCAGCAGAGAGCACGGAGCAAACACTCACTCCATCAGCTGAACAGATGCTTTCTCACTGGCCCAACCCTAATAATGAGGTGATTGATATAGCCGAATGTTGGAAAAGGCTGGAAGCAGAGAAGGAGGACCAGGGAGCCTGTGGCCCACTCCAGATTCCCATCACTGCTGCCATGTCCTTCCTGACTGTTGCCTTTCACACCACGATAAACTCTATACCTCTGGAACTGTGAGCCTTTGAATACTCTAAGCCCAGTTTACTGGGCTGTGCTAAGAGAAGCTTGGAAAATAGTAAAGCTGAGAAATGCAAACATTGGAGGCTCAGCTCATGAGATTCCAGAGGGAATAAGAAGTTTTTAGGACTTAGGCTAGAGGCTAATCGTGGGATATTTAACAGAATCTGGCTGCATTCTGCCTGTAACCTGAGAATTTGCATAAGTCTAAATAATAGACCTTAAAAAAAAAAAGAGGACATGAAGTTGGGAGGGGTCAGGTGTGGGAGAATCTGGAAGGAGTTGGGGGAGGAATGAAAGAGTGAATATGATATATTTCATATACTATATGAAATTCTCCACTAATAAACTATATTAAAAATAAAAATGTAATGCACTTTTTTCGGCAGAGGAAATTTCAAAGGAGCATAGCATTGAATCTTTGTCATGGTTATTACTAGTTATTCTTATGCAATGAAAAAGGAAAAGGGAGACGGACGAAAATGAAAAACATACAGTTGGGAGAGTGAAAGCTAAGACTGAAGATTTCAGTCTTGTCACACACTGAAAGGGAGCCTATAATTGTGAAAGGGATTAACATTAGAGAATGTCTTCTGTTCTGCTCAGGACAATAGCAAAGGTGCCCTGAGGTCAAGACCACACCCAGCTAAATTCCCACTTTGTAAAAGAGAGCCTTAGGAGTTGCTTACGCCCAGAAAGCAGATGCCTAAGCAGTTTTTCACCAACTTCAGTGTGCAGAAGCTGCTGCAGCTGTGGTCCAAGGGGGTCAGAAATAGTCAGAACAAAATTAATCCATTCCAACAATGAAATTAAAAGCAAAACTGCCTAGGTCAGGATTTCCCGAGCGTCAGCACACAGAACATGATACAACTGTGGTCCAGTGGTACCAGACAACATCCTTGGCTGGCAGGAGGATTGTGTAGTGCTGTTTATGTGCTACTGGTTTGATAGGTATGAAAAATGGAAGATCAAAGGGGGATCATGGAGTCACATATCAAGGTTCCAGAGAGCCACTCAAGCAGGACAGTGAGTGGCACAGTTGGAGGCCATCCTGAGATGCCATGGCATGAAACTGTGAAGCCACCAGTGAAGACACCAGAACCATGGGATTTTTGCCAAGAAAAGCTGTAGGCAGAATCGAGTCAGTTTAAGAGAGAGGTGGGGTTTCCCAAGCCCTTTGGAGCCCAGATGATTCCATTACTAGCCCCAGATACCAAGCATAGAGCCTCAGGATTTGGTGTTCTCCCTCTGGGTTGTGAATGAAAACAAGAATTAAAAAGGAAAGGAAAGGACATGACTGCTCCCCGGTATGGTGGAGGAGAAAGTTTATTGTAGATAAAAGGGGCAGGGATATCTGGGAGAGTCCAGAGTGGACATGACCAGACTAAGCTGGGTCATGTGGGGAGGAGGAGAGGGGACAAAGAGGAGCCAGGTACAGCAGTCAGAAAGCCCAAGGTACAAAAAGGGCAGGTAACCAGAATGGCTGGATTATGTAAAGAAGAGCCTCTGGGGGAAGGATAGCCTGGCCCCTGGGCTCCAGTTCAGGGTAAAGGGTGGGGTGACAGGTAGGGACTAAGGTATGACAAGATATGCAAGGAAGTCTGATTAAGGGATATAGGGAGTTTATTAGGATATAAATTGGAGAGAACAACTCACTAAACAGAATAAGGCAAAATCATTGCACAGTCCTGGAAGGCTGATGTCCTGTTCAACACTGCTCCTGCTGCCTGAATCAGTCCACACCATCCAAGCCCATGAGGGAGAGAAGAGAGCCAGCTTATGTGCCCCTCAGGTCTTAAGCTAGCCCTGAGGCCATGCCCTAGGAGCTGATACCTCAAGGTCATAGGTGGAATAGGCACCCACTTCACTGAGGGATGCTAGGAAAACCTGGCAGCCAAGTCCACTTGATGTGTTAAATATGCACCTCAGCCATTTGTCCCAGGATCTGAGACTTAACAGGTGGTAGTCTTGTAATGTCCTCATTCCTCTTTTTCGGAATGAAGGTGTTTGTTCTGTGCCATTGTAACTTGGAAATATGTAGCCTGTTTGCGATTTTATAGAAGCACATAGTTAAAAGATAGCATTAAATCTCAGAAAAGAGTTTAGACTTTTGAATAGTGTTGAGACCATTAAGAACTATGGAGATGGTTTTAGAGATGGATTAAATGCATTTTTCATTATGAGATGATAGAATGCAATGTAGAATGTTATTATTTAAAGTGATATATTTGGGGTGGGGCTGTAACTAAGTTGGTAGATTGCTCATGTACCATGTACTAAAACCTGGCTCAGTCTACAGACTAACTGGGTTTGGTGGTGTATGCCTGTAACCCCAACACTAGGCAGGTATAGGTAAGAGGAGGTTCAGAAGTTTAAGGTCATCCTCTGCTACAGAGCAAATTAAAGGACCAGGCTGGGCTGTTGTGGTAGTTTGAAAGAAAATGGCCCCCAAATGTAGTGGCACTATTAGGAGGTGTGGCTTTGTTGGAGTAGGTGTGGCCTTGTTGGAGGAAGTGTGTCACTCTGGGGATGGGCTTTGAGGTCTCAGTTGCTCAAGCTTCGCTCATTTTGACTCTCAGTTACTTCCTGTTGTGTGCAAGATGTAGAACTCTCAGCTTTCTCCAGCACCGTATCTGCCTGCACACCACCATGTCCCACCATAATAATAATGGATTGAACCTCTGAACTGTAAGTCTCCACCTCCATTAAATGTTTTCCTTTATAAGAGTTGCTGTGGTCATGGAGTCTCTTCACAGCAGTAGAAACTCTAAGATATAGATATAGATATAGATATAGATATAGATATAGATATAGATATATCCCACACTCAAAAATAAATAAGTAAAATGATGTGTTTGAGGGTCAAGTTGTAAGGAGTGCCGTTGTGATAGTAACCTTTTGTTGACTTGAATGGACTGACAGTCACTGAGGACACACACTTCTGGGTATATCTTTGATGCTGTTTCAAGAAAAGTTAACTGAAGATGGAAGAATCACCCAAATGTGGATAGAACCATTGATGGGATGGATTCCAGATTGATTTAAAGGAGAAAGTGGGCTGAATATCAGCATTTATATCCCTCTGCTCTCTGACTGTGGATGCAGTGTGATCAGCTGCCTCATAATGCTCCTGCCATGACTTTGCTGCTCATTAATTTATATTGATTATTAAGCTGACAGGCTCTATAATATAATCACCAAAGAGACAAACATCTGGAGATGCCAATGAAGGGTTATCTTAATCAGGCTAATTGAGGTGGGAAGACCCATTCTAAATAGATGAGTGTCCACATTCCCTGGCATGTGGTCTTGGGCTACATAAATTAGAGAAAGCTAGCTGAGGGTAAGTATTCACCACTATCTGCTTCTTGATTGCTGATACAATGTGACCAGTTACCTTATGCTCTTGCTACCTGGACTGCCATGATGGCCTGTACCCTCAAACTGAGCCAAAATAAACCCTCTGTCCCTTAAGTTGCTTTTGTCAGGGTATTTTGTCACAGCAACAGGAAAAGTAACTAAGATGTAAAAGCAGTACCAGGAGTGGGGTTACTGTGATGAATCTGACAATGTGATTCTTAGGCTTTTGGAACTGGTTTATGGGGGGAATATAGAAAAGTTTGGGATTTTGGGCTAAAAAAAATCCCTTGAATGCTGAAAGCATAACTTAGGGTGTCATTCTGGTGGGGGTTTGGAAGACTAGAAGGCCAAGAGAAAAGCAGACGGTGGTTCATGAGGCTTCAAAGAGGGATAAAGTGCCAACAGCCATGGCATAGTACAGCAAATGGCAAATAATACTCACGGTGTCACCATACCAGATGAATGGGAGAACCTCGTTAAGGAAGGCTGCGGAGCCACAGACTCTGGAATATCATTTACTTCTGTCTGTAATTTCTCATGTGCTATTACAGTTTTTCCCTAACAGCCATGGGAATTTCCCCACAGCCTCTATTGTAATGTGTTCCTCTCATGAGTATGTATTTTCCATCTATTGGACACATTTGTATCTGTGGATGGTCAGGAAGATGATTTCTTCTTAAGCTGTATAATTTTGATGAATAGAAATAATACTAGGATATTTTTCATAACTAGGTGTGGGGGACCCACCCCCATTCCCCCCCCCCAGGGTACTCTTGAGCAGGGAGAAGTGGGAAATATTTAGATAGAAATATAGAGGAGAGAGACAGATAGAAACACAGGATAGTCTTGGGAGGGCTGGGTCAAAACCCACCAGCCCCTTCTGTCTCTGCTAAAGGGCTTTTAAAGGAATGCCAAGGGGTGGAGCAAAAGATCTCCCCCTTACTAGATCAAAGCATGCCGAATGGCACAGCCAAGTGCAGACCCTTCCAAACACCTGGTAACCACACACAGGGCCAATCCATCCCCTTATGCAGCCCTGCTGTGTAAAGCAAGCTCAGATCTCACTAGGAAACCTCTGTGGACCCCAACAACTAGGGCTATTGTTTCACGAGGACTGTGAGATACTTAGGGCCTGTTTTATATCGTAGCTCAGGCTGACATAGGAAAATAGCTGTATTTCCAGCTCTAAGACAACTGTATACCATTAGCTTATTTAAAGCTTCATGGTAACTTCAGATTAGACCAGGTGCTTTGCCAATGGTTTTTAAGATAAACTGTTACGAGGAAAAGCAGTCCAGTTCACAAGGACATACTGAGCTATCTGGCTAGGTCATAAATACAAAAAACCCAATTATTACTAGCTGGCAAATGATATAGTCCTTGCACACACTCCTCAATTTGTGAAAATATATTCTGAGTAGTCAAAGCTACAGAAAATAACTTGACTGTAGCCCCTAATGAGAGCTACCAATGTTTTTAGATAATTGGAAGTTACACGCAGGACAGAAAAATATATTTTAAGATTTAAAATGCTTTTATTGTCACTGTGCCTTGGAAAGTGCCAAGTGAGCTTATATTAGGAGATTTAAGGTAAACCTGAGTTCCAACCAAAGCATTTATGACCCAGCTCTCTGTAAACACTCCCACTCAGAGAGACAACTAATCACAAAATGTTAGTTTAAAATGTTACAACACTTAGAAATATAGGATATATGCACAAAATACCTTGTTTTTTCTTAGACTCCTCAGTAGTTTCGTTTTATAAAGCTCTCTCTCTAAATAGATGGCAATGACTGGTTCTCTCTTTGAAGCTGCAGCTGTGAGATTAGAGCCCACCAGTTAAGAAGTTCAGATTTATTACATGTGTGTTGTCAGGACGACTCGCCTCTTATCATTTACTTAAGAAATGAAATGTGACCTTCAAATGTGACTTTCACATTGCCTGAAGGATTTCTGTTGGGTATAGGTAGCTACATATGACAAATAAAAGAGCCAACATGAGAAAATAAAGACAAATAAACACCTAGTGTATGTGTGAGTTTTTTTCCCTATTTCCTAAAAATCTCTCAGATAAAAAAATTCTTAGCTTCTCAGATAAAAATATTCTTAGCTTCGAGACGCCGAGGATTCCTTGCAAGCCCTGTGTGCCACCTTGGAACCGGTTCTCTGCAATAATAAAGATTTTATTGGGACCCAAACTAGGCACAATTCTTGGTACATTCTGTCAAGGAATTTAGCTTTGTTCTGCCCATGCCCTGAAATATTGTGCAAGGCTAAATCAAACTACAATGAATTAATTTTTGGCAGAGGAAATTTCCAGATAGAGCAATCAGGCTTCAGAGCATGGCTTCTGCTTACTCCTCTTACCCAGACCTGCAGTGGAAAGAAGCAAAACGTTGGGTAAAACATAAACGTAAAAAAAAAAAAAAAAAAAAAAAAAATGCATTTTCATGAGGGAAAGAAAAAGTTTAAAGTTGCAACCAATACGGACACTAAAAAAGAGGCTGTAATTGTTAAAGATAAACCTTCTGCTCTGCACTGGCACAAACAGGCCCCAAGGGAAGGCCCCTCATCTAAGGCTGCAACTTACATATATAAATTTATTTTAAAAGAGAGCTAAGCTTTAAATGTGGGAGGGGTTCCCTACTCCTGGAAAGCAACTGTCCAGGAGAGTGTCTGCCCCAGGGTACTTCAGCAGCTTCCCAGTGGACCAGACTCTGTCACAAATGGCAACAGAACTTGGCAACATAGTTCCCTTGTTACTGTCCCCCCCACCCCCAGCATGAAAGACTCTAGATTAGAGGATCACAAGTGTTGCTTCATGGTTTCAGAGAGCTACAAAGGCCAGGCAATGTGTGGCAGAGTTGTAATCCCTGCAAGGAGGCCATGAGAGGCCATTCTGTGGAATGAGGGTGAAGCCACACAGCAGCGAAGGAGACCACAGAATGGTGGAGATGCCAAAATGCTGTGGGACGTCTTTCTGTACGCTGCAAGTATGTGTTGCTCTGATTGGTTGATAAATAAAGCTACATTGGCCTATGCAGGGCAGGATAAGTTCAGGCAGTACATTCAAGCTGAAGACGAGATTTAGAAGGATGGGGTGGAGGAGACGCCAGCCTGCCACTGAAGGAGCAACAAGATGCCAGCAGAGTAGCAACAACACAGCCACATGGTAACGTATAGTTTAATAGAACTGGGTTGAGTTAAGTTATAAGAGCTAGCTAGCAAGAAGCCTGACCCAAAGGCCATACAATTTGCAATTAACATTAAGCCTCTGAGTGATTATTTTATAAGCGGCTGCGGGACCTCAAAAGAAACACAGGGCCATGGGGCTGGATGGGACCAAAAAAACTTACGGCTACACCAAAACCATGGCACATACCCTAAGGAACGATGCATGCAGGAAGTGGAGCCATCTCAAGAGAGAGGCTTTGTGTGCTGAAGATAGCTAAACTGGAATGGAAGGCCCTACATCAATCCTCTGGAGACCAGATGATTCCCTCACAAGCCTCAGATGCTAGACATGGAGCCTCAGGATTAATCATCTCTGGCTTTTTGTTGTAGTATTGTGAAGCTGACACTGCATGAGTGTAATCCTTGACACCGCGAGTTACAGGGTGGCTTCAGGATGTTGTGTGTACATCACCTTAACCACCTCAGCCGCTCCTTAAGAATTCCCAGGTTTCCATCAGGCATGGTGTAAAAACACAGCCTTGGGAAGCCTACAGTCTTGAAACCTGATTGTCTGCAGAAATTAATTTGGAAAAACCTTGGAATTTAAACCCTCTCAGTTTTCACATTTTTTTATTAGTGGTTACTAACTTGTGAGGATTAGTTCTGAGCAGAAGGCATACAATTGCCTCTCAGTGACTCTGACCCACTGTGGTTCTTGTGGCAAAACAGCCGTAATAAGAATTTGCTAATACCCATGTGTGAGAAGTAAACTGGCTGATTTGGGAGAATGTGGTGCTGTGGTATCTGAATTCGACCTTGTTTATAGCAGCTGCTAATAAATTGACCATGGCATCTAGCCATTTCCACACGCATGTGAGTGCAGAAGCAGGTGTCACCTAGAGCACACAAAACTAATTCAGAAGACTCTCGGCGGCCAGGGGCCCTGGGCGCAAAGGAGCACAGCTCAATTGCTCTTGTGGTCAGGAAAAATCGTTCTTATATTTGTTGCACAACCCACAACACAGGACTAAAGAACAAACAGAAGCTAGGCCTGGGGGTGCATACCTTTTAGTCCCAGCACTTAGAGGCAGAGGTAGGTGGATCCCTATGAGTTCAAGGTCAGCCTGGTCTATATAGCAAGTTCCAGGCCAACCTAGACTACATAGTGACCCGTCCAGCAGGTCAGGTTATTCGAGGGTCTCGAGGAGGGAACCACCTGAAAGCCAATGGGGGCGAGAGAAGAAGGAGACCAGGCGCATAAAGAAAGACAGAGTCAGTCTGAGTCGCGTCAAGGTCTCGTTTATTGGCAGGGTGTTGCAGCTTATAAGCAGGATTTCAGGCAGGGAGGGGGAGCAGGGAGAGTGGAAAAATTTTCTTGAGAAGAAGTCAGGTTGGTCCGAGGGTAGGGTGTTTCTTTGGTCCCAGGCTTCTGCAGCTGGCCGATTACAGTTTATGCCAAGTGGTTTATCTAAACGTAAATTTGGTGGTTGGGCCAAGGACGCCCTGTTTTTGCAAGACTCCACTAAGCAGAAAAACTTAAGACATAACAGTCCTGGGTCAAACAGTCCTGGGTCAGTCTCCAACAAATTCCCCCTCTTTTCTTTAAAAATGGACCATGTTTGTGGTTGAGCTTTAAGAGGTCTGGGGGTCTGAAGGAATGGCTTCTGGAGGATCACAGGGGCCCCGTCCCTCTATGCTATGAGAAAGAGATCCGGGAGACAGCATCTCCCCAGATTCAAACACTACAGGCGTCTCCATAGTGCGGGAATCAGCGGACCGTGTGGTTTTTCGGAGGGAATGGAAATTGATAAGTGCTGAGCGTTAGGCTGCTACCGCACAACCATTATGCAACGGGGCATGTAATCCAGGCTCTCGGGATATTAGGGCACCCATGTCCCCAGCCTGTGCAGTCACAGCTGCACTCCAGTCATGCCTGGAGCTTCCCCTCACACAGGGGCAGCCTCGCCCGAGTCGAGGGGTCTGTGTGGGGCATCTTCATCATGGTCCAAGGGATGTTAGGACCTGAGGACATTGAACCTGAGTCTTTGGGGGGGCTCCGGGCCGCTCTCCTCTGTGTCTAGTCTGTGATAGTGAATTGAAATATGCTGTGGTAAAGCCAAATCAATCTGATTTTTGATAAATTGAGTCAGCTGCTGAAAAGCCCAGGGGCCAAAGGTGATGAGGAGGAGAAGAATAATCAAAGGAGTTAAAATGGTGGGTAACAGGGTGGAGAGCCAGGGGGATCCTTGCAACCAATTTTCAAACCATCCGCGCTGATTTTCAAACTCCCTTTTTCTCTGAGCTAACCTTTCCCTTAATTTTTCCATGGATTCTCTGACAATACCAGTATGGTCTGCATAAAAGCAACATTCTTCCTTTAGGGCGACACATAAACCTCCCTCCTTTAGGAACAGCAGATCTAGACCCCTTCTGTTTTGTAGTACTACCTCTGAAAGTGAAGTGAGGGACCTTTCAAGGGCTGATATGGATCTTTCTATAGCCTCTAGATCGGTGGTCATGGCCATCTGTAACTGCATCAGGTGGTTATTTTGTACAAGGGCGGTGGTCCCTGTACCAATTCTCGCAGCAATGCCTCCAACACCCAACAAGAGGGCTATAGTCAATGACACAGGTTCTCAAGTGTATCTACTCCTTTGCTCGAAGAATTCCATAACTGAGCTTTCTTCATGATAGGTGACACAAGGCCACAACTGAACCAGTACACAGAATTCATGGGAATCATCAAATATCTGAGCAGATATGCAAGGGGTCAATCCTGTGTTACAGGCCCAGTAGGACCCGTTGGGTGCTTTGAGATAATAGCTCCCTTTATAGGGTGTCAACGTTTGTTTACAGAGGTGGCTATGGGTCGATGGAATTTTGCCCAAACAAGAACCTCGTCCGGAGACTTCAGGGAGTGTTAGTTTATGTGGCTTAGTCTGACACCTATTGCTCGGGGAAGTGAGGTTATTGGCAGTGGACTGAAAGGCGATTCCTTCATAATAAGGGGGACTGGAGGTAAGGCAGAGCCAGCAACCCAAGGTTTTGTTTGGATTTGTGGCATTTAGGACCAGATAAGCTCCCTGGACCAATTTAAACAATCTATCTCCTGTTCCCCGAAAGGGAGTAAGGAGAGTTCCATTAGTGGAGTCTACGATGGTAGTCACGGTGCTTATATGGTAGGGAAAGGGACGAGGATGAGGTGAGGGGGGAGGAGGAGGAGGTGATGGCACCTTTTCATGATTGGAGGGAACCTTTTGGTCAGAGAGAACTAAGTTGGGTCCTACCGACTTTGGGTACAAGTTTTCTATTGTTAGCAAGATCTTGAAAATGACTCCTTTATCTGTGCCTTCAAGATACCAGCAGAGTCCCCATGTTTTTCCTGAGGGCCATTCTCGATTTGCCCTACCCTGAGGGGTGAAGGTTATGTTTAAAGGTAATGATAGCCCGGGATGATGGGCTGTCCCAGTATAGGAGCTAAAGCAAAAATGTCTATTCGTGCTAGGCTTACTGTATCCCCTTGTAACTGAAATAAAGTCCCAAGATGAAGTTGGTTTCCAGTAAGCTGTCCCTGTAGTTTCACAACCCCATCGAGCACAAAGGAAGGCCTCAAATCTCCGACATCTGGCAGCCGTGGCTCAGCTTCTACCATCCTTAGGGCAGACATAAAAGTCAGATTGTGCTAACCTACAACGAGCTGTAGGACTAACACAGCCTGGGGCAGTCATCACGGCAGGGTTATTATCATGGAATGTCCCACAAGGGCTTGTCCAAGTAGTTTTAGGACTGTGAGGAAATTGATGGCAGTTTGGGATCGTTTGACCTCCTGTACCATTTAACTGGTGTTGGCCAATAGTAGGTATATCCCAAGAATCCAATCCTGCAGCCAGCTGACAGAAGTCAGGAGTGAGTGACAGCCACCAGGAATAGGGAGCATGGTTTGCAGTAACCCTCCAGACCTCCTCCCCCGTTACTATGAAAATTCACCAGGTAAGCTTTTTAATAGCATGGGGGCTTTCCTTGGAGATGCAGGAGAAGGGAAGGGGGAAGAGTAGTAAGCAAACAATGAAGCAGGGGTTGGTTTTCCAAGGCCCGCGACGAACAGGTCCTGCCATTGAGATGTCCGTGGCTCCCTTTATTTTTTAAGCCGGAGGCATTTCTGAAAGAAAAAGAGAGAATTTTTGTCTCAGGATTGTGTCCTGGACATAACAGTTATTTTTTTCCTTAATCTAGGGAGGCAATCTGTGTAGAGTAAGGCTTAATCAGTCTTTTTGGTAGCCAAGGAGCCCCATTTTCCTTGGAGTCATAAATACATGCAGACCCCTTTCCCCAGATTATAACTGGATCAGGACTGCCCCATTTTTTGGTTATTGGATCTTTCCAAAGGGCCTGCACATATCCTTGTCTGGTTTCTGGGTGCCAGTGTCGCTCAGCTGCAGATTTTCCGAAAACATCCAATGTCAGAAAATTTAATACAAATAGGGCATGAGAAAGCAAAGCTTTGTGGTTTCCCTTAAGGGGAAATAGTGTCTCTTGTGAGCTGAGTTTATTAAGAGTATTTTTTAGAGTTTGGTGAGCTCTTTCCACGATACCCTGGCCTTGAGGGTTATAGAATATTCCAGTGATGTGTTTAATTCCTAATTGTAAACAAAATTGTCTAAATTTGTTACTAGTATATCCCGGACCATTATCAGTTTTTATACATTTCGGCTGACCCAGCACTGTGAAGACATGTAACATATGATTGATAACATCTTTGGTGGCTTCTCCACTATGAGCGGAGGCACAAATAAATCCACTGAAGGTATCTACAGTAACATGTATAAACTTTAATTTGCCAAAAGAAGGAACATGGGTGACATCCATCTGCCATAGTTGTCCAGGTATAAGCCCTCTGGGGTTCACTCCATAACGAGGTTCAGGTAAGAGCATTAGGTAATTTTTGCAGCTTTTTACAATTTCCCTAGCCTGTTCTCTAGTGATTGAGAACCTTAGTCTCAAAGTTTGAGCATTGAGGTGATGAAGGCGGTGTGCCTCACGAGCGGCTGCTACCTGATCATGTTCCAAGTGAGAAATCAAGATAGAACGTGTAGCAGAATCTGCAAGTTCATTTCCCTGAGCTAGGGGTCCAGGTAGGCCTGTGTGGGCACGAATATGGCCAACATAAAAGGGTAGTGACCTCTGTCGGATTAATTTTTGTAATTCAGAAAACATTTGGAAGGTGGGAGTAATGGGTTGGATTATTGGGACCATTTCTAAAGCCTGTAAAGCCCCTACCACATATCTACTGTCTGAATACAAATTAAAGGAGCAATCTTCAAAATTTTTAAAGACAGCAAGGGCAGCATATAGCTCCACCAGCTGAGCTGACTTGAAAGGGATTGTCATAACGTTCTTTTGGCTATTGAGGACATAAGCAGCTTTACCATTACTTGACCCATCTATGAAAAGCACAGGGGAGTCCAGGTGTAACTCGAACCCTAAAAACAGGAAGGGGTATTGGGTTTGTATCTTCTCTGGAGCTATATAAAATCCTCGGTCCTGAAGTGTGGTAATTATCTTTTGAGCTACATTTTGTGTTTTTTCTTCAAATTTCCCTGCTATTAACAAATCATCCATATAATGTACAATATAGACTTCGGGGTATTGGACCCTCACTGGATCGATAGACTGAGCTACATACTTTTGACATAGCGTAGGGGAATTGGCCATTCCTTGGGAGTCATTGCTAGAAGCTGGGGAGCTTGGAGTCTCTGTTTGCTATAGTAAGCTTTTTATCAAATAATGTAAATGCCATATTTACCAGATCTTTGACAGGTTTGAGGACCATTATCTATTAAATGTATCTGAGCCAAACAAATCTAGGCCCAATCTTAAAAATATCTCTAAGTTTGGTAACAATAACCAGGTCAATTTGTTCTCCTATAGATATATTAGTCAAATATACCTCTTAGTTTTTTTTTTTTATTTAAATAGAACAGTTTATGTTTTAAACTAGTATCTGAATAGCCAGATGACTAGTATTAACTTGTGTTCCTTAACACAAAGGACATGCAAACTCAGACATTCAAAACCAAACATACATGTGGCCACATTTTTCATTCATACCTGTAGAGTAGACAGACATTTTTACAACTATGACCCTTTGGAGTCTCAATGTAACAGTAGAATAGCAAGACAAAGAAATCTGAAACATATTTCATTATATATATATATATATATATATATATATATATATCTCAAGTCATTTTTTATAAAAACATTATTTTTTATCTTAACCAGCAATAATTTGAAACCAAGTCTCTTAAATGATGGCAAGTATTTGTGACCCACTGAACTCAAATGACCAAAACCCATGTCAATTTTTATTTTTCCTGTGGAAACAAAAGCATAATTTTCCCAGTATCTTGAACTGGTAATTTAACATTTCTTTTTAAGCAATACCAGGACAGAGAAGGGTTAACAAGAGAAGCGGCTGGCTGGCAGAAGAGACCTTGAAGTTATCACAGTAAAGGAAGGGAAGGGGAGCAGTGGGCATAGAGCGTGTCCTTGGCTGCCAGTGTTCCTGAAAAAAAAAATTTTTGTTAACTCCTCTGACTAAAGTCTAGTGGAGAAGAAGGGAACTGTCCCATAGCGTCCGTCACAGTCAAGTCAACAATGAGAACAATTAACACATTACAAACAAGACCAAGGGTACACGAAAAAACTTTGCCCCAACGAGACAACCAACAAAGCTCCAAGAACAATGACAGCCTGATGTGCTCTGGGGGAGGGGGAGGTAACCCTCCAGGCTCAATCACACCAAAAACAATCCAGACTCGAGGATCTCTGTCCTTGATCAAACAGACATCAGGGGCTTCCACATCCCTGTCAGTCAGACATGCACCCCTTTTTTTTTTTTTTTTTTTTTTTTGGAAGAGAAGGAGAGAGTAAAGTAACAATGATCACAACAAAACATACAAAAACACCCCCCACAAAATGGCTCTGACAAATTCCCAGGACAAAATACAAAGTGGCACTTCCTCCCACCGTGGGGGAAGATACCCAAAGATGCTCCTAAACCAAATGGTCACCTCTGAGGTGGCCTTAGGGCTCTGGGACGTCTCCCTTCACCGCCAGGTTCACTGTCCGGACACGTCTGCCCCAGTGAGAGCCTGCAAAGTACAAATCGATCGACCGGTACAAAACAAAAGTAACATGACAGAGAGACACAGACAGGACAGAGAGCGCTCTTACCAGTAGATGTCAATAAACCTCTGGACCCTTGGGTGTCAGGCAGGGGGAGTTTGAGAGAAAATCCTCTGTAAGGGCTAGTAAATGTGAAACACGCCCGTCTCCCTCTGCTTCCTTTAGAACATCTCTAATCACACCATAAAAACTAAAAAAGGCATCGGGGACGTTTTCCCCATCTTTGAGCATCTTATTAATATCTTTTCCTACTTTATTCCAAGTCAGAGGGTGAATGCCCGGGCTGTTGATAACCAGCCAGGGACATTTCTCCTCCACAAAACAAAAAAAAATTTATTAAATCTTTCTTTTTTACTCTTAATCCTCTCTCCCTGAGACTATCCTGCATCTCTTTTATGAAGAGAGCTTCTTTAGTCAAAACTTTACCCATGGCTTATAGGACGACAAGTCTTACCTCAAGGTAGCCCGCGTCGCACGAGTGATGCTGTCTGGGCGCCTCTACCAAAATA
This sequence comes from Peromyscus eremicus, assembly GCF_949786415.1. Lineage (NCBI taxonomy): Eukaryota > Metazoa > Chordata > Mammalia > Rodentia > Cricetidae > Peromyscus > Peromyscus eremicus. Next base: position 4,472,010 of record NC_081431.1, read on the forward strand.
TGTGTGTCCGGCCGGACCTTCTTTCGTCTGTCGTCCGATGGGTCGCCGTGCCTCGAGCCCCACGTTGGGCGCCACTTGACCCGTCCAGCAGGTCAGGTTATTCGAGGGTCTCGAGGAGGGAACCACCTGAAAGCCAATGGGGGCGAGAGAAGAAGGAGACCAGGCGCATAAAGAAAGACAGAGTCAGTCTGAGTCGCGTCAAGGTCTCGTTTATTGGCAGGGTGTTGCAGCTTATAAGCAGGATTTCAGGCAGGGAGGGGGAGCAGGGAGAGTGGAAAAATTTTCTTGAGAAGAAGTCAGGTTGGTCCGAGGGTAGGGTGTTTCTTTGGTCCCAGGCTTCTGCAGCTGGCCGATTACAGTTTATGCCAAGTGGTTTATCTAAACGTAAATTTGGTGGTTGGGCCAAGGACGCCCTGTTTTTGCAAGACTCCACTAAGCAGAAAAACTTAAGACATAACAGTCCTGGGTCAAACAGTCCTGGGTCAGTCTCCAACAACATAGTGAGACCCTGTCTCAAACAAAACAATATTGGTGGAAGTATTAAGGCAACTCCACGTAGTTAAAAGGGAGGTTTATTTTGTGGGGTAACTTACAAGTAAAGGAATAGGTTACAGGGTTCGGGAGAGGTAAGGTACAGTCCAGCGGTGTTCTCTGGAGAACTCTGTTCGGTCTACCTCCAGTGTCCAGGATCCAGGAACCAAGAGAGCCGCACATCTGGATCTCAAGTCTTTTTTTTTTTTTTTTTTTTTTTTTTTTTCCAAGACAGGGTTTCTCTGTGTAGCTTTGTGCCTTTCCTGGAACTTACTCTGTAGACCAGGCTGGCCTTGAACTCACAGAGATCCGCCTGCCGAGTGCTGGGATTAAAGGCGGGCGCCACCACTGCCCGGCATTTTTTCCCCCCATCTCAAGTCTTAAGGGCTCCTGTCTCGGCCCTGCCTCGTGGGCATGACAATTACCCGAAGCTTCAATGGGGGTAGTACTTCCAGGTCAAAGCTGGAACAACTACCCACTACAAAACAAAACAAAGGAAAAAAACTAGAAGGAAAGCTCAGCCTGGACCACACCAATATGTGCAATACCTTTTACAAGTATAAAGCGACTTGTATATTTAACATAAACATTTTCCGTATGCCTATCTGGCCTTTCTAACCATTATTTAAACAACAAACAGCATACTGGTCCAGTGGGGCTGATACAGCATAATTTACTTCATGGCTGTGTGTGTGGATATCTGTTCATTCAGCTGTTCAGCAGAGTGGAGGTCAGGGTTCCTCTGACGCTGTTCCTCTTGTACATCTGTTACTGCCCAAACCACTGTCCTTTCCTTGTGCAAGAAGTAAGAATGTAATGTTAGGGGGCTGGGCAGTGGTGGTGGTGCATGCCTTCAATCCCAGCACTTGGGAGGCAGAGGCAGGCAGATCTCTGTGAGTCTGAGGCCAGCCTGGTCTACAGAGTGAGTCCCAGGACAGCCAGGACTATTACACAGAGAAACTCTGTCTTGGAAAAACAAACAAACAAAGAATGTAATGTGAAAATCCAGACCATAATACCCAAAGCAGCCCTTCCCCTCTCACAGGTGTTGACAGACACCCTACTGAAGGCACTCTGTGAATGCCTAGCTAACTGAGGTTCATGTACCAGGATCTTTCACCTGGGGGACTCAGTTTACATCAACGGGATATTGATGGCCATTCATCCTGCTCCCTACGCTTTCTGTGCTTGCTGCCTGAGAACCAGAGCCCGGCTGCACCTTGCCCTATGAAACCTCCCCATCCTCCAAAAGGTATAAGAAAAGATGCTCCCCACACATCTGCCTCAAGGGCCCTGCCTGGTTCCTCTCCTCAGAGCCTCTGCTGTACAGTTGTCTATCTGTATAAATAATAAATAATAATAATAATAATAATAATAATAATAATAATAATAATAACAACAACAGGACACTAATAACACTCCTAACAAACTCTTTACTCCCAACAGTTCATCTCAGTGTCCCTCTTGAACTTGCATCTGAGACATTTCTTAAAGCAAAACAAAACACAATAAAGACCTTTTCTCAACTTTCCATCTCAATGAGATGGGAAAGGCAGATAACAGCTTCAAATGTGATCCGGGTTATCAGTGTTGGCCAAAGCAATAAAGCTGTGGTAGAGAGCCCTGCCATCCAGTAGGGGATGGTCTGAAATCCTTCCCGTCAGGCCTGGTACTACACACAACTTTTCCAGGACAGAAAAGCTGTCAGAAGAGCCTGGGGAACCATTTTCACTCCGGCAATTGGGAGAGCGCGTCCTCTATTGGTCATTTGATGAACTGTCTGAGGAGAGAGAAGTATACTGAGATAGAGAGAGGAGAGGTTACCCGACCATAGATAAAGGCAAGCCACGACTAAAACTTTGGAGTCCCTGCTGTAGGAACTAGCCTCCTCCGCCTCTTGTAGAGTGCCTTGAAACCACCCAGGAGGCCGGGTGAAACAGTGCTCCTGGCTAGCAGTCTGGAGGCCAATTGTGGTGGTGTGTGTGTTCCTTTACCACCTCAGGCTCAGATGCGCTCCTGGCTTGGAGCTGGAAGTAACCTGAGGAACCAAATCTCTACAGGGTTCCTCTTCAGTATTATCTGCCTCTCTGTCCCCAAGCCCAACAAGCCAATTGAACACTGGCACATGCATCTAGACTGTTTTCTGTTTCCACTACACCCTTCCTTAAGGCACGTATAACCCCTAATGCCTCTTATGAAAAAATAATAAAGAAAACCTTCGGAAGTTTGGAGATGTAGCGCGGTTGGTAGAGTGCTTGCCTAGCATGTGGGAAACGCTGGATTTGATTCGCAGCGTCACAGAAACTGGGCATAGTGGTGCATGGTTGTAATGTTACCTATCATTTGGTAGGTGGAGGTGGAAAGATCAGAAGTTCAAGGTCATCCTTGACTACAATAGTGAGTTGGAGGCTGGGGTACATGAGACCCTATCTCAATTTTTTTCCTTTGGATCCTCACTGATTGTAACCCACTGGGCAAAATGAGTGACCTGGGGCCTCCTCACTTTGCCACAAGATGTATAATCAGAAAGGCATGAAGTTGAACATGAGCCATTGTCTTGAGAGTACCTGAGAGAGGGCAAGCTAGGTCACTCTTGAGCAGCAGGTAGCAGACAGTATCCCCAACTTTGGGCCAGCAGCGACAGCATCAGGCATTGATCCATCCTAGTATCCCACAGGGACAGCTTCAAGTAGGAGCTGAACTGATGCCAGATCCTGAAGGACCTAGGCTGGCTCTCAGACACTTGGCTGTGATCTGCCACTGGATTTTCTGCCTCCTGGGACCCATGAGATGCCTGCTCAGATTGTTCCGCAGTGCTGGGGCTGTGCAGACCCTCAAGAGAGAAGGTGACCTGAGCTGTTGTTCTGGGTAGCTACCCAAATTGTCCTGAAGGCTGTCCCTCTGTCAGCCACCCCATCCTCCAGACTCACAGCAGGGATCTGAGTCAGTGACTAGCCAAGTGGAAAGAGGTGGACTCTGTGACCTTCTAGTTACCATGATGACGGCAGCAAGTCACACTAATGAGTCTCTAATTTAGCCCTTGGGATCTTTCAAGAAGGAAAAGCCCAGTGAACCATGTCTACCTACTCCCAAGTCAGATTTCTGAAAATTATGTTTGTTCTGCCTTTGATGATGGATCAGCATTGAAAGTCTTTTTTTTTTTTTTTTTTTTGGTTTTGGTTTTTCGAGACAGGGTTTCTCTGTGTAGCCTTAGCTGTCCTGGAACTCACTCTGTAGCCCAGGCTGGCCTCGAACTCAGATCTCTCTGCCTGCCTCTGCCTCCCGAGTGCTGGGATTAAAGGTGTGTGCCACCGCTGCGCGCTGAAACTCTGCAGTGTGCTTGCTGTTCTCATACCCTCCGTGAAGAGGCGTGTTTAGTCTTACGGGATTTGTCCACATGGTGGACTCAGGACACCATGGGATATCTGTAGCCTAGTACCCCAGGGGTTACTAGTATGGGCTGGGCAGCAAAGCTAGGGCTCCTGATAGCTGAGCTGCTCCATGCTGCTTTGGGGATCCCATCTATTCCATAACCATTGCTGACGAGAAAGGAAACAGTCCAAAGAGACACTTGTGTCCCTCCCTTCAGCAGTTAGACTATTGAAACGATGGACCCCACCCCCAATCCCCAAATTAAAATTTCCCCAGGAATTTCATGCTGGGAGAAAGGAAAGGCCGAAGCCCTGGTGCTAGCCAGGGGTGGGGGTGGGGAGCTCATTTCCTGGGAAGGAATTTCATACCGTTCTGGGAACTTGCATGAGAGATCACTGGAGCCGAGACAATGTGGCTCAGCCATGAGTGTGGCCACATCGTGACCCTGACTGCTTAGTCACACACACCTCTTCTCTAAACCTCATGTCAGCTCCCGAAGACGGGTTTGGGGCTGAAAGGACAAAAAAGGAAAGGCAAAGTGGGTGCCTTCCAGCAGGCCCTGCCAAGGTGCGCTACGTGCAACAGGGTCAGTGCAAGAGGGAAAGGCCATGTCAGATTGGGGACATGAGAGAGGCAGACAGACAGACAGACAGGCAGACAGAGAGACAGCGAAGAAATACGAGGAAGAAGAGAGGCAAGAGAGCGCACTGTGCCCAGCAGGCAATCTTAAGGGGTGCACATGTCTCTTAGCTGACGTGGAAAGGCACCAGGTGACAGGTGATGATGTCACTGCTTTGGTGGCAAAGGCAGGCTGCTGCGGCGACAGGAAATAACAGGGGCATCCCTGGACCTTTCAATTTGTTCCTCTTTCCAGTCCACATTGAATACATTGGCTGTCCATGTGTGTGTGCTTGTGTGTGTGTGTGTGTGTGTGTGTGTGTGTGTGTGTGTGCTGTATGTTCATCTGTCCATGCATGTGTGTGTGCATGTGAAGTCAGTGGACAATGAATGTCAGGTTTTTCAATGAATCTGCAGTGAGCTCCAAGTGTTACCAGGGAGACCAGAGTTCCCTTTTGGGGTTCATCGTCTGGTTAATGAAAGAGTTTTAAAACTGACCCAGAAAACATGAGAACAATTTTATTAGAGACAAACAACAGGGTTGGCCAGCTGTAAGTCCTGGCAGCTGCTGGGAAGAGACCGAGAAGAGAGGAGATTAGAAATGGAGGTCGGTTAGCAGCTGCGTGGCAGAGGGGAGGAGGGCTGCAAAGAACCAGCCAGGAAGTCCAGAGCGTCTGGGAAAGACAGAAAACAGAAAGCCCCACTTTCTGAATTAAGACTCAAATCAGACAAGCCTTGTGCAAGCCCTGCAAATGGCTGCAGTTGTAATCCCTGCAAGGAGGCCGTGAGACGACATTCTGTGAATTTAAGGGCGTGGTTATTGTGCCCATCTTCTTAGCATGACTTTAGGTCAGTCAGCTTTCCTGAATGGAGGGGGGAGCAGGTGGACTCCTGGCCAGATGATTGACAGGTCCAAACAGACTAACTTTACGAAGGAGGTGAGAATAGCATGCCTAATCCATGTCTTGCCTCTGCAGCCTCTACTCAGATCCCAGAACCCAGACGTGGGACTGTTCTTCCTTCTTGGCACTAGGTGGCAGTGAGAAATACTTTTCTATCTGCACCCTGTTTGGGATCTGTCTCTGAGGTGGGTGCTCAGTGGACCAACACTTTTGCTTTGTGTCTTTGGGCAAGTTACTAACCTTTCTGGACTGAGTATCTGCCTCTGTGATCTGGACCAGGACTGAATGTTTGCATTTCTAACCAGTTCTCGGGTGATGTGGTTACTCCTACTCAGGTAGGGGCTGATAGCCATGCAGTCTCTCCTAGTCTAGAGTCTCACAGGAGGAGGTGCCCACATCCCCCTTCTCTGACAGCCCTCATCTCTGGATCCCAAGGGGATGCTCCTAAGGCCTCAGAGACTGAACAATCAGCCTTTCTCCAACACAGGAGGGTTCAATAGCAGGCAGATGCCATAGAGAGAGAACAGAAAAAGGAGAGAAGTAATCGGAGAAGGTCATAAAGGAGGAGTGTCATCCCAAACAGGATGGCCAGATAGCCACCTCTAGTACTGAGTTCCTGAAATAGGAAGACGGAAGCCCAGCAGACAGAGAGGCCCCTCGACACTCCTGGGTGCCTTTCCCAGGCTCTGCACTGCAAACTGGCCTCAAGAGCCCCCTACCTGACTCTGCCCTCATCTTCTGCCATTTGGGTGGGAGAACCTGGGCTGCTTTGGGAGCCCCTCTTGAAGATGATGGTACTCCGGCACTAGAATGGATGCTTGGAGTAGAAGACTTCCAACAAAGCCTGTAAGAAAGAAGTGAAGCCAATGAGATTTAGGGCCTACCTGTTATAGCAGCTGCCCCACCTTCAACGCATTGATGGCCTCTCTGACTGAAAATGAGGAAGATTCTGAGTACCAGCACTTCCTCTCTTGACAGTCTCTCTGTTACCCTCACTAGAGCAAGCCCATTTCATAGCCACCATGGACTGTTTGCCTCCATTAAGTTCTGTTAGGCCTGTGCTGTGCTCAAGATCCTGTCCTGAAGTTCTCCAGTAGAGGAGATGTTTGATCTTTATGCTGTCATTTCCCCAAACAGGCCAGTCACTGGTGCCAGCTGCACTTGTGCTGGGAAGGAAGACACACTATGGGTTTGGTTAGCATCAGGAGGCAGAAATTTTCTGGTCCTAGGATTATGTGCTAAATCCAAACATTAGAGGAACAGAGTGTGGATTCAGCAAGAACAGATCCTTCTCTGCTTTGGGAGGTTGGAGACGTATGTGGGGATCTTGGGGTGAGCGGGTCCTTACTCATGTCTTCTGACTGCAGCCCCTTTCTCCCTTCTCTTCAGCCCTTGTTCGAGGTCTGTCCTAGGAGCTGAATGCGGTGACTGACCTGTGTACTTCTGGATCCTTTGTGCCTTGGACAGCATCAGGCACATAGTAGGTGCTTAGGAAACATCTATGCATTAATAAACCAGGAAAACAGCTTACTGGGATTGGCAGCAAGCTGGTGGCCACTTGAGAATCCCAATTCATTTAATGTTATTACTCTAGGGATGCTGTCTGGTCCCTGCCTTGCCTCTCCTGAGGACAGTCTCCAGTGATCCCTATCATTTCCCTAAAACTCTATGGACCACAGGGTTGGTTGAGTCCTCTAGAGACCACACGGGCCTCTGGGTTCCAAACTTAACTGGGTTCAGTACTGAGGAGTGTGACCCCCACCCCTGACAATTCCACTTTCATGGCTGTGGGCTACAGCCTGGATGCTGGGACTCCCTTTTAGCTCCTTCAGATGGTTCTGTTATAAATCCCAAGTCTAGCACTAGAGACCTGATCCTTCCTTTATTTCATAGTCCAAACCCCTGAGAAGAGAGAGGGTATGGCCAGAATTGGGCAACTCTTTTTTTTAATATTTTTTTTAAACTTTATTTTATGTGCATTGGTGTGAAGGTATTAGATCCCCTAGAACTGGAATTATAGACAGTTGTGAGCTGCCATGTGGGTGCTGGGAATTGAACCTGGGTCCTCTAGAAGAGCATCCAGTGCTCTTAACCGCTGGGCCATCTCTCCAGACCAATTGGGCAACTCTTTAGTGACAGAGCTGAGCACCCTACCCACCCGGGAAGCCCTGTCTCCATGCACACGGCAGCTTCATTACCTGCTCAGAAAATGCAGCTGAAGACAACTGGTTCAAGCCACATCCTTCCAACATCTCCTTGATCTGCCCAGAGGTTGTAGTTTTAATTCAGCAGAGAAAACAGCCTCCCTTGGATTTTCGCCTTCAGCTCCACGCAGTCCTGATTTTACAGACACAGGTGTGATTTGCTCAATTTCTTGGGGGACACTCTGTACCTGCCCCGATGCCTCCCACTTCTGTCTCTCCTCAGCCTTGCTGGGCTGTTCCTGGCCTGCCTTCCTCCACCCCAACTGACCCTCTACCCGCTCATTTTCCTCTTGTCCATTCCTGGCATCTTGTCCCTATTCCCCCTAAACTGCTCCCAAGCAAGATGTGGACATCCTTGACTGTAGTCCCGTCTTTCTGTCTCAGCTGATAACCCCCCTATGGCTCTACCAAGAGAGGGCCAGCCCCGGGAGACAGCACACTCGCAGCTGGAAAATAGCACACTTGACTCATGGCTTTGGAACACAAACATGCTGCTTTCATTTATGGAGAGAGAGAGAGAGAGAGAGAGAGAGAGAGAGAGAGAGAGAGAGAGAGAGAGAGAACACCAGCAGCCAGAAAAACAAAAACAAAAACAAAAAACAAAAAATCCCACACTGATGAAGGCCCCAGCAAGGGGGTGGGTGGGGAATCTAGGGAAGATACGCTGTGTCTGATAAACAAGCTCCCCCAGACTCCTTGAGCGTGTTGAAGGCTGTTGGAGAGTTTGGACCCCGTTAGCCCCAGTAGGAACAGGAGCACTGAAGCTCCTACACACTGTATGGTGTGGAATGACCGGGTATCAGTACACATACACTAAGTGCGCCTCCCAGTCTCCATGGCAGGGGCTGCTTTGCTTCCTCCCATCTTCCAGGGTGAGGCTGCTGTTGCCACCTCTTTCTGATCTTTCTCCGCCCTCCAGCCCTGGCTCCACAGATGCCTTTCAGAACTTGTCTGCCCCTTACCCACAGGCCTTAAATCAACCAGAGAGGTACTTACATCCCTTATTGCAGCCGTACAGGGAGCAGCCAAGGTATGGAACAGGTGAGGCTCCTGTCCACAGAAGAATGAGGAAAGGGAGTGTGGTAGATGCACACATGGAGTTTTAGTCTGCTCTAAGAAGAGTGACATGATGTCATTTGCAGGAAAGTGAATGCAGCTGGAGACCATCACGGTTAGCAGAATAGCTCAGCATCAGAACCATGATGTCAGGAAGCGGGTTTCTGTGTGATGGAAGTGGAAGTGGAGCAGTCTGGAGGAGGAAGAACCACTGGGAAGGCTACAGAGAGAGGGCGGGATGTGGTAGACATGGTCAAGGTATGCAATATGCTTTATTGAGAAAGTCTTTAATAACCCATAGCTGTGTACAGTAACTAGGCACCAAAAACTTTTAACATTTTATTATGTGTGTAGGTGCTTTGCCTACATGTAAGCCTGTGCACCACTTTTGTGCCTGGTACCCATGGAGGCCAGAAGAGGATGTCAGAGCCCTTGGAACCGGAATTATAGACCATTGTGAGCTGTTTGTGGTTGCTCAGAATGGAACCCAGGTCCTCTGGAAGAGCAGCCAATGCTCTTAACCACAAGTCCATTAAAAACATTTTTAAAGTCCCTTCTCTTTCAACCACGTGATAGTAAAACTGACAGTCGAGTATACAGACGGCACACAGTGTCAACAATGACACAGTTGGAGATGAGCGGTGCCTACCCTCAGCATCTCAGAGCTAAGGCTGGGTGTGAGACAATTCGCCACACACCAGCTGCTTCCTGCTGCACCATCTCATCGAGCTCTTTGGGAACTTGTGTGAGGTGGGTGCTACTGGACCAGTTTCAAGAGAGGAAACACTCACAGTTGCCCGAGTTTACTATAAACAGGCTTGTGTGAGATGGTTCCGCCCAAGGGCAGGCTCAGGAAGTGTTCTGAGCTTGCTGAGGTGAGCTGGAACAAGTGGATGCTTGGTAGGGTAGGGGTGTTCAGGGCATTTTTTCTCTTTTCTAATTATTTTTATTTTATGTGCATCGGTGTTTTGCCATGGGTCCCCTGGAACTGGAGTTACAGACAGTTGTGAGCTGCCAGTTGGGTGCTGGGAATTGAACCCAGGACCTCTGGATGAGCAATCAGTGCTCTTAACCACTGAGCCATCTCTCCAGCACCAAACCCTTTTTCTTCTCTGATGCTGGTTCTTTCTAAATAGCCCAGAGTGGCTCAAAACTTCGTCTCCTGCCTCAGCCTCCTGAGTGCCAAGATTACAGGCTTGACACCGAATCAAATACACTTAAAAACCTGTTTATTTTGTTAGTGCGTGTATAAACACATAGTGCACAGGGGGAGGCCAGAGGTCAGCTTCTGGGTGTGGGTCCTGGGGATCAGACTCCGGTCATCACGCTTGGCACAAGCAGTGCTGCCCACTGAACCATCCTGCCAGCCCTCCATGAGCCTTTGACTCCCGGAGTTTCCCGTTTCTGATGGATGTATTGAGATGCAAGCCTCCTGGAAGTCGAGGTACACCTGTGACTGGCTGCTTCCCCAGGGAGAGATGGGCAGGGAGCCACCAGCACAGGCCAGCGGGCTCCTCACAGACAGCCATTGTGAGAGGAGGCAGTCGTTTACAGTGGGTGACCCTCTTCCCCGGGCAAACGGCAGCTGCCATCCAAGAAAGTCTTCAGTGTCTGTTCTTTCTAGCCAAATGTCCTCAAAGAACCTCAGATGCTGGACTCTAGGAAGGACAGGGACCAGGGCCCTGGGTGCATCCTGCAGGTTTTGGAGACCCAGCTTCTGTCCTCGTTCTGGTCTCAGTTTTTGAGTTTCTGGCTCTCCTTCACGCTTGCCCTCCTCCAGCAGCCCCCACACCAGGGACAAGTGAGAGAGGTAAACAGAGGTGTTTGTTTGGAGTTTGGTTTTTCAGTGCTGATCACTGAACACAAGGGCCCCTGTGTGATGAGCGGCACAACTCAGACAAAGACAGCCTGGAAACATCTGTGACTGTTGTTTATGTCTGTTTGTCTCCTTTCTCTTGCTATTAAAAAGGAGAAGGGGCGGAGGCTGGGTGGTGGCACACACCTTTGCCCAGCACTCACAGTACTTGGGAGGCAGAGGCAGAGGCAGAGGCAGAGGCAGAGGCAGAGGCAGAGGCAGAGGCAGGCAGATCTCTGAGTTCAAGGCCAGCCTGGTCTACAGAGCAAGCTCCAGTACAGCCAGAGCTACACAGAGAAACCCTGTAAAAAAAAAAAAAAAAAAAGAAAAGAAAAGAAAAAAAAAGAACGAAAAGAAAAATGAAAGGGAGGGGCAGGGTGCCGTGGAGATGGCTCTGTTGGTGAAGTGAATAAAATGCTTGCTGTGTAAGGAGAGGACTAGAGTCAGATGTCCAGAAGCTGTGTGAAAATATTGTGAGTCCAATATGGTGGCACATGCCTTTAATCCCAGGGAGGCAAAGGTGTGCAGACTTATCTACCTAACGGAATCTATCTCTAAAATAAAAGGAAAACGCTTGTGGATGCTCGTGCCGGGAACCCCGGTGCTAGGTTAGTGGTGGAGACAAGGGGATTACGGGCTTGACATCAGTCTAACCGAAACAGTGAGTTTCAGGTTTGATGAGAGACCCTCAAAAATAAGGTGGGGTTGGGGGCAGAGAAATGTCTCAGCAGGTGAAGGTGCTTGCAGCTAAGTCAGCCTGAGGATCTGAGTTTGAGTCCCAGGACGCCATGGTGGAAGGAGAGAAGCCTTGTGAAAAGTCTTCTCTGACCTCCACACCCATGTGCACACGCACAAATAGTAAATAAATAATAATGTGCTTTCAAAAAAAAAAAAAAGTGGAGCGGCAATTGGCCTCGACACCGACCTCTGACCTCCACGGGTGTCCACAGGTGAACACACCCTCACACACATGTACACACCCAAACAGAGAAAGGGGGGCTGGGATGCCGCCCACTGGGGCTGGGATGCCGCCCACTGGGTTCAAGGCCGGCGCTGAAGACACACAAGAGCTGCTTCAGAGACTGAGGCAGGAAAATCAGTATTATGATTGGTTTAGATGTCAGCTTTCACAAATTAGAGTCAAGGGAGGAGGCAAGGAGGGAGCCTTACCTGAAGAACTGCCATGACTGATGGACACCTGGGGGAAGCCCTGCCCGGATGGTGGCCGGCACCTTCTGGTAGCAGCCTGGGTTGAAAGGGTATGGTGGGGAAAAGATGGCACCCTTTTCTCTTTGGCTTTTCCTCTTGCTGAGGAGTTGATTTACCCTGTGTCTTGGTTAGGGTTTTCATTGCTGTGAAAAGACACCATGACCATGGCAACTCTTATAAAGGAAAACATTTAATTGGGGCTGGCTTACAGTTTCAGAGGTTCAGTCCATTGTCATCATGGCGGGGAGCATGGCGGCCTGCAGGCAGATGTGGTGCTGGAGCTGAGAGTGCTACATCTTGACTCAGAGGCAACAGGAAGTTGAGTAAAAGTCACACTGAGGGAAGCTTGTGCAAAAGAGACCTCAAAGCCCACCCCCACGGTGACACACTTCCTCCAACAAGGTCACACCTCCTAAGAGTGTCACTCCCTTTGGGGGCCATTTTCTTTTGAACTACCACAAGCTGTTGCTGTTCAATCCTTCACTGACATCAGTGTTTCCAGACTTTTGTAGCGAGCTGAGGACCAGTGGGTCTCCAAATGGGACCACCGAGGCTCCCAGCCTAAAGAATGGGAAAACCGCCGGGCGGTGGTGGTGCACGCCTTTAATCCCAGCACTCGGGAGGCAGAGCCAGGAGGATCTCTGTGAGTTCGAGGCCATCCTGGGCTACAGAGTGAGTTCCAGGAAAGGCGCAAAGCTACACAGAGAAACCCTGTCTCGAAAAACCAAAAAAAAAAAAAAAAAAAAAAAAAGAATGGGAAAACTTCCAGATTCTCAGGTGTGATTCAGCTGCTGTTATTTTATCACAGGCTTGCTGTGTGTGTGTGTGCGTGTGTGTGCGTGCGTGCGTGCGTGCGTGTGTGTGTGTGTGTGTGTGTGTGTGTGTCTGTGTGTGTGTGTCTGTGTGTATGTGTGTGTGCACACGCGTGCGTGCGTGCGTGCATGTGTGTGTGTGTGTGTGTGTGTGTGTGTGTGTGTGTGTGTGTACATCCTGTTGATTCTGTTCTTTTAGAGAATCTCGACTAATACAATCACAAATCAAGGTCAACCCTGAGAGGAAGGCAGAGGAGGGAAGAGAAGGGGATAAGAGGAGATAGGAGGGGAGGAGAGGAAAAGAATATAAAAGGAGGAGAGGGGAGGGGAGAGAATAGGAAGGGAGGGGAGGGGATAGAAAGGGAAGGAGGGAGGGGAGGGCATAGGAAGGGAGCGAGGGAGGGAGGGGGAGAATTAGATTGAGAGTCTTCGATTGAGCCCCAGTTCTGATTCTTGATGGTTGTTATCACTTTATATACAGGCTGTTTAATCTTTTTAAATTCTCTCAAAGATTTTGTATGGGATTTGTCCTTTCAGTATTTGATATAACTCATATAAAAAACAAGATGGGGGGCCAGCAAGATGACTTCACACATGCTGGTGAGTACTCTCCCCCTGATCCGTAGCCCCAGCCTGAGGACTATGCTTCACATTTCTGACTTGGTTGCTTCTCACATCTGGCTGATCATTTTTAACTTTCTTCTGTTTGTGTGTTCCTTTCATTTCTGTAGAAGCTTTAAACAAAAGCGTGTTATATTCAACTTCTCACTTCAGTCTGATGTCTACTTACTCATGTGGACTCTTGGCTTGTGGGGCCTGCACGATTGTGACTAATTTTTAGTCATTCGTTTGCCTGCCTGAGTTGTTCAGGATCCCTGAGCCTGGGTTGAGGGCTGGCTTTTCCAGAGAAAGGTCGGTCTCTGGCTTCTGCTCAGCTGTGTGAGGACTGGGGTGTCTGCTCAGCTGTGTGAGGACTGGGGTGTCTGCTCAGCTGTGTGAGGACTGGGGTGTCTGCTCAGCTGTGTGAGGACTGGGGTGTCTGCTCAGCTGTGTGAGGACTGGGGTGTCTGCTCAGCTGTGTGAGGACTGGGGTGTCTGCTCAGCTGTCTGAGGGATTGGGATGGAACTGGAAACCAACTTTTCAAGAGAAGATGGACTTTACTGTTTCCAGATCCCTAATGATGCTATCAGCCTAAGCTTAAGCTTGAGTTTTCCTGAATTCTCTGGGTATCAGAAGCTCAGTGTAAACTGGGACAGTGGCACACACCTTTAATCCCAACATTCAGGGGGCAGAGGCAGGAGGATCTCTGTGAGTTCAAGGCCAGCCTGGTCTAAGAGCGAGTTTCAGGACAGTAGACAAAGAAACCCTGTCTCGAAACACACCAACACGCTCAGTGTAGAAACAGGGGCCTAGTTTAAAATTCTTAGGAGAAAAACCTAAATTATTGTACTTTTTACCCTTCAGAAGGGAGGCTCAACAGGACTAATGACTTTTGTGACTTCCTTGTCAATCAGCTTTCTGTTGCTATGATGAACATCTGAGACAGTCACTTATAAAGAGAGAAGGTTTACTGGGCTCAGTATGAGAGGTGCCAATTATTACCAGACATGCATAGTTTTGTTTGTTTTTCCTCAGGGGATTGTGTGAGACCAGGGTCCCACAGTCACCTTCACCTGCCTCCAATGGCCTGAACCCTCCCTTGAGGCCCCACTTCAGAGTCTCTACCGCTTTAGAAAGCACCAAACTGGGGACCAGGAATTGGACCCGGAGGCCTTAGGGACGACATTCAGTATCCAAACTACAGCTTTACTGTCTGGACCTAGGGCAAATTACATAAGCTTTCCTAGTGCTGGTTTAAAACTTACAGGTTCCTTGTGAGCATTAAGTAACAGGATACATGTGCAGGGCTCAAGTTGTGCTCAGCACAGACCAAACACCCAGTGGAGGTCGCCTCTCTTCTTCATATGGCAAGACCTGCTCCCAGCACAATTAGGAGCAATGCAAACGACTGTGTGTATCAGTGGTGATTGGTGCGGTTCAATCCATTGCTTGGGTTTTCCATCACCATCAGAAACACCTGATAGATACAGGTTTTTTTGGAGGGGGGAGGTGTTACTTTGGCTCACAGCATCTGAGATTTCAATCCACCATCTCTGGCTCCGTTGTTCCTGAGCCAAGCAAAGCAGTACTTCACAGATGAAGGACCAGGGGCTGCAGAGCTGCTCTCGTCAAGACAGCCAGGAAGTGAGAGGGCTGGGCCAGGGCATGGCATGTTCCCAAGGTCACACCTCCAACGGACTACTTCTCTCAGCCAGGCTCTGCCTTTCAAGTTTCCAGTATGTCCCTACATAGTACCACCGCTCAGGGAACTGCACCTTTAACGTAGGAGCCTCAGAGGGGCGGTTCACACTCAAGCCAGACAGTCTTGAAATACAGGTGACATCCAGAGGAGAGAGAGCTTGAAAGGTCAAAAGAAAATACAGAAATGTGGGTGGACCTCTTGCCTGGTGTTTTCTCCTACTGTCTTAGACCAATGTTGCTGAATCTCACAGTTTATGTAGTGTTAGTGTTGATACTGCATGGAAAAGTCGTTTCTCTAGTTCAGCCAGCTCCCACACCTGAGCTGAGTCCTGGCAGCCCAGAGTCATGTAGCTTGTCAGAGCAGCAGTGAGGAAGAGCTGCAATCAGCATGGTCTACACAGAGGTTGACCACCCACCCTGCTGGAAACTGGAAGGAGTCAGGGATCCAGGCCTCATCGAGGCCTGCTCCCTCTGAAGACACTTCAGCCAGGCTGTCCCACACCTGTGTCCTGGCTCCAGTTCCTCCACTGTGGGGAAGTAGCTCCAATCCTCACACCGTCTTCTCCTCATGCACCCAGTTGTCTCAGCATCTAAATTTTCCCTTCATGAGTCTATCATTCACATTAGAGTAGGAGCCTGACCTCTTTGGTATGAGTTCATCATAACTAATTACATCTCAGTGACAATATTTGCAAATACCACATTCTGAGGTACTGAGGGTTAGAACATCAGCATACAGATTCAGTGCAGGAGCATACACAATTCTGCCCACAACTGTGTGGCTTCTCCTCCGTGCTATCTGTGGAAAAAACTCGTCCAGTTCTTCCTGTGTGCCCAGCACCTCCTCCTAGTTTCTCTAAGCTATGTTCCCCTTCATATGCCCGTGACTTTCTTCAAACGTTTATTCCTTTTGCTGGGTAACTGCAGCCATTTCTCAGTCTCGACCAACACAATGAGACACACTAGTCACAGATGTCTCCAAATCTGTTTGTGTAGTGTCTCAGATTCAAAGTGAGGCCCAGCTCACACGCACCAGGCTCTTTGTATGGGTTTTCTCATACCTTATATTATGACTTGTGTTGTGGAATACTACCTTAACTGTGAGAAGCTGTGTTACATTTGTTTGATTAAATAAAATTAACCTGGGGTCAGGAGGCTGAGTCGGCAGCTAGCTGTCAGGAAGGATAGGGAGGAACTAAGTACAGAGAGGGTTCTTTAGTGGGGGCTGAGCAGAAGGACGTCCCCTTTTTTTCCGGAGGCTTGAGCAAGGAAAGAAGATTAGCTATTTGTTATTCAGCCTCTTTGAGCCAGCAGGGTTTCACCTCAGCCTTGGAACCCTGAGTTCTATAGAATGATAGAGATTTGGATAGTTTTCTTCAGTGGCCGTGAGAGAGCCGGTGCCCGAGGGAACAGAATCCCACCTGGCTGTGGCCCCTGTGGCCACACAGCTGCTGGTAGCTTTGGAGTTGCAATTGCCGGATGGGACAGCAGTTGCTTAAGGGGCGGCCACTGTACTGAATGAAAAACAACAGACTTGGGTCCCTAGAAGTCACGTGCTGGTCCTGATTGCTGGGCAGTGATGCTGTCAGGAGGCAGCACCGTCCTTAGGAGAAGGGCATCTGTATTCGGTACTTCTTTCCTTGTTGTGACCGATTACGCGACACTACACAACTTGAGAGAAATGGTTTATCTTTGGCTCAGAGTCTCTAATGGTGGTGGGTGGCTCCACGGTGGCAGGAGTGTGCACCTGGTCCCTCACCTCAGGTCTAGGAGGAACAGAGAGCAGACTGGAAGTGGGCATGGGTTATAAACCCTCAGTATCTTATCTCAATAACCCACTTCAACTCCTAAAGGCTTGACAGCCATCTACAATCATGCTGTCAGCTGGACAGCAAGCGTTCAAACACGTGAGCCTACGGGGACATTTCACATTCAGACCCATAACAGGTCTCACAAAAGTAAGTTAGGTCATCGAGGACATCCTTTAAGTGGGATTGGGACTTCGGTCCTTGCCCACTCTCTCTTTGCACCTCAGCACAGCTCTCAGTGAAGAGGTCTTGGGCCCCTGGGCCAGCAAGTTCACTCAGGAGGCTGCACTGACCTCACTGGGAAAGTTGCTGAATTTTGTGCCTATCTTCACAGGCCACACTGCTCATCCCATCTGTGGGAAGAAGAAATCAGGAACCAGAATCCCGGGGACTGGCAGCAAATGCTCTCCCCCCACTGTCAGTGAGCTGTGAGGCATGTCGAAGCAGGAAGGTGAAACTCCTTCTGGTGTCTGGAGTCTCAGGCAAATCAGGATTCAGGCTACAGCTGGACGAGATGCTGGGTGCTGGCTGGGTGGACTTGGTCTATGTGTGGACAGTGGAAGTGGCTGTAAGGGCGGAGAACCTGGTCTCTGCTTGTCCTGGAAGTCTCTTCTGGACTGGGAACCAGGGAAGTGGAAGGGAGAGAAATGGACTAAAGGATGACCTGCAGAAAGAGGGGAGGAGGGTGTTTGAGATGAGAAGACAGATCACTCTCTAGGGTGGGTGTCATTTTAATTAGGAATGAGATTCTCCGGGCACCCATTGTCTTTCTGTTTCCAGATTCTTTTCCAGGGGGGCTTTGTTGCCTATGGACTGATGGCATAGTTCCAATGTGGCCCATTGGCTTTGTTCACATAGACTGGCATTGCTGTGCTCAGTGCTGACTGCATAGTCCCATGCCAGGGCTCTGTCCTGGCAGGTTCAGAACCCAGGTCCCCTCTCTGGTCCTCTGCTTATCCCGGCTCCTACCCTGCCTGCCTTATAGAGGTTTCCATTCTGAGCCCCGTATACAGCTGAGCAGCCAGAAATGGACCCTGTGCAGGGCTCTTTCCCACGGTGTCCAGCAGAGGTTTGCTTCCCATGGTCGGCACAGCTGACTCACCTGCTTGAAGCTAGGCTGCTGTCCTCCAGTTCAGAGCCAGGCTCGGACAGCCAGGCTCCTAGGGGTTCAGGAGAAAGCAGTTTGCAGTCACAAGACCTGAGAGCCAGAACGCAGAGGGGAGAGCTCTGGTTTTCCTTCTTTCAGAAAAAAAAGAGACATGAAGGTCCAGAGCACACAAACTGTGTATCCAGGGTCACACAGCTCAGCAAGAGGCGAACCTAGACTTTCTGAGCCTCAGGGTCAGTGGTCTGTGGTTTTTCACACTTCACCTTGTCATTTTTTTTTCTCAAAAAGGAAGAAGATAGGGAATAAGGAGTAAGGGGGGAATGGGAGACAAAGAAAGGGAGAAGGAAGTAAGAGAGCATCATTAAGAAAAAGGTATTGGGGGCTGGTGAAACGTCCAGTGGGTGCTGGCTTGCCACCAAGTCTGAAGACCCGGATTTGATCCCTGGAACCTACATGGTGTAAGGAGAGAATGAACACCAGCATGCTGTCCTCTGATCTCCACACATGTACAGCTACACACACACCCCCCCCACACCCCCCACACACCAGACACATATAGACATACACTCACACACATCCACACCCGCACCCCCCCCAGACATGCACACACACACACATGCACATATACACATAGACATACACCTACACACACACACAGAGACATACACCTACACACCTACACACACACACACACACACACACACACACACACACACACACACAAAGAAGGAAAAAGGTATTTCAGGGCTGGGAAGGTAGTTCATTTAGTAAAGTACTTGCCTCGCATAACCTTGGGTACTATCCCCAGCATACATGAAAGGGACTTGTAAGGCCCTTGTAATTCCAGCGCTTGAAAGGTGGAGACAGGGCCAGGAGTTCTAGGCTATCCTTCTCTATATAGCAAGTTTGAGGCCAGTCTGGGTGCTGTGAGACCTTGTCTCAAAAAAGGGGTGGTGGGGGGAGAAAGAGGAGAGGAGAGAAAAAGAAGGTAGTGTTGTAGTGGGGACTGTGGGAGGGCCACTCCTTGGCTTCAAGCATCCCACCAGAATCCAGTAGCTGTGGCAGAAGGGGCCTGACTGACCTCTTGTATCTTACAGCAGCTTGGATTGAGGGACCTTGTTAGCCATGACTACTAACAGAAGATGTAAGGCGGTATCCACTTGTTAATCTGGAGAGAAACTTGTAATGGAGGATTTTGCTAAGTATTAATGTTGAGCATTTCCTGAGCCATCCAGAGAGCCCTGTGTAGGGCTGGGTCACTGTGCCCAGAGCAAACACGGCTCCAACGCCAAGACCCGCTCTACCTCCGAGTCACATCTCCGGGTCTTCACTGCTGCGCCTCCGCCCCCGGGAAACTGGACCTTAGTCCCTGGATAGTTGCTCGAGCTCCGCAGGGCTCCCAGGACACCGCAGCATCGGATTTCGAGCGGCAGCCCAGCTTCCCTTACTCCGATCCCCTCCTGTCTGGGGACCTTAGAGCCAATCACAGAGCTGCACAGCTCCGGGTTGTAGAGTCCCAAGCCCGGGACCCGCCCCTCTTTGTTGCGGTGTCCAATGGATGCATCCGGAACATCGGCGGCTGCCCGGGTGACTCGATTATATGTCACAGAATAACATTCGAGAATGGGACATGGAATGAGGTGACGGCCGCCGCAGCTCCAGCAGCCCTCTGCAGCAATGAGGCTGGTTGGCCCGAGGTGGGTCCCCGTGCCCCGCGCGCGCGCCCTGACTGCTCACAGCTGCCACTCACGGTGTCCGCGCGGGACCCGCGGGAAGGGGGCGGCGCTGCGCTTGCCCGGGAACCCCGGCTGGAGCCGCCCCTCGCGCGCCAGGGTTTGGGGGGCTTCCGGGAAGACGCCAGGCCTCCTGAGCAAGCAGAGGCTGCTGCGGCGCCCTCGTGCCAGCCCCGGGTGCTCACGTGCCGGCTTGCTGTGGGTCGGTGGCAATCCACCACATCTAGGGACCCAGGGATGAGTGGATCCTGGAGGGGTCCCCTGTGCCTTCTTGCTACACAGCTGTCTTGCTTCTTCCTACCCCGTCCCCTCTGCACCCTGTGCTCCTTGCATGTCTCCCCATCCCCGGGTGCAACTGGGTGTGAGTCTTCGTGGCGCCTTTCCAGCCGCCTTGCTAGGTAATCCGCCGGGCTAGAGGCTCGCGTTAGTCCTAAGGGGGTGGGTCTCGGGCAGCGAGGCAGGGGGTGGGCGGGAGCCCCCTTGCCTGTCTACTGAGCCGCAGTGTGTGCTGTTTCCACTGCTTTCAGGCCCGGCCGGTGAGCGGGGAGCCCAGCAGTTCCCTTAGTGCGTCCTGCGGCCGCGAGAGATGAAGGCCACCCCCGCAGGGCTCTGATCTCCGGCGCGCCCAAGTCCCCTGCCGCGTGCCCCTCACCATGACCGGCTCCGCCGCGGACACTCATCGCTGCCCCCACCCCAAAGGCGCCAAAGGCACCCGGTCCCGGAGCAGCCACGCGCGGCCAGTAAGCCTCGCCACCAGCGGGGGCTCGGAGGAGGAGGACAAAGACGGCGGGGTGCTGTTCCACGTGAACAAGAGTGGCTTCCCGATCGACAGCCACACCTGGGAGCGGATGTGGCTGCATGTTGCCAAGGTCCACCCCAAAGGGGGAGAGATGGTGGGCGCCATCAGAAACGCTGCCTTCCTGGCTAAGGTCAGTGGTGTGACTGGGAGAAGGCGAGATGGTCCGAATGGGCGGGATGGGACCGGCTCAGCTAGGGCGGAGCAGGGAGCAGAGACCTCATGTCCAGCTATTGAGTCCTGTCTCTGTTCCGCTGCCAGAAGGGGTAGGCAGGGGGCTTGCTGGCTTGGCCCTGTAAGGTTAGGCTGAGCTAAAATCCATTATGTACTCAGCCCCTGTAACATTTTCATCAAAAGCTAGTGTCACCAGGTCAACACAAGTCACTCTAAGAAAGCATAGAACCCCACGTCCACCCCACCGGTCCTCCGTGGAGTGTTTCGCTTCTCCCTTGTTCCCCTAGCAAATGATTTATGGAGCCATGAGTGAATTTGTAGTCAACCAGCCAGACTCCTCAGCGTGAATCATTTCTAGACTTTTTGCCAATTTTCTTTTTCTTCTTTCTTTCTTTTTTCTTCCTTCCTTTCTTTTTTATGACAGTGACTTTTACCTCTGGAACTTGCAGAAAACAGTGAACTGCCTCTTCCTAGCTTATCTGGCGCCATGGGGAGAAAAGGGAAGCGTTTGGCTGTGGCTTAAAAGGGACTTTCCAATACACAGGATGAATTAGTCTTCCCGGTAAAGGAAGAGGCCAAGTGAAGCTCTCTTTCTACTCTGGAGAGCAGCCAGCGAGCGGTTGAGCTTGGTGGCCAAGGATATGGTTACAGAGGGAAGATGTCCCCTGGTGGGAGTGTCCTGTTATATAAAATAGCAAAACGCAAGCTAGATGAAAGCCTGGTGTGCCACTATGGAGATGGCTTCCCTGAACTCTAGGGACCCTGTTTGCTGAGAAGGATCCTGAGAAGGTACAGGAATCACGTACCCCAGAGCCATGCAGTAGTCAGTCCTAGCCTGTCTATGCACAGCTGAGCATGCAAGCCTGCAGACCAGAAGGCTGTGTGTGCCCTTGGGGAAGTGGAGGAGGCTCTCTGCTTCCCGCTCCATCGTGCTTTATTACTCTGCTAGGCAGGGAATTTATTCCGTCCAAATAGGAGCTTGTCTGACAAGAAGCTGATGCCCCAGCATCAGCAGTAATGATCCCTGCTCTCAACACAAACAGCCCAGGCTCTGAGATCATCTTCCTCTGCTTACCATGATCCACCAGAGTCCTTAAACATGCAAGAGTTGGCCAGAGGGAGCAGAGGCCGCATGCTACTGTGTGGGCTGGCTTTCTGATTCCTGCACCTCCTTCCATGCGCCTTTATGGTTACCCCAGTTCTATGTGCGGGAGTCCTTCTCTGTGTGGACAAGCATCGGATCTTAGTATTGGTGATGATTTATCTCACTCAAGTCCTCCTGAGAGGGAGTTAGTACAAGACAGAGGCACCCTGCCTCTGTTCTCTGTGACCTCCTCTTCCTTCTCCTCCTCCCTCATCGTCCTCCTCCTCCTCTTCATTTTCTTCTCTTCATTCTCTTCTTCCCCACATCAGTCTGCTCTTTCTGGGACCTTGGCTCATTTGCCCTCAGGCGGTCCCCATACGAACACAAGTGAGATGCAGTATTCTAAGTGTTGCTGAGGTGATGCTTCCAGTTCTACAGCTGAATGCTTCCTTTTTATAAAAGAATGCTCCAGTCAGGCATGGTGGTGAGTAACAGTAGTCTCAGCACTCAGGAGGGAGAGGCAAGAAAATTACAAGTTCTAGGCCATTGAGTTCAAGGCCAGCCTGGAATGTGTAGTGAGATCCTGTTTCAAAAAAGAATATATTCCTGAATCTTGTATGTGTTGTATTGTATTTTCCTTGTAACCCAAGAGCCTCCTGACGGTTGCTGGTAAGTCGGGACTCCTCTAGCTGAGCACAGGCCATTGGCCGCTCTAGATTTGTTGTTGTTTTGCCATTTGTTTGTTTGCTTGCTTTTTGTTTTTTTGAGACAGGGTCTCATTCTGAAGCCTTGGTTGGCCTGGAACTCGCTCTGTAGACCAGGCTGGCCTCTAACTCATAGAGATCTGCCTGTCTCTTCCTCCTGCCTGGCTCCTTTTATTTATTTATTTTTTAACTTTTAAAGACTTGTTTTATGTGTACGGGTGTTTTGCCGGCATATGTGTCTGTGCACCATATCATGAGTGCCCACAAAGGTCAGAAGAAGATGTTGGGGCCTCCAGAACTGGAGTTACAGACAATTGTGAGTCACCATGTGGGTGCTGGAATTGAACCCAGTGTTCTTCACCATGGAGCCATCTCTCCAGGCCTCCCCATTCTTTGACAGGGTCTTTGTTGGATCTGGGGCTAGCCTCAAACTTGTTTTCCTCTTGCCTCAGGGTTCTGATTTCTGGGTTTATAGGCATGTCCTACCACCCCCTGGTGACAACTGGGTCTTTAAACTTGAATAAGAGCATAAGATTTCATTTTCCTACATTGCATATTTGTTTTTCGTTTGGTTTTGTGTTTTGAGAAGTTCTTATGTAGCCTAAGTTAGTCTCCAATTCACTTTGTTGAGGCTGGCCATTGAGCCTAGTCTTTACCTTCCAAGTGAGCACTGAGTCTTAATAGTTGGTTCTCCATCCCCAGCCCCATCATGGCATCTCCTGGCTTCCATGTCCCCCTGGATCCTTCCCAGGCACAGGCATGCAAATCTCAAGCTGCTCTGTCAGAGGCCATTCCCCTCCAGCCCCAGGGCTCGGCAGTCTCTCCTGGGGCCAAGTTTGTCTCCTTTGGCTGAGCCAACACCACTCTGTGAGGAACGTACACCAAAGGTGTGTAGTGGGACGGTGCTGAAGAAGGATTACAGACTTTGGGCAAGGTTAACTACTTTATCAACAGAGTGGGAACTGAGGCAAGAGAGTATCTGGAGCAAGTTCCCAGGGTCTGTGAGGCATGGAAGACATGTCCTTCAACTACAAGACCTTAGTTAGGGACCGTAATAAGTTCTGCCTGAAGGCCTGGGTACCTCTCTTTGGAGCAGGGGTGGGGAGTATCACTTGAGAGCCTCTCCAGATTGTGACTGCATTCTTCTCCACTCGTGGTTGCTGAGTCCAAGTGAGCGCCTGACTAGGTCCAATGCAGGCTTTTGCTGGGATAATTTAAGAAAAGATCGCATCACGGGGGTCACACAGAATGGGCGGAGAGTGACAGAGAGAGGCAGGTGCAGAGGAGCGTCTGGCCCTTCTAGGTCTGGTTCTCAGACATCCTGGTGCCCCAAGTCCTACTCTGCTGAGGCTGGACACCAGGGCGGCTCAGCCAGAAAGGCCGCTGGGTTTCATGCAGCCCCCATGTGTGCGTCTCATTTTCACAGTGATTCCAAATTTGGAAAGAATTCACATTAGAGGGCTGAGATCTGAAGTGTGAGCAGGGATCTGAAACTCTCCTGCAGGCTCTGCCCCTGCTCCCTCTGCTCTCAGGGTGCTCCCTCGGTTCTGTGGCCTGGATTCCGAACTATCGGTCTGGATCGTCACAAGATGCGACTCCAGGACCTCTGTCCCAGACCACAGGCTGGGCCCTTTGATGCAGGAGCCCGGGGCTATCCTGGGACTATGACTGCTTCATGCTACTCCTGTGCAGTAAAAGAAATGTTTTGCTTTCTCCTTGTTCTCGTCCAAGGTTGCTCGAGTTGGGGCTTCTTGCTGCCTCCCTGGCTGCAGGCCCAGCTTCCCCTTCCCTTCTTCACGGCCACGCCAGCTGCACACCTGTGCTCACCTGCAGCCTTCCCTCTCACCTTCTGTCAGCTTTCTTGTTTGGCAAGAAGGAGGTGGAGAGACCAGAGGCTTGCCTGTACTTCTCATTATTCTTCCCTGCCTTCCCCACACCCTCCTTTTCCAAATCCTCTAAACTTCCAGGGCTTCCTCACCAGCACTGGATCTGCCTTTCAGAGCATGGAGACTAACAGGAAGGACTGAGGATGACATTTTACAGGGCTTTCATCTGTGTTTAAGTTATTAGTGAACTTAAACCTCTTCCGACAGTCATTATTTGCATTTCTCCTTTAGTAAGCCACTTTTTGTGACCTTATTTGTTGATTGTGGTAAAATACATGGTACACTACCTTCCTTTTAACCATTTTGAAGTGTATGCTGCTGCTGTTTGGATCCCGAATGCCGCTCCTTTCTCCTCTCATTTCTTGGATTCCATGAGGTGACAGACCTTGTTTACCACATGTTCCCTCCACCATGTGCTGTGACCATGAGCTGAAAACTCTGAAACTGTGAGGAAAAAATAGACCTTTGTTCTTTATAAGCTGACTATCTCAGGGACTTTGTCACAGTGATAGAAAGTTCTGTGACATAAAGGACGTGCACGTGGTCACGCTTCCATCACCACCATGCATCTCCAAAACCTTTCACTTCCCTCTGACACCCACACACTAAATACCGACTGCCCGGTGCTTTCTCCTGACAGCCGCTCCCGCCTTGTCTGTGAGGCTGGCCGGCCACTCTAGGAAGTTCATGCATGAGGAACTATGTAGACTTTACCTTTAGAACTGTTTTCACATTTATGTGTGCGTGCACATACACACCAAGACACACATGCAGAGGTCAGACAGGTGTGGGTCACTTCCCATCGTGTGGCTTCGGCCAAGGCCTCCTGCTGAGCTTTCTCCCTGGCCCAGTATTGGCTGTTTTGAGGTTGGCTTACTTCAAGGTTCATCCACATTTCAGTGTGTCCCCAATATGTGCCTGCTTTTGAAAGCTGGCTAGCATCCCTCTCTGGATGGAGTTTTGTTTCTTCGTTCTACCCATCCACAGGCACTGAGCTGGCCCCGCTTTTGCTCAGAGCCTAATGAGCTTTCTTATCACTCTGTGAAGTCTCCACCAATTAAGGACACCTCCTCCTCGTCAGCATGTGCTGAACTTGGCAATGGAGTTGATGTTCCTAACTCCTATCGGGTAGGAAGACATCCTCAGGAAGTGAAACCTCAGGGTCTAGGAACTAGGGTCCCTGCTGATTCCGAGCCTCTTCCAGCCCAGCTCCGGAGAACACGTTACTGATGGATAATGGCACACTTACGCCTGTGGGTGCCGCGCCATCCCTGCTGCCTTGTCATACAGCTCCCAGGCAGATGAGGCAGTGTTGCTATTTTACCTGCATGCAAGTGGAGGCTCTCGGGGTCCTGTCATGTGACCAGGGTCCACAGTTGGTTGGAGACAGAGCAGGGATTTGAACCACTGTGTATGTTTCCTCATAGCACCTCAGGGGCCCTTCTGGTTTATACTCCAGATCCAGCAGGAACATTGGCTGTCTGAGGTGCTGTTCGAAGTCGCCTCAGGCTGAGCCCCAGCCAGCTCACCTGACTTCAGGGTGACTAGCAGCTGATGGTATCTTCCACTGAGCACCTTGGCTCTCCCCACACAGCCCTGCTCCAGCCCACGTCGGGGAATGCCTACATTTGTCCTCCTACTTGGGAGCAAATGTGGCCGCAGCCAGCTGAGGTAACTGTGCAGCTGTTTTCCTAAATCCCTTGGGCGCCGTTGGCTGCTATTCTGAGGCCCAGCTGCCTTCTGAGCCCCGCTTCACACCCTCTATGGGCTTCGTGGGATGGGGAGGGGTAGAAATAACTCTGTGGTCAGCTCCCAAAATGGACTCTGAGCCAAGTCACGGGCTACGTGTGCAGGGACTCTCTCTCTCTCTCTCTCTCTCTCTCTCTCTCTCTCTCTCTCTCTCTCTCGTCCCTCACTTCCTGACTTTTCTGTGAGGGAATCTCTGTCTCCCTCCCTTCTCTGCTCCCATGTTTCCTGCTCTGTACCTGGCCTAGCGCTCACAACATGGAGGTGCTAAGGAAGGGTCTGTTCTTCAGCCTCGCTTCTCTTCTCACCTCTCGTTGAAACCTCTGATTTTGTTACATAGGTTTGGTAGACATGTGGGTGTTACTGTGAAAAAACAAGGAAGTCTCAACACTTGCTAGTGTTGGTTGGACAGAGAATTCATGTGTGAGTTTGTGTGTGAGAAACTGTTTATGTGGGAGTGTATGTGTGGGGGGAGGGGGTGTCAAATGGAGTCATGGGAACAAATCTTCAAATTGGAATCTTTTGCCCTCCAAAGTGACTCTCCCAGACAGGGAGTTTGAGTTGAGGTGTCGGAGAGAAAATGTGGCTTGTAGAACAGTTGGGCCTGTGTGTGTGCCCACACAGCCATGCTCGTGCGCACACACACACACACACACACACACACACACACACGGTGCCTTGGCTTGGATGTACCAAGTGTGACTGCTTCCCTTCCAGCTGAAGGGATGGTTTCTGTGAATTTAGAATGCCTCAGAGCCGAGGCTGAGTTAGAGGCACCGAGGAGAGGCTGTCATCAGGGAATGTTGGCAGTAAATGTTGCAGAAGTTGGGGAAAAGCTGCCTACCCCATGCTTAGGGCACTATGCCCATCTCACTGTGCATGGTGGAGCCCGTGCCTGGAGAGCCGGGAACTGCTTAGGTGGTGTCTGGCTCTGCCGTCCGGCTGGGCTGTCCCCATTCGATCAGCTAACGGTTTTACCGGCAGCTCCCCTTCCATTTGCAAAGCTGGCCCTGTTTCCTCCAAGGATGAGACTAATCTTTCTTTTCACCCTTTTTACTTCTTTTGAAGAAGCAGATGCCTAGAGGAGCCTCCTCCCTTAATCCTGCACTCATAGGGACCAAGTTTCTTAGTCACCAATGACAGCCCACCACAAACATGCAGAAGACGAGGAGTCAGTGGGGATAAACAACCTTAATAAACAAACCTTAATGTCTTCCTGTCTGGCTGGTGTCCTTGTGTCTAGGGAGGGGTTTGGTTGAGTGCTGACTGTAGGCACTTGGGGAAGGAGAGCCGGCTGAGCTCCCGTGAGGGTGCCTCATGAGGAGAGGCACAGCACTTACCCGGGGAGAGTCGGCAAGAGGAGGGCCTTCCTTAATCCGGCACTCAGGAAACGGCTCAGGAAGGGAAGCAGTGGGCGTGTGAGGTGTGTGGTGTTGAGAAATGGTGCCCATGGCTGGTGCACCATTCAGCTGTAGTTATTTATCTTGGATGCCATTTGTCTTGTGTCCCATGTCAACGATGCTCAAGACGGGAGCGCATATAATGGGGTCACTCTTAGCCATGCTGCAGAATGGACCATGTGATAAAAATGTAAGGGTCAATCAGTGAAGCACTTTGGGGTCCATCCTGGGCCAGTCTCAGTGGGATATTCCACAGGATATAGTCCCTGGCCTCGAGAAGGCAGTTATGTTCCCATAGAGAAGTCAAACTGTATTACACTCAGTGTCAGGAGGGCCATAGAGAACCATGACCCAGAGTGGAGTATGTTTGGAGGGGGCTTAGAGGGCCTTTCAATGGTGGACCAGCTATCTTAGGGGAGATGCTGTGGGGGAGGCACCATGGCTGCTGGTGACTGTACCAAGTGTATGTCTGCTCCTAGGAGCAGCTCTCACTTGATTTCAGCCCCATGCTTGCTCCAGGAGCTGTGCCCCAAGCAACCCCTCAATAACAGGAACCCCCTCTCTTTATCTCTCTGTAGCCTTCAATTCCCCAGGTCCCAAACTACAGGCTGTCCATGACGATCCCAGACTGGCTCCAGGCCATCCAGAACTACATGAAGACTCTACAGTATCCTTTCAGCCAGGGGCTGAGCACCCCAGACAAGGGATGGGCATGGTGATCGCAAGCTTGGTGGAAGGTCAACCTTGGGAGAGAGCTTGCAGCACACATGATAGCAGAGTATATCATGCAGAGACCAGAATGATGAGGGGTTGTCTCTCGAACAGAGTGATAAGGTTGGTCCCCGTGAGCCTGTGACTTCTCTTTTCCACTTCCCTGTCTTCTCCTCTTCATTTTTCTCTACTTCTTAGTTGTCTTTGTTCCCTTCTTTCCCTACATGATTAGTTTTCTTTCTCCTTCCCCCCTCCTTAGAAATGATAGGATAAAAGGATAGATCATTGAATCTGCTTTTAAACCAAAAAGTCAACTACTAGTCTTAAATAGTTTACATTGGTATGGATTTTTGTATATTGATACAGATTTAAGGTTATTTTTGTTATGCTGTATGTGTTTCTATTCTTGTTTAAGGCATTGTACTTATGTGGCTCATTTAAAAATGTAATGTAAAGTTTTAGTTCTTGAAAGCTATTTAGGATAATAAAGACAGGTTAGTAGTTAGTCATCTATAACAATAAACTTTATACTTATGTTAGGTATGTTTTCAAGGTCAAACAGAGATATAGTTTAAATAGATGGTCTTCAAACACTTCAGAGACCTTCAGAATATGGCATTTAAAATATTTTAATTACATGACAGTGAGACACCCTCTGTTCCTGGCAGCACAAATTTACTTCAAAAAAGGATGATAGGCATCAAAAAACCTCCAGATGCAGTTTGTTTTCATTATTGGCAAAGTTAGCCACTGGGCAAGAAACTGCCATTGCCTTGACTGTTGACAGTATGCTGTCCAACTTGGACAAGCAGGACACAAAAGAAGGTGACTGCCAAACTTGCCAAGAAGGTAGGGCAGTCCTTAAAAAATTGACGCTTCACAAAATGCTGTCAGATATTCTAGGCATGTGGGCCGAAGATGGATGTGCCAATGTTGCAGAGAAACCATGGATGACTGTCTAGGCAGTAAGCTGTTTCTATCATTTCTATAGTTTTGGAAGTTGCTTGCTTTGCACTTCCTGTTAACTCAGATAATATTATATCCTTCTTGGTTCTTTGGTGGAGGTTGAAGACTAGATAGTTATACTGTTTTCTTTGTTACCAAATTAAAAATGAAACTTACGAAAGAAATGTAAAGTTTATAAAGGCTGAGAGACACAGAAGCTTAAGTTATAAAAAGCTTAAGCTTAAGGTCTAAAAAGGTATTTTTAGGATGGTAATACAAGTTATGATGGAAAGTGGTTTAGGTATAAAACTTTGGACTCATCAAAATAGGATAGATAATAGTTTCTCCCAAATGGCCAAATACAAGTGGACTGAACATTGTAAATGTAATTCTTACTTGATAGTTGTTCTTATTAAATATAGTTTTACTGTGTTAGAGTTAAACCTTTTCCTTTTTATTTAGACAAAAAGGGGGAAATGTTGCAGAATATTTGTGTACACTGTAAAGCTGAGTCTCTGCCTAAGGGGCCTTCTGATTGGTTTAATAAAGAACAGAATGGTCAATAGCTAAGCAAGAGAGAATAGGTGGGACTTCCGGGTAGAGAGAGAAACTGGGAGGAGGAATCTAGGTGTGTGATTTTTCCAGAAACTGAAGAAGTCGGACATACAGTACAGAACAGGGTAACTGAGCCATGTGGCAGAATGTAGATTAATAGAGACAGGTTAGTTTAAGTTATAAGAGTTAGCAAGCTTTCATAATTAATAATAAGTCTCCGGGTCATTATTTGTCATTATTTGTGGGCTGGCGTTACAAAGAAGGAACAAGGAAGCTGCCACACCCCCCAGCCTTCCTTTTCTCCCCTCTCTCACTTGTTTTGCCTCACCCCTGGCCTCTCAGGATCTCAAGAGACCCACCTGTCTCTCCTGCTGGTTCCCAGCATCCAGGTAGGTGACTGTCCCAGTGGTATGGTAGGGTGTTTGGGCTCTGCAGTGGGGCCCCTGCCTCAGCTTGAACAGAAAGAGCTACCGAGGAGCCTGAGGGTTGGGTCAAGGCATGTTTTTAGGTCCCTCAGAAGCAGCACTGTGGGGATAAAGGGCCAGAGGTGATGGCCGTGGATCACTTCTGGTATTTTATTAGGCACAGGAGCCAGATGGGGAGCCGGCTTCAGTGTGCTTTTCAGGAGGTTGCACTGCCGGTTGACTGTGCAAAGAGGTCCCTGGCATGTTGGCTTTCTTTCTGCTTGCTCCTCCCCAGCCTTGAGGCAGAGAGGACTTCAGGAAGCAAGGAGCCTCTGCTGCAGGCAAGAATGATGTGTCTCTCCTGAAGGGATCAGACACTAACACCTTCCAGGGCTGCATAGCACCTGGAGGATAGCATCTGTTCCTGTTCATTAAGATAGATTACTTGATTAGCGTCTCAGTTTCTGCCTCATAGGTCATCGCCTTCCTATGTGGCACCTTCCCCATGGAGTCCTAGCTCCTCGTTAGGAGACCGTGGCTTCATCCAGAGAGAGGCTGGCATCCCCAGGCCTACCCAGGTATTGCTGCTGATCTCCAATCTGAGACCCCACATGGATTGTTGGTGGTGGTTGAGGGGCACAAACACCTTCCCAAATGGACCCAGGTCCCAAGAGCTGACTTCTCTCAGTTGTCACTATCACCAAACACTCCAGGTGACCTGAAGTTAGAGCAGCTCTCACTTCTATCTAGGACGAGGCCTTCCCAAGGAGAGTGAGCCTGGCTGAGCTTCATCACTAGGGACAAATTTGCATGTATTTTGCTTATCATTTTCTCACACTGATAGAAAAACTGCCACACATACCTGCCTTAGTCCTTATCATTGCTCTTGAAGGGTCCTCTCTTTCCTTTTTCTCTGACCCATTAATGATGGCCATTGACTACAAAGTAGGCAGTGGAAAGCACAAGGGAGATTAGCGGGCCATGATCAAGGGCAACAGAATAGAAACTCTTCTATTTCTGACCTGGTGTCTAGTTCCTTGGGGAGCCTGACTGCTTTGCCTTGACACTGGTGGGGATTGCCTGGGGCCCTACCTGTAAGCAGATTTTTCTGTCCCACCAGCCAGCTCCTAAATAATGACATGAAGACTTTAACTATGAAGGCACTGATGATAGCTTAGGCTTGTTCCTAACTAGCTCCTATAACTTCAGTTAACCCATTTCTATTCATTTACTTTCTGCCTTGTGGCTGTATCACCTTTACTCTGTACTGCCCATGCTGCTTCCTCTGAGTCCTGGTGTCTCCTTGTGACTCCAGCCTTCTTCTTTCCAGTGTTCTCTCTGCCCCCAAAATCCTGTCTGCTATTGGCCATTTAGATTTTTATTAAACCAGTCACAGTGAAATAGCTTCACACAGTGCAAAAGAATGTTCCACAACACATACCTAATTATACATGTGCTCAGATGTCAGTGGTGTTTTGATGGGCTCAACCCTGCCTTCTGGAACAGTGTGAGTGGCAGTGAACTGGAATACTGGTCTTTGTGTATGTTTGGAAGGGGAGCCCATGGCTCTGCTAGGTGAGGGAAGCCTGCCCAGAAGCTCTGTGCTTTGCACAAGGAAGGCTAGAGAGAAACTTCCAGAAGTTCTGTTACCAACCACAAGGAACTTAGAGAAGATCGCCAGACAATTTTTCATTACTTAATTATGGATTAATCTTACTTTTTAGAAACTGAATTCTACTGTCTGCTATTGGCCATTTAGATTTTTATTAAACCAGTCACAGTGAAATAGCTTCACACAGTGCAAAAGAATGTTCCACAACACATACCTAATTATACATGTGCTCAGATGTCAGTGGTGTTTTGATGGGCTCAACCCTGGTTCTACTGGGAACCCCACTGTTTGAGCAAAGTCTTTGATAGAGTAAAAAAACACCACTTTACAATAAGAGCCCCTTGTTTTTTCTTTTACCCCTTAAGATTTTTAAATTTTTTATTTTAGAAATGACAGGCAAGCCTGTACCGATATGAACACGGCCCAGGTCAGCCCCTCCTAAGGTGCGCTGGTTCACATCACCCTTGACCCTGACCATGTTGTTTCCAAAGTGTGACAGGAAGTCATGAACCTACAACTGGAATCTGATTTTGAGCTCCAGGCTCTTTATCTGTGCCCCTCTCCTGGAGGGGACCTAGTTCCTCTCAGGGGAGTGTGAGGTGTGTACCCACACTCGAAGCTGCTTGCATCACTGGGACACATAGTGAGTGAGTTTTTTTTTTTTTTTTTTAAAGATTTATTTATTTATTATGTATACAGTGTTATGCCTGCAGGCCAGAAGAGGGCACCAGATCTCATTACAGATGGTTGTGGGCTACCATGTGGTTGCTGGGAATTGAACTCAGGACCTTTGGAAGAACAGCCAGTGCTCTTAACCTCTGAGCCATCTCTCCAGCCCAGTGAGTGAGTTTTATGTACCCGACTGGATACAGCAGCTCTGGGAACGCAAAGGCACTCTTCATCAGCATCTTCCCAGCACACAGTTTTCCAAATAGAATCTTGTTTGAAGCAAAAGAGTAAAACATATAAATCAAGTTTTCTTTAAGCTCAAAAAAAAAAAAAAATTCAAAATTGTGTCTCAGAAAGCATGGCATGAGAGGGTGTTGTGGAATATTATTTTAAGGTGTGTTACTTTTGTTTATGTTGCATTTGTTTAACTCTGTGAAGCTGTGTTACTGTGCCTGTCTAAAACACTTGATGGTCTAATAAAGAACTGGCCAATAGCAAGGCAGGAGAAAGGACAGGCGGGGCAGGCAAAGAGTATAAATAGAAGAAGAAATCTGAAAAGAGGAGAAAAAGAAGTATCCAGAGAAGGAGGAGGACTCTAGGATTCAGCCACGCAGCTACACAGCAAGCCACACAGTAAGAGTAAGATTTACAGAAGCAAGAGAACAGGAAAAGCCAAGAGGCAAAAGGTAGATGGGATAATTTAAGGAAAGCTGACTAACAACAAGCCAAGCAAAGGCTGAGTATTCATAATTAAGAATAAGCCTCTGTATGTGATTTATTTGGGAGCTGGGTGGCAGCTCCCCCAAAAGAGTAAAATAACAACCAACAGCAAGGGGGTCTTTGGTGGTAAAGGTTTGCTAGCTCTGGGGAACTGGGTAGTCAGTCAGAATCAGGATGTAGATAGTAGTGCCATCTGTTTAGATTAGTGATGTCAAGTGTTGATCCAGGCATGAAATAAGTGACATTTTCTTAAGTTCTTTGTGCTATTGAAAAGTCTTACTGCCATTCACCCACTCTCCCATCTTTTCTTCCATACATTGATATATTGGTCAGCCAATAAATCATATGTATGTACATACATACATATATATATCCCTTTGTCCACTTATCCATCCATCCTACCACCCACCCATCTATCCATCCTTCCATCTATCCATCCTTCCATCTATCCATCCTTCCATCCATCCACCCATCCATCCATCCACCCATCCATCCATCCATCCATCCACCTATCCACCCATCCACTCATCCATCCATCTATCCATCCTTCCATCCATCCACCCATCCATCCATCCACCCATCCATCCATCCATCCATCCATCCATCCATCCACCTATCCACCCATCCATACATCCATACATCCATACATCCATACATCCGTCCTTCCATCTGTTCTCCCATCCACCTACCTATTCATCCCTTTACCTTTCTTCCATCATCTGTTTGTCCATCCATTTTCCTTTTCTTCTATTCATCTTACCATCCATTTGTCCTTCTGTACATCTACTCTTTCTCTCTATCTTTTCACTTGTTTATCCACTGAGCTGCCCGATCATTAATTAATTTACTTATTCTCATTTATTTAATAACATTTGCTAACCTGTGTATGTTGAGCTTCTTCTAGGCTTTATGGGTGATCCAAAGATGATGAATGTTCCCAGCTCTCAAGAGCTTCTAATCTAGCATGTGACTTAGACATGTGGTCATGTGACTTAGACATGTTGTCACCATGACTGGGACACAGGGCAGACTGAAATGAGGTATTATCAAAAGTAAATCTAGGCTCAGTTAGAAATTAGATTTCCAGGCTGGAGAGATGGCTCAGTGGTTAAGAGCACTGGCTGCTCTTCTAGAAGTCCTGTGTTCAATTCCCAGCACCCACATGGTGGCTCACAACTATCTATAATGAAATCTGATGTTCTCTTCTGGCATAGGGTTGTACATGCAGAGAGAGCACTCATATACATAAAATAAATCTTAAAAAGAAAAGAAGATTAGATTTCAAGAGTTTCACAGTGAGGAGTCACAGGCTGTTGGCTTCCCCTGGCTACTGGCCAGAAAAGCAACTACTTCCTTACCCCATAGAGAAATGGGAATCTGTGTGGCCCTCTGCTGGATGACCAGGACTTTGGAGTGTCTGTCACTTTGCCTTTACATATTTCACACAGATACAATCACACAGGGACCCAGTTCTTTGAAATCAGGAAAATGAGACCTCTGAGTGGGTAAGTGGTGCATGATCTCTGGACCAGATGGCCTCTCTCCTATGGGTGAGCCACCAGAACCCTCTCCCAACCTCTGTCCCTGTCTCCTAGGGCTCCAGGATTCTAGTCCGCAGAGGGTGCCCCAGGGCCAGACTGTGGGTGGGGGCTGAGGACTAGTTAGTCTTGGCAGCTAAATTCAGTGATCAAGACTGACTCTCGGGCCAGGTGTGGTGACCCACATCTTTAATCCCAGCACTTGGCAGGCAAGTGCATCTCTGAGTTTGAGACCAGCCAGGTGTACATAGCAAGTTCCAGGCCAGCCAGGGCTACACAGTGAGACCCTGACTCAAAAAGCAAAACAGACCAGACTGACTTCCAAGAGGGCAGAGGCCTGCAAACCTCCTCATGAGGCCTGCTTCACTTGTTCCTGTATGTCCCCACCTCCAGGCTGGGAGGGTGCTGGGAGGTATTAACACGGCCCTCTCTGAGGTTACTGGGAGGGGGGTGCGGACTTGAGGATCTTAGTTCTGTCAAGCGCACATGTGTTTTTGGGGTCCTCCCTTGGAAGCAAGTTGTTCCCTTTCTAGATTCCTGCATGGTGCTAGTGTGGAGACAGGCATATGGACAGACTGATGAACTGACAGTCAAACTGACTGCGTAATTGTGTAAGTCCTGAGGTCTTCTCTTGTGCTCTATCCCACAGGTTAATGGAAACAGCGAAAGAGATGACCCGAGAATCCTTGCCTATCAAATGCCTTGAGGCAGTCATTCTGGGCATGTATCCTTTAAGCTTTGTGTGTTTACTTCATGACCCTGTTCTGGAGCTAGTTGTGTCTTTGGTGTCCTTGGAGAAAAGTGTCAGACCCCCTTGGTACTTCTCTCAGTTTGGCCTGGCTGGAGTTGAACAAAATCAATGCTTGGCTCCTTGGACCAGCCTTCATCTAAGCTGTTGTCTGTGGAACTGTCAGGGCCAGGAGTCAGGCAGGTGACTGTGGACTCAGCAGTCCCAAGGAGAATTCAGGGTCAGAAGGACTTCAGAGAGTGCATGTGTGGCACTCAGATGGCAATGTGGCATATGTGTGCACTATCCTGACACTGTCACTATTCCTAACACTTACATGGAGATGAAGCAAGGCCAAGAGGATGATTATCCAAACCCATCACCACTCCAAGTGTGAGAGCAGGTTGCAGAGATGAGCAGGGGCTGGCAATGTGCCTCGATGGAACCAGTGGGCACAGGGTCTGGTCTCCTGTGCTTTGTCATTTTTGCCACCTCCTTGGCTCTTTGCCTTGGGAGGAATTTGGTCCAGAGAAGCTGTGATGACCCTGACTGGTGGTGGTGGTGACTGAACACAACCAGAGAGAAGAGCCAGAGAAATGCTGGAGCCTGTGCGGTAGTTGGCTGGGGGGCCATGGCCACAGGAGCACAACAAGGTGTCAGGTTAATGTCAGGGCTAAGTGGCTTTCCAAAAGACCTGAAGCCGAAGAGTGACGTGGGCTCAGGCCTGGGTATTCCGCTTAGAGTGGCTTTCTCAACGAGGACAGTGGGAGCAGCGGGGCTGGGTCTGCGAGCTCATCGTGAGTGCTTACAGGAGGGAATGGTCATACTTGGACCATGACCTTGGCAGTAGGACTGGGTTGGGCGAAATAGTTTCCAGAGCTGCCAGGAGATAGAGTGTACAGAACTTGGAAACCAGCCAGGCATAGGAGTCGACAGGGAGTCAACTAATACAGGCTTCCCATTAGGCCACAGATGGAGAAGATGAACTTGAAGGGTCAGGAGTGACAGGAGTGTGACATCCTTTGTGCAGACCTGCGCTGGGACAGAAGCCGTGAAGGTTGAAGGGAGGGGGCTGCAGGTGTGCAGGCCCGAGCACTGCGGATCCTGCATTTCTGTCTTGCATGGTGATGCCACGGCCGCAAGGGAAGGACTTGAAGGACGGCTCCGACTGGAGGGTGTGAGCTCAGATGTGGACTGTCCGACTGGAGGGTGTGAGCTCAGATGTGGACTGTCCGACTGGAGGGCGTGAGCTCAGATGTGGACTGTCTGACTGGAGGGCGTGAGCTTAGATGTGGACTGTCCGACTGTAGGGCGTGAGCTCAGATGTGGACTGTCCGACTGGAGGGCGTGAGCTCAGATGTGGACTGTCCGACTGGAGGGCGTGAGCTCAGATGTGGACTGTCCGACTGGAGGGCGTGAGCTCAGATGTGGACTGTCCGACTGTAAGGCATGAGCTCAGATGTGGACTGGCTGAATCTGAACGTGGAATCTGGGCTGTTCGGGATGGGATGTTTGGAGAGTGGTTGGGCTTTTGAGGGGGTGGATCTACGCTAGAAACACAAATTGGGTGATGGGAATGTTGGGGAGACAGGAGGAGGAAAAATGGTTAAGGAAGAAATTCTTTTATCTGGATGGACACAGAACCAGTGAAGGAGCCTGTCCTCCTTTATGCTTTGCTGTGATCGACACCATGACCAAAGTGACTTAGGGGAAGAAAGGATTTATTTCGGCTAATACTCCCAGATCAGAGTCCATCGTTGAGGGAAGTCAGGGCAGAAACCACGGAGGAATGCTACTTACTGGCTCTGTCCCTGGTTCATTCTCAGCTACCTTTCTTATGCAGCCCAGACCCACCTGCCTAGGGATGGTGTTGCCCATAGTGGGCGGGGCTCTCCACATCAATCATCAATCAAAACAGTTCCTCACAGGCGTGGCCACAGGCCGGTCTGATGGAGGCAACTCTTGAGTTGAGATGACTCTAAATTGTGTCAGGTAGACAATGAAAACTAAGCAGGACAGAGACTTAAAGGAAACTTAGAGGTCGGGTGAAAACCAGGAAAGGAGATGGGTCAGTGGAAGGTGTGCTTCAGAATGGGATGGCGACAAGAAGATGGTCTAGTCTGTTTGGACTCTTAGACACGTGTGGTGTATGCATGTGTGTGCACTTGGGTGCAGGTGCGCACACTAAGGTATGCATGTATGGGTACAGGGCCTAACAGCTTAACACTGGATGCCTTTTAGCACTCTCCACCTGTGTGTGTGTGTGTGTGTAATGTAAGTGTATGCACGTATATGTGTGTAAGTGTGGGTAAGCACATGCCACAGCATGAGTGTGGCAGTCTGAGGACAACCTCGGGTGTCTGTCCTCACCTTCCACTTCATTTGAGACAAAGTCTCTTTTTTTTTTTTTTTTTTTTTTTTTTTGTCCATTTTAGCACAGAGCAAGTTATGGGGTCCACAGGCTTCCAGGGATTTTCCTACCTGCCATCCCACCTCATAGAACCAATCGGGTTCCACATGTGTTCTGCCATACCTGGCTTTGTGTAGGTTCTTGGGATTTGAACTCAGGTTCTTTGCATGTGCAATAAGAGCTTTAACTCACTGAGACACATCCCTTCCCAACCATCTACCTGACTTATTGAGACAGGGTCTCCCACTGAACCTGAGGACCCTGGTTTGGTAGACTGGCTGGCTGGGCAAGCCCCTGGGACCCTCTTGTCTCTGTTTCCCAGTTCTGGGATTATAGGCATGCACCTCCACACCTGACTCCTTTACATGGGTGCTGGAGATCTGAACTCAGGTCCTCCTGCTTGCACACTAAATACTTGCTTTGCAAGACACAGTTTCTCTACCTACTGTCCTGGAACTCGCTCTGTAGACCAGGCTGGCCTCCAACCACAGAGATCCTCCTGTCTCTGCCTCTCAAGTGCTGGGATTAAAGGCGTGCGCCGCCGCCGCCGCCGCCGCCGCCGCCGCCGCCACCACCACCACCACCACTGCCGGGCTGCACATCAAGCACTTTAATCACTGAATCATCTCTTTGCCCCTCTTGTACCTTTTTGTTTTGTTTTTGCTCTTGGAGGTGCTGGAGACCGAACTCAGAGCCTTGAACATGGTAGCCGAGCACTTTACCTGAGCTAGACCTCTGGCTCCAGATTTTCATAGGGTCTTATGCTTTGTGTGTGTGTACATTGCTCGGTATTAAAGTTTGGGCTCCACACCTGCCACTGCATGTTTCCACAGGACAGGGAGCTTCTTGCCTCTCTGTCACTGGCAGAGCACACAAGGGTCTGACCTGAAGTATGACTGTCCATCCATGCCCTAGTTAGCATTTGGAAAATGAGAACTTGAGTCCTTCTGAAGCCTCTCCCAAATCTTCTTGCTCAACATATAAAGGGGAAATGCACGTTGAGTATAGCAGGAGGGCAGGCTGTGGGGCAACAGGTATCTCAGGCCCCACTCTTGACTAGCAGGAGTTAGCCACAGTTGTAAGCAGAGCCCCTTGCTGGGAGCCATTGGCTTGGGAGCTGCTGGTAGAGGCCAGCAGAGGACACAGGCCAGACCCTGACAAACACCACTCAGCTGCTTTGCCCGCCTGCTGAGTGTGCTGGAGTATATAGGCCACCTTGTCCTTTGCACATTGTCATACATCTGAGCATCATTGTCCCTGGAATTACCCAGAAGCATTAGGGCTTGTAGAGAATAGATCCAAGACCCCGCTGGGCCAGTGCTCTTGATTTTACTTTGTTCTTACCTTTGTGACATTTCAGAGAAGAGCAAGGCAGGTGGGGGTGTGGGAGACTGCCTGTCGTGCTATGCTCAGGGAAACCGGACTCGGCACAGACCTCCATCCAAAGTTACAGCAGTTCTGTATTTGCTCTCTGTCAGCATCCGGTGTCCTGCTTTCCTCTTGGGAAGAGTGATGATCATGGTCAGTGTCTCCCAGTTTCCCGCTGTCCTGGGAAGCAAGGTTTCCTTGACAACTGGGAAGGTGCTAGGTTTGGCTGACTTCTGGTCACTGGTCCTTCTTTTCTATCTAATGTGTATAAGGGTGAGTGTGCAGGCCGGGAACAACTGGCCCAGAGCTCACCAAGTAAGCTAAGCTGGCTGGCCAGTGAACCCCATGGATCTACCTGTTTCTACTTTCCCAGCCTGAGATTACAAGCCTGGGTTCTGGGAATTGAACAAGGCCAGTGCTTTACAGACTAAGCTGTCTCCCCAGCTTGTGCAGTAAGTCTCTTCACGTCAGCCTCGAGTTCAGGATCCCTTCCTGGACAGCCACTTTGTCCCTTGCTAACTAATATGCGCCCACATTTCCCATGCATGCCAGACACAGGGATCTTAGGCTCCACATTCTTGTCTGAATGGTGGTGGGTACTTTGGAGGAACAGCTACTGTGGCAAGCCTTGCTGGGAGGACTGTGGTGCAGGTTGGTCATGGTCCCAGCTGCACTTAGTGTTGGGAAATTAAGCTAAAAGCTGCTACCCCCACAAACAAGCTACCTTGGTTGATTTGTTTCCAAGAGTTCCATAATTGGTTTTGTTTTGAGGCAGAGCCATACTATGTATTCCAGGCTGGCCTTGGACTTCCTCTAGCCTCCCAGCTGCTAGAATTGTAGACCTGTACCATTGTGCTTGGGTGTCCTTTTGTCTTTTGGGTGGTCCTGAGGATTGAACCTGGGCCTCATGCTTGAGAGGCAAGTGCTTTCCCACTCGGCTGAAACCCCAGCCCTGTATATGACTTCCTGATACACTGTGCTCTGTAAAGTCATCTGAAGGTCCTCTGTCTTAGTTACTTCTCTATTGCTGTGGTAAGATACTATGACCAAGGCAACTGATGGAAGAAAGAGTATTTGGGGCTTACAGTTTCAGGGGGTGAATGGGAACATGGCCACAGGAAGGCGTGGTGTTGGAGCAGTAGCTGAGAGACAAAAACCTCGAGGCAGGGAAAGAGCTAATTGGGAATGGTGTGCACCTTTGAATTCTCAAAGCCTACCCCCAGTGACACACCTTCTACCAAGGCCAGACCTCCTTTAATAAGGCCATACCACTTCCAATGAGGCCACACCTCTAACAAGGCCAGGGCTCTTAATCCCTCCGAAAAAGCTTCACCAACTAGAGACCAACCATGCAAAGACATGAGCCTATGTGGCCGTTCTCATTCAAACCACCACACCATCTAAATACTCAGCTGCTGATGGGGGAACATATGTGCTAAGGACCATGGCTTCCACTGTGTTTTCAGGACAGGGTTTCACTAAGGAGCCCTGGCTGGCCTCAGACTCAGAGCTCTGTCTGTCCCTGCCTCTCAAAAGCCGGGATTAAAGGTGTGTACCATCATACCTGGCTCCTGTGTGCATTCGCTATGGCTTCAGGATGTATCCTTCAAAAATGTTCAGGGCCTCCTGATGGTCAGACAAGGACACTGAGATGACACAGAGGGTCAATGGTCAGGGGCCAAGTCACATGAGGACTTTGCTCAGGGATCTAGACAGTCCTAAGAATTGAGATGTGGAAATCTCTGAGGTGGAAGACTGTTTACCCGTTTTGGGCTGAGATACGTCATTCAGGCCACCCAGGAAATCAAGTTGTCAGGTAACATGAGATTAAGACGGATTCTTTAAAAAAAAAAAAAAAAAAAATTTATTTGGAGGGGAGGTGCTGTGGCACATGGATAACTTGTAGGAGTCAGTTCTTTCTTTTCATCATATTGCATTGTGGGGATGAGACTCGGGTCATCTGGCCTGGTGGCAGGTACCTTTACTGCTGAGTCATTTCAGCTGTCTGTACGGAATGAGGATGGATGGAGAGCTGTGTCGCCACACCTGAACTCACTATCACACAGTGCCATGTCATTATTTACCTGAGAAGCCTGCAGGTCCTCTGGGCATTCTATAAGAGGAAAGGCCGAGAGAGTTTTTAGAAAAGTTGGGCCGAGGGCCGTGAGATCTGACAGGAATGGTGTGGAATTTCGAGAGGGGCTTGGAAGTGTGATGCCTCTCGCTCAGCCATCCAGGGCCTGGAGTAAGACGTTAATTCAAGCTGCTCCTCTGCACTTATTGGTCAAAACCGACATTGCAGTGGTTGGGGAGGCCGCTCTGTGGGTAAAGTGATTGCCTTGCAAGCACAAGGACCTGAGTTTGCTCACCCAGGACCAATATTAAAACAAACAGACAGCAGTTATTGAGACTTGCCCTTGTGATCCCAGCCCTGTGGAGGTGGAGGCAGGAGGAGCCCTGGGTCTCACCTGCCTGACAGCTTACTTAATGATCCAGTTCCAGGACAAGAGATCCTGTCTGGAAAAGTAAGGACAGCAGAGGAACACCAAAGGGGACCTCTGACCTCCACACCCATATGCATACACCACACCACACACACACACAACTAAAGTCATGGCAAGAGGCTGCCACTAAATCAGTACAGGCCAGCGAGTGGGGAGAGCCAAGGTGTGCCATGTGAGCCGGGGACTAGGATGGGGGGCACTTGGGATGGAGGGTAGAGGTTTTCTACATGGTAGCCCAGGTGGTTGGCACAGTGTGCCAGGTACAATGAGAGCAACTATGTGACTCCTGGTTGGAGAGATGACTCAGTGGTTAAGAACACTGGCTGATCTTCCAGAGGACCCGGGTTCGATTCCTAGCACCCACATGACAGCTCACAGTTGTTTGTCATTCCATTTCTAAGGGATCTGGCACCCTCACACAAACATGCATACAGGCAAAAACACCAATGCACACAAAATTAAAATCTAAAAAAACAAACAAACAAACAAACAAAAAACCCAAAATATCACTTCTTCCGACTCCTTTCTGTCCTTCACCCTCCGGTCACCAGCCAGCCTTAGCCTTATCTTGTGTCTTGGATTCTGGTTTTCCTTTCTTGCCTGGACCACCACAGAGGCCGTTAGATCCTGCCTGCACCACACAAAGCAGTCGGAACATATTCTGATTGTGTTTGGTTTTTCAAGACAGGGTTTCTCTTTGTAGCCCTAGCTGTCCTGAAAAACTCAGATTTGTCTGCCTGTGTGCTGGGATTAAAGGTGTGTGCCACCACTGCCTGGCCTGATTGTGTTTAAAAAACACACTTGGCTGGGGAGACCGCTTAGGAAATCGATGCACAAGCATGAAGACCTGAGTTCAGATCCCCTGACTCCACATGAGAGCTAAGTGGTCATGCGTGCCTGGATCCCCAGCACTGGAGAGTCGAGATGGGAATTTTGGGATTTGCTGGCCAGCCAGTCTATTGAAATGATGAGCGTCAGGTTTAGTGAGAGATCCTATCTCCAAAAATAAGAACAACCGAGGGAAGACATCCAGTGAGAAGCTCTGGCCGTTACTTAACTTGTGCCCTCATGGTTGAGTCTGCCTGTGTTCACATGCACACCCATGTGCATGCACACCTACAAATAAGTAAAAACACCTTACGTAGCTCCAAGTGCCCGTAGAAAGTCAGGCAAGGGAAGCAGGCCCTGTTATCTTGTTTTGCATTTAACTACTGAGGATGGCAGTTTTTCTTTATCCCATAATCGTTTGGTTTTGGTATGCACCACAGAATTGATACTCAAAGATGCCCAGAAAATCCCCTGTAGAGGATTCGTCTGGAAAGGTTAGATACTGAGCTGCTGGAGACAGGGGGATGGACTTACTGGCCCCAGGAGTAGTATCTCATCCTGGGAAGCCATGCTCTGTAGCTAGAGTTTTCCTGCCTGGCCCACAATCAGGACAAATCTCTGTCACCCGCCAGTCCCACAGCCTCAGACCCGACCAAGTAAACACAGAGACTTATATTGGTTACAAACTGTATGGCCATGGCAGGCTTCTTGCTAACTGTTCTTACAGCTTAAATTAATCCATTTCTATTAATCTATACCTTGCCACATGGCTCGTGGCTTACCGGCATCTTCACATGCTGTTTGTCATCGTGGAGGCTGGCAGTGTCTCTCTGACTCAGCCTTCCACTTCCCAGCTTTATTCTCCTCCTTGTCCCACCTACACTTCCTGCCTAGCCAATGGCCAATCAGTGTTTTATTTATTGACAATTAGCAACACATTTGCCATACAGAACATCCCACAGCAATGCTCTCTGAACTTTTTTTTTTTTCTGGTTTTTCGAGACAGGGTTTCTCTGTGTAGTTTTGGT
This sequence comes from Peromyscus eremicus, assembly GCF_949786415.1. Lineage (NCBI taxonomy): Eukaryota > Metazoa > Chordata > Mammalia > Rodentia > Cricetidae > Peromyscus > Peromyscus eremicus. Next base: position 4,515,329 of record NC_081431.1, read on the forward strand.
GACTGTCCTGGATCTCGCTTTGTAGACCAGGCTGGCCTCGAACTCACAGAGATCCACCTGCCTCTGCCTTTCGAGTGCTGGGATTAAAGGCGTGCGCCACCACCGCCTGGCCTGCTCTCTGGATTCTTAAGGCCCCTGTCTCTTCCTTGACTCCACTTGTGTAAGATATTTAACGAACGGGCAGCCTTCCATCGAGCGGTTCCCCATCAGCTTTAAAACCTATTTCTCAGGAAACTACTTTCACCATGTCGTGCTGGGGATTTATTGCAACGGTTACTATGGCTCACTGGGCATGAGCCGAAGGGCTGAGCTGATGGACAAGCCGCTGACCTTTCGGACTCTGAGTGACCTTGTCTTTGACTTTGAAGACTCCTACAAAAAATACCTGCACACAGTCAAGAAGGTCAAAATTGGGCTGTACGTCCCCCATGAGCCTCACAGCTTCCAACCCATTGAGTGGAAGCAGCTGGTCCTCAATGTCTCAAAGATGCTGAGGGCTGACATACGGAAGGAGCTGGAGAAGTACGCCCGGGACATGCGGATGAAGGTGAGTGCCGGGACAAGTGCATGGTGTGTCGGAGTTTTCCATCTGTATCCATTGCTTTACACACAGGACAAAATACCTCACCCCGAAATATGGCAAGGAGGGAAGGGGAGTTTGGTTTAGTCCACAGTTCAAGGATGCACTCCATCATGGGAAACAACAGAGCTGTAGGAACCTGAAGCAACTGTCCACAGCTGGGGCTCAGCTCACTTGCTCCTTTTTATTCCGTTTTGGCTTCAGCCTATAGAATGGGGCTGTCCACACTAGTGTGTGGTTCCCACCTCAACTCATCCAACCTAGAAACTTCCTCACAGACATGCTCGAGGAGCAGCTTCCCCTGTGAGATTCTTAAATCCCATCAAACAGAGAATCAGGATTTAACAATCACATTATCTCTTGCTTTTTCTAAATGGCAGGAAGTTGTTTTTTTTTTTTCTTTTTTTTTGCTTAGTGGTCACTCTGTAAAAACAAACCCTCTGCATCCTCATTTGATTGGACAGTTAGTCCTTTCGCATGTGATACGGCCTGCCTTCTGTGCCTGTGGAGTTTGCACCCTTGGTTTCGACCAGCTGTGGATCAAGGACAATATGAAAAGAACTTGTAGCTGTGCTGAAAATACATATTTTTTCCTTATTATTCCCTGAATAATATATAGTTGAACAGCTATTATGTCTTAGGCATTACAGAGCATTCAAGTTGTTATGCGAAGTCTACAGGAGGATGGATGTGTGTAGGTCATATACAGACATAAGGGACTTGAATACCCATGGATTTTGGAGTCTCTTTGGGGTGCTGTAACCAATTCCCAAAAACATCCCTGAGGGGCAGATGTACTTCCCAAATCAGAGCTGAAACCATCTTAGATGTTACAAAGAAAGCAGTGCCTCTTTTCTTAATTCCTTTTATGAACTAAGATCTAAAAATAAGAGACCAGTTCTGTTGTTCAGGTACTATGCCCGGAACAGAGGGACTCTGCAGGAAGTCACTTCTTGGGCTAAGACGATCACCCTGTCTTATGGTCTATTTCAGAGACATGTCTGGCCTAAGTTTCAAGGTCTTGGGCATCAGGTTCTGAGCTGGTGTCACAGCGGTCAAGAGGGGGCATTCACTGCTGAGCTTGGGGATATGGTACTCAGTATCCATTCTTCAGTCCATAGTGCTAGCACGCCCACTTGTCCCTGTCCCTCCAGGGCCTGTGGAGTCACTGAGAGAAAGTGGCTATTCTGAGTCAGGCTTGCTTATCTTCGGTCTTCAGGGCCCCAAGTGGTGATACTGGTAAGCTGGAGCCCACTCTGCCTGAACATGGGAAAGGGGAGTCAGCAGAACCTGGTTTCTGGGGTACTGCAGGGGAGACTTTGCCTTCCAGGGTGAGAAACTGTAGCGCGAATTCTAATTGGTCTTAATAACAAAACCCAGAGTCAGATATCAGGGTGAAAGCTGAAAGCTCAGAGAAGCAGAGCAGCCACTAGGGAGACTTCTTACCTCTAGGAATCCTCAGACTGAGAGGGAGCTGAGCTCCTGTCTCCTTCCGCCTTATATTCCTCCCTCTGTCCAACCATATCACTTCCTGCTTCTTCCTCCCAAGTGCTGGGATTAAAGGTGTGAGATCCCACGTACTGGGATTAAAGGTGTGTGCCATCACTGCCTGGCCTCTATGGTTAACTAGTGGCTAGCTCTACACTCCGATCTCCAGGCAAGCTTTATTTGTTAGAGCACAAACAAAATATCACCACAAGAAACTTCTAGGCAAACTGCTCCAGGAGGCTGAGGGGCTGGGCTTGGTTCCCTCCCTCCACAGAGAAGGGAGTGATGTAATGATCCCTCTCACTCTCCAGGGACTGGTACCCTTAACTTTTTCCAGTGTAGAATGTGAGGAACATAGATCCTGGGTAGGCTGAGGTTGGGGTGTTGTTGTGTTGTGGGAATATGAGAGGTGCGGGTCCTCAGCATCCAGTGTGGCTAACACCTTCTGTCTTCTTCAGATCTTGAAACCCGCAAGTGCCCACTCTCCAACCCAAGTGAGAAGCCGAGGAAAATCCCTGTCTCCCCGAAGGAGACAAGCAAGCCCCCCAAGGAGGCTCGGCAGGCGAGACAAGTCGTGAGTGCCATTTTCTCTTCCCTAGCACACACATTTTCAGGGGTTTCCTGCCCTGTGGGGATAAGCTGAGTCCCCTCTGAAAGGACTGTCCCTATTCAGAGGTCATACGTGGAAAAGGTGCTATGGTACATGTCACCCCCAGGGCGGCAATCAGCTGAGGATGAGTTGAACACATAGATGGAGGGAGGAGCCAGGAAAGGCCTGAGGGAGGAACACTAGGAATGGAACCGGGGAGCTTGGGTCTGGCATCAGCTTAGCTACTTAGGAGCCTTGCCACCAGGGTATTTCTTGTGACTCCTGGTGAGAGTTTGAGCCTCTCAATTTCATAGTTCTGCATTCCTCTGTGCCCAGCAGGGTGTGGTTACTGTGAGCCTCATGGCACAGGGGTGCTTCCAGGTTCTTCCTCCTCCTTGGCTAACTCTACTTTAGGCTGGTGATGCTGCAGCTCTTCCTTAGGTCAAAATGACTCACATAAGACATGCCAATTGAGCTGCTGAGAGTCTCTAGTGTAACCAGTGCCGACCTGCTAGCAAGTCCCCAGGCCATATCACACTGAAAATTTGCTGTTTGCTAAAATAATGGCAGTGGGTTGTCACTGTGGCTTCTTGTGAACTGGGGTCTGGGGCTAGGAGTCTTGGTTGAGTCCCTGCTTAGTGAGCCACATGGTAGCCATGTAGCCAAGCAGACCCTGGTCCCGAGGGAGCCATGGTTTGCATTTGTAAGAGGCTAAGAAGGTTTCCTCACCTGTCTCCCAACATCATTGAATGGGTCTAATTAGATCACATGCTGGGCGTGGCTGCTTAATGGTAATCTGCTTTGATAAAAGCGTGTTCTGATCAGCATGTCCATCCCATAGGCTATGCAGGGAGCGTTCTGCAGCGTTTACTCTCAGATGAGGAAAGCAGAACATGGAAAGAGTTTGTTATCTTGGTCCTAAGTCCTGTAGCTGGTCAGTAAGGAGCCAGCCCAACTCCCTGGACTCTAAGGAGGTGGCGGGGAGAGGGCTGGGCCTACTTGAGAAGAACAGGACAGAACAAAATGTTTCCAATTCCAAAGAAGGTTCTTCTTCACTCTGTGTCCCACTATGAGCCCCAGATTTTTCATGGACAGCTAGCAGAGCCTTGTTAAAATGATAAGTGTCCAGGCCTGGGAAGAGAGAGTCCAGTGCTTCTAAAGCCAGAGAGGCTGACATCAGAACGTTCCAGCATAGGCCCATTCTTTCAGAGAACCAAATGGCTTCTGACTTTTCAGCTGTGGCCTCTGATGACCCTAGTCTTACCCTCAATGTCAACCTCTGACCTTGACACCTATCTTCACCATGCCATCCTCTGCCATGCCAACCTCTGACCTTGACATCACCCTCACCATGCCATTCTCTGACCCTGATAATCATCCTCACTGAAGCCAAGGTCTTTCTCTCTGACTCAGTTATCATTCCTGCTGCATTGCACTCTCAGAGAAACCCTTCCTGAGGGGTCAGTGACATGGGCCCAGCAGCAGGAGGGAAAGCCCTGTCATCTGGTCTTCTGTCCATGAAGAAAACAGTCATTAACTCCTTCGAAGCTCCTGTGAGCAGCAGGGGCTGAGCTGCCCATAGCGGGGTGCTCTTCCCTCCAGAGCCTGGACCAGTACACAGGAAAAGCGCCTCCTGTTGGGCAATGGGTGTCTGCACAGACGGGCCACCATTGGCATTTCAGCTTATCTGGGTCAATGTTTCTGTTTGGATCTTTGCACCTGGACCCATGGGAACTCAGTGTAGTCAGGGTTGTGGGATGCTCCTGATCAGTAAAATAGATTAACAGAGTAGCTGCCAGGGGACAGAGCAGGGTGGCAATCAGGATAAGGTCCAAGTCTGAGGGTGCCCCTTTGATGTAGGGGACAGAGGCAAGTGTTAGTTGAGATTGTGGGCTCTGAAGGGCTTCTCAGGCTTCTAGAGTGAATGTTCTGGAAAATACTGATAATAATAGGGTTTGAGGACAGATTTAAAATTGGAAGCATCTAGCCAGGCAGTGGCACAGACAGGCCTTTAATCCCAACACTTGGGAGACAGAGGCAGAGGGGGATCTCTGAAGTCAGCCTGGCCTACAGAGCCAGTTCCAGGATAGCCAGGGCTACACAAACCTCTGAAAACCAGTCTTGGAAAAAAAAAAAAAAAAAAAAAAACAGAATTGAAGGCACCTACCCAGAAGCGACAGTTCAAACAGTGGCTCATAGGTAAGGGGAGAAAAAAGAGAGTAAAAGGAATGAGTAGCTCTGGAGAGGCCAGAGGAAGAAAAGCTGGACAGGAAATGAGGGAAGGGTGGCTAAGGGGGACAGTCTGCCGGTGACAGGGTTAGACAGCCACCCCTCCCTGCCCTATTCTGGGGAACCCACTGAGCCTTCTCCTCCTGTCCACTTGGTTCATCAAAATGGGCCTAGGAGTGAGGATAAAGAAAAGGAACAGGTAGGGGTCCCCCAAGTCAAGGAAGGGGTCTTCAGGAAGAGGGGTTCTCCTTTGTCACCCTCCCCCCTTCATACCCCACGTCTCAATTCAATTCCAGTGTTGGGAGCTCCAGGAGAACCAAGGCGAGGACTCATGGCCCAGTGGCAAAAGGGTAAACTCAAAGACGGTATGGATAGTGAGGTTCGGGGGAGGAGCAGATCCTGAAGAAGTTGGGGGGCGGGAGTAGGAGCTGGAAGACACTGTGGATTCAGGGGACCTTTGGAGTGCAGTGTGATGGGGCTGAGACTGTAAAAGGGAGGGTTACGGAAGAGGAGAGCGCACAGGATGAGCCCAGAGTGAGATCCAGGGACCAGATTCCTAGCCCAGTGACCCAGGATGTGGTTTGGGACCGTTTTCCTTACCTGTGAGAGGAAAGGGGAGTTAGCATGGATTCTTTGAAGTAGTTTATAGTAGAATATAGTATACCTTCTGGGTTTTTTCCTTGCAGAATTGAAGAGAACCACACTAACTTTGGAGACAAGGTGGAAGTAACCAGGAGGAAGAGGTGAAGGTTCAAAAATAGAATGATGAATTCAGGAAGCAGGGTTTTGGGGGAGCCAGGGTCAGAGCAATGGCACGTGACAGTGAGGGCTTAGAGGTAGGGAGGACTTGGCTGAACAAGCACAGGCTGATGGTTTGTGCCTCCTGCGGCCTTGTGCTGGGGGAAGGAAGCTGTGCTGTCTGGTGAGAGTGAGGCAAAAAGCTATGGGCACAGATTGGACAGGGCCCAGGCTGAGGACCTCACTGACAGGAAGGTCCTGGTTCTCAGAAGGACCTTGTTCCAAACCAGAATGGGGAAGCCACCCTCCCCTGGAGCTTCTGAAGCAGCAGCTTTGGGACACACATCTGAGTTTTTATTTCTGACAAGTATTCAGTTCTCTTGCTGGGGGTGGGGTTGGAGGGAGCTTCCCAGAGCCGTTCAGCAGCAGACGCACCTCCATGTGTGCTTGAGGAACCGAGGCAAAGGGTTTATGTTAACAACCAACATGCCAAGATAAAAGTGTTGAAGTGCAGTCACTGGCATACACCCCGGACCTGCCCAGTCCTGGTGGGTCACTGGCATACACCCCAGACCTGCCCAGTCCTTGTGGGTCACTGGCATACACCCCGGACTTGCCCAGTCCTGGTGGGTCACTGGCATACACCCCGGACTTGCCCAGTCCTGGTGGGTCACTGGCATACACCCCGGACTTGCCCAGTCCTGGTGGGTCACTGGCATACACCCTGGACCTGCCCAGTCCTGGTGGGTCACTGGCATACACCTCGGACTTGCCCAGTCCTGGTGGGTCACTGGCATACACCTCGGACCTGCCCAGGCCTGGTGGGTCACTGGCATATACCCAGGACCTGCCCAGTCCTGGTGGGTCACTGGCATACACCCCGGACCTGCCCAGGCCTGGTGGGTCACTGGCATATACCCAGGACCTGCCCAGTCCTGGTGGGTCACTGGCATACACCCCGGACTTGCCCAGTCCTGGTGGGTCACTGGCATACACCCCGGACTTGCCCAGGCCTGGTGGGCCTACCTTGGCTGGCCTCATGCTCAGGCCTCACTTAATTCAGTCCAGGGGTGCCCACTGCTTCACCCTGACTTTCCTTGCCCCAGACCCTAATCTCTACCACTCTGTCATGCAGCCAAGGCAGTCGTCCGCGCTGGCGCCTTCACTGGCACCCAAGGCAGACAGCTGTTAAGACAATCACGGTTGTGAGTGTGAAGCTCCTGGGTGCCAGGGCCTACTTGTCCTTACCCCTCCTGACACACTAGAGTGGCCTGAGAATGGAAAGACCAGGAGGGAACGAATCCCCAGATGTTTTGCTTATTGTCCTACCACTGCCCCCCAAGGTCTGTCTCAGCCCCCGGGGGGCAGTCACAGGCCAGTATATTATAAACTTCTCAAAAACACAAACAACAAACAAACAAACAACAACAAAATCCCGTGGGGTGGCTGTACCCAGCTCCCAGGCTGAGCAGGTTCCCGGGAGCCCTTCATCACCTCCTCCCAGTGGGGTAGGACTGGGAGGCCAGGTGGCCCTGGGACAGCATGATCATTAAGAGCCCTGCTGCCTGTGGGTGCCTGAGGACAGAGCTCCACAGGCACAGGTCTCATAAGGTCATAGGTCTTCTCAGCATCAGAGATCCTGGCCGCTTTGCTCTTTATCTGCATTTGGAGGTTGGGAGGAGCCTCGAAAGGGCAGCTATGAGGCTTCCGTTTAAAGTGGACTGAGGTGAGTGAGGTGGGACAGCCTTTCTCCAGTTCCTCTTAAACCTTGACTTCTGAGGGGCAGGATTGGGGAAGGGCTGGTGCTGCCGTGCAGGAGAGGGGTGGGGGAGGCCAGAAGCAAAAGGAAGACTGGAGAGAAGAGGACCATCAGAGATATGGAAACTCCAAGCCCACCCTCCCTCTGCTGACTCATGCATCTGCCAGAACCACAGGCTAGACCAGTACCCCTGGCTTCCAGACATGTCCACAAGAGGATCTTCTCTCCTGCCCAAGCTTTCTCTAAGCAGGCTTTGGTCCAGCCAGCTCTTCTTGCTTTTTAAAGGGACAAGTTTGACCACACTGCTGTGACTTCACAGACTCACTGAGCCAGTCCGCATCAGGAAGGGCTCTTGGATGCCGTTGCTGTGCTATGATTTCAGCTCTGCCTAAGGCCGGCGAGTCATTTCTAAATACACGGAGTGCTCAAAGTGGAAAATAACCACAATGGGCGTGAGGCCCGTCAGCTGGGGCCCCACAGATAGTTTTGGTGGCTTATGCCACCCCTCCTCTCACAGCTGGAGCCACTTCCAGCTCCACATTCCTCTTTGTCTTTGCACTTGCCTAAATAACCCCTGTAGGAGTGTCTGTGTCCCCAGGCTGACACAGAGTCCAATGAGTGGGAGGGAAGAGTGACTTCACCAGCCTCAGTTAAGATGAAGTTTCTAAAGGGAGACAGCACTCCCCTCCCCAGCGGGTTCTCCTCTGCTCCCCCGAGTGTTTTGGTCTTCTTCTTATTACATTTATTTGTCAAAACATACGTGCATGTGAAGGGCCGAGGACAAGTTTTTGGGTTCCTCCATCATGTGGGTCCTGTGGATAGAATTTAGGTCATCATGCTTGGTGACAAGGGCCTTTCCCTACTGAGCCATCTTGCTGCCATTTCCCCTCCAAACATTGAAGCACTTTCAACACAGGACAGTCAAGTTTCTTTCCCTCTCAACTCCACCCCCAAAGATTCTTAAAGAGAACTGGGGATTGGAATTGGGAGCTGTGTTTCAAAGCCCTTGTCAACTTAAACCAACCCCTTCCCAACTCTGGGGCTCAGTCCCCTCAAGCTCTTTCTGAGGAGTGTCCACGGTGACTTGTGAGTGGGGTCAGCTCTAGAAGAGCAAGTTAGAGAAGTCAGGGGATCCTGATGTGACAATGGATCAGTTGTTCCAGGAACTTGAGGTGGGAGTCAGGAAGATCACTTGTATCCTCAAGTTCAAGACCAGCCTAGAACTGTATATTGAGACAATCACTAGAAAAGAAAGCGGGCTGGAGATATGGTTCAGCTGAGTGTTTGCTGAAAAAGTGATCTTGAGTTCAGATCCCTAAGACCTAAGTAAAAATAAAAATAGATTAGGTGGAGAAGCAATTGAAGAACACACCAGGTCAGCGGCTGGCCGCCACATACAGTGGCCTCCACATACAGGGGCTGGCTGGGCTCCACTTGGACACGTAACACCACATGCACATATAAACACCTACAGGGAAAAAGAAAAGGAAAGATCACTTCTTCACTGAGGTTGGCTTCCCCAAGGACTAGAGCAAACCTGTTTCTCTCCCCACGTGACTTCTCCTTACCTGGCCTTTTTTCTCTTCTTTTCTTTTTCTTTTTTCTTTTCTTTTCTTTTCTTTTTTTTTTTTTTTTTTTGGTTTTTCGAGACAGGGTTTCTCTGTGTAGTTTTGGTGCCTGTCCTGGATCTTGCTCTGTAGACCAGGCTGGCCTCGAACTCATGAAGATCCACTTGGCTCTGCCTCCCGAGTGCTGGGATTAAAGGCGTGTTTCACCACCACCCAGCCTCCTTTCTCTTTTTTTCTGCCTTGTTTCTTTTCTTCCCTTTCTCTTTCTTGAGCAGCATTGCTCCTTTTTAGTTGTGAACCCAGGAAGGGTCCTCAGGTGGGTCCTGGAAGCCACTTTTCAAGGCTTGTAGGCAGTGGTTCTGTTTAAAGTTAGCTGATCCCTAGGGCATGACTGGACCTAAAGAAGCCTTCACCCGGAAGGCTTTGAGCTCATGAGTTGAGTGAAGTCTGCACATGTGCATTTCCATTTCTACTGCCTTTATCATTGTGAGTGTCCCAGGAACCATGAGAAGAGACACAAAGAAATATGGTGTAGACTCTTGGGACACAGGTGACTAAGATACAAGTTCTTTAGTGGGGTCAAGTAGGAAGTCGGGAGGTTTCTTGACTACCATGAAGCTGTTTCAGAGAGAATGATCATAGGTCAAGATGTCAGAATCTCTTAGTGGCTACTTGAGAGGCCGAGGCAGGAGGATTCCAAGTTCAAGGGCTGCCTTGTAACTCATGGAAACTTCATCTCAAATACGAAGTGAAAGGGAGTTGAGGTGTGTTCAGTGGCAGTTTGCCTGACAGAGGGAGTGTTTTAGGGTGGTCAAGCCCTTCTCAGAGAGAAAGGCTGCTGACTGATGGAGTCGAGTGAGCCGCACTACTTTCCTGTCAAGAGGAAACAATTTGCTGAAAGGAAATCTTTCAAAGGTTTAGGGACTTTCTTGTACTTGAATTTTCACTTTTTAGCACTTAAGGTCAAGGTTTGTCTGTCATCACTGTCACCTCTTTGATGCTCTTAGGAAAACAGAAAAATCCCGACATAGAACTCACCAGAATTCCAAGTCCCACTTGGTCACATCAACCCAAGCTGACAAGGGGCTCATCAGAAAATGGAAGCTGTCAGAATGCTTATATACACTGTCATCCTGGAAAGCCACCAGTGCCTTAAATGATTCTCTTACACTCAATGCTAGTGTTTAAGAGTTTTACTGCCAAGTGCTTTATGAGTTGCTTAGCAAAGATGCTTTGCCACTGAGTGATTTTCTGCCATGGTATGTGGTTTCAGGTGAATTCTGAAAGATACACTATATATATATATATATATATATATATATATATATATATATATATATATATATATATATATAGTTTGTATGTTTTTTGAGACAGGGTTTCTCTGTGTAGCTTTGTGCCTTTCCTGGAACTCACTCTGTAGCCCAGGCTGGCCTCGAACTCAGAGATCCACTTGCCTCTGCCTCCCAAGTGCTGAGATTAAAGGTGTGCACCACCACTGCCTGGCTCTCTATTTGTTTGTTTTTAAGGGAAGGGTTTCTCTGTGTAGTCCTGGCTGTTCTGGAACTCGTCTTTAGACCAGGCTGGCCTCAAAGTCAGAGATCCACCTGCCTCTGCCTCCCAAGTGCTGGGATTAAAGGCGTCCGCCAACACAGTGGCAATACACCTTGATCTTACACATTCAATCCTAGAGTATAAAGCATCTTGCAAGGGTAACTGAGAATGCCCACCAGAACCAAAGTCCCCTTGTGATCCCTGGGCTCACTGTTGCCAAAAGAACTTGGCTTAGTCCTGTAGTGTATGTGACTTTGTTAGGACCTGCAAGGTATGGATTTTAAAAGTTGTAGCTCTGAGCATGGTGCTATGCAACTATAATCCCAGAACACGGGAGACTCAGGCAAGATGGAAAGTGCAAAGTTATCCTGGGAAACGTAGTTAAATCCTGTCTCAAAAAAGTAGAGCCTGGCCGAGAGGTGGTAGTGGTGCATGCCTTTAGTCCTAGCACTCCGAAGGCAGAAGCAGGTGGATGTCTATGAGTTTGAGGCCAGCCTGGTCTAAAGAGGAAGTTCCAGGATAGGCTCCAAAGCTACACTGAGAAGTCCTGCTTCAAAACACACACACACACACACACACACACACACACACACACACACACACACACACTCAAACTCAAAGTAGAGCCTGGTTAATTTTGCTATGATGTTTAATTTTCTTCACTGAAAGCCTTTAGAACTCCTTAAAAGCTTTCAAATAGATCAAGAACAAGAATTAGGAGCCAAGGCTGAAGGAATGTGGGTGTGGGGAACAGGCGAGTATCAGGCCCTTGAAAAGCTTCATTTCTGTATGCAGTTCCTCCCCACCATCCTTCTGCCTTCCCCCTTAGGCCTGCTCTCCCTGAGAAGAAGGTGGCTGACCTCAGCACTCTGAATGAAGTGGGCTATCAAATCCGGATCTAGCCAAGCCAGGCTGGCAAGGTTTCTATGGTGCTCTTTTCTGCACATAACCCAGCAGCTTCAGGAGGACCTGCAAGTATTCACGAAGAACTTGTGGAGTTTTGATTTTGAAGGACTTACCTGGAAACAGAATCTGAGTGTGTGGAAATGGTGAGCTTTGAAACTCTCTGGGCAGCAAGCATGACTGGGCTGATGTGACGGACAGGCCCGTGGGTTGACTGTCTCCCTCACTCAGGACCTCAAGGACAACACTGCAGTTCTCTATTTTTCCATGTGCGACTGTTCCACTTGCTTTGGACATTATGCCTCAGCTGTAGTAAACGTCTGGAGTTCTCTCCCACTCTTTGTAACTCAGTCAGTGTTACCGTCTTCTCAGCAATAACAAGCAAAGATGGTGGGTTTTTTTAGGCAGTTGATATTACCTCAACATTTTGGCATCAGATATGCAATCTTAATGAGTTTTTATATTCTATTTGTATTGTTTTCTTAGTGTTTCTTATAGGGATCTTGATGGTTTGGAGGGTTTGTTGGCTTTTTTTTCTGGCGCACACATCAGATGCAATTTAAGGTGTCATATGCAAATGCTTTAGCAAAAAGCACTGAAATTCTGGCAATAAGGGACAACACTTTAGGATCTTGGAGTCACTTTTCCTAAAGCATCTGCTGACGGCAGGTTTTCCTCTTTCAAACAAGCATGCCAAGAGCTCTAGTCCATGTTCTGTTGCTAACATTTAAGCTTTCCTGAATCCAGCGAAAAGCACAAGAGGCCATGCACTCACGAAAATGTCCTCAGGCAGAAAGGTGCTCAAAAAGGCAGACACTGGCGGCTAATCTTTCATTCACACTTGGTCAGCCTTGGTTCTGAGGGGTTTGTTGTTAATGTGTTCTGCTGTCTTACATTAAGGCAATCTTACATTAAGGCAAATGTGATGATGGACTATTTCCCATTAGCCTGTTTTTTAGGCACCACTTCGTGACATTAGGAAGTGCTGGGGAAAACCATGAACTCAAGAAGCAGGCCTGTCTCAAAGGAAAAGGTCCAGCACAGTGCTGTGCCTCAGTGGGAACTGCACTGCAGTGCTACTTCTGCTTGCAGACCACGAAGTTGGAGCTGAAGGCATGCAAGACTGCTCTAAATCTGGAGTACAGCTTTAAGTCATTTATCTTAGTGCTGCCCCTATGCCAGAGGACCAGCTGGTTCACATAGCTCTCAGCATGTGTCCCTCTGGCTGTGACTGACAGTTTATGAGACACCGTTAACGACCACTCACTGAGTCTTCACCAGGAAAACCTAGGGCCACAAGAGAGGCAAAAGCTGTGGCCACAAAAATTCATTCCACCCTAAAGCCAGCATTATTAATGAAAAGTGTTGTTTTCTTAGAAAAGTTTAGTGTCCTTTAGAGATCAGGACCAGGAAATTAAAACACAATGTAAGCTTCAAATTCTGAACGTAATTGCTTTCTTCAAGAATCCTGTTATCAGAGTTCAAGATGAGTTACTGGGCCTGGGCGAGTGCTCACAGGCTCTGCTCTGACCTCAGGACCCAAGGAAGCAGCTTTCTTCCCCCGCTGTCACAGGCCCTCACCCGCTGTTGTACTTTCGCTCTTGCTTAACTGTTTCTCCCCTGAAACTGCTCCATCTGGTACGTGGACTGATCAGAATTTGACGACCCGGCCGAGTGCCTGCAGCTGCCTTGTTTAAGGACAGCTCACATGAAAAGAATGTCAAACAGCCAGTGGGACAACCTTGACCCATGGCAAGGCAAAGAACAGCACCCAGCTGTCCCCGAGTGTGACACCTGGTCACCTAATCTTCTCCCACAACCACTTTCTGATTTTTAGATTCATTTTCCAAAGCAAGGTTAGTCCCAAACATTTAAAATGCTGTCATTCAGTTTTACTGTCTGTAGTTACACTAACTTCTAAAAATAGAAGGAAGTCACAAACACCTAAATTCTAATGCAACAGTTTAATTAAATAATAACATGGCAAAAACGAACCCAGTGTGTTTTACCTCTCCTCAGCCTAGCTGTGATTTAAGAAGATAAAGAGAAGTATGAGGTGACTGGAGCAAGTTTATCCTCTGCACAGGGGCAAGATGTGCTGAGCTGAATTACAAGCCTCAAGCTGAATGTTGATTCTGAAAGGTGATCCCAGGTGTTTTCTGTACCCTGGAATCATGAGTATATCCCTGTTTCTGAGTCAGCTATTCCATAGGGCATCCTCAGCAGACATGAGTAAAGGCCTTTGCAATCCCTCAGCTTACTACACAAGGTTGGTTTCCTTTCGTATGCTAGACTTTTATGTACGACCTTGTACAGTTTTTGACATACAATTCAGACTCTTGTTTATTCTTTGTTCTGGCCAATACATTTTTAAAAAATATTTCAGAAGAACCGTGATTGTTTTAGTGAGTATTTTTCTAAGTCCACGAAGATTTGATCGTATTCTAAGAACGCCAGGAGTGCATGTTTCATTCAGGCTTGCATTTCTCTCATCATATGTTGGACACAGCATGGAACTGTAATAAAAACCATTCTGGAAACTGAAGGACTTTGAGATGTTTTGTTGCTGTTTTGTCCTATTGAATTAATTTACCATTTTCTTACTTTCCTCTTTCAGGCTTTGTTGACTATACTGTTTGGGTGTATTTCAATCATTCTAACTGATAAAGGCTGAGAAGGTGATGGACAGTTGAGGGTAGCAGGCCAGCACCAGCTGCTCAGCATGTTTACACAAAACCCAACATAGATGTGCAAATATAATACTTTATTACAGCTTACAGGGACAAAGTAAAAGAACTCAATTTTTTTTTTTTTTTTAAACAAAAGCTTAAAAGCTAGCAGATGCTAAATCCCGAAAGACAAGATTTTGAACATGCTTACTGTGTTGATGGCAAAAGGTACACTAAAAACTAGACTATCATCACTTTACAGTTTCCCTTTGCATATAAGACTTGGCCAGCAGGAGGCTGGGAAGACGGCTCAGTTAGAGGAGGACCTGAGTGTGAGCCTCAGGACCCACAAGGGAAGCCAGGTATCCCATGTAATCCCACACTAGGGAGGCAGAGACAGGAGGGTCTCAGCCTTGCTGGCTAGCCAGTTTACCCTACTTTGGCATGTTGCAGGCCAGTGAGAGACTATCTTAAAAATAAAAGGCTCCTGAGGAACACCACCCAAGGCTCACCTCTGGCCTCTAGACACACATCTAGACACACACACACACACACACACACACAGATAGTACACACTTCAGTCTGTGAGACCTGACTTCTGCAGTCAGCCAGATCAGATTGTACACACACACACACAAACACACAAGCACACGGATAGTACACACTTTATAGACTGTGAGATCTGACTTCTGCAGTCAGCAGATCAGATTGTACACACACACACACAGATAGTACACACTTTATAGACTGTGAGATCTGACTTCTGCAGTCAGCAGATCAGATTGTGTACACACACACACACACACACACACACACACACACACTTTATAAACCGTGAGATCTGACTTCTGCAGTCAGCCAGATCAGATTGTGCTTGGCAGATAAACACAAGGCTCAGAGGAGCTGCCAGATCTTCTGTCAAGAACAGTAAAGAAAATAGATCATTTTTATTGGAGCTCTAAAAGCTTGTGAAAAGTGTCTGTGGCCACAGGTTAACATTGAACAGTAATTTATGGGTTAACTATCAAAGAGAAGTGTATGAAATGGGGCTAAACTCATAATATATTCATTAGGATATAAAAACTTTTTACAGAGGTTTTCAGGAATGTTAGTTTGCCAACAGTGATATTTATACCAACACCACTCAACACCCCCCCAATATTAAAAAGGAACAATTACTAATTTGATAAAGACTAACCAGAATACTTAGCACTCCACAAAGTACTGAAAACTGTGGGCATCATGGCACCATGATTAATACTGTCCATGAAAACCAAAGTTGAGACCCTTTGTTTACTGCAGATCTCACTGGCCATGTCTTCACAATCTGTACACCTCTGAGGCAGTCATCTAGTACACCAAAAATAACTGTAATGAGTTAAAAATTTAAATTGCCAAGACTTATTGTCTTAATTTAAAGCATTTTATTAATAAAACTCACTGTAGAAAACATATGTAACTTACTGCACAGCAAGGACTTAGTAAAAATGCCGGCAGTCTGATTCTACATTTAGAAAGCGGAGGGAATTTCTACTTCTATGTAAGTCTTTCACTTGACATGTGTACAGGGCTTATCAGACCTGCTGTGTGAGCGCCATGTCACACTGCTGCACCACTGTACCAGAAAGCACGACCCTGCAGCCAACAGTTCATCGGCTTCCAAGAGTGTGGAGTGGGGGGCTCCCAGGTCTAAGCTGTGCCTCCCTATGCTCTGGCTTCTGCATGTTGGAGGCGAATGACAAATAGCTGTAGAGCCGCCACTTCCTTCCAAAGACTGTTTTTTTTAATTTATACAAAACTGATTCAATAAAATGTCACTCCTGACCCAAGGGCCTTCTATTGTCACTAAACAGAAAAGAAGACAGGGGGACAGAGGTACAAGCCAGGGTCTGCCACCGCTTTGTCTGTCTTTGAGACAGGGTCTTGCTGTGTAGCCCTGACTAGCCTGGAACATGCAGTCATTCTCCTGCCTGTCTCCTAGATGCTGGCATGAAGGGTGTGCATGGCTGCACCTGGCTCATCTGCTTTCCTGGGGGCAACCCCTCTACAGAACAGAGGTGGGCTTATATAAAGGACTTTGACCTTTTTTCAGTTTTTGAGACAGGGTTTCTCTGTGTAATAGTCCTGGCTGTCCTGGAACTCACTCTGTAGACCAAGCTGGCCTTGACCTCAGAGATTTACCTGCCAAGTGCTGGGATTAAAAGTGTGGACCACCACCGCCCAGGTTTTGTTGTGTTTTACAGATAGGGTTTCATGTATCTCAGGCTGGCCTCAAACTTGCTATGTTGCTAGAGCTGGCTTTAAATGGCTAATCCTGCCTTCACCTCCCAAACGCTAAGGTTACAAATATGTACCACCATTATCTGGCTAAGAGCTTTGCCCTCTTATGAGAGTGACCTGCATTTCTCAACTATTTCCTCAACAAAGTATAGGCATATCCCACAGCTCAGGATGGCAGTGAAGTGGGTCTCTATATTAGTACAACTCAAGAGCATCATCAAGCCTCTTCAGAAGCTAATGTGGCTGGACACCTGTGAATGAATGACCCCGTGATTTCTAAGAACTGATTAGCTCTCAACAAGCACAGGCTTCTCCCACTGAAATTAGGCCTCCAGAAAAGGCAACAACCTGAGCTTTGCAAGTCCTGGTAGGTCCACTGGATGGACGGAAAAGCACTGAATTCATGTCTGGAGAGCCCAGGAGATGAACTACACTTCAAAATGCTGTTCACTTTACCAGGACTCAGAAGTTATTTATATCTTTTTACAATAAAGTGGTTAGACATCAGTTGTCAGGAAAATAATTTCATTTTAAAAAACTGTTGTAAACTTGTTTCTTCCAACCTGTTTCAAGCATAGAGCAAACTCAGAACCCCAAGCACAGAAATGAACAGCATGCAAACAGTTACGACTATCTTTACAGCCTCTGAGAAGACAGGAAATTGTGTGACCGAGCAACGGAGTCAGAGTTCGAGCCTGAACTTAGCCAGTAGAGGCAGGTGGTCTGAAGAGTTGTGTTCATTGGGAAGTCCATTCACAGTCCACAGGTCTTGTTCTGTAAGAAGCGACAGTCTAGCCAGAAGTTTCAAGCCACCAACCAAAGCCACTTCAGCTCCTGGTTGAGGAAGCACATTTTAGTGAGACTGTCATTAAGCAGGCAGGTTTGTTCCTTAAACAGTGAAACAGAACCTGCAACCCACCAGAAAACTAATATGGAAGTTTTTATAGTATAAAGTTTTATGAAGTTATAACTAACAATCCTTAAACTGTAGAGTCACATTATTTATGCCAGGTAATTTTTCTATTTCAATTTATAAAATTTACACCTTTGAAAGATTAATGTAATAAAAAAATGTTAGAGGCAGGCAGATCTCTGTGAGTTCCAGGCCAGCCTGGTCTACAGAGCTAGTTCTAGGACAGGCTCCAAAGCTACACAGAGAAACCCTGTATCGAAAACAAACAAAAAATGGTTAAGAATTTGCAAGGGGAGGTGGTGGGTGGAGAGATGGCTCAGAGGTTAAGAGCACTCACTGGCTGCTCTTCCATAGGTTCTGAGTTCAATTCCCAGCAACCACATGGTGGCTCCCAACCTTCTGTAATGAGATCTGGTGCCCTCTTCTGGCCTGTAGGGATGCATGCATGCAGAACACTGTATATATAATACATAAATCCAGCCTGGGCTACCAAGTGAGTTCCAGGAAAAGGCGCAAAGCTACACAGAGAAACCCTGTCTCCAAAAAAAAAAAAAAAAAAATCTGCACTAGGTGGTGGTGCTGCACACCTTTAGTCCCAGCACTCAGAAGGCAGAGGCAGGCAGGAGTTCGAGGCCAGCCTGGCCTACAGAGTGAGTTATAGGACAGGCAGGGCTACACAGAGAAATCTTGTCTCAAAAATAAAAAACAAAACAAAAGGTTAGGAATTTGAGATTGACAACCACTTAAGAATGATCCACCAAACCACTCTAACTGCACAGAGCCAAGCTTGGCAGGGGCTGCCAAGGTGATATGATCTGAGCCCAGTCATTCTCCACTCAAGTGAAAAGTAACATGCTCTTTCCTCTTGAGAGACTGGAGCTGCTGATCCCTGATCAGACACTCTCCTGCCACCTAGTGAACTCTGTAGGTATGACAACTTCCAGACCTTACTGAGTGAACCAAGACCAGGGCACACTGGGTAGGTGGTTTAGTTAGAGGAATTAGGTCACTGAGAAGGTATGCCCAGATGGAACAAATTGAGAGACAAGTAGCATCAGAAAAGGATGTGGGGAGTCTGCCTTGTCTAGGACTCCAGATATTTTCTGAGTGTTTTTAGATTTCCAATATCTCAATGTTTCCTGTTTTAAATCCTTCGGTTGGCTTATTCAACATGATTTCTTGTTGAGCTGTAACAGAAATGTACTGCCCGTTTCCATTTCTGAAAATAGTCACAAGCTTTCTCCCTCAGGTCAGCATGACCAAGTGTCTGTTGTGGGCAGCATAGCCTGGCCTTGCTGTGAAGGTAGCATGTCTTTTAACCTAATGAATGCCAGAGCTGGTGACTTTGCCATTTACTCAGTGGCTGCCACAGGAAGGCAGGTGCTGGGGATGTCTTTCTGTATGCTATGAATGTGTTGCTCTGATTAACTGATGAATAAAATGCTCATTGGCCAGTAACCAGGCAGGAAGAAGTATTGTATAGGTGGGACAAGCAGAGAGGAGAATTCTGGGAAGTGGAAGGCTGAGTCAGGAGACACTGCCAGCCGCCGTCATGAAAAGATGTAAAGTACTGGTAAGCCACAAGCCATGTGGCAACTTATAGATGAATAGAACTGGGTTAATTTAAGATATAAGAACTAGGCCGGGCGGTGGTGGCGCACACCTTTAATCCCAGCACTCGGGAGGCAGAGCCAGGCGGATCTCTGTGAGTTCGAGGCCAGCCTGGACTACCAAGTGAGTTCCAGGAGAGGCGCAAAGCTACACAGAGAAACCCTGTCTCGAAAAAACAAAACAAAACAAAACAAAACAAAAAAAAAAAAGGATATAACAACTAGATAACAAGAAGCCTGCCATGGCCACACAGTTTATAAGTAATATAAGTCTCTGTGTGTTTACTTGGGTCTGAGTGGTGGCGGGCCCCGGCAGGACTGGAGAAATCTCCAGCTAGAGGCAGGATTTATGGTGAGAGTGGATGGCTAGGACTTAGATCACTGAAGGACAACTGAGGATGCAGCTCTGTAAGAACGCTTTGGGCTGTTATTGCCTTGCTCTTTGTAGGCAGTTAAGCCCTGTGCAGTTGCACTCGTGGTTTCCCCATCTCCTGTCTACATAGAGCCCTTCCCCTTCGTGCTGAGGACTACGGTTCTCTCTGCTGCCTGCATTCTAGCAGCTGTGGTCCCCATGCTCCTCACCTGGACCCCTGGCAGCGTCCTCCTTTTCTGCAGAGTAGAAGATATAATCAACAGTTATGGCGCTTTGGGAGTGGCAGGTGGTCACCTCTGGAAGTCCAGTGTCAGGAAGGTAATGAGAATAAACAGATGACAAGCTGAAGTGGTGCCGGAGATGTGAAGGCACCCTAAAGCAGAGAGAGAAGGGCAGTATTCACCAAAATATTCATAGTACAAAACATCTCATCTAAATTACTTTTCCTCCATTGCTAGACTAAGCCCAGGATACTTTTATTATTAAACTTATTATTGTTTATAGTCTTTTGATTTTGTTTTGCAGACAAGGTCTTACATTATAGCCCAGGCTCGAGTGGAACTTACTTTATCGCTTAGGCTGGCCTCAAATTTGTGGCACTCCTTCTGTCTCAGTTGCTTGAGTACTGGTATAATATGTGTAAGCCATCATGCCTGGCATTTTTGTACTTGAGGTTTCATTATGTAGCTCAGGCTAGCCTTGATCTTACTATATAGCCCAGGCTGGCCTCCATTTCATGAGGCTTCCACTTCTGCCTCAACTTCCTGAGTGTTATGATGACCATCCCCTAAGTCAGGTCTCCTTTCCTGATGCAGTGGATGTAAGTGAATGGCTACTAACACCCAGCAAATGACAACAAATGGGAACCAATATGCTAATTAGACCTCAGAATTATACACGTTTGAGAACCTCCATTCAAACAACGAGCATACAATCCTAAGACAGCTTACACTTTTGGTTGTGTTTTTAAGGATGCTCTAAGTGGTCAATGGTGTGCAGGGCTATTCAGGACCCCTTGGACCTCTGCTGGCAGAGAAGTGAGATCTAGTTAGTGAGTCAAGGAAGACTAAGGATCCTACTGAAATCAGGAAGATACTTTCCTGTGACCTGAAAATTTCAGAGTTCCTGGGTCAGTTCAGGCCTACATGCTGTTTCCAGACACTGCCTAAACACTCCAAGCATGAAACACTGTCTTCCAAGCTTTGGCTTCCTGAATCCTCACAACCCAGCAGTCAGACCTGGAATTCATGCATATTTGTCTTAAACCCAGAGGCCTGTGCAGCTTAGAATAATATCAACTTCATTTTGGATCCAAGTGTTTTCTGAGGTAATTTTTTTTTTTTTTTTGGCGTGACTCAGTTAGTCAGGGACTGTCTACTGTTGCCCTTCCAGAACTCACTTTTCAGCTGACACTAGGACCTCTGTCTTCTCCAGCTGAGCTTGTGTCAGATCGCTATCTGAAAGAGCAGAGGGAAGCATATCAATCCAATGTGCATACTGTTTTGTTCTAGTTTGCCATAGCATAGCTATCTCTAGAGCCAGATTCAGGATAGGTCTAGTTTCAATGTCTGGTTAAATGTTTGATCCTGTGGTCTATATTTTGGTGTTCTACAGAATCGAGGGGTGAGGAGGAGAAAATGCAAACAACTCTAAGGCAACAAGTTATTTATGAACAAACAATGTTGGAATTTAACTCTTTTTTTTTTTTTTTTTTTTTTTTTTGGTTTTTCGAGACAGGGTTTCTCTGTGTAGCTTTGCGCCTTTCCTGGAACTCGCTTTGGAGACCAGGCTGGCCTCGAACTCACAGAGATCCGCCTGCCTCTGCCTCCCGAGTGCTGGGATTAAAGGCGTGCGCCACCACCGCCCGGCCGGAATTTAACTCTTAAAAAGGAAATTTGGAGCACATTAAAAGAAGGATGAGAAAATAGCTATTTATATTAATATACATGAGCATTCATGCCCAGATACTGAAACTTTGAAATTTTAGCATTATGTCTTCAAAGGGAAGACCATTACCCAGAAGACTGCCAAAATGTACTACAAACACTCACCTGTCTTTTCTACTCTGGGAACCTGCTGTGCCTCATACACACAGTTCTGTGAGATGCCTAGGTTTGGGGGCCAAATTGGAATAGATAAAATTCTCTGTCCCCGTGAAGACTGTTCCTGGCCAGACACCTGCACAGAATTTCAACAGGCATCTTAAGTGAATAGACTTTAACTAATTTATGTATTGAAAATTTTATATCTTAATAAAAGTAATCACAAATGGTAAGCAAGCCCTTCATTTTTATATAAATGACTTCTTGTGATTACAAACTTCCATCCAAATACAGTTCAGACAGCACTGTCATTTACATGGAAATGATAGGCTTTTCACATGCTTGTTTCCCTCATTTGAACATCTAAATATCTACAGCTTCCCACTAATACTGTCTTACTCTTTCTGCCACCTATAATATAGTTTCTATTGTGTCAAATGTAAAACTATCATTGAAAATTCTGTTGGTGGAAGACTTATTTTGGTTATACACTGAAAATCAAATGGTCTAAAACAAGCAGAGGGAAGCATGGGAATATCATTCAAAGCCCAATAAAAATAATTCTACACTGAAGAATAATAAAGTATTTCAGCATTACACAAGAAAAGCCATTGTTATATAAAGGAAAGTTTATAAAATGAATATTAAGTGACTATATTGACCATGTCCAGCATTCAGAACTCCTCCTACCCCCCGTGAAAGGGGGCTTTCAAGTTATCCTTGTCTCTCGACACTTTTCTTTCTACCAGCTAATTCCTTCAAACAGAATGCTTCCATAAGTGGAAAAGACAAAATCAAACCAAGTGAACAAAGCCAAATGTTGGTAACTGTAGGAAATCATGCCATCTTAGCAGAATGAGGTATTAGATTCCACACAGCCATGCAATAACCATCCTCACTCCAACAAGAACCGTTCCCCTCATTCTGGCAGAGCAGCTGAAACCCACTTTCTACCAGATGAAGCCAGCACTTGCCTTTCCAATTGCAAGTCCTTCATAGTTCAATTTTCCTTCCTTTATGAAACTATAGAGTGGAGAACCAGGAACAGAATTAAAGTCACCACACATGATGATGGGACAGAAGCTACCGTCTTTCCGATGGGCCACACTGGAAATCTCTGCTAGCAGCATGGCCAGCTGGGTCAGCTTTATATCACCTCGCCGTGGATTGTATAGCAGATGTGTGTTAGCTACACAGAGGGAGGGAGAGGTGGCACGTGGGATTTTGGGTTGCAAGAGTAAAACTAATCCAATGTTGTCTCTGTCCAACAGAGGAATATCACGGCGGCAGAACTCTACTGGGTTCACTGACAGGAGTGAAAACTTGGAATGTTTGAAGCAAATGGCACAGCCATCAGGTTTCCTTCCTGTCTTCATCTTATATTCACAGTGATAGCCTAGAAGGAATCAATTTAGAAAAGAGACTGCATGTCAAAACATGGGATGCTAGTACATGTTAAAACCAAAGTTTAGGGCTAGAGCTGGGGATGTCAGGGGAGACTATGGGCCCAGCTAACCTAAGAGTGTTTTAACTTCAGCACTTAAGAAGATAAATTCTGTAATATTTTTTTTTTTCCTCTTTCTCTTTTTTGGTGGTGGTAGAGGTGTTGGGGATCAAACCCAGGGTCTCACACATGCGAGGCGGACACTCTACCATAGATCCACATTCCCAGCCCAAGGATTTTCTAAGACAGGGACTCACTACGGATCTCAGGCTATCCTTGAACTTACTATAGCTCAGAGTGGCCTTGAACTTCTGAGATTACAATGAGGCCACCACACCACACACCTTACGTCTAACTTCAAGCAGGGAGCAGTCTCCCCGGCTTGTAATGCAAGCATTTGGAAGGAGACAGGTGAATTACAAGTCTGAACCAACCTGGGTCATACAGCAAGACCTCGTCTCAAAGCCAATATGCATGGTAGGTTTCTTCACTGGAAAACTTCACCCTCTCACTCAATCACAACCAGGACACTAAGGCCTTGCAGTAATTTATTCTGATCTTTTTGCCCCTTTTCCTGATCTCACTCTCTGTGGACCATATTGCCTAAATCCATGTCAACATCAGAGCCTTTCCTGTGCTAGCTCTGCTGGTTAGGACACTGTAGGTACAGCTTGACCTTCACCTCCTCCAAATCTTGGAAATCTTTGTTCAGACTTCACATTGTCCAATCCTCCTGCTTTCCGTTCACTTACTTACACACATCCCACAAAGGAGGAGGCCAGCTGCTGAGACCGGTGTTGTGCTTACTTTCTAGAGCAGTGTAAAGTATATGCAGGCACTCAGAGGCACACCTGCTAAATGAATGAATGCCACGTGGGCAGTTTTCGTATTTCCTGTCTATAAATCAAACTCTAGAAGCTCCTTCATCAAACAAGGCTTTCTCTTGTATCTGTTAGGCCATGGTAAAACCTACTGTTGGAGGCTAGGTCCCTGATCTTGTGCAGTACAGACCTGCAGAGGTGCAGCAGCTGAGTGACTCCTGGAAACATTTCCCTTTTAAGATCAGATCAACATGAAATTTCTAGCAGAAATGCCTCAATATCACTCTCTCAAAATTAAGAGTTATCCTAGGGGCTGGAGAGATGGCTCAGTGGTTAAGAGCACCGACTGCTCTTCCAGAGGTCCTGAGTTCAATTCCCAGCAACCACATGGTGGCTGACAACCATCTGTAATGAGATCTGGTGCCCTCTTCTGGCCTGCAAGGACACATGCAGGCAGAATACTGTATACATAATAAATAAAATAAATCTTTAAAAAAAAAAAAAAAAAAAAAAAAAAAAAAGAGTTATCCTAAAGGGGCTGGAGATGGCTCACCAGTGAAAAGCACTGGCTGTTCTTGAAGAGGACCTGTGTTTAGTTTTAGCACCCACATGGTGGCTCATAACTGCTTGTAACTGTAATTCCACAGGAGCCAACACCCTTTTCTGGTCTCCAAAAGCTTGAGACTCACACATGGTACACAGACATACATGTAGACAAAACACTCACACACATAAAATAATAAATAAATGAAATTTAAAAGTTATCCCCAGAGCTGGGGAGACGGCTCAGTGGTTAAGAGCACTTGTTGCTCTTCCAGTGGACCCAGGATTGGTTCCCAGCACCCACATGGTGGCTTATAATCACCTGTAACTCCAGTTCCAGGACATCTGACACCCCTCTCTCACCCCCATGTACATTATGAATGCAGGCAAAACTTACACACATAAAAATAAATAAATCTTAAAAAGTTAAAAAAAAAAAAAAAGGCCGGTCAGTGATGGCACACACCTTTTTTTTTTTTTTTTTTTTTTTTTTTTTTTCGAGACTGGGTTTCTCTGTGTAGTTTTGGTACCTGTCCTGGATCTTGCTCTGTAGACCAGGCTGGCCTCGAACTCATAGAGATCCACCTGCCTCTGCCTCCCAAGTGCTGTGATTAAAGGTGTGTGCCACTGGCCGAAGATGGGAGGGGGAGGGGTGGTGGTGGTGGTGGTGGTGGTGGTGGTGGTGGTGGTGGTGGTGCACACCTTTAATCCTAGCACTTGGGAGGCAGAGCCAGGCTGATCTCTGTGAGTTCGAGGCCAGCCTGGTCTACAGAGCTAGTTCCAGGACATCAAGGGCTGTTACAAACAGAAACCCTGTCTTGAAAAACAAACAAACAAAAATAAAAGTTATACCCAAATATGTCATGCATTTTTGTTTAAAAAATTATGTTTTAATAATGTAAAACTCTGCAAGAATAAATCTGGCCAAGCAAATAAAGGTTACATTGTACCCAGTGACTCCAGACTCGGCCTGATTTCTGCTCCATAGTGATCTTCTTGGACTTCCTGCAGACAAAGCACCTGGAAGAAAACAGTGATTTGCATGAAAACACACAGATGCAAGTATGAATTTTATTGAACTCTGACAGTGTGGAAATCAAAGTGGCATATATACCTTTTCTTAATTTTAGAATAAATTAATGCTTTTATTTTTTGTTTGTTTTTTTCTAAGAAATGGTTTCTTTGTGTATCCCTGGCTGTCCTGGAACTCACTCTGTAGACTTGGCTAGTATTGAACCCAGATCTGCCTGCCTCTGTCTCCCAAGTGCTTTGGATAAAAGGTGTGCACCAACAATGCCCAGCTTTTTTTTTTTTTTTTTTTTTTTTACTTTTTGAAAAAAAAATTATTGCTCTCAAATATTCTATATCACAAAAAATATGTTTCTAAACATTTTATACCTCAAAATCATAGCCCATACTCATATGGAATAGTACTTTCATCATTGAAAATGGTCTATTTCCTAAAAGAACTTTTTTGTATTTTTTATATGTGAGGCTATTTTTCCTGAATTTCCATGTTCAACATGACTAAGCTTTTGGTGTCACTATATAACCACTATATAACTCTGAGCAACCTTGAACTCAGAGTGGTCCTTCTGTCTCAGTCACATACTAGATTATAGACATATGTCATCGTACCTGGCTCGGGTCCTTTCTTTTCTTTAAAAAAGAATTTTTTTTGAGATTTTATTTTTATTTTAGCTATGAATGCTTTGCCTGAATTTCTGTGCACGATGTTCATGTAGTGCCCACAGAGGCCAGAAGAAGATGTCAGATCCCCTAGAACTGGAGATACAGATGGTTGTAAGTTGCCATGTGGGTGCTGGGAATTGAACCCAGGTCCTCTAGAAGAACAGCCAGTGTTCTTAACCACTAAGCCATCTCTCCAGCTCTGTGGGTCCTTTCATAAGAGGCTGGTTTCATTCCAGCATCCCTCCTGCCAAAAACAAAACAAAACAAAAAACCCTGTCTCTTTAGCTGAGCATGGTGACACATGTCACTTGGCACTTGATTGGGAAAGACAGGAAAACCAGGAGTTCAAGGTCATCTTATGCTACAAAGGAAATTTGAGGCCAGTGTGAGCTATCAGAGGTTCTGTCTTAAACAAAAAAAGCAATTTGCATTCTTCAAATGCTATCATTTTACCATGTAGATGAATTTTTGCACAAATTATTGAAATTTTAAGTCCATTAATTTTACTTAAAATGCTTCCAGTCTGATTCTCAAAGTTGACTAATACTTAAATACTTAAAACTTTCATCTCTTTTGAAAAGGTAGGTGCTGTGGGATGTTCTGTATGGCAAATGTGTTGCTAATTAATCAATAAAACACTGATTGGCCGTTGGCTAGGCAGGAAGTATAGGCGGGGCAAGGAGGAGAATAAAGCTGGGAAGTGGAAGGCTGAGTCAGAGAGACACTGCCAGCCACCACGATGAGAAACAGCTTGTGAAGATACCGGTAAGCCACGAGCCATGTGGCAAGGTATAGATTAATGGAAATGGATTAATTTAAGCTGTAAGAACAGTTAGCAAGAAGCCTGCCACGGCCATACAGTTTGTAACCAATATAAATCTCTGTGTTTACTTGGTTGGGTCTGAGGGCTGTGGGACTGGCAGGTGAGAGAGATTTGTCCTGACTGTGGGCCAGGCAGGAAAACTCAAGCTACAGGTAGGTGATTATTTTGATCAGCAACTAATAACAAGGAAGCCACACCTCGAGAACAACATGCAATAAAACACAGCCCAGGAATGTACAATCAACCACACTCTCCTTACGGGAAAAGCTCCAATACTGCTTTGCATACTTACATCTGCGTCAAAATGTTTGATTTCCTTCAGAATATTGGGAAACCGAAAACTCCAGTGTAACACTGGACGTCGGCAATGTCTGTAGAGGTGCGAGTTATCCTCCAGTAAATCTTGTGAGAGTATATTGTAAGACATCACTGAAAAGTCAAACTTTTCTTCATTGTCCTCACACGTGGAGTCAACATTTTTGCCGTCTAGATCCTTCATTTTTTCTTTATTATGGCTACATAAATACTCCCAATTCCTTTTTATTGTTCCTGTTAAAATATATTGGACAAAATAGAAAAGAATCAATCAAAAGGAGACCAGATAGTTTCCTGTACACAAATACTTCTTTACTTAACAAAAACTCCCACAGCTAATGAGTAAAATGTTTTCCCTTGGAAATAGCAATATAACAGTGACTAGTGACAAGCTGTCATCAGGTGGGCTGCCTAGGCAGGAAATCCTAGCACACCTTTCTGGAGGCTGCATTTTCCCATTTGACTCTGGTTAATACTTCCATCAGTCATGCTTAGCATTCTTTAATGCAATGAGACTCACCAAAGCCAGCTTTCCAGAGATGATTTTCCAGAACGTTTTATTCCCTATCAAGATCATCAGTTACCTTAGTTCAGAATTCTGGTTTATGCATGAATGGAGGGTTGTATAGAATGACAATCTGTGGGACCAGTGTTTAGCGTCTAAAATGTTGAAGTGGGGAAGTACAGACATAATGAATATAATGAATTGTTACAAATTATAGATGACAAAATGAGCCCTGTAATACAGGGACACCAAGACAAAAGTTAGCATGATGTTACAGAATGCTCTAGACAAACAGCAGAGGCTGGTTAATGAGCCTTGCATACAACCACCAGGAATGTACCATAGATCACACTCTGCAAAGACATAGCATTCTCTGAAAAAGCAACAAAAAGTGGATAGAAAAATATGAGATTCTGTAATTACAGATACTCCTCAACTGAGATATTATTTTCTGAGGGTGCATATGTGTATACATACACACATATACTCATATCCAGGTGTGGTGGCACACACCTATAGTTCCAGCACTCAGGAGGCTGAAATAGGAGGATTGAAAGTTCAGGGTTAGCCTGGCCAACATGGTATGTTCAAGGACAGCTTGAGCTACATGTAGTGAGATTAAAACAAACAAAACAAACCAAAAATCCAAGGGCTGATAATTACTCAGTGGTTGAGCACTTATCTGACAAGTAGGCTCAATGCCTAGTGCCAAAAAATAGCAAGTGAATAATTCACCTTTGATTTCTTGTCTCATTATGTCACATTAGTGAGGATATGCTTAATGTCATGGAAGCCATGAAAAAAGATGGAACATTTAGTTAACTACAAACTCAACAATGAGGAGAAAACTTAACCAGAAGAGAATAGATCTGGAGATGGCTGGCCAAGCATGCTGAGAGTAACTGACAGCTTTCAGCGACAGACTTTCTTCCTCTATCTTGCATACAGGTTTCATTTCACTAGATTACAATGCCTAAGATTCTAACTGAAGTTACCTGAGCATGAGGCTTACACCTGTAATCCCAACACTCAGGAGGATAAGGCAGGAGAATTGCCAAGAGTTTGAGGCCAGCCTGAGCTACAGTGTGAGTCCCTGTCTCCAAAAGCAAACCAAAACAAACTAAAAAGGAAATAGATTGAAACAATGAACTTACATGCAGAGTGAAAAGGAAATACTGTTTTAAAATAGTCTTCTACAATGACAAGATTTTCAAATCAGAATATCCATACGCTACATCAGCTGCCAATAAAGTACATTGTGGGAAGTTCATTACAGCAGGGTGCTCTCCTCAGTATCTAAGTCTCCGCCTGCTGCATAGAGGAGCAGACATTTGACAGACAGAGGATAAGCGTGTGATTAGTGAGGGCTGGATGGGGTGAGGGAGCTGATGGTATGAAGATGCTAAGGGAAGGGCTCCAGAAAAAGGTGGAAGAAACAAAATCAAAAGAGAGAGAAATCTTTTCGACAATACAGAATTCTGCCCAAAGCAGCCTCAGGCCCATGTAAGGGAAAAAAGTTGGCCCTTCCCTATCCTGCACTGAACATGGAGAATCTCACCCCAAAGGCTTAAAATTAAGACTAATGGTACTAGCTCCACAGAGATACACTGACAGTTACAGGACCCCACAAACTGGGTGTGTCCCATGATGGTTTAGCACAGACTGAAGTCTTCATAAGATGGAAGGCTCCATCACACGACATGCAAGCTTTCATTCCCACTACAGCACGATCCTCTGTCACTACCGTGATGAAATAGAAAAAATGAAAGTCTAGAACATTCAATCGCTGTTCCTTATAAAATATGTACATAGAGTGTACATGAAAACACATCGAGATTATTATGGTCCTGGTAATGACTTTGTAAGGGTACTTCTTAATAACCAGGACCAGTGGATACCTGATTAATATGGTGGTTCCGAACTCCTACAGCTTATGGAGCCCTCTGGCATTGCTCTTCCTGTCCCAAGAACACCAAATCTCTGCTGAGGGAAACAGTCCATCCTAACCACATTTGTTTTTACTAAACAGGCACAAGTGTGTGCAAATGCTAGGTGCCATGGAGGACTGCCTCAAACCACTGACACAAGGAATAGTCTCTGGCTGTCACATACTTTACAACAAATTCACACTGCAAAAGCTTATATACCTTCCATGTCAGGAGGAACAAGGTGATCACAGCAGAGAAGAGAGATGAATCAAAGAAAGGAAGCAATAGGCATGAGCAGGTATTGGGGTGCCTAATTAAAGAGTCATAATTGTGTCACACAAATCCTTCAAATACTTTAAAGTGATAGGCAAATTAGTAATGCTGTTCTCTTGATTGAAATGTATTAGTGAAATATCGGAAGTCACATATATGGCTTAACGAAGAGCCTTTTCCTTATTCTCAACACCTAGGAAGAATGGACAGATAAAAAGTCAGGTAGCAATCAGAGATTATCAGTATATAAATGTAATTCCCCATCCAATTTTCTGAGTAGTCTCTATGAAACTCATAGTATGTTAGGCATGTAGACATACTTCATTTTGTCTTTAACAGACATTCAAAATAAACGTTATCTATTACACTAGAAAACCAAGGAGCAGAGGTTAGGTGACGTTTCCAAGCTCATGCCACAGTGGCAGAGCATACATGAGGGTATGGAATGCTTCTTAAATTTTATCATGTTTATGGTGCATGTCAAAATTTAATCTGAGAGTGCACAGAATTACCAAAAGGTTACAAGAAAGGAGTATGAGTTGGCCTAATGAACAGCAACACATACATAAAAAATAACTGGGTCCTTCCGAGGACCCTGGTTTCAGTGTCTCATAGGACTACTTACCTCCATATGCTGTAATTACATATTACACAGATTTCCACTGCCAAGGACTTAGTGTCTATTTACATGTGTTTGTTTATTTGAACTAGCTCTTTATAACTGTAGCAACTAATCAGTTCTGCCTTGGGACCCCAGTGAATCCTCCAGAGAACTTTCTGGTAACAACAAGGAGCCTGAACCCTAAAAGCTCAGGAGCTCACTGTCGGTTCTCCCATCTCTGTCAGCTCCCTACACACCAGCTCCCACGCAGCCTCCTCTAAAGGTCAGTAAGAAAGGCAATCCCGAGCTCTTACATACCTCAGTATGCACTGGGATTACAGTGGGGTGGGAGTACATGAGTTGTCTAGAAGTAAAAACAGCACGAGAAAAGTAGACCGAGTCAATACACTTTTTAAAGAGTTCCACAAAGTTGACTAAGCTATGGCTCCCTTTCTAAAAGGTAATAATTCTGACTCTCTCTCTCGAGTCTCTCTAGGACTGGGCACATGGCTCAGTGCAGAACAAGTATAAGATGCTGGGTTCATTCCCTAGCATTGAAAAAAAGAAGAAAAACATATTTGTAAGCTATTTATAGACTCTAATTTGGGAAATACAGATTTACCAAGCTAAAATCTTATCCTGTAACATTTTATTTATGATTATTTCTAATAAAATAATTCTTTTACATTATATATTTAAAGTTACTATTAAAA
Organism: Peromyscus eremicus; assembly: GCF_949786415.1. Lineage (NCBI taxonomy): Eukaryota > Metazoa > Chordata > Mammalia > Rodentia > Cricetidae > Peromyscus > Peromyscus eremicus. The sequence continues at coordinate 4,546,282 of NC_081431.1, forward strand.
TGAAAACACAAAATTAAATTTTTTTAGACCAATGATTTCTACTGCCAATCTCATCTCCAAGTCACCAAAGGCTCTTTTCAAAAACTGCTGGACACAAAAGCGGTTGTTAAAATTTGTGTTTTTCACTCCTTCTGTTTTCTATTGTTATTCAATCAGTAATTATCTATTTTATATTCTTATATAGTCTACTTAAGTACTTACATAAACTATATAAACCTACTGATACAGTCTACTTATATAGTCTTATAGTTCTTTTCTACAATTATAGAGAGAGACATAGTTAGTTGAAAATAAAGACACCATTCCTAACCCAGAATAACTACTAGCTAAAAATAAACACTAACATCTCTATAATATGGAGGACAGCTTCAAGGTTAGATACGATTGTTTCAACTGAGTCTATGATTACATCTGTCCCTTTACCAAGATAAACATTTCCTTTACCATGGTGTTTTCTTCGTTTGGATGAGGGCTCATCTTTGTCAGAGTTCATGATGTAACTGGAGAGCCGGATCAAGGATGTGTTGCTTAGATGGTCAGGTCTCCAATTACAGTACTGAAACTGAGTTCCAGATTCAAACAGAAGAGGTGGTCTACAGTTCAGTGAGAAATGCCTGCTACTGAAGTATGGGTATGGTGAACGTGAGTAATGTCCAGGCCACCTCAGACAACTGGAAATGTGTCTGTTCCAGCAATACCTCTGCAGATCCTCCCACGGTGAGGTCCAGTCTCGACCCAAACTCTTCAGAGGATAGGGAAACATGGAGTACCTGGAAAAAATAAAGACACTCCTTGAGGTACCACTTTTTGTTCAGCTATAGTATACAAAATCCAAACTATTTTCTCCCAGTGAGATGTCATCTCATATTTAAATTTACTTCTAAATCTGTGAAGGATGGTCAGTCGGTAATGGCACACACCTTTAATCCTAGCACTGGGAAGGCAGAGGCAGGTGGCTCTCTGAGTTCAAGGCCAGCCTGGTCTACAGAGTGAGTTCCAGAATGGCCAGGGCTACACAGAGAAACTCTGTCTCAAGTGTGGGGGGGAAGCGCAAAACTCAGGCTGGAGAGCTGGCACAGCAGTTAAGAGCACTGGCTGCTCTTCCAGAGGACCCGGGTTCAATTCCCAGTACCCACATGGCAGCTCACAACTGCCTGTATCTCCAGTTCCAGGGGATCTGAGCCCCTCACAGAGACAAAAGTGTACGTAAGGATGAAGGGGAAAGCGCCCACAGTTATATCAGCACCATCATATCATGTTCTCACCTAAACCACCATGGATGGTATTCCAAATATTCAACAAGAAATACCAGTTAGGTTCCCAAGACACCACAGATGCCCCAAAAAGTTCATCTACAATAAAACTGAGAAGTTAATCCACTAACAAATTAGCATTCAGAGACAAATAAAACCTATAGCAAATATAACAGTTAAATATGACAAACATATTAGAATGTAAGAAAACGTGTGTCTCCTTCCAACTAGAGTTTAGAGTAAAAACATGTTTTGGAACAGTATTTTTATACCGAAGTTAAATTCTTCCCAAATACTGGTAAAACTAAAATATAAAAATCCATGGAAGGGTTCTGACAAACTACTGCCCTTACTAAACAATGGGTGGGGAACGTGCTTTTCCATTCTTTCCTCAGTCTTAAGCATACAGTCCTTGGGGAAATGAAAGAGCATAAGGACTATTTTCCAGGATTCCATCTATACTCCAAACTCGATGGTATCAATTTAAGCAAAGCACACTAAGATTATTTCCTGTGTGTGAAGGAGCATGTGCTTACGTATACACAACCCAGAGGTTCACATCACGCATCTTCCTCTATTGTTCTTGACCTTATATTTTGAGACAAGATCTCTTATTGAACTTGGGAGCTGGAACTATTGAGGTGTCTAGACTAGCAGCTCAGCAAGCTCTGGGATCCTCCTGTTCCTGCCACTCCAACACTGGGGTTATCAACACCACATGACAGCATTCCCACCTGTTACATGGATCCTGGGGGTTCCAACTCAGGTCCTTGTGCTGTACAGCAAACACTTAACCAACAGAGCCATCTTCCCAGCTCACCAAGCTTATGCTTAATAGACACGCTGCTCTTAATTGAGTTCTTAAAAAGCACTGAACCTGTCGGGTGGTGGTGGTGGCGGGCGGCGCACGCCTTTACTCTCAGCACTCGGGAGGCAGAGCCAGGTGGATCTCTGTGAGTTCAAGGCCAGCCTGGTCCAGTGAGATACAGGACAGGCACCAAAACTACACAGAGAAACCCTGTCTTGAAAAACCAAAAAAAAACAAAAACAAAAACAAAAAAAGCACTGAACCTTACATATTGACTCCTCACTGTATTCTCTAACAAAACGTTAGGATTCAGAGGACTCCATTCCCTGGGATTCCTGTATCAACATCTACTATCACTAATGGGATTTTGCATAAGTTGCATTTCCTTATTACACGTATTTTTTTTTTTTTTTTTTTTTTTTGTTTTTCGAGACAGGGTTTCTCTGTGTAGCTTTGCGCCTTTCCTGGAACTCGCTTTGGAGACCAGGCTGGCCACGAACTCACAGAGATCCGCCTGCCTCTGCCTCCCGAGTGCTGGGATTAAAGGCGTGCGCCACCACCGCCCGGCTATTACATGTATTTTTATTTGAAAATATTTAGCTTTTATTATATATTTGAAACTTAATAGTCTCAAACAGCTCTCTAAATCAAACTGACAGTAAATCTTTAAAGGCACAGCATGGGCACTAGCTTGCCATTGACTGTGAAAGTCCTTCAAAGGGATTTCAGCACTCGGGCCTTTTTATTTTTAAAATTCAAAAAGAATGTTTTGAGCCAGGCCTGGTGGTGCACACCTTTGGTCTCAGTACTCAGGAGGTAGAGGCAGGTGGATCTCTGAGTTCAAGACCAGTCTGGTCTACAGAAAGAGTTCCAGGACAGCCAGGGCTACACAGAGAAACCCTGTTGTCTCTTAACACGAACCAAAACAAACAAAAGCCCCTCACAATTTCTTTTTTCTTTTTGAGATAGGGTACCACGCAGGACAGGCTGGCCTTGAACTCTTAACCCTCCTGCTTCAACCTCCCAGTGCTGGAGCTGCTGTTTTCTATCTTGATATGTGACTATACTGCCACCTGTACTGTGACACTTAGTCTTTGGATCTGCAGCTATTACACCACTACGGTTTTGGAGGGGCACTTTAAGCCCGGTCTCTACCCAAGAGACGGCCTAGGCACACAGCTGATACTCAGAGAACACTGTTGAACTGAACTGCCAAAGGAAGAAGGCATAATGGAGTTAGCAGATCCCAACGGTTTATGTAACGCTACTGTGCAATTTCCCACGCGTGGTACACCAGACGGATTTAAAGGTTATACAAACCTTTGGAATTTTAACATCCCAATCTTTAAAGTTATTAGAGTAAAACACAATCAGTGCATCCAATCTAAGATTCTGCGGGCACTACATTAATAGAGGCAGCATGTACTGTGGCTCTTTAAAATTTCAAGTGCATTATTTTTTTCTTTCATTTTTGGAGGCGGAGTTTCACTCTAATCCAGGCCAGCCTCAACATCATGGCTATCCTCCTGCCTCAGCCTCCTGGGTGTTGAGATTACAGGCGTGAGCTATCACGCCCGACTCTCAAAGAACGCATTCAAAGAAAAAGACCCAGGACGGAGCGAGAACTCTAGAGTGCCGAGGAAAGTTGGCCTCCGCTTGACCGAAGTTCGCGAGCACAGGGCACTGGCCCAGCCACCCCGGGGCGCGCAGCCTCCCTCCAGGCTAGGCCTCGCGCGCGGGCGGCGGCGAGCGTGGAGGCCGCGCGAGGCCAGCAGGACCCCGGAGGCCGCCGCCCGCCCGGCCAGCCGCCCGCGCGTTACCTCTCCCTCGGCGCAGCGCGCCAGGCGCGTCCCCGCCGCGGACCCTCTTCCTCCGCCTTCCTCCCGCGCCCCGCCCCGGGCCGCCCGCCCCTTCCTCCTCCCCCCGCCCGCCGCCTCCGACTGACCGGCCTCGCCCCGCCACACAGCGGCCGTAGCCCCTCCTCACACAGCGCCACGTCTCCATCTTGGCACTCTGCGAGCGTCCAACGCCCAGGCCCGCGGCTGCGCCTCAGCCCCGGCGGCTCACAGGGTCCCGCCGGATCCCCATCACTCGGCCTCGTCTCCGGGCCGGCCGCTAGGCATGCTGGGAGGAGCGTCTCGCCGCGAGCTGAGTCGCCATCTTGCCTTCTGGGGCCGTTCCTTCGGCTGCGCGACTGCAGGCATGCGCAGAACGTGCGCGGGTAGCCATTTCCGCGTAGGGCAACACTTCGGACCGCCTCTTAAAGACACAGAAAGCTAGTGGCCGGCGGGTTTATTAAGACTTCTGAGCTGGTGCTGAATGAGACTTGCTCTCTCTCTCTCTCTCTCTCTCTCTCTCTCTCTCTCTCTCTCTCTCTCTCTCTCTCTCTCTCTCTCTCTCTCTCTCTCTCTCTCTCTCTCTCTCTCTCTCTCTCTCTCTCTCTCTCTCTCTCTCTCTCTCCTCTCTCTCCTCTCTCTCCTCCTCTCTCTCTCTCTCTCTCTCTCTCTCTCTCTCTCTCTCTCTCTCTCTCTCACACACACACACACACACACACACACACACACACACACACACATTCCTCTCACCTTTGTCTCTCTCTTTCTTCTCTCTGTCTCTCCTCACCCCCACTCCCACCGCCTCTCTCCTGGACACATTTAATTCTCTGATTTTCTCTGATTTCCTTTTTGGTGAATCACCCCCATACATGACAGGGTGCCAGGGCCCGTTCTGCCTCCTCTTAGACCTGGCAGATCCTCCAGATCCTGTTAAGTGAGTGACTGAGGGGAAAATGGAGTGAATCAAAACTGATTGTCACTTAACCCTTTCTGAGACCCAGCCTAGCTGACTAGGACACTCAGTGCACCTCCCGCCCTCGCGGGAGGAAAGGGAGCAGCTTCTGTAATGGGTGAGCGCATCTGGCTTGGATGGCTGCTCAAATTCAGTTTCCCTTCAACTACAGCCTGAGTTTGTAGAAATACATCTTGGAGTGTTAATCCTGCGATTCGCTGGAGAAAAACTAGTTCCACCATTTTCGGGCCATATTTAAACGAAGCTTTTATTAAAGCTTAAATACTGACCAAGATGGAAGTTGGTCAGGATCACTCCCTGGAATTTTCCAGCTGAGTGGCCCCAAGATATCTGTTGTGGGGGCTTTTATGGACAAAACTCATAGGCCACCATACTTTCTCCTGAGACTTGTCTATTTCTTTAAGAACGACAACTCCGAGAATCCCAGGAATTACCTGAAACTTTGAGCAGGTGGGGTTACAGGTTAACATAGGATATAACAGGAGAACCTGTTTGTATGTTAGTGTATTGATTATCCGTGTCTGTGACATCTAGCACAGGGGTCTGGGCTCTTGGAAAAGGTAACTTAAATGGAGAGAGGACACAGGAAGGCCACAAGGAGGCCAAAGGCAGAGGGCACCAGGAGCCACGGTTGCTGCTTGCAGAGGTTCTTTAGTAGACCTGTGTAGTAGTTTCTTAGGAAGTTTTGGTTTTTGTTTTTTCCTGTGTTAATTTTGAGAAATACTTTACTTTCAGTGTATAGTTGATTCTCTTTATCTGCAGTAGTTAAATTGTATAAACATGCCAGGAATGCTGAATTAGTGAATTATGAGGAAAGTCGATTGTGATTTCACACATGCACACACTTGACTGTTCTGAGACAAAAATCTTGCTAGGTAATCCAAGCTGGCCTAAACTCATCTCACATCCGATGTCTGAGTGCTGGGATTACAGGCATGGCATGTACAGCCACACTTGGCTTCTGATCACATTTTTCATCAACCAGTATGATATCTTGTTTTATGCATGTTCCTTGTTGCTAATAGGTTTTCTATACCCTGATAATAGGTTTCCCTGCTGAGGCAGTAAGCCAGATCAAGCCAAATTAAAAAGTAAAAGACCAGGTATATTTGAGCAAAGCAACTCCTGGGTGAGTCCTCCAGCCCCTAGAGATCAGGGTAGGTATGGGGGCAGGAGAGAAATCACATGGCTGTTCCAAAGGAGGGGGCTTAAATACCCTGTAGGTGTGGGGGTGATGCTGGGTCCTCCACAAACTGGGTTTGTGCCCGATTATAAGCTTTGGGTGGGGACTTGGGGAGCTGGCAGCCTCAGAGGAGGTTTTTCTGAGAGGGCGGGGTTTGGAGAGGGAGGGAGGGCTGGATCAAGCAGGGGTGAGCTGGAGATTCCAGCCAAACAGTTACTTCGTACCTAAATGAAGGTTATTTAATGCACATATTTTCTCCATATATTACATCATTTCCTTTATCACTTCAGAATCTCACAGCAATATGCTTGGGGACCATTTTTAACAGCAAAATCAGTCAAGTGTGAAAAAGTGGCACCAAGTAGGCCATGGAAAGGTTACTTTCTTATGATCTGAAAACTCAAGAGGGCAGAGTGTACCTTGCTCAGCCTTGGCTAAGAACAAGCACACGAGGCAACTAAAATCTGCCCTGCTCCTTGTTGGGAAAAGCTGTAAAAACATTGTAAGGATTGGTTTGTGCACTGTAGGTAGGTTTGGGGGACGAGCCAGTTCACAAAGGCAGAATCTGCAAATGAGGGCTGATTGCCTCTGTTTTATATGGCCCTATTTTCTTTTCTTTAAATTTTTCTTATTTATTTAACTTTTTTTCCTTATTTTATGTGCATTAGTGAGAAGGTGTCAGATCCCCCAGAACTGGGGTTATAGACAGTTTGAGCTGCCATGTGTGTGCTGGGAATTGAACCTGGGTCCTCTGGAAGAGCAGCTGATGCTCTTAACCACTAAGCTATCTCTCCAGCCCTCTATATGGCCCTATTTTCTAAGGGTAGTCACAATTTTGTAGTTTACTAAATTTGACCAGTAGTTTCATATATGACTTGTTCCATAATGACGTTTTAAGTAACTTGTGAGCAAGGGTTATGACTCATTATTTTCAAATTTATTCAGCCTAGTACTCTGCTGAATACAACAACATATGGCAGACAAATTATCACTGAATGGGTTATTAACTGGACCAGAATTACGGGAGATCTGCCAATCACCTGAGTCTCTCCTCCAGTATGCCCTGGCTCCTCTGGCTTGTGTAAAGACAAATGCACCTGGGACTGGAGAGGTGACACAGCAGTTGAAAGCACTGACTGCTCTTCCAAAGGACCGGGTTCAATTCCCAGCACCCACATGGCAGCTCACAACTGTCTGCTCCAGCAGATCTGACGCCTTCACACCAATGCTCATAAAAGAAAAGTTAAATTGAAAAAAGAAAAAAAGAAAAATGTACCACTCTGAAATAAGCAAATGACATTGGCAACTGGTGGCTGTCAGAAGAGCAGAAAGTGAGTTTTCTGTTTTGGAGACAGGGTTTCTCTGTGTAGTTTTGGTGTCTGTCCTGGATCTTGCTCTGTAGAGCAGGCTGGCCTCGAACTCACAGAGATCCGCCTGGCTCTGTCTCCTGAGTGCTGGGATTAAAGGCGTGCGCCACCACTGCCCGGCTGAAAGTGAGTTTTCTTCAGGGATGCATCCTCATACTTCAGTACATGGCCCTACCCTCGTGCATGCGGCACTAAGTTGACTTGGAGGGTTTAAAAGAAAAAGGCAGGCCGGGCGGTGGTGGCGCACGCCTTTAATCCCAGCACTCGGGAGGCAGAGCCAGGCGGATCTCTGTGAGTTCGAGGCCAGCTTGGGCTACCAAGTGAGTTCCAGGAAAAGGCGCAAAGCTACACAGAGAAACCCTGTCTCGAAAAACCAAAAAAAAAAAAAAAAAAGAAAAAGGCACATGAAATCAGAAGAGAATAGTGGAGGAATTGGAGGGAAGGGGATAGAGGGGATGGGTTTGATCAATATATGCACAAATGACATTCTCAAACTTTTTTTTAAAAAAAGAAATGAAGTATTTTGGAGCCTGGATACTCTCTGAAACCTGAAAACCCAACAACTAAGATCAATGTCTGTTGTCCTGGAATTGTCAGGCTGATCTGGAGCTGAACGAAGGCTCTGAGTGGAACAGGAATGAATTCAGTGTCCCTCCTGAGGACCACATCAGTAGTGGAGACACCTTTCAGAACATGACAGCAGTACAGAGGACCACACGGAGGATTCTATGACTAGAAAGAGAGAAAAATGGGGCCAGGGATGCAGCCAAGTTGGTAGACTGCTTGCCAGCATGCAGAGTTCTGCACAGATGTGCAAAGTTACATAAGGCGGTCAAGGCTAGCCGGGGATACCTGGGATCCTATCTGAGAAATAAAAAATAAAAATAATTCTAGAAATAGTTCAAAATGTAGCAGAAAGGAAAGTAGTACTCAAAATCTGAATTATGAGCCATAGCAGAGAACTTAGAATTACCTGAAAAGTAGCTTTCAAGTTTCTGAGCAGGAGAGGGGCCCGGCTGTTCAGGTGTGACAGGAAATCCGTGCACGTTGGGAAGGACCAGTCTGCTTTGCCTGAAGTGTATGAAGTCTTCCTTGGTTGTAGAGGGCAGGGCCATGACAGGGGCTTGTGGTTTGCTAACCAGTCCAGAAAGTGTGGCTCCATCTCTACAGAGTCCAGTGGAGTCTCACTGCCCTTGTAGTCAAGATCATTTTGATCAATCCTACTCTCAGGAAAGAGAATATTACAGTCTAGTTGAAGCACTTGGCTTCTCCAGGAACAAGCCGGGCCTGCAGCTTCAATCACGTCCTAGTGCTTTCCCTCCCATGTGTATCAATGGACATTTTTATATAAGCAAATATTTTAAACAATGTATAGTGATTTTATACATTAAAGCTATAAAAATACCACATCCTGTATCTTTCTTCAATTTACTTTTCACTCTCAACACTAGATTTTAAGATTTAACCACACTAGAGCTAGGGATGTAGTTCAGTGGTAGGATGCTTGGCTCGTATGCTCAAGGTCCTGGGCTCAATCCCAGTACTTCAAAAGACAACATAAAATAAAATAAGGGGCTCAAAGATGGCTCTGCAGTTAGGAATGCTCTTTGTTCTTCCAGAGGACCTGAGTCCAGTTCCCAGCATCCATATCGGGCAGCTCACAGATGTCTGTAATTCCAGCTCCAGTGGATCCAATGCCTGTGGCTTCCAAGGGCACTAACAGCATATATTTCGTGGGTAACCACACATAGACACACAGACATATAATTAAAGATAATAAAAAAGTTTTAGCTGTGTGGTGGTGGCACTACCTTTAATCCTAGCCCTGTCTCAAAAAACCAAAAATAAAAAAATAAATGATAATGAAAGTTTTATTCATGCTTATACTGGCTTATTTTTCAGCGTATAACATTGCAAACACAATAGATTATTCTTTATTTTGTTCTTATGTATTTGTACTGTTCTCAGCTTTTGGTTTTGCTATTGTCGTCAATGCTTTTAGAAATAGTGCCCATATTTTTGGTGTTTGTTTGTACATTCCCTAAGGTGCAGTTACCAAGGATATCGAATACAAATGTATGTTCCTGATACACTATCAACTTGCCTTCCACATTAGTTGTCCAAGCCCCAGGGGGTGGTGGTGGAAATTCCTGTTGTGATAGAGTGATTTCATTTCTAGTTTTAACAGAATTTACTTCCTTCCTCTTTCCTTTCATCCTTTCTTCTCTTTGGTTTTTGAGAAAAGAGTTTTCTCTTCAGCTCAGAACTCACTATGTAGCCTAGGCTGGCCTTGAACTTGTTATCTGTATCTTGCCTCCATCTCCCTAATGCTAGGATTACAGTTTGTGACTCCACACCTAGCTCCTAACACAGATACTCCAGTCATAATACATATTATATATAGTATATTATATATTAATACATTAATATATAATATGATAGAGAATTTAAGCTGAGCATGGTGGTGCATGTCTTTGATCCCATCCCTTGAGAGGCAAAGGTAGGCAAATCTCTGTGAATTCAAGGCCAGTCAGGTCTACATAGTGAGGCATTGTCTCAAAAAAAAAAAAGAATATTGTACATATGAAATTATATTTATTCTGATCAGCAATCTGGGCTTTTATGCGAAGATTAATTTCAGTATGGGAATACTGGCTCCTACATGTTCTCCTGCCTGTGCCCGTCCAATGACCCACCTATACTCAGCAATCTAGAAGCTCTTCAGCCAGACCTCCCTCTTTTTGGGTTTTGTTTTTGTTAATGGAGATGCTGTACATCACTATCCTCTGAGCCAAACACCCACCATCTTTGTTAGTTCAGCTGTGCCTGCTTGTAAAAGATCTTCATAGCTGGGCTTGTGACTGCTGACTTCCATTACAGAAGGACGATGGGAGAGACAGGAGACCTAAGCATCCAAACAGCTGTGTGCAATTCTGCCTCAGGGTGAGGCTAGAGTATATAGACCAGAGAGAAGGGAGGGGAGCTGCATCCATGTGGCCATCGATTGGAAGCTTTCATCCATGCTGGTGACCAATTTGCAGTGCAGCTGCTTCTGGGTATTTTATGCTGTCCTCCGTAACCCCATAAGTAAGTACTCTCAGTGAACTCATTGGTTCCCTGGGTGGGGGGTGGTCTATTTGGTAGAATCAAAATAAAGTTTATCATTGGGACCTTAGGAGGGGTTAGACTTTGCCTAGGCCCTCACCCTCAGAGAAAATTCTTAGGGAGGAAGACTTCCTTACAAGATTGACCTCACCTGAGGTCTGAGGGTGGCCTAAAAGTGCTAACCATCTAATCATGTAGTTGTTTTCCCTGGCTACTCAGGCTCCCCACCCCCAAGCCTCCAGACATAAATTATGCTGTCATCACAGAAAAAAAGATATTTAACATGTAAGAGATTCCACGTTTCAGCATCTGTGAACCAGAGAAAGGTACTAAAACCGTGCTCAGTTTTCATATTATTAAATCATACTGTGTACCATAAAACAAGTACAAGGACCAAATACATACACTTCTTAGTCTCAATCACACAGTGAATGGAAAAACTCTGAAGGGTCAAATTTTAAACTAGATGTGTTTGACTACACCTGTAATTCCAGCAACTGGGAGGTGGTAGTGGGAAGATCAAGAGTTCAGGGTCATTTTCAGCTGTGTAGTGTGTTTGAGGTCATGTGGCACACACTTAGAGGCAGGAGGATTGCAAATTTGGGCCGACCTAGGATTTGTAGGTAGTTGAGGATAATCTGCCAATATAGTGAGACCCTGCCTCTAACAGAACTGGAAAGCTCCTGAGCCAGACTGTAAAGCTGTGTATGTGTGTGTGTGTGTGTGTGTGTGTGTGTGTGTGTGTGTGAGAACTACATCACCATGACAACCTGGGCTATTTTTACTGAGAGATGTTAGGCTATCTGGAAATATTTCTCAGGATTTGGAGGTGGAAAATGAAGTGCAGAACACGTGTCATTGAGTAAGGTGAGTTGAACAACACCTTAAATTCTTTTTTATACTTATCTTTTAGTTTTTTCTTACAGCACCAAAATATTTTTTATAAGAACAGAAAGACAAAAGTAATTTTATAACCTGTAATTACATATGAATGCTTATAACACATATGTATGATTCTGTAATTGGAATGTAGGAGTTTTTCACTTAAAGAACGGGAGAAATCTACATTAATCATTAATTCAAAATAGATTATTGTATTATATCACAACACCCATTTTTTTTTTTACAACACCCATTCTTAGGTACAAAATATGGATACCTCCCAACCCTTTATGCATTGAGGCCATGTTACTTTTCATTATCATTGAAACCAAAACCATATTACTTTTGTTATCATTGAAACCAAGTTACTTTTTGTTATTGTTGAAACCAAAACCATGTTACTTCTTGTTATCATTGAAACCAAATTACTTTTTATTATCATTGAAGCCATGTTACTTTTTATTATCATTGAAGCCATGTTACTTTTTGTTATCATTGAAACCATGTTACTTTTTATCTCTAACTTGTGCTTTTATTTCTTCTGTGGTGTTTTCTAAAGGATCTCTAGGAAGTTTTCATTTTAAAATTATTTAAAATATTGGATTAGCTTTTGCTTGAATGTATGTATGTGTATGATGTGTGTCTTGTACCTCAGAAGAGGATGTCAGATTCACTGGAACTGGAGTTGAGGATGGTCATGAGCCACCATGTGGGTGCCAAGAAGCAAACCTGGCTGGTTGCAAGACCACAAGTTCTAAAGCGCTGAGCCGTCTCTCCAGCCATCTGTCCATCCACCCCTGTGTGTGTACCAGTGCACCACGGCCCATGGGGAAGTCAGAGGACAGATGTGGGACGGGTTCTCTTCTTTCACCATGTTGATTTGGAGGGTCAAACTAAGGTAGTCAGGCTTGGCAACAAGAGACTTAACCTGCTGAGACATCTCTCCATCCCTGATTAACACGTTTTTAAAAATTACATTTATTTGTGTGTGCATGTGGGAACGCCACAGCATGTGCGTGCAGAGGACAATATGCAGGAGTTCTCTCCTATCAGTTTGGCCCCTGGGATTGAACTGAGGTAATCAGACTTGCTGGCAAGTGCCTTTATGCAGTGAGCCATCTCCCTTGCCCATGAGTTAGTTTCAATCTTAGCTTTGGTTAATTTAGACATGGTTTCCGTTGTCTATGGTAGTTAAAAACCTTTGTCTAGTAAGAGTATCCTCTCTATTTTCTTGTAGACATTGTTTTTATTGCATGTGTGTGTATTTTAAGCCACCCCTGTATGGGGACCATACTTTGTTTTTTGTTTTGTTTTTATTTTTTATTGGTTGGTTATTTTTTATTATTTATTTATTTTAGACAGGGTCTTACTATGTACCCCTGTCTGACTTGAAACTCAAGAAATGCACCCATCTCTGGGATTAAAAGCATTCACCACCATGCCCCCCAGTGGTGGTCTGGATGAGAATGGCCCCATAGGCTCATGTATTTGAATACTTGGTTGTCTGTCGTCCAGCCAGCCAATTGACAAAGCTGTTTGGGAAGGATTAGGAGGTGTGGCCTTGTTGGAGGGAGCAAGTGTGTCACTGGGGTTGGGTTTTGAGGTTTCAAAAGCCCATGCCATTCCCAATTAGCTATCTCTCTGCCTTGTGCCTGTAGATCAGGATGTGAGCTCAGATAATGCTTTAGCACTATGCCTGCCTGCTGCCAGGATATTCATGGACTCTAACCCTCTGTGTAGATGGACTTTTCTTTGGGCCTCCAGCTCACAAATAGTGACATGGAGACTTATTAGTAACTATGAAAGCTCGCCCTTAGCTTAGGCTTGTCCCACTAGCTCTTATAACTTAAAATAACCCATTTATTTTAATCTACCTTCTGTTGTGTGGCTCAGTTATCTCTGATCTGTACTGTATGTCCGACTTCTTTAGAGTCCCCAAGGCATCTCTTTAGCACCTAGATTCCTCTCCTACTTCTCTCTCTTCCTGGAAGTCCACCTAAACCTCCTGCCTAGCTATTGACCATTCAGCTTTTAATTACACCAATCACAGCAACTCATTTTCATCCAGTGTACAAATATCCCACAACACTCTGAAACTGTGAGCCCCAATGAACTCTTCTCCTGTACATTACCTTGGTCATGGTGTCTCTTCACTGCAATAAAGTGACTGAGACACTCACTTAGGACGTAAAACTTTATGGGGTTGGGGGAGGGGCTTCTGTGTTAGGAGTTGGATTTTTTTATTTTTGTTTGTTTTTGGTTTTTGAGACAGGTTTTCCCTGTGTAGCCCTAGTTGTCCTAGAACTTGCTCTATAGATGACACTGGCCTCAAACTCAGAGACCCACCTGCCCCTGGCTCCCTAGTACACCTGGCAGCATCTAGTCATGGAACACATTTTGTCCCACATAAGATATATGCCACTGAAGTTAGTCTGTTTTTGTCCAGAACATCCTCAGTAATTAGCTTGAATTTTCTAAATGCAGCTTTGCCATTCTGTACATTAGCAAGGCTCACTTCAAACACATGACTCTTGAGTCCTTGTGACTAATATTTTCTAATGTTTCTAATATTGAACATTGCTGGAACTTTCACATCATACCAATCTCTCCTTAAAAATGGATCAACCACTTTCTTCCTAGCTCCTTTCTTGCTGATCACCCTGGTATCAAAAGGTCAGTAATAGAGTTTTAAAACGTCATACCCAAATCAGGTGTGGTGGTGCACGCCTTTAATCCCAGCACTAGGGAGGCAGGGGCAGGCGGATCTCTCATGTAGTCATGTATCCTCTCACAATGTCTTCCTTAGGTAGGTAAAAATGCTCAAGCCTAGGTTTGAGTTGGGAAAACTCATAGTGTTTCATGGTGCAGGTGGAGTTCTGAAAAAGCCACTAGCGAGAACACAGGCACTCAAGCTGACGAGCGTCGAAGGACCTGTTCAAAATTCAGTTTCTCCTTCTTCCTCCTCCTCCTCCTCCTCATTATTATTATTATTATTATTATCTTTTTAGATGAGGTCTCTCTGTAGCCTTGGCTCACCTGAAGCTCACTGTGGAGACTAGGTTCGTCTTGCATTCATAGAGACCCACCTGCCTCTACCTCCTAAGTGCTGGGATTAAAGGTATGTACCACTGTGCTGGCTAATTTCCTGATTTTTTTTTTTTTTTCTTTTTTGGTTTTTAAAGATAGGGTTTCTCTATGTAACAGCTCTGGCTGTCCTGGAACTTGCTTTGTAGAACAGGCTGGCCTTGAATATATAGAGATCTGCCTGCCTCAGATCCCAAGTGCTGGGAATAAAGGCTTGTGCACCACCCCTGGCCCTAAAGTCTAAATTTTTATTAGTAACAATTAAAAAGTCCTATTTGTGACTTTTTTTTTTTTTTAGGTTTTTTGAGACAGGGTTTCTCTGTGTAGCTTTGGAGCCTGTCCTGGAACTCACTCTGTAGCCCAGGCTAGCCCCGAACTCACAGAGATTCGCTTGCCTCTGCCTCCCGAGTGCTGGGATTAAAGGCAAGTGCCACCATCGCCCGGCCCCCCCATTTGTGACTTAAAGAAAAACAGTTATTGATTGGGTGAGATGGCCCAATAGGTAATGGTTGCCGTCAAGCCTGGCTGTCTGTGTTCAATCCCTGGAACCCACATGGTGGGAGGAGAGAACCAATACACACGGTAGGGTGGGGTGGGGAGAGACAGACAGACACACACATATGTAATAAAAATTATTGCCATAGGTTTTTAAATCTTAGCTATAATTGTAGAATTGATTATTTTAGTTTCAATGTTTTTGCTTCATATACTTTAAAGGCTTGTTATTAGATGCAAATACATTTAGAATTAGTCTGTCTTCTTAATGGATTAGACTTTTTATCAGTAAACTTGATCCTTTCTTATTCCTATGCTTTTCTTCGGCTGTCAGGTGCAGAGTATATGCTTAGCAAGCATAAATGCCTGCCTTTGAGCCCTAGCACAGCCTAAAATAACAAAATCATCCAAAGAGTGGACATGAAGGGCAACAAGACCATTCTTACAAAGTCTCCTCAGTGGTGTTTTCAACGTATATCTTTTCTTTCTCTTAAAAAAAAAAAAGGTTTATTTTTATGTGTGTAGGTGTTTTGCCTGCATGAGTGCCTCAGTGTCTATGGAGGTCAGAAGATGGCCTCAGAGTCCCTGGAACTGGAATTACACACATGGTACTGAGCTACCATGTGGGTGCTGGAAATCAAACCTAGGTCCTCTGTAAGAGCAGCCGAGCCACCTCCCGAGTCCCGGCATTTCCTTTTCTGGTCTACTTTGACTAGCAGCATTTGGTAAATCAAACAAACTCGGAGGCAGTGGGGAAGATCTCTAAGGACCATTCCTAGCAGCTGAGTAATGTAATGACACAGAAAATGGAACTAGCCAGGGAAACAGGAACAGGGTGTGAAGGAAAAGCTCAGACTTTGATCGGCCATGTTTTCAGTGTCAATTGGATGTAGGCAGAGTCTAAGACCTAGCAGAGAGATGTGAATGGAGACACAGATTTGTGAGTTCACCAGAGTTGACAAAAGACCAGAGGCAAAAATCCTGAGAAACAAGAGTAAAAAAAAAAAGGGAATGTGAACTCATACTAGGTAAGAGCTATGAAAATGTAAGAACAGCCAGAAATGCCTAAAGCTGAAAGTCCTGGGTATGATGGGGTTATCAGAAAATTTATATGGAGCATTTTCGAAGTATCTACCTAGTACTGAGGCTAGACTGACCAGGAGCAAGGAAAAGATGATCAACATTCACACAACTGATGCGAAGAAGGGGGAAAGGCAAAAGGATGCCCTCTGCTCCTTCTTTCTGGAACTGCTATCTGCCTTTCCTGTGTCGGCCAGTGTCCCTTGAACAGAAAGCCTTAGGGAACCATTCTGGATTCATAAGCTATGTACCTGTCATATTTATCACGATATGTTTTGTTACAAACTACATGCTACGTAGAGAGGGATGATCTTTATAATTCCCATGCTTAATTAACATCTGGCACATAGTAGGTAGTGAATTCAGGGTTAATGAATAAGCCACAGGCAGTTTTTAAGAAGGTAGAGGTTTGAGCTGGAGAGAGAACGCAGCAGTTAAGAACACTTGGTGCTCTTGCAGGGGACCTGGGTTTGGTTTTCAGAACTCACATGGTGGTTCACGACCGTCCCTAACTCCACTTCCAGGGGATCGGAGGTGATGCTCTCTCTGATCTCTGTGGGTACCAGGTATGCATATGGTGCACATACATGTAAGCAGGTAAAACACTCACATATATAAAAGGAATAAATCTAAGAAAAAAGACTATATAGGCTCAGTAGAGCCTCGTAGTGAGAGATTAAACACAGAGTGGAGATATTACTGGAATAATGTTTTTCCTTCTGTCAAAGAGAGTAAGATTCAGCCCACAAGGGAAGCAAGTATTCAGCAAGACTGTCAGGCTGAAATGGAGATGTGAGAAGATGAAGAATTAGTGGTAAAGTCACTCCCCTTTTCCCCTTTGTAAAACAGGTTTTTATGTGTATAGGTATTTTGCCTGCACTTAGGTGTGTACGCTGCCTGTGTACTGGAGGAAGCCAGAAAAGAATACTGGATCCCTTGGAACTGGAGTTACAGGTAGTTGTGAGCTGCCACTTGGATGCTGGGAATGGAACCTCACTCAGTCCTCTGGAGCAACCAGTGCCCCTAACCACTGAACTTCTGTCTCTAGTGCTCGCTCTCTCTCCCTCTTTGTGTGTGTGTGTGTGTGTGTGTGTGTGTGTGTGTGTGTGTGTGTCTCCCTTTCTCTCTCTCTCTTCCAATTGTGTGTTCTAGGAGTTAGGGGCAGGGAAGCAAGAGATACAGATCTGAGAATGACAAAGCCTTGCAATGAACATTTGGGGAATGAGGGTTCTGATCCCAGGCAGGGGATGGCAATCAGTTGGAACTGGAGACTCTTTGGAGTGGCTTTGCCTCCCTCCATGAAACCCCCAACAGATGCGCATTTAAGAATCTAGGAGAGTTAAAAACAAAGAGAAACAAAAACAAAGCAAAACAAAACAACCCAACCAAACAAAAACTTTTAGCCTCGTGGTGGTGGTGAATGCTTTTAATCCCAGCACTCAGGAGGCAGAGGTAGCTGGATCTCTGTCAGTTCGAGGCCAGCTTGGTCCGCAGAGCAAATTCCAGGACAGCCAGGGCTACACAGAGAAACCCTGTCTTGAAAAACCAACCAACCAACCAACCAACCAACCAACCAACCTACGACGTATGGCAGCCTATCCTGGATCCTGTGGCTGGGTGGGTTTTGTCTGTTTTGAGGCAGGTTGACCCGAAACCTCACTATTTTCTCAGGTTAGTCGCACGAGTCCTCCTGGGAGTGCGGGTCACAGGGGTGAACCTCTAGGTGTGGTTGAGGTTTGCTGTGCATGCAGCCATGGCTCCATCTAAAGAAAAAATGGCGCACGCCTTTAATCCCAGCACTGGGAGGCAGAGCCAGGCGGATCTTTGTGAGTTCGAGGCCAGGCTGGGCTACCAAGTGAGTTCCAGGAAAAGGCGCAAAGCTACACAGAGGAATCCTGTCTCAGATGATGCTTCGCTTGGGCGCTCCTGCTTCCATCACCCAGGGCTCTACACAGGGCGGGAGGCGCAAACCTCTCACCAGCTCGCAAATTCTAGACTACGTCGAAGCTAGTGCAGGAGGAGACTTGGTAGTCACGCCTCGGGTGTCCACAGCGACTGGGGCCGGCTCTCCCAGCTCTCGGAGAGAATCCAGTGTGGCGCCTCTCCTTTCCCGAACGCTGACGAGGCTGATCCGGAAGTGTATGTGATGATCCGGAAGCAGATCCCCGCGGCAGGCCCCAGGAGCCACCGCCCCCTCGTCGTGGTGCTGTGTGCTGCTTGGGGTCCGCTGTGGCTGGGGCGTCCCGATGGTCCCCAGCTGGCGGAGTCAGGGGCGGAGGGAGGATGACCTCTCCTTGGGGTCACAGTGCCGACCTGGCTCGCTTCTACACTGTCACCGAGCCCCAGCGACACCCCAGGGGCTACACGGTCTATAAGGTTACCGCCCGGGTGAGTGCCTGGATAGGGACACCGGGGCGGGGCACCGGCTCCCCACTGCGGCTGGGTGCGGCTAGTGGTAGGTAGGACTCTTGGGGATGGAGACTCAGACAAGAGACCCTAGGTATTAGACAGGAACTACAGGCAGAGACGGGACCCCGGGATGGAGATGCTGGGGACCCCAGGCAGGAGACAGGGACTCGAGGCATGAAAAGAGACTCAAGGATGGAGGTGGTGGGGACCCCAGGCAGGAGAATGGACTCCAGGATTGAGATGCTGGGAACTCTCGGCAGGAGTCAGGACCACAGGATGAAGATGATGAGGACCCCAGGATGAAGATGATGGGGACCCCGGATGGAAATGATGGTGACCCTAGGCAGGAGAGTGGACTCTAGGTAGACGAGGGTGGTTGCAGATATGGGATGGCAGGCTCCACTAGCCATTCTGGGGTGGAATACGGGTGGATGACTTTAAATGGATGACCTAGTCTCTGTCCCATTGGACTTTCTCTTAGAATGAAGTTTGCAGAAGTGGGCTGGCTTGACCCAGAGGGAAAACACAGACTTAAAAATGTTAGTGGGTGTGTTGTCTGGCTTATGTAACTGAAGGGCTGTCTCCTTTTAACTTCTCTTTAAGTGAGCGGTTTGCTGTGAGGCAGGTAGGCTGTTGGCAAAGGTCTCACTGTTAGTTTACCTATCTTGGACCTCTAGCCTTTGTATCTGAGTTCTTCTGAGCCTTTTCAGGAGGAGATGCATGTGTACTTAAGTGATCTTACCTGAGCTGCCTTGAGGGCAGGCTGGGCTGGCAAGATGGCCCAGTAGATAAAGTGCTTGCTGTCAAACCTGAAGACCTGGTTTGATGGGTTCAGTTCCTGGGACCTATGTGATGGAAGGAGAGAACTCACTCCTGCAGATTGTCCTCTGGCAGCCAAAGGTGTCCCCCCTCCCCATCTCCCCTGCAAATAAATAAATGTTAAAATTTTTTCTCGAGGCTGTTTACATGAGTTCATTGTTCCAAGTTTAGCATTGGTTCTCTTAAATTTTGTTGCTCAGCTTGAATTTTGAAAACTACTCATTTTCCTAAGAGGAAAGTGAGAGTAATAATAACATGAAATAAGTGCTTATGTGTGTAGTGCTTGTGTGTATGCTAGGCATTTTTTTTTTACCCATCCCCCAGTTTAGTTTTCAACTTCATGATGAGGAAACAGATTCAAGGAAGTTTAGAAGTTTGCTAAAGTTTCTGTTGCAAAGCAGCAGCAGCTTTGGTCTTTGGAACCATTTCTACCTAACTCCAAGATGAATACAGTGTCAGGAATGAACTCAGTTTTGAAGAAGACAGGTATGGGTGAAGGAGTAATAATAGCACAGTGTCTATTTAGAAAGCACGCAGGAAGCAGACCCTGAGAAACTTGAGAGAATAGATTGGGGTACGCCAAGCTTGGGACATGCAAGTGGTTGATGGCATTTAGAAATGGTGCAGAGTCAGACAGATGGAAGATGCTGGGTTGAGCAACTTTGTTTAAGATAGCAAGAAGACCAGCTTTGTGAAGAATAGGGAGAAGTCTGCCTTCTCTTTTGGTAGGTCAGATTGTTGTATGGGTGGGGTGTGAGAATATAACAGGATGAAGGGATTCTTCTTGTACCATTCTTGAGGCCTTTTTAGTCATTGAGATCTGTGGTTTCCTGACACAAAGCTTATAGAATCAGAACTAGTCAATAGACAAGAGGTGCCTAGCACACCAGTGTACTCAAACTCTCACTGTTAACACCAAGGTTGCATCCATCTGCATACAGGCCTCTGCCTCTTACTAGACAGAGAGCAGGTTTCTAGCACTGGTAGTGGTTTCATTTCAGCTAAAGCACCGCTTGCTGCAGTGGCCCCCAGATGGAGTTTTTCCTCTTTTTTCTTTTTAAGATGTATGTATTTTTGTTTTATATGTGTGAGTGTTTTGCCTGCATGTAGGTATGTGTACTACATGTGTGCTTGGTGCAGGCAGAGTCCAGAAGAAGTAATTCAATCTCCTGGAACTGGAGCTACAGACTATAGGGAGCCACCATGTGGGTGCTGGGACCTGACCCTGGGTCCTCTGCAAAAGCAGTGAGTGCTCTTAATCACTGAGTCACTCTCCAGCTCAGAATGTTTTCCTCTTTATTCTAGGCACCATATGTAGTGGGTGTGTATTTCCAGGTACTTGGCATTATAAGGTATGCAAGGGAGTGCTCTGGCTTCCCTTTTCTACTTACGGTGGAATAGAGTTATTGTGCTGAAATAGATACAATGTATAGGAAAGTGTTTAGTGCCACAGACACCACAGGAAAGCTCTGTGGGAATTCAGAAGACGGATTGCTGTGGCTCTGGGTGCGGAAGATGGGAGGAGTCAAGAAAGGAGAGGATGTTGGATGTGGAAGAAAGATGGAGCCTATAAAGGCCTGGGAGTGTTGCTGTCTGTGGAGCTTAACTGAAAGCCCCAAGTATGATAATTGTATTATTACTTTTTAAAAAGGAAAGTTGATCAAATGCAGATTTAAAATATCCCAGTATAAGGGCTGGAGAGATGGCTCAGTGGATAAGGGCATTGACCTCTCTTCCAGAGGTCTTGAGTTCAATTCCTAGCACCCACATGGTGGCTCACAGACATCTGTAATGAGATCTGGTGCCCCCTCCTGGTGTGCAGGCAAACATAAAATATTCCAATATAAATGAGGTGATATAGCTCAAGATGTGCCCTCATGCATGTGCTGTGCATGCTGCCTGTTGCCATGGTCACTGAACTTGAAGACTGTTGACATTGACTTTCTTCTCTCTAAGTGCTTGTCCCTGTTTACTGCTTGTGTTACAGATTGTGTTTTTTACAATGTTAGGTAGGTTTTTTTTTTTTTCTTTCCTGTTGTTGTTTCTGTTGTTGTTGGGGACCAAACCTGGGGTCTCACATAAGTGAGAGCCTGTGCCACTGAGCTGTGCCCACAGCCTGAAGTTTTTGTTTTGTTTTTAACATTATTTATTTGTGTGTGTGCATGTTTCTGTGTGAGTGTGGGCCACTGGCATGCATGTGGATGTCAGAGAATAGCTTGTGGGAATAACTTGCCTTCTGTCACCAATTGGGCTCTGGAGATTGACCCTGGGTTGTCAGGCTTATTCACTGAGCCGTCTCAGTGGCCCCACAGCTTTTCTATTTTATTTTTTTAAATTAAGGATCAACATGGAGGTGCGTTTTAAAAATAATTAGGCCTAACATTATAAATCAAGTAAAATGTTTATTGCTTTTTTGGAACTTAAGAAGAAAAACATCTTTCCTCGGGAGAACTAATCAGGTAAATGATGCTCCCCTGAGAACTCCCCAAGATGAAAGTTAGAAGAACCTTCTGCATGTTTCCTGCTCCTGATTGAGCTTTGAGGAATAGTTTCTGTATTTTTGATGTCAGGAGTAGAATTGGTATCATTACGTTTTGGGAAACAAAGGAACTCTTTTATCTTGTCTCTTTAGTACTTTTCTTTTCCTTTCTATTTTTAATTTTCTGGAACCTGGAAGGCTTGCAATAACTTCATGGTAATTTACAGGCAAACCAACAGGTTCCCTATTACTTCTTTTTAGTTTTTGTTTTTAGAGTAACCAGAAGTATTTTACTAGAATGTAAGATACAGAAGTTTCCAGAGCAGTCATGCACAGTGGTTGGAGGCTTTTTTGACCCAAGGTTAGGCTTACATAGGATTGCATCTGAACAACCGCTTGACTGGTTCTGAGCATGCCCACTTTATGACTGCTTATCTTAGAATTGATGAGTTAAAAGTAAGGAGTCTTGTGGAGCACGTCCACATAAACATATAAAATCCCCATTTGTTTAACTCTTCAATCTGGGCAGTGTTTTGAGGTTTTCAGTCTCTCTCTCTGTTTTTTTTTTTTTTTTTTTTTTTTTTTTAAGACAGGGTTTCACTCTTGTAGCCCTGGCTGTCCTGGAACTTGCTCTGTAGACCAGGCTGGTCTCTAACTCACAGAGATGTGCATGCCTCTGCCTCCTGAGTGCTGGGATTAAAGGTGTGTGCCACCATAGCCTGCCGAGGTTTTCAGTTTTTCACATAATTTGGAATTTCAAGCTGAACCTATGTCTATCCTCGTTTCATGTAGCTAATATTTACTGAATGATGACAGCAGATACTAGGATGGTGCTTACTGTGAATTAAGCATTTGATATAAACAAACAAAAAGTTGCCAGTGAGTGAGTACTATTGTTTTTTCTCATTTCTAATGGGGAGTGGAGGCTTAGAGAAGTTACTTATTCAGGATCACTAGTAAGCAGGGAGTGGACTTTGCATTTGATTGAAGTTAGGCTGGTGACAAGCACTGTGCTGTGCTGCTGATGCCCATATGAAACATTTCATTACATACTGTGCATGTCCCTCATGGGCTTTCCTGTCCGTTGTGAGTGATAGGCACTTAAATATTGGAAAACTCATGACTCAAATTTTTCTGTTCTGTTCAGGTCTGGGTTTATTCTACCCTTTCTACTGTTACACTGTTTAACCTAAAAACTCTCATATGCCAAAATTTTAGTAAATGGATTTAAAAAATGTAAATTTGTTTATTGACATCTCAGATACTCACATTTGTTATAATCTGCAAATTTTCTAAACATTCAGAACTTTTCCTTTTTTCTTTTTTTCTAAATGTACATTCGTGTTTTGCTTGCATGTATGTCTCTGTGAGGGTGTTGGATTCTATGGAACTGGAGTCACAGACAGTTGTGAGCTGCCATGTGGGTGCTGGGAATTGAACCTGGGTCCCCTGGAAGAGCAGCCAGTGCTCTTAACTGCTGAGCCATCTCTCCAGCTCCTGAATTTTGATTTTCTTTGAACCTGGGCTGGGAAGTAGTTTGCTGTAGTTTGGTGCTGTAGTTACTGTGAAGTTTGCTAAGAGTAAAACAACAACTCGGGCAGCATTGGAGTATCTGCTGTTCGGGCAGCATTGGAGTATCTGCTGTTCTAGTGTTACTGCAGTAATGCAGAAAACTGCTGTTCCTGTCTTTTGTTGCATTTATTTGTTTGTGTGTGTTAGCATGGAGGTCAGATGGCAACCTGCAGTAGTTGGTTCTCTCCTTCTACCAAGTGAGTCCCAGGATTTGAACTTAGCTTGTCAAGTTTGGCAACAATCACTTTTATCTACTTAGACATCTCAACATCCTCCAATTCCTGTCTTAGTCAGTTTGTGTTCACCAGGTTCTGTAACAAGATACTGTTGGCTATGTGGCTTAAGCAACAGACTTTTTTTTTTTTTTTCTTAAAAAAAAAAACCCATAGTTCTGGACGCTGGATAGCTCATGGTCAAGGTGTAGCCGGTTCAATGTCTGGAGAGTGCCTGATTCTTAGGTTGCAGATGTCTGCCTTCTTGGATTTTATGACTGAAGGGTCATTTATATTTTTCTTGTGAGGATACTAGTCCCTAATTATTTCCCAAAGGCCTTATATCCAGACATTGCAAACAGAGGGAAGTGTCAGCATGGGAGTTTTGGGAGACACAGACATTCAGTCCATAGCGCTTTAACCTTTCATGAAAACTCATTAGAAAGTGGAACGCCCAGAATTTGTCCCAGTGACTTGTCTGTTTTATCTGGGAGCTCACTGGCTTCAGAGAACTAGGAACGTAAATGTCTGATGATGGCTTGTGCAGGTGCTGTCTCTGGGGGCCAGATTACCTGGTTGGCAGGTGATAGCTGGCCCACATCTTCTTGCCAGCCTGTGACACCTGCGTCTCTGCAGGGAGGCTAGGGAGCGAGGAGCTGAGATGCAGGTGCTACGGTGAATTGGAGGTTGAATTTGGTAAGAAGACAATTATATATATGAGCTGAACGCTTTGACGTGCTTAATCACCCTGCCAGAGTCATGGTTTTGTGTGTGCGAGATGCAATTTAAAGATGGCAATGTATCCGTATGAAATTATGGGTTTCCTGAAAGTTAATGTCTGAAAGCCAAGGTTGCGTGTGTTATATTGATGAACATGCCATTTGGTGTACTGGGTCACCGCAGGGAGTCCCGTTCAGTGTCACACAGCATTCCTTTTGTGTAGCCTGCCATCTCTTCAGCACTCTTAGAGATTTGTGTCTGTGAAAGGTAAAACGGGCACGGCCCTCTCTGTTACATTTTATCATCTTTACTTTGCATTTCATGTTGTATTTAAACATAGTACTTTGCTATTTACCTTCTTAGCTGAATCCTGATGGTAGAGTAGCCATGAGAGGACTTGGGTACTGTGGGTTGCTCAGTGCCCATCTGGGCCCCCTTCCTGTGAT
The DNA here is from genome assembly GCF_949786415.1 of Peromyscus eremicus. Lineage (NCBI taxonomy): Eukaryota > Metazoa > Chordata > Mammalia > Rodentia > Cricetidae > Peromyscus > Peromyscus eremicus. The sequence goes on from NC_081431.1 coordinate 4,571,004, forward strand.
GCTGCTGTGCAGTGTCTGCAAACAGCAGTGACCTTAGCAGTAGATGTAGTCTCTTGCTTGTCTGGGTTATTGAAGGGACCTTGGAATCAGCCCCTTCCAAGGGACATTTGTGTTTCACATGGAGCTCTTTCTGGTCTAGGCTTTAGGCGTTATGTGGAGGTGCCTTTGGAAAGTCCCAGGGTTCACGTTGGTCAAATCATTGTGTCCACCTGCATCAAACTGCAAAGCAGAGGACACATGACAGATCTTACAGGGTCAAGGTCTCATTTCCTGGCGGTTGGATGACCTCAACCTTAAAGAAGTGGGGTATTATCTAGTTTAATACTGGTGCCTTGGAGAGCTCAGGGCCATGGATTTTCTCATCTCAGACTGCTGTGGGATCATATACATCCAAGCCTCATTCCTGAGGACCGGTGATAGGCCCTTTGCTCAAGAGGTCTTATACTGTGTTACTTCTCCTTTAGTCTTAACCATCGGTAAATCCTGTTTCCTGTCCCAACACACACACACACACACACACACACACACACACACACACACACACACACAGAGTTAACTTCTTACAACTGAAGTTGAACGTCCTCCTGTGACTGGTTTCTGATGGCTTAGGAAATACAGTAATGAGAGCTGAATAATTTTTGTAGTTTTATTTTCTAGTAGCTGTTTATTCAAGAAAAGGGAACTCCTTTATACATGTCTGAGAGGATGATAATTAGCTGGAACAGTGTGCATGCACATGTACATGTTTGTGGTGTGTACATGTGGTGGTGAGGCTTTACCTTACCTCCACTCCTCACACACTGGGTGTGTTAGCTGTTTCTCTTACTGTTGGGGTGAAACAGCTAACAGAACAGCCTAGGGGAAGAAAGCTTGCTGTGGCTCACTGCAGGAGGGAAGCTGTGGCAGGGCTGCTCTGTGTGGTGTAAGCATGAGGTAGAGTTCCTTTGCACTTTGCAGACAGGAACCAACTAGCCTAGAACCAGACACAACATTAACCTTGAAAGGCCTGGCCCTGTTTCCCTGCTTATACCAGCTTGCTTCAACTCCTAAGGTTCCACAACCTTCCCCACCACATCTGGGGACCCAGTGCTCAAACATAGGAGTTTATGGGGGACACTTCACACCAAGCCAAGCATTCAATGACCAAGCCACATATTCAGTCCATAAAAGTACTTTTGTCTCTGGGCAGTGGTGGCACACGCCTTTAATTCCAGCACTTGGGAGGCAGAGCCAGGCGGATCTCTGTGAGTTTGAGGCCAGCCTGGTCTACAGAGCAAGATCCAGGAAAGGCTCCAAAACTACACAGAGAAACCCTGTCTCAACACCCCCCCCCCCCAAAAAAAAAGTACTTTTGACCTGACTTTTAAGGACTGTTATAGTATTTATTAAGAAGTAGTTAAAATGGGTTAGCACTCTGTTTAATTTTGGGGACTGACTGGTGTTGTGATCTGTTGATCATTGTGGCCTGAGGTAGGCCACACTGCAGAGTATGGCTATGGTCTCAGGATAATCATGGAGGACATGAAATAGGATAGAAAGATAGGGACATTGTAGAGATACAGGAAGGCGAAAGACCACCTTATACATGAGTCAGATTGAAGTCTCTGACCAGCTAAGAAGCCAGAATTCCAGCACAGTTAACAACATAGAGTTAAATTCCATATAACAGTGATCCAGGCTTAAGACCTGGTTGTGTATAACCCTGGGCAGAGCCTTATTCCTTGACCTAGACTTTGCCCAAGGATCTCAAATGTAACCGTTATCTTAGTTTACATTGGAGATAGCCTACCCTTTGTGTCCCTATGAGCTAGATTTTTACTTATCAGCAAACAGGACCACCTAGCAAGCTCATTTCGGTGTCTTGGCAACCCTGTAAAGATAGTAGTAACTTCAAATCTCACCCAAATCCCTGGATGACTGTAGAAAAAACAAGGAGCTGCGAGTTTCCTCGAGGGGCCATACCCTCACTTTCTGTGACTCTTTGAGAAGCCCACATGGTACTTCTGGGTGTGTCTGTCTGTCCTTCTGAGTGTTTCTCTTTCTCTTAACCATTGTGCTTAAAGTCTATATTAAAATGTCCCTGTTAAACTCCAGCTCTGCCTCATAAACTGACTAATTCTGAAGTTCTTTCTGCATCAAAGCCACACATCCTGGTGTCCTGGGTTAAGGTCCCTAGAAGTCTAGGGGTGCCAGGTGATGGATGATGGGGAGTTGTGCTTCTGGTCTCTGTCCTCATAGACACTGACAAGTGTCTTGGTGGACTCAGGCTAGTTTTAGGCAGTCCTTTCTTCGATTTAGTACTAAAGTGACAAAAAACCCCACCCCACCCTACCCCCAACTCTAACAGGTTTATGGCCAGGACTGGAGCCACTGTTCAACCCCTTTGTTTTTAGTTCAGAGCTCCTTCCTACTCCATCTTCCTGCTCCATCTTCCTGCTCCATCTTCCTGCTCCATCTTCCTGCTCCATCATCTTTCTGTTCCATCTTCCTGCTCCATCATCTTCCTGCTCCATCTTCCTGCTCCATCATCTTCCTGCTCCATCTTCCTGCTCCATCTTCCTGCTCCATTATCTTTCTGTTCCATCTTCCTGCTGTGCTAAAGTGCATCTCCTTCTTTCTGGCTGACTTATTTTTCTTTGGGAATGAAAAATTTGGGGTGTCTTGACTACTGAGTTGTGTCCTGGAAAGGGGGTGTCCTGTCCTGCTCTGTTCCTGGGGCACTGGCTTTGCTGAGCACATCCAGGTGCCACTGTTGTGACAAAGCAAAGCATTTCATTTTCTGTGCAATAGAGGTGGTTAACCTCACTGTAGACTTTGCTTTCTTAAACTCAGAGGTGACTGCTGCAATGAATTGAGTCATCTGAACTACAAACACAGGCAGTGTCCCACTGTGTTCCAGCTTTTAGGTGTTATATTAGTGATGGTGATCATAATGAACCAACAACCTAAAAATAAAAGTTGAATTGTCAGGGGCTACAGAGATGGCTCAGTGGTTAAGAGCATGGCTGCTCTTCCAGAGGACCTGGGTTCAGTTCCCAGCATGCACATGGCAGCTCATAACTGCTTGTAACTCCAGTTTCAGGGGATCTGACTCCTTCATGCAGACATACATGCAGGCAAAACATGAATACACATGGAATAAAGATGAATAAATTATTTTTAAAAGAGCTGAGCTGTCAGGTGACTCTGGGAGTCACCACACAGTATGGCAGCCCTTTAGAGATGTACAAGGGTGACTAAGGACTCTTCCTTACATAAAGGAAGATGGAAACTCGCTGATGTCAGTGAGCACTGCTGGTCCATGTGGTGCTGATGCAGCCTTGTAAGAGAGTATGTCTCAGGATGATTGGTTGACAAAATTCTTAACACCTAGAGACTCTTTGAAAGAATGCCTGGTGCTCCCTTGACCCCCGTAACTGATGCTGTAGTGGATACCGTGACCTTTAGGGGAGTAACCGCCTCATCCAGGTTTAGTGGGACTTGTTGGCCGAACCTTATGACTGTGTAACTGCACTCAGAAAAATACCGCTAAGCACTTGGCAATCTAGTGAATTCGCAGTGTTTTTATTTTAGTGTTATTACTTGTAATTGCTAATATACGTTTAAAAGTTCTAAAAGGTTGGGTCTGAGGGCTTAATTTTGTTCATGTTGGGTGTGGTTAAATACTTTGCTCAGATTTCCAGTGACTGATGAGAAAGATGCAGAAAGCATTGCTAGTGGGTGGGTAGGATGGCTCAGTGGGTGAGGGTGCTTGTCACCGGATGATGTGAGCATGACAGCCTGAGCTCCATCCCCAAAACCCACACAGAAGTGGAAGGAGAGAACTGACCACAGTTGTCCTTTGATCTCCCTGTCACACACACATGCACCCGTCACATACACACATGGACCCCATCACACACACATGCACCCCATCACACATGTACCCTATCAATCACACAGATGCATGTACCCATCTCATACACATGTGTACCCCATCACACACACACATACGCTCCATCACACACACACATGTACCTGTCACACACACATGCATCCTGTCACACACATACATGTACCCTATCACACACACATACCCTATCAATCACACATATGCATGTACCCATCTCACACACATGTGTACCCCATCTCACACACACACACACACACACACACACACACACACACACACATGCATGCAAGATAATAATAAAATCAAGTGTTGTTAGCAGTAGACATTTGGACTCGATTCATGTTATTCTAGTCTTTGTGTTTGTTTCCTTTCTCCTTTAAAAAATATTTGTGTGTGTGTGTGTGTGTCTATATGAGTGTATGTCACATGTGTGTGAGTGTCCTTGGAGGCCTCACTCCTGGTGCTGGAGTTCTGAGTGGTTGTAAATCACTTGGTGTGGGTCCTGGGAACTGAACTTGGCAATCCTGTACAAGAGAAGCAAGTGCTCCTACCCACTGAGCTCTCTCAGCTCCAGGGTACAGGAGGGTAATGTAGGTACAGAGCCCCTTGCTGAGATGGCAAGGATTGAACTTGGCCGTGGATCTGGGCAGTGACAGCATTTTTATGCGAGTAGCATAGGAGACAGACCATGTGTGCTCCCTTGTCCCCAGTGCGCGGCCCTTGTGTGCTCCCTTGTCCCCAGTGCCTGTGTGTGCTCCCTTGTCCCCAGTGCGCGACAGCCCAGCGGGCACTAGGGCGTGCTGGATGAATAAATGTAATAATGAAACCTAATGGTGGCAGGGCCTTGTGGAAAGGAGGGAACTTAGTTATTGCTGAAAGTACCACAGAGCGGATCAATCACGGTTCTAACTCCAAATCTGAAGGTGACTAACATGAACTTTTGTTGTCTGAAGAGGTGAGTGCACAGTAACCCACTCTAGCGTCACTTAAAGATTGTGGAAGGAATGAAATAAATCATTAGTACAAAATGCTTGGCGAATACACAGTCAGATGGTTTCCCTTCTGGGCAGAGTGCCTTGAGCTGAGTCAGCACAGACCGAGCCCGCTAACAGTGAAGAGGAGGCTGAAAGCAGGGTCCCGCCCGGCCTGCTGCTCAGTGTTCACCGTGTTGAGTGGGAGGAGGAGCACGGAAGGGAAGCAGAAGCCCAGAGGAGGAAGGAGAGTCAGGACACATGGCCCTGTGCGCTTGCTCTGACCTCTCGGAGCGTAAGCTTTTGGGAGCGAGACTAATGCTCCACAATTGCCTCTCTTCTCCCCTGTGCACACCGCAGGACCCCTGCATGCCAGGCAAGTGCTTGGTCAGAGCCACATCCCCGTGCCCCACAAATAGCTTTGATTTAATTTTCTGAATTCTGTCTACATAAATTTCTCCCTTCATTTAGAAATATTTGGAGGGTGAAGCGTGAAGCATAGTGTCTCTTGTAACTGCAAGGGTAGAGTGAAGACTTCACTTGGCTGTCCAAGTCCTTCAGCTTTGACTTCCTGTATTTCAATAACAGCCATGAGATGCTTCTGTTATGAAGACTCTCAGACCTGACCCTGCTCCTGGAGGTTTCTAGGATGTCACTGTGTCCAGTGAGGGCCAGTTTCACTGGAAGGGTCCAGGACAAAGTGCTGCCCCCGCCTGCTACTTACCACACTGCGTTCTCTGAGATGTGGAAATAAGTTGGGAAATATACGCTCTTCCCTTTGAATTCCTGTCTTTTTGAGACAGGGTTTTTCTGTGTAGTTTTGGTGCCTGTCCTGGATCTTGTTTTGTAGACCAGGCTGGCCTCAAACTCACAGAGATCTGCCTGACTCTCTACCTAATTTATGTAAGAGATCAAAATGGGTAATTTGAACTAAGGCTTAACTTTAAGTCCAATATTTTTGGTTTTCTTTTGGACTTAAGTCACAAGTGATACCTTTTTTTTTTTTTTTTTTTTTTAAATATTGGATTTTACTGTGTAGCCCTGGCTTGCATGGAACTTGACCTCATGTAGACTAAGCTAGTCCTGAACTCACCTGGTGTAAGAAGTTGATCTTAATTTCCAGTTTTTGATATGTTGTCATGGATTATTAAAAACCCTTTCTTTCTCCTACCCATGAACAACCATTTTAACATGCTTGTGTGTGTGCTTTTCTCTTCAGAGTATACCATTGCAGCCCCAAGTTCATTAATGTTATATTTAAGTAGATAGGTGATCTATAATCTAAATTAATAGGAGATTTTCCCTTCCTGTAATGCTATTTCTTTTTCCTTTCTCAAGTTTTGTCAGTATTTCGGGCTTTTTGACCTTTGTATCAGAGAAGCCTGAAAGAATTGGTTGTCTTTCTTTTCTGTTGCTGGGAGTGAAGCTACGGCCTCACATTCACCAAGCAGACACCTTTGCTACATCCTGCCCTCGCCCCTCATCATGGGTTATTAAAAGAAGGGTTACCCTTGTATTTACATTTTTGTTAATTTTGTTTCCTTTTTCACCGTTAGGTGTCCAGTGATCACTCCTCACAGATATTGAATGTGTTTGAACACTGTGGGGTCTCTCTTACATTGAAATGTTATTGTGCTAACTGGATTCATACACAATGGAAGAAATATACACAGAGGCTGAGGTGGTAGCTCACGAGTAGTGCTTGCCTGTTTGCACGAGGCTGGTTTCAGTCCCTTGCACCACAAAGGGACAATGTGGAGAGATCAGTGTCCATGTGCCCAAGTGCAGTTGTCCCCTGTGCTTGAGCTTGTCTGGAGTCTGAGAAGGGATAGATAGCCTGCTGTAATTACAGTGTGCAGTAACTGCGGCTGAGGTGTTCTCTCACGAGTGGGATGCACATGGACCGAATGTGCTCTGCTTTTCTCCTGAGGTTTTAATATTGCAGAGTGAAATTACCATATTGACTGAGTTTTTAGTAAGTGACATAGCATTCATTTTCTTTTCCACAGATGGAGTTTTATGCAAATGCTATTGAAAATAATTACAGAGCTGTAAAATCTTATTTGATAACGAGCTATTTCTGTCTGTTTGGTTTTAGGTTGTTTCACGAAGAAATCCAGAAGACGTCCAGGAGGTAGCATGCTTATCCATGTGAAAATTCCTCTTATCCTTGTTGAAGAAACTGCCCGAGTTACTTGTCTGAGTGATTGTATTTGTATGATGGTTTCTCTAGCTACATTACAGTAGCTGCGGTTATACTTCATCCTGCTGAGTAGGCGTTAAGTGGTGGGAGTGAGGATTTGAGGACTAGGGAGTTTTCTCTCTAACCTTCACCTGACTCCATTGCTAGTCAAGGGCTTCGCTAACCTTTTCAGTCATGATGCTTGTTCATTAAAGCACAAGGATTGGGTGGCTAGTGTCAATTTTAAAGCTGTAGTGATAGATTAGGGGCTCTGCATACTCCCTCTTCAGTGTTGAGTTAGCATGCTGACGTCACGACTGCGTGGGTATCCCGGCTCATTTTTGACCATTTTGCTAAGTTCTTTTACAGGCTTCTCATGTGTTTCTGCCTGTCATCTTCTCCCTAGGATGATGCTGGCCTGGCATGTTTTGCGCACTAATGTTTCTCTGCGCTTGGTGCTTAGTTTAGGGATGCTGATCAACAGGCTGCTTCCCTCAGTGCATGTTAATTACTTCCTGTTTGATTCCCAGTCATTTTTGAACTAGAGGCACTATGTTAAACACCCAGCCAAGTGTTTAAACAGATGCTGTAAATTTAACAGTTTTTATTCTACGGTGGTGTTAGTTGTCCCCCTCTTGAGTTGGAGTGTCTTTAGATGGGGTGTGGACTTCTGCTTAGATGCAGGTACCACTCCTACTCAGAAGCACCTGGCTTGATTCATATGTTGGAGTTAATTGTTTCACACTGGTGGCCCACCGTCATTAGACTCTTGATGTGTCCTACTTGGTAGTTTTTGTCTCATGACTCAAAACTACAGTGAAAGACGCCTTCAAAAGATTTCATGGTATTTCCCTCATGGGCTTTGAGACTCTTTTGTTGTTTCCCTGATAGGGAGACTGTCAGAAGAGAAGGACCTATGTATGTCTCACGATTAATTGTTCTCTCCTTGAGTGCCAATTGATAGCATGAGACAGTCTTTAGAACTACTGCCACCTCTAGTAGACTTGGCTTTTGAAAGTTTACAGCTCTGTTAGCCTTGGAGATGGGCTGTGTCACCTTTGACCATGACGTCTGATTGCCGTGCTGTGGTTGTACCTTGATGTTCCCTTTTCCAGAGAATCCTGAGCCAGCTTGTCCATGAGTGCACTCTCTGCCATTTCCTTAGTCCTTTTTTGGGGAAACTCTTTTATAATACCAACTGCTGGTGACCCGTTCATCAGCAAGCTCTTGTAAGTGTCCTTCAGTTAGACAGTTGCATGTTCTTATGTTAGAAATGATAGAAAACATTTAAGGTCGTCTATGTAGCTGACTTCCTAAACCGTAGACTAATCCTGAAGTTGGAACCGTACCTCTCGCTTGTCATGTTTAACCATTGGTGTTCTCACTGAGAAGCATTTATTGTTCAGGCTTCCACGTCCTTTCTTTTCATGTTCTTAAGCTGTGAACTCATGGATTTAGTTTCTGCTTTAGAATATACACAGACTTCCCCAAAGCTCTTGGCAACTAATAAACACACGCTTAGATCAAGCAAACTATGTCTGTACTGCCCTTATAAAGCTGGAGGAATGTTTTTGTCCTTTTGGAGAGCTTGTCTGACCTCTCAGGATCTGCTCTCTTCCTAAGAATGCTGAAAGAATATGCACAGGGAGTGAATCACTTGATACTATGTAGGGCAGTTTCCCTTTCCAAATTCCCTCTAAATTTTTAAGAAAAAGTTGAGTGGTTGGGGAGATGATTCAGTTCATGAAGCGCTTGCTGTGCAAGGAGAAGGACTGAGTTTGATTTTAAGAGATCACATTTTGCCAGATGGTGGTGGCGCATGCCTTTTATTCCCAGCACTTGGGAGGCAGAGGCAGGTGGATCTCTGAGTTTGAGGCCAGCCTGGGCTACAGAGTGAGTTCCAGGATAGCCAGGGCTGTTAAACAGAGAAACCCTGTCTCGAAAAACAAAACAAAACAAAAAAACAACAACAAAATCAATAGAGCTCACATTTTTCCTGGATACAGTGATGTGTGCTTTGCAATCTCAGTGCTGGAAGGCAGAGACAGGCAGATCCTTGGGGCAGCGACTGAGGACGACACCTGATGTCGACCTTTGGCTTCCACATCCACATGTACACACAGGCAAATAAATCATAAAAATAAAAAAAAGAGGGGAAAGAAAATACATAAGCAGGTAATGTGATAGCCATAGTATTTGTTGATAGCAAAGATGACCCAGTAAGTTTTTAGTATTGAATGAGAGTGAAAATGAAAAAGTTGTTAGGTGATGTTATAAAACATAGGGAAACAAGTTTTTTGGTGTCATTAAGTTTAAGTATCTGAAAAGGAAATGTTTATCATATGTTGAAATGCTAAAGGGAATGCTTTAATGAAAAACTGAGCTTCTACCAAATTTTTAATTTACATATTGTCATCGAATGCTTCATTGGTAAAGTTTCTTCGGAGTGACATGAGCACATAAGGAGCCCATGCTTGTTTCCATCGTTCCAGGGACCCAGGCAGACCTGATCAGTGAAAATACCTTACATGTATGTCTGCTCCTGTGTTAGGACAGCACAGACACCAGTCCCTTCTGATCTGGGGAAGTGTGTTTTTGTTCTCATTTCCACTTGAGGATTTCTGGGAACTTGAGATTTGATGAAAAGGAGTAAGAGGAAAGGAGAAAGTGGCTGGGCATCTGGAGCCTCGTGTGGAACAGGACTGTGTGATGATAAATTGGGCTCTGGTGAGAGCATTGGCTCTGACAGGTTATACGGCTTTATATAATATATTATATATTATCTAATCCGGTGTTTTAATTGTGAACAGTTTTCTCAAGTTACCACTCCTTTATGTGACAGTGATCTTAACTAGGATGTTTTATCTGCAAATGTGGTTGCTTCATAATCTCTAGTTTTCTGAATCTCTCATGCTCATCTTGTAATGGTTGGTAACACTCAGTTTGTTCCTGCACTGGCCCCGCAGAAGACGCTGCATTCAGAAGCTCATTACCCAATCCTCTCTAATCTCTTGGCAGCATGGCACTAGCATAGTTTGGGTTACCTGTGGATTTATGGGTCCATATTTATTTATTTATTTTTTTATCTTTTGAGATGGGCTCTTGCTCTCTAGTTCAGACTGTCCTGAAACTCACTATGTAGTCCAGGCTGGCCTTGTGCTCATGATCTTCCTACTTAGCCTTACTGTGTAGCCCAGGCTGGATTTGGCTCATGATCTTCCTGCCTAGACTTCTGAGTGCTGGGATTTTAGGTGCAAGTCATCGTGTCTAGCTCAGTTTGATACATTTTGAAATGTAAAAATAACACTTTTCCTTATGACAAAATTATGTTTCTGTATTAAAATTGGAAGCTACAGAGAATCAAGAGCTGTGATAGTTACAGCCACTGTTGTCTGTCCCTGCCCTGAGTCCCTGACTTCTAGGTATTGGTCTGAGGAGGTTGATGCTCTTGCCCTTACTTGTGCTAGAACTGTTGGTTCTGGGTGGCCAATGTTTCTCCTGTTCACTGGCCCTGCGGACCATCTCAGCATGGCCAGGCTTCTGTTTTCCTCTTCCATGCTCCTGCCTGGTCCTTTGGTGTCCACTGTCCCTTGTTGGACTCTTCGTCCCATCGCAGACACTAAGAAGCAGCTGCTGACTGGTCACCATCTGTCTGTTGATGGCTCTGGTGCAAGCATATTTTACACTTAGACCTCAAACCTATGTGTCCTGTTGAACAGCTCACACGCACGTGATCCAAATGTGCACAGGTGGCTTCTGACAGGCTTCAAGTACTGCTTCTTCCTTGCTCCCCACCCCAGGAGACAGTACCACCACTACTCAGTTACAGATGCCAGGATTGTAGAACTCTCTGCCTTTGGCATCTTTCTGTCTTTAGAAACTTTGTCCACAGCCTCCCCTCTACCTCTCCATGCTTTTTTGCTCTGGTGGCTTCTCCTCTAGATGCCACTCATTGTAGCCTTGTTCAGTATCCAGGCTCGGGGGGAGCCCTCTATACCACTTTTGTGCATTTTCTCGGCATTCACCAAGCCCTTTGTGAAGTCATCCAGGCTGGCTTGTTCTTCTCACCTTTTGTGAACCCTGAAGGCGGGGCCTGTGGTTCCCAGCTCATACTCTGGGACAATGAGGTGTCCAGCACAGGGTGGGGACACTACTTTGGGTGACTAGTTTTGTTGAGTAAATGAGTAAAAATGAAGCACTGGGCAGAAGCACCTTGTTTAGTTCATGTTATTGTCTCGGAGCTGCCCAGGCGATTGTCATTGTGAACACCAAGGAACACTCTGCAAGGCTGACCTCAGATAACAGGACAGGGGTGGACAAGACTGGAAAGTCGTGTCGAGAGACATTCCTGGCCTGGTGTTTGGTCATTATCAGCATTCCCCTGCAAATACATGAAAACATGCAGACTCTTTGAAAAGTGAGATAATCAGGCTTTTGGGAGGGAAGGAATTTATGAGTTAGGTTTTCTTTATTTTGTGGAACTCAGAGCTGACAGTGACATTAAGGCCACACATCAAATATTTCCTTTTTATAAAGTGTGTTTTTCTAATTTAATCCAAGTAAGGTCAAATAATTTAAGCTAATGACAGCAAATTGCTTCTCCATGTTGTCTAATCTAGAGGCTGTTACTTTGGTTTTTGCTATATGTGGGTTTTAATTATATTCTGGTCAATGTTTACTTTATATTCAGAAATCTTATAGTTAAAGGTTTATGAACAATTATGGAATGTAAAAACTCATGTTTTTCTTTTCTCACAGCCATTTCTCCATCACTGTTAGTCTTTTTTTTTGGGGGGGAAGGGGACAAATGTTATGTCCTTTTTGTTTAAAATTTGCCTGAGTTGGGGGCTGAAGAGATGACTTGGAGGCTAAAAGCATTTCCTGCTCTATTTCCTGCTTTTGCTGAGGACCGGGGTTAGTTCCCAGCATCTACATGTCTTTATTGCAGACCATGGGAGACCAGCTCCTACGATCAGCTCATGGTAATAAAAGGAATGCCTCAGAGTATTGAAGGATAGGAAACTTGTGTGTCTGAGGGTAATTAGGAATAAGTTTTAATCTATGACTGGTGAAGTAAGGAAACACACATGCTTTCTGATGGTAGCTTTCTCTTTTACTTCATCTTAAGATTGGTCTCTGACTCTTTCTGTCTCCACACAGCTACATATCTTTACATACATACATCTTTTGATGTGGCTACATATCTTTCTTTTATATACATTTCTCTTCTGCATCTCTTTTCTATACAGCTTCATCTCCCTTGTCTCCACACAGTTACAAATCTCCACACAGCCACAGCTGAACATCTCATTACATAGCTCTCTCACCAGACAGCACTTTACACAGTTCCTAGGCACAGCTCCTCTATGTAGCAACAGCTCCTTCACACAGCTCTCTCCCACACTCACACATCTTTCTTGTGTATTATTCACTCACTCTTTATTCACTCTTTCATCCATTTGCTTCCTCACACTTCTCTCATGCTTCTTCATCTCTTACCCAGCACACACACACACACACACACACACACACACACACACACACACACACACACACACTCACATTCTGCAGCAGCTCTTAAATACTCTCTACACAGCTGTCTCTCTCCATACTGTCTCTGTTGCTCACTCAGCCAAACTCTGGACAATTAATTAAAGTTACCTTTTCAGGGCCCTACCCATTTTCATAACAAGATAAGTCATGTAGTTTCTCTTAGGCTAGTAATGTCACATTGACCCATGCACATAGCTCTAAGTTGGTGAGGGGTCCCAGATATTAAACCATTGGCTGAACCTTGAGCAGTCAGGGTAGGTGCAGAAAGGGAGCTACAGCAAGGACTATGTCTTGATGTAAACAGCCTGGCCTTGATTTAGCAATAGACAACACCTGGGAATTAGCATGTGTGTGTATTCTGTAGGGATAGTTTAGTCTGTTTTGGACTAGTTCTAAGGTCTTTGCAAAATGTTTAAAAGGCTGTCTTTGAGACTGAAAATACTGTTACTTTCCTGTGTCAGTAAAGAAGAATATTCTGGTAATGTTTCTGTTCATCAGAATTATACAGCTTAAACAGAAATCCACGATTAAATGTGTGCCCAGAGATGTAAAACACATTACCACAGGGCTGTGGAAAGCACCCCACAGCTGTTCTTATTAGGGAGGCATAACAGTGACACCCGAGAAATCTACAGACAGAAAACAACTGGTTTCCACAGCCAGTGACCCCAGGGCTTTGCCAGGTGGGGCTCCCCATCGGGAGTTTATACGTCTGCTGGGTCGACTTGTCAAACACTAGTTGTCACCTGCTGTATACTTCTGTGGCCCTTGGCATGTCTCACAAGCACCTGTAACTCCAGTTCCAGGGAGTCTAGTACCTATTTCTAGCCTCTGAGGTCCTGCATGCATGTGGTACATAAATTCATGCAGGCTCATATACCTGCACATAAAGTAAATGGATAAATCTGAAAAAAAAGATTAAAAAAATAAATTGCCCAAGTTGTTTTGTGCCTAATAAGCATGATATTTGAGACAGTGTTTGTCATTAAATTCATTCAGACCAATAGTAACTGGTTTTTGGAGAAAATGCATTTTATGTAGCATAGTCCATTTTTGTACCAGGTGGACACTTCTCTAGAATGAGTTAAGAGGGTCTTAGGAGACAGGACTTAGGAGCCCCAAGTCAACAATGTTAGGAAGAAGCACTGCTTTAGATTTAAGGCAGCTTTTAGTTCTCTTCAGACCTTGAACCCTGTAGGCTAGAGTTCATATATGTTTGCACTGCATGGTAATTTGGACTGTTTAAAGAAAATATTATTTGTGGCACAGAGACAGAATGGTTATGCTTTGAAATATGCATTTAATTTTGTTTTCTTTTCAGATAATTGTATGGAAGAGATACAGTGACTTTAAGAAGCTGCACAAAGAATTATGGCAAATTCATAGAAACTTATTCCGACACTCAGAGCTGTTTCCTCCGTTTGCTAAAGGGATAGTATTTGGTAAGTGCTCTTCTGAACTTGTGACTTACTGTCCTTGTTCGTTCAGTCCTCCCCCCCCCCCCGCCCCCCCCCCCATCAGACTGGGACTCGAATCTCAAGCCTCGTGCTTGCTAAGCAAGTTCTCCGCCACTGATCTACAGCTCAGCCCTAAAGTTGTGATTTAATGTGATGATTAGCTAACGATGGTCTGTGTTGAGCCCTTTCACCTTCTGTGATAACTCATCTAGTTTAGCAAGCACTTGACACTGTTCTCTCATGCCCTCAGCATAGTTCATATAAAATACGTTTCCTCTTCTAAGCTGTGGGGTAGCTCCATCTCTGGCCAGGCAGAGAGACTAGGAAGCTAAGAAAAGATGTACTATCCAAAGTCACACATGTGACCTTGAATGGTGTCTTAGTTAGGGTTTCTATTGCAGCAGTGGAACACCATGACCAAAAAGCAAGTTGGGGAGGAAAGGTTTATTTGGCTTACACTTCCACATTGCTGTTCATCACTGAAGGAAGTCAGGACAGGAACTCAAATGGGGCAGGAACCTGGAAGCAGGGGCTGATGCAGAGGCCATGGAGGGGTGCTGCTTATTGGCTTGCTTCTCATGGTTTGCTCAGCCCACCTTCTTATAGAAGCCCAGGGATGGCACCACCCACCATGGGCTGGGCCCTCTACCATTGATCACTAGATGAGAGAATGCCCGACAGCTGGATTTTAAGGAGGCATTTCCTCAGCTGAGGCTCCTTCCTCTGATGACTCTAGCCTGTGTCAAGTTGGCACACAAAACCACCCAGTATGGATGGGTTGGCTCGTGCCCTCCAAGTGCCTTTCCCGTGTCCCAGCCCCAGTGTAACGCCTCTGTGATCACATTAGTGTCTTGAATTACAGGTGCTTTACCCACATCACCCCTGTTTGCAGCTTTAAGTGCATCATTTTCCACGTCTTTCTCCACCTTTCCCCATTATAAGCCTGGCTAACTGCAGTACAAAGAGATCATGCCACAGCCGGGCTGCCTTCAGATCTCTACCACATACATTACTCTATTATTTTTAAATTTTGCTTCTCTTGATTTTCAGGATGTAGGCAGAATGTAGCCTGGCTCTTTGCCAGAGTAGAACATAAATGGTTTCCAGCCGAATTCTGGTAGAATTTTCTTTTTCCTCTCTGAACCTTCTGACCTGGCTTCTGTGCTGCATTTTTCTGAGTATTCTAGTCTTCTGAGTCCTGCTAGAACGGTCACTAGGTTTTTAGGCTTTCTGGTTCACAACTCCACATCCCCCTCCCTCACCCTCCCCCCTGTTTCCATGGCCTGTGAGCCCACACAGCATACAGCTCCACTCCCAGTTCTAATTTTCTTAGTTACTTTCCTCTTTTCTGTGATAGAAACAACTTATGGGGGAAGAATTTGTTTTGGTTCATAGTTCAGGTACACAGTCCATCATGGTGTCTGCGGTGGGTCTGTGTTAGTGAGTGTGTGTAGTTCAGTTACACAGTCCATCACGGTGTCTGCAGTGGGTCTGGGTTATCAGGAGTGTGTATAGTTCAGTTACACAGTCCATCACGGTGTCTGCAGTGGGTCTGTGTTATCAGGAGTGTGTATAGTTCAGTTACACAGTCCATCATGGTGTCTGCAGTGGGTCTGTGTTAGCAAAGTGTGCATAGTTCAGGTACACAGTCCATCACGGTGTCTGCAGTGGGTCTGTGTTATCAGGAGTGTGTATAGTTCAGTTACACAGTCCATCATGGTGTCTGCAGTGGGTCTGTGTTAGCAAAGTGTGCATAGTTCAGGTACACAGTCCATCACGGTGTCTGCAGTGGGTCTGTGTTATCAGGAGTGTGTATAGTTCAGGTACACAGTCCATCACGGTGTCTGCAGTGGGTCTGTGTTAGTGGAGTGTGTATAGTTCAGTTACACAGTCCATCATGGTGTCTGCAGTGGGTCTGTGTTAGCGGAGTGTGTATAGTTCAGGGAACACAGTCCATCACGGTGTCTGCAGTGGGTCTGTGTTATCAGGAGTGTGTATAGTTCAGGTACACAGTCCATCACGGTGTCTGCAGTGGGTCTGTGTTAGCGGAGTGTGTATAGTTCAGGTACACAGTCCATCACGGTGTCTGCAGTGGGTCTGTGTTAGTGGAGTGTGTATAGTTCAGTTACACAGTCCATCATGGTGTCTGCAGTGGGTCTGTGTTAGCAGAGTGTGTATAGTTCAGGTACACAGTCCATCATGGTGTCTGCAGTGGGTCTGTGTTAGCGGAGTGTGTATAGTTCAGGGAACACAGTCCATCACGGTGTCTGCAGTGGGTCTGTGTTAGTGGGAGTGTGTATAGTTCAGGTACACAGTCCATCACGGTGTCTGCAGTGGGTCTGTGTTATCAGGAGTGTGTATAGTTCAGGTACACAGTCCATCACGGTGTCTGCAGTGGGTCTGTGTTAGCGGAGTGTGTATAGTTCAGGGAACACAGTCCATCACGGTGTCTGCAGTGGGTCTGTGTTATCAGGAGTGTGTATAGTTCAGTTACACAGTCCATCATGGTGTCTGCAGTGGGTCTGTGTTATCAGGAGTGTGTATAGTTCAGGTACACAGTCCATCACGGTGTCTGCAGTGGGTCTGTGTTAGTGGGAGCTTGTAGTGGTGATGTCCCACATAGTACTGATGAGGAAGCATAGAGGGAGGACTGTAAGGAACATCAGCCAAGACCTTCAAGGCTTGTCTCCAGTGGCCCATGTCTGCCCACTAGGCCCTACTTCTTAAAGGTTCCACAGCTACTCATGAAAGTACTACCAGCTGGAGAGCAGTATTCAAATATATGAGCTATGGGGACATTTTAGATCCAAATCCACAGTGTGCTTATGTCACCCTGTCTGGTATTGTACCAGGGTTGGTCATTGGGATCTGTAGCAAAGGTGACGGTTCCTTGTTTCTGAGATTTGGCAATAGAAGTCTGTGGCTTCTCCCTTGATGCTATTTCACTTTCCTCCCTCTCTCCCTTCCTCTCCCCTTCTTACCTCTCTCTAATTCTCCCTGCTTTCCTCTTTCTTCCTCCTTCTTCTGTTCCTTCTGCTCCCTCCTTTTCCTAACCCTCTCCTCTTTCTCCTCCCTTCATCCCTGTCACAGTCCCTTCCCTTGCTCTGAGATACCAGCTTTCTTATAAGATACTGGAAACCTGTGACGAGGCCCACATGATGAGAAATGGGGCCTCCAGCCATCAGACACTAAGTATGGAATGTGCCCAGTCTGTGGGTGAACGTGGAGCAGATTCTCCAGTGCTAACTTAGCCTTGCGGTGACTGCAGCCCTGGCTTACGGGGGGACCTCACGCTAGAGCCACCCAGCTGCACCTGCCTTTAGGTCCTGACGCTCAGAGGCTGTCTGACACCAGCTTGTCAGGTAGTAATAGCTACTTCTTGGATTTCGTTGCCTGGAAGTGGGGTTGCTACCACCAAAGGCACACATGTGACCCTGGTTTTGGAGTTGCCCTGAAGAGGTAGGTGATCAATAGAAGTGGCATGATTGAACCTTTCCAATGCCCTTCCTGACCTCGGGATAATTCTGAATGGCTGTGTTTATTGGCTCCTACTCTGTGCAGCATCTCCACAGAGTAGGGATTTCTTTAGGCTGCTGTAAGACTCACCATCTTCACACTATTTCCTCAAGACATTCTGCATGTTTTACAACTGGAGATTGGGGGACAGATGCAGGGAACCCTGGATGGTCTAGCAGCATCAGGGGTATTCACCTGAGTGTGAGGTGGGCATCTAAAACTTGTTGCCAGTATTAACAAATTAACAAATACTTAGTAGTCTGAGAGTTTGGGCATTATCCTGAAATAAGTCATAAAGCGTCTTGGGTGCTGTTGATGTTTAAATGTGAACTCTGTCCCAGGGGCTCAAGTGTTGAAGGCTTATTCCTCTACTGGTGATGCTGTACTGTGGAACCTTTGGAGGTGGGGCCTGGCTGGAGGAAGTGTGTTATTGTAGGGCGGGCCTTGAGGTTTAGAATCCTGTCCTGCTTCCTGCCCTTTTTCTGCTTCCAGATCCTTCCTGGATGAGTAAACTTTTACCACCACACGTCTCTGTCATTATGGACTGTGTCTCTTCAAATTACGATCTGTTTCCTTTAGGTGTTTTATGACAAATGAGGAAAATAATAGATATAGGGCCATACCTGGAGAAGAAGCACCCCCTGTGCCAACTGAGAGTTGGAGGCCTGGGCTTTAGGGCAGTAGCATCAGAACCACTGGTTCATTTCCTCTCCTGAGCACCGGGTTATACTTCCTGCTGTGTGCTGTTCCCTTCAGTTGTTTGCGTCTAGCCTTGAGTCCCAGCTCCAACATTCAGTTATGTCTTCACTTGTCTCTGTTTACAGTGTGGGCTGCTCTTTGCTGCTGACCTTGGTGGTCACTCCTGTGCTGCCACTGTGCCCAGCAAGCATGGGCAGATGCCCAGATCTGTTAGTCAGTGTCTTTTTGGATGAATTTCAGCCCAACATTAACTTCTTTGAAAATTGTGTGGCACCCTTACTTCAAGAAACATTTAAAAAAGCAGACATTGAGAATGAGGACCCAAATAAGCTCTGTCCTTGAAGAAACTCAGTGTCCAGCTGTGGAAGAAGTGAGCGGCAGCCTCTCTGTCACATTGCTTTGTCTTGCATGGGAAGCACAAGACTGATACACCACTGGCCCACTTCTGAGTATAACTGAATGTGCAAATAACTTTATGAAGCTTCTAGGCTCTATGTAGTGATGCACACCTATAATCCCAGCACTCAGGATGCTGAGGCAGGAGATCACGAGTGTAAAGCCACCCAGAGCTACAAGGCTTGTCTCGAAAACAAGGAAAAAAAAAAGTAAAGTGAAAGTGAAGTCAGCAGTGTGAGGAACCTTAGCTGTTATCTCTAAAATTACCCCAAAGAACTTATTCTACAGTAAGAGCACCCTTCTTTGCTTCTTAATAACTAATGATGTCACTGAGAGTATGTTCAGGGTCTACCTAGTGTAGGGAAATAGTCGATAAGCTGCTGTATTTGTTGGAGTTGAAGCATACTTTTCCTAGCAATCTTTCAGTGAATTTTCATATTAACCCATTCTCCTGTCTGCATAGGAAGTACACATGAATGATACACAGGCATTAGGTCCCAGAAATTCTCTTTATCTTCTTAAAGATGATTGAGGGCCAGAAATGACCATTATTTATATGGATTCTAGTTATAACTATTTATCATAGTAGCAATTGAAAGAAAGAAAAGGGGAACAAAAGGGAAAAGAAGACACTGGATTTGAGCCAGATTTTAGTTCTATGATGTGCTTTACAGTCCGTGGGAATCCATCTCAGACGATGCTGATGGAAAGAGGGATGTTTAACAGAACAGTCTTTGGTGGACCAGAACTTTACCGGTGATTCATTCTTGCAGATTAACTGCACCATAGACTTTGAAGCTCTGTGGAGGAAGGAATGATCTTTCGGAGTGCTGAGTTACAGTTCTTGGGCAGTCTTGTGAATGCACCTGTTACCTCTGTCTGACTGTAACATTTTCCTTTGCTTATTTGAAAAGTACTCTGTTAGGGCTGGAGAGATGGCTCAGCAGTTAAGAATCCTGACTGCTCTCTCTTTCATAGAATCCTGGTTTGGTTCCCAGCACCCCACAAGGCAGCTCACTACCATCTGTAACTATAGTTCAGTTCTGATACCCTTTTCTGACCTCTGAGGTCACCAGGCACTCATGAGGTGCACAGACTTACATGCAGGCAAACGCTCATAAGTAAAAATGAATCTTAAGAAAAGATAAATATTTTGATGCCCATGTTTTGCAGATCTTACAGATGGTTTCTGGTTTGGTTAGATGATGCCAGCAAATGTTTATATGGTCAGAGATCTCTAAAAAGATTTTAAGTCCCAGGAAGCTGGCAAGCTCAAGTTGTCTCATGGCTAGAATTTTCTCACCAGCAGCAGTTAGTCCTCCTGAAAGTGTTAGACTCACTTTTCTTTTTTGAGAAAATGTCTGTCTCCTGTCCAAGTCTAACTAATCACAGTTTGTTCTCCAAGGGTCAGGATTTAATAAATTTAATAATTGTTAGTTTCCTTGAGGGTATTTTCTCAGTGAAACTGCCATGAAAGTTTTTAAAAATATGAGTAAGTGGCAAAAAGTAGTGGAAGAACTATTAGTGGGTTTGGAGCTTTACCCTGGTATCCTGCTAAGAGGGCCACAGTTTTCTACCATTGTGTATAGACCATTAGTGCAAGTGTCAACACAGAAAGATGCAGCGACTGCCATGGTATTGCCACAAAAATGATCAGCAATGTTGATTGACTCTCAGGACACCTTGAACCACACTTGGAGAAGTGTATCATGTGTATTTTCTTAGTGTTCTACTGATGTGAAGAGACACCATTGGCCACAGCAACTCTTGTTTAAAAAAAAAAACAAACATTTAATTGGGCTTGCTTACAGTTTCTGAGATTTAGTAATTATATCATCTTGGTGGGAAGCATTGCAGATTACAGACAGACATGGTGCTGGAGAAGTAGTGGAGAGTTGTACTCCGGATCCACAGGTAGCAGAAGGAGAGAGACCCTGGGCTTGGCATGAGCTTTTGAAACCTCAAAGCTCATTCCCAGTGATACATTTTCTCCAACAAAGCCACACTTCCCAATCCTTTCAAATAATGCCACTCCCTGGTGACCAAGCATTCAAATCTATGAGCCTATGGGGGTCATTCTTATTAAAACTACCACACATGACATGGATGTACCCCAGTCTGAAGCTGTTGGAAATGTGCTGGTATTAAAAGGGTGCATGAGATGTGTGTGTGTGTGTGTGTGTGTGTGTGTGTGTGTGTGTGTGTGTGTATGTGTATGCATATACATAGACATGAATATGTATTTAGTTTTCTGTCATCTAAAGTTATTAATTGATTTTGAGACAAGATGTCATTCTGTGGCTCTTGCTGGCTTGGAACTTGCTGTGTTGATCAGGCTGGTCTCAGACAAGAGATTTTTCTGCTTCTGCCTCATAAGTGCTAGGATTAAAGGTGTGAGGCGCCATGGTCTATCTGAGCTACATTTTTTAGTTTAAGCAAATGTTGAACAGTATTGTGTTTAGTGAGATCTCATCTGTAGAGAGCAACACTCTTGCCCCATGTGAAGATCGCCTGCTCATGTTGATACCTTCTGAGAGCTATTAGGGGTGTTTATATCCTCACCTTGTACTTTCTATACTGTGAATTTTTAAAGCATTTAAGTTATAGTATGTGCATGTGAGTGTGGTACCCATGGTCCCCTGGAGCTCAAGTTACAGGCAGTTGTGAGGCATCCAATGTGGGTGTTGAAAATTGAACTCCAGTCCTCTGCGAGAGCAGTATGTGCTTTTAACCACTGGGCCAGCTCTCCACCCTCCTAGACTGTATAATCTAACAACTTATAGTTTTAACTTTGATGTTGAAGACACAGTTTTGGCTTTTTAAGTCATGCAGTTGCCACTGTGTGAGAGTAGCTTCTAAATGGATGCTTTCAGCTTAGTGCTTGTTGTTAATGGGTTGTCTTTATCTGTCCCCACATTTCCTCATCACTTTTAATAAATGAGTAATTTATCTCTTTTAGTAAAAGGTACAGCTCATTTGTAGCACTTGATACCTCTAGTGAGCCCTGCAGGCCACAGCTGTGGTTGTGTGGGGAGAATTGTTGGTTAGCCATCAATTTTTTAAGCTTCTCTCATACTGAGTAAGTAAACCTCCGCAGTAAGGAGTATTACTACAATCTGCAGAATGTCAGTCATGCATTTACTCTGCTGGGGCCATAGTGAAAAGAATACTCCATTGGCGGTCAGATAGCTTTAGGCCAGATCTGCTGCCCAGCATCTAATACCCATGCAATCTTAGGATCCCATACAGTTCAGGATGGTCTTGGATTTGCTGCTTAGCTGAGGATGCCCGTGGATGCCTAATCTTCCGCCTCCTTCTCCCCAGTGCTAGGGTTGTAGGCATTTGCAATCATATCTGGCTTTGCAGTGGGTCTTAGAGAGTTACTGTCCACTGTTAGTAAATTGATGGCTGAAATGGCAAGGAGACAGTTCAGCCCTGGAGAGTGAGGTATCCCTGACACCTCAAGCTGCTCAGAACCATAGCTCTGCCCTGAAGGTGTCCTGGACACCTAGAGCTGTTTAGCATAGCTCTGACAGCTGGGACTGCAAAGAAACAGCCCAACTCTGGAAGGGAAATTTTTCTGACTTCTTAGGAGAGTCAGGTCTGGAACTGCTTTAGCAGGGAAGGGTATCCTGACTCTTCGGGAAAGTTAGGCTATAACTGGTGTGATGAGGGATGGTCTCCCTGTGGGATACAGCAATCCTGCTCCTCTCCCGGAGAGCTGCAGTCTCTGGCTCAGTGTTATCAGCTCTCTCTTGCTCAGGCAACTATGGGATGTCTTAGCAAGGTTCTTCTGTTCAGCTCCCCCTTGCTGAATCCACTATGGGATGTCTTAGTAAGGTTCTTCTTTTGAGCTCCCCACTTGCTCAATCCATTATGGGATATCCCAGCAAGGTTCTTCTGTTCAGCTCCCCCTTGCTCAATCCACTATGGGATGTCCCAGCAAGGTTCTTCTGTTCAGCTCCCCCTTGCTCAATCCACTATGGGATGTCCCAGCAAGGTTCTTCTGTTCAGCTCCCCCTTGCTCAATCCACTATGGGATGTCCCAGCAAGGTTCTTCCGTGTGCCAGTGAATGAAGGTCTTCACCCAAAACTCTTTTGAGAAAGAGATTTATTAGGGAAGGAGGAGTCCAGGAGAGTAGCTGCCTCTACCAGGGTGGAGAGAGCACCTCACAACTGACCAGGCAGGGTGGTTTATATAGGATGTCCAGGGGGCAGAGTCAACTGTGATAGGTTAGTTTTTTTCTGCCCAGGGATTGGCCAGTTTTGTGGGCAAGGGGCAGAGATGGCCCTGACTTCAGGGCCAAACTGTGTTTCTTTCACTGGCCTTTCTTGGCTTTTTGACACTACTTCTAAGGCCAGGACACATTTCTTTCACTGACTCTGATTCTAGGGGCCAAGAGTGTTATTTTGGTACTAGTTTCAGAGTCAGGGCATATTTTCTTGGTTCTGGGTTTGAGGATAAAATGTTCACTTCTCTGGCTCAGGTCCCAAACATAGGCTGTGTTTCTTTCCCTGATCTTGGGCCCTAGGGCCAGGATTCTGCTGTCCTGCTCTGTGATTGGTTGATTTCACAACTCAGTTGGACAGGGGAAGTGATGGCGCTGATCTGAGCTAAACTGTGTTTCTCTCACTGGCCTTACTTAGCTTTTTGACACTACCTCTAAGGCCAGGGCACATTTCATTCACTGACTCTGATTCTAGGGGCCAAGTGTGTTTCTTTGGTACTGGTTTCAGAGTCAGGTCATGTTTCCTTGGTTCATTTCTCTGGCTCAGGTCCCAAACACAGGCTGTGTTTCCTTCCCTGGTCCTGGGCCCTAGGGCCGGGATTCTGCTGTCCTGCTCTATGATTGGTTGGTTTCACAAGTCGGTTGGACAGGGGCAGAGATGGCTCTGATCTGAGCTAAACTGTGTTTCTCTCACTGGCCTTATCTGAGCCATCCTTCCCTAATTCTGGGCTCCAGGGTCAGGGTGGATTTCTTTACTAGCCCCTTTTCCCTACACCCACTGTAACTTCTCACTGTTTATCTGTAGGGTGTTCATTGTCTCCTGACATTAGCTGTTACCTGAAACGAGAATCTAATTAGTCTTTTTCAATAAAAACCCAGAGTCAGATATCCAGAGTGAAAGCTGAAAGATCAGAGAAGCAGAGCAGCTAGCCACCTAGAGACTTACCCCTATGAAATCTCAGACCAAATGCCGAGATCCTGCCTCTAGGAATCCTCAGGTTGAATGGGGCAGATTCTGTCTCTATCCAATTTATATTCCTGTCTCCACCTCCCTAGTACTAGGATTAAAGGTGTGAATCTCCACCCTGGGCTCTGTTTCTATTTTAGACTGGTTCAATCTCACATAGCCCAGGGTGGCCTTGAACTCCTGATCTTCCTGCTTCTTCCTCCCAAGAGTTGGGATTAAAGGTGTATGCCACCACTGCCGGCCTCTAGTGGCTAGCTCTGCCCTCTGGTCTCTAGGCAAGCTTTATTTTTCAGAACACAAACAAAATATCACACAACAGTTAACCTGTTGCTCAGTTCACTGTCCCGCCCTCCCTGGGTCTCCTCTGACGTTGCACTCTGCTGCTCAAGTCTCTGTTTAGCCCTTTAGACTTTCAGTTTGTGTTTCCTGTGGGCTGAGCTGCTCTCTTTTCCTGATTCTACAGATTATCAACACAGCACTTTCTAATTAATTTAGAGTTTTTGTAAATACTTTATTAATATTTGTAATGCATACTACATTCAGTGATATCAGTTAGCACTCATTTTATCTTTTTTTCCATTTTTTAAAATTTACAAATGTTCAGCTTTAGAGAAGAGAACATAAAAGGATGGGGCAGTGGGCACTCAGATACCATTTTCCATGGTTGCTTATTCTTAACCCTTGTGTGTTTTCTCTGAGCACAGGTTCCCCCGCACCATTATTTCAGAATAAGTTGCAATATTGTCATATTTTAATGGAACTTCCTGCATTTCCCTGATGGCCACAGTCCCATACCACACCCACAAAAGGGTCTTTGGTACAGTGTTGTGAAGTGGGCGGCCCCTGTGCAGAATTCCCCATCTGTCCTTCATGTGTTCTTTTGGACCCATAGTTAAAGCTACTGAGCTACACCCCTTTCCTGTCACATGATTTTAGAATGGATTTATTTAATTTATTCATTTATTTATTTTTAAGGCAAAAGCTTACACTGTGGGCTAGGCTATCTTGGAGCTCACTATGTGGCCCAGGCTAGCCTTGAACTCACATTCCTCTGCCTCAGCCTCCTAAGTGCTGGGACAAAGCCTAAAACATGGCCATTGTTCAGGCCACAAAAATGACAAACCTAGGGCTGGTATGTAGCTCAGGGTAGCACTTGCCGAGTATGTGGGAGGCCCTGGGTTCCAACTCCAGCACTGCAAAACCGAAGGACAAAAGGAAAAAGGACCCTGGTGACCCTGAGTGCCACCACCTCCTTGCATGTCACAGCCTGAGCTTGGCCATATGCGTCCTGCTTCACAGTAAGATTTATTAAGAACAACAGGCTCAGAGAATCCGAGTTCCTCCCATTCCTCACAGCATGCTACTCTGGACAACCTTTCCTTTCTTGGGCTTTTCTCAGAGCTCTTGACAGAGGCCCAGACTCTGTAGGCACAGTCCCCGGTGCAGTGCGCCTGCCCTGCCCAGCTGCTGGGCGTCAGGGATCCAGCTGTGAACCCACCATGCTTGTTCTCTGTCTGACCTGTGAATGGAGTTTTCCACCTGGAAGAATCACGGCATTAGCACCAAACTTCTGCTGGTTCATACTGGTTCATACTGGGTGAGCATCAGTTTCAGGTTGTAGGACTCGTGTGGACCACTGGTATTGGCATTTTATATTTTGTGATTAATTAATTCTCATTCTCTCTCTCTGGCTTAGTCCAGCATAGAACTCACTTTGTAGCCCACACTGGCTTCACCCTTGTGGCAATTCTCCTGTCTAGCCTGAGTGCTTACTCCACTAAGTAAGGAGCTTCTGTGCTTGGTTCAACATTGTGTTTTCAAAAATTGTAGGGTCTGGAGAGATGACTCAGCAGTTAAGAACTGAGTTAAGGCTGTTCTTCCTGAGGTCTTGAGTTCAGTTCCTAGCACCTATGTGGCAGCTTACGACCATCTGTAATGCCCCATGAAATCCAATGCCCTCTTCTGGTGTGCATACACATAAAATAAATAAGTAAATTCTGGCCGGGCGGTGGTGGCGCACGCCTTTGATCCCAGCATTCGGGAGGCAGAGCCAGGCAGATCTCTGTGAGTTTGAGGCCAAAGTTGGCTACAGAGTGAGTTCCAGGAAAGGCGCAAAGCTACACAGAGAAACCCTGTCCCGAAAAACCAAATAAATAAATAAATAAATAAATTCAAAAAAATTGCAAATGGCTCTTTGAGTTGTTCTAAGTCCTAGTAAAGAAAATAAGATGGGTACGTTTGCACACATCTCTAATCTCAGGAGGTGAGGCAGGAGGATTGCCATGAGTTCTAGGCTGACCTAGGCTAGAACTAGATCCTGTTTTAAAAAAACTTGGAAAAATGAAATCCCAAAGAGTACTTGTAAATGATAGACAGTGGTTCCTTTTCCTGGGACCACCCAGCTTGGTTAAAGTGTGAGTTCTGCCCAGCGTGGTGCTTAGTGAGGAAAGCATTATTGGGCAGTTTTTGGTGGGAGAGTAACTTGCTTTGAATGTACAAAGTGTATGTGATTTGAAATATTGTGAAGTGATGAACATTTCTAAGAAAAACTTGAGTGTATTTTCTGTCTTTGCTGGCAATCTTTCTGTCCTGCTCACGGGCATGCTAACATCAGCACTGTGAGTGGAACCCCAAAGCAGCTGCGAAGGAGGCACCTACACTGCTTCCTCATGCTTCTGCATGTCTAGGGAAATTAGAGTACCCAGAGGCTAACCGTGTGCAGGGGTTGCAACCGTATCCGCTCCTAGCTCACACTTGAGTGTTGCTACATAAAATTATTAAAAAGCTGGGTGTGGTGGCACACACTTGCAATCCCAGCACTTGGGAGGCAAAGGTAGGGGGATTTCTGTGAGTTCAAAGCCAGCCTGGGCTGCATAGCAAGTTCCAGGCTAGCCAGGACTGCTTAGTGAGACTCTATCTCAAAAAGGGGAGACATTTTGCTATCTCTGCTAGGGTCAGTAGTTATGGTAATAATATTCTTCTGTATCTTTGAGTTTATTCTGCATATATATATATATATATATATATATATATATATATATGTTATGTGTGTGATGTTTTCATGTATGCACAGATTTGTGTGCCCAAACATGTGTGTTGAGCCAGAGGTGGACATCAGATATCTTCTCTCTCTCCCTTCCGCTCTTACTTTCCTGGAGCTCACTGATTGGCTAGACTGGCTGGCCAGTGAGCCTCCCTAGCACTGGGACTCCAGGAGACGCTGTCATGCCTCACTTTTTATGTGGGTGCTGGGGATTTGAACTTAGGTCTTCATGTTTGTGCAACAAGCACTCTGTTCTCTGAGAAATCTCCCCAGCCCCCAGTACAATTAAAAAAATTCCAAGATATCTCAGAAACACAGAAGGGAGGATGTTCTTTCGTGGTACTCTGATGATACGGTTCAATGTAATCAAATCTTTTATCACATGTGCCATTATTTTTTGTGGTACTCTGACAACATTGACTTTATTTCCTTTTATCCCGATTTAGTGGACTAGAAATGCATTCAGGTCAATAGAAGTAGAACAGAGGCAAACTTGGAATAGATACATCCTGTTGTTTAAGCAGTTTCATTTGGCTTGATGGGAGGATCAGCTGAGTCATTAGCATTAGAGGCCCCTCCATGTCTTTAAAAATTTTTATCTTATATGTATGAATATTTTGCTTGCATGTCAGTCTGTGCATCACATGTGTGTCTGGTGCCATGGAGGGCAGAAGAGGGGACTGCACTGGCTGGGAATTGTAGTTATGGGCGGTGGTGAATGGTTGTAAGCCGCCATGTATGTGTTGGGAATCAAACCTGGGTCCTCTGCAAGAACAAGAGGTGCGCTTAACCACTGAGCCATCTCTCTAGTGCCCCGTGCCACCCCCCTATGTACTTGTTTCAAATAGAGATGAGTTCTTTGCAGGGCATCATTAACTTATTAGTAAGTAAGTCCTATATTGGCTTTTTAGCATGTACTTCATGTAGTTGAAGATATGTGCAGTGGTTGTGTGGATTAAAACAGAAAACCAGCATTATTTATGCTTCTATTCTAAAACCATAGATGCTTGCAGTAATATTAATTCACTATTAATAACTATTTTTGTATGTGTACGTGTTTTTGTGTTTGTGTATGTGTATGAACTTGCATGGGCGCGTGCGTGCGTGCGTGTGTGTGTGTGTGTGCGTGTGTGATGTCTTTTTCAATCATGCTTCACTTTACTTTTTGAGACAGGGTCTCTCAGTGAACCTGGAACTTGCTGATTCCTCTAGACTGGCTGGTTAACAGGCACCCAGGGTGCCCTGTGTCCTTACCCAGAGTGGGGTTTGAGGCTCATGTTGCTGTGCTTGGCTTCAGTGTGGTCACTTCGGATCAGAACCAAGTCCTCGTACTTGCATTGTGTTCTGGTTAACTGGGCACAAGTTAGAGTCATTTAGGAAGAGGGAACCTTAATTGAGAAAATGCTACTACCAGATTGGCCTGTGGTTGATTATGGTGGGCCCAGCCCATGGAGGGTGGTGCTACCCTTGGACAGATGGCCCTGAGCTGTATAAGAAAGCAGGTTGAGCAAAATAAGAGGAACAAGCCAGAAAGCATCCTCCATTGTCCCTGTATCAGCTCCTGCCCCAGGTTCCTGCTTTGAGTTCCTGCCTTGACTTCTTTTGATGATGGGCTGTGATGTGGAATTGTAAGCCAAATAAACCCTTTCCTCCTCAAGTACTTGGCTGTGGTGTTGATCACAGCCATAGAGATCTAAGACACATGGCAGGTGCTTTACCTACCCAGCCCTTTCTCGTCCGAATTAAATATTCTTTAAAGAGAGAAATACTTTGGGCTGTAATTGTAAGTACAGGTTCATGCTTACTTACACACCAGAAGGAACCATGGATATTTCACCTGTTTGACTACTGAATTTTTCTTGATATTGAATACATTATAGATTACTTCAACTCATATGTTTATTGTACTTATTGGGATGTTGGACATTTTATTTCCAGATGATACGATGGATAGGGAAGTGTTCTCGTCGTCGGGAAAGTTGGTTTTACTTGTCGCATATGAACTGAGAAGAAGTGATAGTCAGATTTAGCATTGTTGGTCATCTGCAGTATGGTTACATGTGGCACAGTTTCGTGTAAGATAGAAGAAGGCAGTTTCTTTTGCATGTTTGGAGGTCTGGGTGCAGCCTGGGATGGAAGTGCCACAGTGCCCAGAAGTTACAGCCCCTGCTTTGTCTCCTCTGCCTTCCACAGCTCCGTTTCCTGCTAGCAGGGAGGGACCCCGGAGAGAAGCAGGGAGAGGGTGTTTGCAGCTGCTGTCCGTTGGATTCCGGGGAAGCAACAGCGTGCCTTATGATAGTCAGACCTAAGTCCAGGCTACAGAGGATGATGCAGCTTGGCTGGCATGTGTCAGGGGAAGTCAGGGGCATTTTGGTAAGGGAGAAAGTGAGAGGCTGGATATGTGCCCTTTAGTCTCAGCACTCTGGAGGCAGAAGCAGGCAGAGATTTTTTTTAGTGCAAAGCCAGCCTGGTCTATATAATGGGGTCTAGGCCAGCCAGAGCCTAGAAAAATTTTTGTTTGGATAGCGGCTGGTGACTTGTTCTGTAGTAAACCAGAATCCCAGATGGTAGGAACCCTGCATCTGGCTGCCACTGGCTTTTACCAGGGCCAGGGCTCTTGAGGGCAGCGAAAGAACATGTGGAGTTCTCCAGCGTTGCTGACTCTACAATTTGTCTGTGAGCTGTGGTTCGGTCTGTCTGTTTTTCTGTCTGTCTTTCTATGTACACTGTTAAGGTCTTCTGTAAGAATTTACAATATAAGACAGTTTTTACAGAGGATTTTTCTGTCTTTGTAAATCAGCAACAGCCCACACAGATTTGCTAGCATGCTTTGTGTGCTAGTCACTATGAAACTTTGTGAAGATTCACACACCATGATGATCTGTGTAGTGTTCAGGGTTGTTGTCGCCACAGGAGACTTAACAGTCTGTGACTCGCATTGTTCACGGGACACCTTCTAGCAGGGAGTGCAGGAGCTTGTATTTGAATCTAGGACTAGCTCCATCTCCTCCCTCCAGTCCTATAACTTTTAAAAGTTACCTAGATAGTTTACCACAAGCACAGGGATTTCAGTGTCTTGGTACCTAGGAGCACCTTTTGTCTTAGTATTCTGTTAATGCTCTGCAAAACCACTTAGAATGTTTTTAGGCTGTGAGGACACTGCCCTTTTGATTTGGTATTTTTAAAACGTTACAAGGCAGCCAGTGTGATGCAGGGCAGGCATGTGACATGTCAACGGGTGATTGGATGGGAAAGCTGCATAGCGTTATCACACTGGAAAATCTCGTACGAGTGCTCACATTGAGAGTATCATTAGAGCTGGTGTGCGAGCCACTGTGCTGTCTCCTTGTGGAGTGGAGCACGCCTGTGCTTGGTGCCTTCACGGGCCGCCACCAGCCGCACGCAGAGAAGTCAGCAGAAAAGCTTTCAGCTTCAAGCTGAGGTTTTGACCCCATTGCTGATACAGATGTTCTCATAATTCCCTCTCTTCAGCCTCCTTTGTAAATAAAAAAAAGAGTAGAAAAGGGAAAATTATATGAGTAATTACGGTATTAAATTACTAGAGGAAGCCATTTGAATTCTTTAAAATTCTCTTTTCAACTTTAGTTTCAAATTGCCATCTTCTTATACAGTGAGTTTCTTACATGGGCAGGACCTGGGTTTGGATACAGTCTATTTATCAGTTGACAGTGCTGCTTCATTTCATCAAAAACATTGTAAGGCCTTGATAGGACGTTGAAGTTTTCGTGGTAAGCACTGCAGATGGGCAGCGTGGTCTGTGGTGGCTTTG
The DNA here is from genome assembly GCF_949786415.1 of Peromyscus eremicus. NCBI lineage: Eukaryota > Metazoa > Chordata > Mammalia > Rodentia > Cricetidae > Peromyscus > Peromyscus eremicus. The sequence continues at coordinate 4,601,699 of NC_081431.1, forward strand.
CTCCCTGGGCCTAAACTGTCACAAAGCCAAACTGTCCTTCTGTCCCTAAGTGTTGATGCTCATTGAATTCTAGGGCGATTTGACAAAACCGTTATTGAAGAGAGACGCCAGTGTGCTGAAGATCTGCTGCAGTTCTCTGCCAACATTCCTGCCTTGTACAACAGCAAGCAGCTGGAAGACTTCTTCAAGGTTCGTGGTCTTTCTGAGAAAGTATGTACTGTAAAATGTTTTCTTCCGTGGCATGTAGAAATTCAGGGGAAAGCTCCATCACTTTGGAGTTTTGAGATTTACTAGGAAGTAGAAGTTACAGCTGGGCATCTGTTGTCTGTGGCAGAGCTTCTGCTCATGGTGGTGTAGAAATTGGAAGTTTTCCATTCATAGATTTTTGGTTTTTTGAGACAGGGTTTCCTTGTGTAGCCTTGGCTGTCTTGGAACTCACTCTGTAGACCAGGCTGGCCTTGAACTCATAGAGATCATTCCTGCTTCTGCCTCCTGAGTGCTGGGATTAAAGGTGTGTACCAATACCCCCCAGGCTCAATTCATAGACTTTAAAGCTTTGGTGCACAGGGCTTGGGAGAGTAACTGATTCTCTGTTGTATCAGAATACGTTGAGAAGGTGAGATGTCACAATACATTGAGAAGGTGAGAGAGATGTCATGGACTTTTGGAGTTCCTTTAGGAGGTGTTCTTGAGTGATAGCCTTTCTGAGCAGAGCCCATACTCTTTCTTTGTGTAAGGATATAGCAGAAGTGGTCATTGCATAGTTTTGTAAAGGTGGATCTGTGCAAATTGTATTTCTGAGGTTTTTGACTGTACGTGGTTCATGTTTTTTGAAATGTGGCACTCTTGCTGTGACTTTTTCATTTGTTTTAGATCTGAGACAGGGTCTCAGATGTCACCCAGGCAGGCCCTCAGCTTGGGACCCTTCTGCCTTGGCTTCCCAGGCACTGGGGAAACAGGCGTTGTCATTGTTAATATTTCCTCACTTATTTTGAATGTCACTGTCAGTTGTTGGTGGGTGTCTCTGTTCTTAAACCTGCTTTCCCGTTTCATTTAATTAGCTTTCTAGAAAGAGCTGAATGACTGTGTCATGTTGGTTCCTTTCTCTGGCAGAAAACACACATTTGTATAACTTCAGTTTCTAGGATATATGATACTGGTTGAAATATTAAGGCCACTCTGCGTAGTTAAAAGAGAGGTTTATTTTGTGGGGTAACTTACAAGTGAAGGGATAGGTTACAGGGTCTGGGAAAGGTGTAGTGCAGTCCGGCGGTGTTCTCTGGAGAACTCTGCTCGGTCTACCTCCAGCGTCCAGGGTCCAGGAACCAAGAGAGCTCAGGTCTTAAGTGCTCCTGTCTTGGCCCCACCTCGTAGGCGTGACAGTTACTGGAAGCCTCAATGGGTGTAGTACTTCCAGGACAAAGCTGGAGCAGCTACTCACTACATATGATCCCCAAGACACATGAGTGCCAGGATATTGAATTTCCCTGATGCTAGTGGATCTAGGCGAAGATGAATTTTTTTTAACTTACTTAGTTGACTGCAGAAGGGTGATCTTTTGAAGGACATTGCAGAATCACAGCCTAGAGTAGTCGGTCCATGGTGACAGTGTTGTCCCTGATGCTCTTCTTGCTTCCTTTGTCATTGTTCTGGACACCAGGCTCAGGCCATGAATCTGCTGCTTATGTAAACCCAGTGCAGGGCTTCAGGGAGAAAGGCCAAGTGAAGTTAAGTCTTCTCATGCTTCCCTGTTCTCTGTGGGAGTGGAGTCCTGGAGGATTTCGCCCTATTGAGATGTGAAAGACAGGATCAGAGACTGGTCTGGGTGTTAATGGAAGTTAGATGGGATTTAAACAACGGAGACAAGGTACCTGCTCATTCTTTGTCTTTGTTGCGGGATTCCTGATGTAGCTGCTGCCAACTTTGTTTTGGACGTGCAATGAGATGCGCACATTGATGGTTTGTGAAGATTGGACAGTTTAAGAGAAGTCAAACTGATCTTGGGTCCATTTCAGACAGAGTCAGACTTAGTGGCAGGTGCCACCTCCCTGTCCTGTTCTCTACCTCCTTTTGTGAAAACGTATTGATTTGACGCTGTTCTTGTCTGATACAGGCATTTACAGTAATAACATTTCCCCTGAGCATTCAGCCTCTTCATATATTTTTACATTTCATTTCCGTTTTTATTCAGTTTAGTGTGTTTTCTGATTTATCTGTAATTTCTCATTGACTCATTGGCTGTTTAGAACTGTGGTGACATCTAAGATTTCTTGATTTTCTAGTTTCTTCTGTTGTTTCTATTTCTAAATGTTTTCATCCCCCTCATCTTCGCCTTTGTCGTCATCTATGTCCTCTTGGTTCTGGGTCTCTGTCTTATCTCTCTTCCTCTCTTCCTCCTCATCCTCATGTTCTGAGGCAGGGTCTCACTCTGAAGCTCAGGGATCTCGATCCTCAAGGGCCTCCTGGGTGCCGGCTTACAGGCGTGCAGATGCAGGCCCACCTAGTGATTTTTTTCCTGTGATCCGAACACATAGTCTACGACTTTAATCCCTGTAAATGGACTTATCCCCTAGCCTGTCCTAGAGAGCACTCCACATGTGCTGGAGGAGCACCTGTTCCCTTGTCAGATGGACATTAATGAAGAGTTCACATCAGTGAATCTTATCAGGTGGAGAGGAGAGAGGGTTTCTCTTGGCATTTGATATATTGATTGTAGTATTGGTGCAAAAAACTGTTGAGAGAAGACAGAAAGATGGATATTAAAGCACAAAGGAGTTAGTATTTCAATGACGTAATTGCTTAGGGATTAGACATCTGCTTGTCTGTGATTGGAATGTTCGGTCCATAAAGTCCCGTCATGGCGTCCCCGCTGTACCACTCTGGTGACTGCCATCTGAGTGGGACAAAGAGGCAATAGCCTTGAGGCCTGAATCTGTAAGCTTAGATACGTCATTAAAGTAGTGATCACATAGAGATCCAAGTTTAGTTAATTTTTAAACAGGGTTTCACGGTGTAGCCCAATAATTCCCAGTGGTCCGCCTGCCTTATGCCTTAGCCTCTCAAGTGCTAGGTTTATAGCTATGAGCACCATACCTTGCTCAAAAAAAAATTTTTTTTTTTAATTATGTCTGTTCTCAGAAGTTATAGCTCTTGCTGTTCTTGCAGAGGACCGGGTCCAGTTCTTAGCACTCACATTAGGTGTGCACAACTGCCTGTAACTCCAATTCCAGGGACTCTTACACCTCTGGCTCTGTAGTCACTGCACACCTGTGGTGCACATACATCCATTCAGGCACACAAATCTACACATAAAATAAAATAAAAATGACTTTTTATTTCTTTATGGTGTGCACAGGTGGCTTTCTCATATTAATGTCTTATCAGATCACCTGAGGTGCTGTTGATATGATATCATTTGTAATTTGATAAAATTTGATGGCTTTCTGGTGAGTCCCCAGTAGTTAAATGATCGGGCCCTAAGGATACTGACAGTTTTTTTTTTTTTTTTTTTCTGTAATGGTGCATTTTTAAAAAACTCTGTGGCAGATTTTAAACAGTGTGCTTTCACACTATAGCTGGGTCTGGAGGTACACACCTTTGATTCCAGCATTCAAGAAGCAGAGGCAAGCCTCTGAGTTCTAGGCAGCCTGGTCTACATAGTGGGTTTCAGGCTAGTGAGGACTAGACAGTGAGACCCTGTCTAAAAAAAAGTTACATTAAGCATGGTAGTATTATTTAAAAATTATGGATTAAAAAAAGTAACCGATTATCTTTAGAGCAGCTTAGGTTTACAGAGAGATCCTTTAGAAGTCATGTGCCCCTTGCATTCCCTGTTTCACCCACGGAGCGTGGCTGTGGCACAGCTTTATAATCGAGCCACAGCAGATGTACTTTCTTGATGTTCTGTAAAGGGTTAAGTCTACGAAGTGGGTACTGCAAGCCTTGTGAGTGCTTATATGTTTATTGCTGATCTTTTTGTGCTCTTACTGACAAGGGGACATGATTGCTCTGCCCTTTTCAGGGTGGGATAATTAATGACGGCTCTGCATTAATTGGTCCTGCTGAGGCGTACCCAGATTCTCTGCCTGACGCCTTTCCTGAGTGTGGTGCAGAAGGTAAGACACTTTGTTTTTCCTGTGTTTCAAAGGTTTCAATTGCAGAAGATGTGAGTCACATTGCGTTGTAACAACAGCTGTCTACAGAGGTGGGAGGGCCTTCCTTCAGCTGACATCCCTGCCCTGTGGCTCTGCACATCAGCACTGGGCTGGCGTGGTGATACCTCACATTTAACCTGCAGCTTTGCTCTTCCTTGCTGCTATGAAGTGATGATTCACCAGGTAGTTCCCGGCAGCTTTGCTTGAGAACATAATGAGGACGTCAGACCTCAGTAAGACATTTCATACACAGACAGTGCGCCTTGCTGTGTGAGCTCGTGATGGTGTCCACCCAGCCATACCTGACTCTTAGCCCATTTCAAGGCCAACTTTAAATGAAGCTGTCACCTGAAAAGAATACTCCCAAGGCAGTTGTTTAATGTGTTTCCTAATTACACAAATCTCAACCAAAGCAACGCTTTACTTTTAACCACTTTAATTCTCTTGCTTTGTTTTTATTAAGCTGTACTTGAACTTACATGCAGATTTTAATATATGCCTTTCAGCTTTTGGATTTCCTAACTACTGTTCTTTTTTTTCAAGACAGAGTTTCTCTGTATAGTCTTGGCTGTCTTAGAACTTGCTCTGTAGACCAGGCTGGCCTTGAACTCACAGAGATCCATCTGCCTCTGCCTTAACTACTGTTCTTTTAGGGCAAGTTATAGAATATTAAAAAAAGAGAGATTGGGACATGGGATGGATTTTTATAAATAAAACAATCAGATTTTTTCAGAGCTAGCCTAGGTTTGGCTTGTCAGAGGTCATTCATAGATGAAATAATACACCTTGATGTCTGTCAAGAGAGTTGACACAGGAGGCTAAAACCCCTGACAGCCTGCTGGGACGACCTTGGGGTCTCCTTGGCACTGAGTTTGGGGGGGTGCACCGATTTAGACATCTGCAGCCCCATTGTCCTAGACGTGCTCTAGGACGTTCCCATCTTGGTTTGCTAAAACTAGCAAGTTTCCGTCTGTTGTGTGGGCGCATGTGCGTACACAGATACAAATAGGTAGACACACTCTCACATACACACGCGCACACACACTTACACACACTCACACACTCACGTACCCTCACTCTTTCACTTTCTTTTGGTGTAACCTCCTTGAGTAGAGATGTGCTCAGCTTTTACTCTTTTCCTTTACCTCTCATTCCTTTAGACCTGTATTCTGCAGTGCACACAGCCTGTGCACCCAGGGCCTCCATGGAACTTTCAGTATCTGGGACTTCAGCCTCGTTCTGCTGCAGTCATAGAAAAACATGCCGAGAGTCGTTTTGCTTTATGATCTGCCGTGCTGTTGAGGAGGATGACTGTTATCTGGGCCTGTTTTAATCAAGGGTTCTCGCATGGGTTTGGGGATCTGCAGCCCCAGCTGGGGGGGGGGGGGCTGCTGCCGCGATTGTCACTTTAGAACTGGTTTCTGGGGTGACTTTTCTGGGCTAGCCTGCTCTGTCTGTTGCGTTAGAGTCCCTGTTCCTGAGAAGGAAATAGCTGTCTCCACCTGTGTATGTGCTGATGCTGTGGTGCCCAGCAAAACCAGGAGAATGAGGAAGAGTTCTGGGGAGCGCCAGTGAGGTGACAACTCCAGGGGTGATGGGTGCCTGCCTCTCTTTCTAACTTTAGCTTTGATTTGAGAATCCGGGGCTGTGATGGGGAGTAGCCTTTGGTATCCACAGGGATTCTTTATTGCATGTGGAGATCCACGTAAGGAGGGAAAGCTACCCAGAGCCCATTTCACATGGACATTGTCATGGGTAGGAGTGGTTTGGAGGCCTACCTGTACTTTGTGGTGGACCAGGAGGGAAGCAGAGGAGTGTTGTTTTTGGAAATGATTTTTTTTGGGATGCTGTTTTAAAATATTGAAGGGTGTTGAAGGTGAGCAGATGGCTGACATCCTCTCCCTGAGAGGCATCTAAGCCTGGCCGGTCAGTTCTGCTGAAAGACTTCTCCTTCAGAGCCCCCTCTTTGGCCTGCTTCTCACAGCTCCACCCTGCTTCCAACAGTTCCACCACCGACTGGGAACCAGCTCAGACTTGTGCCTGTGGGGGCACATGGGCACATTTCACATTCAAAACACAGCACTTGCTGGGATAGGAATCCAGACTGAGGTAGGCCAGTCTATCTCATCAGGTCCCACAAGAACTACATTTATCTCCTTGGAAGGTGATGTCTTCATAGTATCTCCTACTGGGTCCCACCTCTGGTGGTTCTACTTCATCACAGTTCCCCCGGGAACCAAGCACCCAAACTTCTGGAGAAGTTTATGTCCCAGAGACAGGCATACTGAGTGGTGATTATTACAGTTGTTGTTTGCACTTTAAATATGCCATTGACAAATTCTAGTTTACTTCAAAGAGAAAGTACTGATGGAAACATGAAAATATGGAATTTGTTTTTGTTTTAAGATTATCACAGTACAGTGGAAGGAAGAACCCTCTTTCAGATTGCATAAAACAAGAATTTGATGGTTAAACTGGCAACTACTTTAGTGTGAAATCAAATTATGAAATGAGTTGGTTTTCAGACAAAATGTAACATTTTTCTTTAAATTTTTTTTTTTTTTTTAGATTTTCTATTTTATGTGTATTAACTGCATGTATGTCTGTGCACCTAATTGTGTGTATGATGCTGTTGAAGGTCAGAAGTTTGTCAGGGCCTCTGGACCTGGAGTTCTGGACAGTTGTGAGCTAGGACCTGAACCTGCAGGAGCATGTGCTTTTAGCCAGTCCAGCCCTACACATGACACTAGTTCCGCTCGGCCTCCTTTGTCCGGAGCAGTTAGGCGCCATTTCCTGAGAGGTGAAGGGAGTACTCGTGGTTCATGAGCACCTTCTTTCCGTTTGAAACCTGTGTGTTTTATTAGAATTACTGAGACGGTGGGGGGCATGGGAACACAGCCTTGGGGAGGGGGCACTTCTCTCCTCTGCTGGCCTGCTTGAGGGATGCAGGTGGCCTTGCTGCTAAACTGCTAGATTTTGGATAGTGTTGTTTATTTATTTACTTATTAGAACTAATTGGGAAGGTGCATAGTTATTTAAGTTGGATTAAAAAGCAACTCTTTTATAAGGCTGGCTCAGGCCTCTGTGGTGGAGTGCTTGCCGTCTTAGGTGTGAGGATCTGAGTTCAGATCCCGAAAACCCCTGCAAAAGTCAGGTACACATGTGCAGTCCCATCACTCCTACAGAGAGGTGGGAGGTGGAGGCAGGAGACGCCCCAGAAGTGTGTAGGCCGGCTAGCCTGGGGTGTGCTGTGTCATCTGTGTCCATGCTAACACCCACAAACATGCATGACACACACATACATGAAAATACACAGAGGATAAAAATACCCTTTGTTTTTAATTTTTCTTTGTGTTATTTTTATTTAGTGAATTTAATGTTTGTGCTTCGAGGCAGTCACTTTAAATATGAATATACTTCAGATGGTCAGCTAACTAATAACGTAAGTCTGTTTTAAGATTAACCTAAAGTCTGGATGGTGCAGAGTATCATGACAAAATACGAAGTCCAACTAAAAGCAGTTTACATTTGAAATAGAAGTTTTATTCTACGAATGTCCACAAGATGGCACTGAGGGAACTCAAATCCCAGAGCCGGGCTTCTTACCCTCCCCCTGCCCTAGTGGAGCGCGTGCCCGTCAGCTGAAGGAGCTTTGCTTTTTGTTCTTAAGTGCTTGGCTGCTCACCATTGTTTGCTTTCTAATTACATTTGCTTCAGTGGGAAATCTTTCTCAAGATAAACAGTTGAACAAGGGCTGGTGGTGCACACCTGTAGTCCCCGCACACACATAGGAGATGGAGGCAGGAACATCAGGAATTGAAGGCCAGACTCCTCTACACAGTGAGTTTAAGGTTAGCATGGGCTACAGAGTTCCTTTCTCAAAAACCAAACCAATCAAAACCCAACAGATAAACAATAAAGGTAAACACATATACGAGTGTATATCATTGTATGTATATTGCTTGAAGAACAGGGGGCACTATAGGGCTGTTGGGGGTAACATTGGATATTTGGAACTTTGTGGCAGGGTGGGTGGGCCAAATGAAAAGTTCATGATTTGTTATGGTCACCTGGGTTTGGGATTAGCAGGGGCATTAGATGTTATACAAATGCCCCTTCCTTTTCAATTAGACACTAGAGTTTGGCAGTAGTCAAGTAACTACTTGGTGCTATTTGGTAACTCCCAGAACTTTGACTTGCTGTGAAGGGATGAGCACATGTTTGGTGGAGAAAGCTCAGGGTGTGTCCAGAAAGATGGCTCAGCACTTGCTGAGTTCAGTTCTCAGAATCCATGTTGGATGGCTTCACAAGCTCTTGTAACTCCAGCTCTAGGGGATTTCATGCCCTATTCTGGCCTCAGAGGGACCTGCATGGACATAGCATGTACACTTCTGCACATGCATGTATAGGGTAGCAGAACTGGAACCTGGATTCTACAGAAAGATGGGCAGTGGGACAACAGGCCCTTGAGCCGAAAGGGAGCTGGGGCAGAGCTTAGCCATGTTCCTGCTGGGCTGTACTTGAAGCACGTTCTGTTCCCAGTGGATGCACAGCAGGGTCTCTGGGACTTTTGGTAGTTTCTCAAAGGTAAAGCTTAGGCTTGTTATTAACCTTGGGACTGTCAAAGGCTGGTTCTTCTTGGTTCATAGCCCTTGCTAGCTGTTGAGTAGCAGGACTGTGATTAGCACACAGCTCTGGACTTAGGGATTTTCTCACAGACATATTTAGAAGGGCCTGTTTCTTTTCTTTTTAAAAATGTGTTCTTCGACAATTTCCTATTTGCATATAATACACCCCTACACCCTCTCACACTTCCCCACTCTTTCTGGACCCCTTCTTCTCCCCAACTAATTTCCCTCCTGCTTTTCCCTATTTAATTTTAACGGCCCACTGAGTTTAGTTAGGGTTGCTGATGAGTGTGGGTGTGTGGCTGTTAACTGAAGCATAGGTTTCTTTCCATGGCTACACTACTGAAGAAAAATGACTGCTCTCCCAGCAGCCATCACCTGCCACCGTCTCCCCAACTAGGGGTGGGGCCTCATGAGCTTCTCCTCTAAGAAGGGCTTGATCAGATCAGATCCTGTCAGGTCCTAGTGCCTTTCACCTCCTGGTAATCTTGGTTCTGGGCTGGGTGCTCTTTGCTGTGCATGTAGCAGGAGTGACTGATGCTGGGACAAGTAGAAACTCCCTTTGGTCGACTGTGGCAATGTGTGAACCGCAGAGTTGAGTAGAGGCGATGGGCTAATAGTAACGAGGCCATGTGTTTTATATGTAGTCACCCACGAGAGGCCACCTGTTGTCAAAGGAGGCCGGTCTCTTTGTGCAGATGGTCTTCAAATGCGCCGTTCTGATGGCTCATAGTATAAAGCTCCTGTGTGTGGCAGCTCAACCTTTCCCCCAGGCCCGTCTTTCAGAGATGGTGTCCTAGGCAGATTTCGCTATACTGCCTGACTCTGAGCAGTTCAAAGCCCAGAGGTGAGGGCAGGCAGGTGGACTGGGATGCTAAACACACCCCTCGTGTCTGTAGCTGCTTTTTAACAAGTCACCTGGGGCCCTCTAATAGCACCGAGACTGGAATCTCTGTGATCCACACCCGGAGGCAGGAGACTTTCATGGAACCTTTGACTTCCCCTTGTATCACTTCCAAAAGAGGCGTAGGGTTTTGAGTGATGGTGCTGTGGAAGGGTGCGCCTGCTACTCTGGTGATGGCCTAAGGGTCCCTGTCAGGATGGGTTGGCTTTAGGTTGGTTTAACTTTGACAGATAGTCTGTATATTGTACAAGTACCCATGCTGCCCTGCCCCACCCTCTTCCTCCTCAGCGAGACTCACAGCCTGTAATGTGGTTGTCGTTTCCTGTCTCATACTTACTCACTCCCTGTCTGGGTTGTAGTCTCCACTTCATGGGGTGCTCAGATACAGTTTTACATAAAACAAGTTGAGTTGTAGGACCATGTCAAGTTGCTGAGCAAGACTGTATTAGCGGATGTACTTAAGTAAATAAAGTAGGTATTGACTTTTACGTGTCATGTCTGTCTATATATCTGTATGTGTACCCTTATGTACACTTGTGTTTTTACACATTGTATCTATATACATCTGTATGTGTGCACATATATATGTAGTTTGGATTATGTTTGCTGATAAAACAAAGTTGTAAAAGCAGGAGGAAGTGAAACTATGTTCTTAGATTTTTGTGGCCAAAAGCCAAGAAACTGAGTGTACATAATCACCTGCTTGCCTTCTGGTCCTGCTGGGAATGCGAAATCGGGCACAGCGTGGAACAGCCATGAGAGGGAGGAAGTGGAGGTTCTGTGAGAGGGCTGTGTAGCCGACGGAGCACTGCTCAAGTCAGGAGGCATTGGAGAACACACAGAAGCTCCCAGCTCTTTCCTTCTTTAGTTGTCTGGATATGCAGAATTTTCTTCTAGCTGAACATTTATTAGTTTCAATGCAGTAGTTAGACAATGGCAACATTTAAGGAAATAAGTTTGCATTGACACATATGAAGTACTTTAAAATTACTCAAAAATTAAAATAGTTCTTAGAATAGTGGGTGAATAACTTTTGGATGCTGTAGGAAGATTTTGACTATGAAATGCTGTCTACCAGATGCTGTCTTTGTCTAGAATGCCAAGAACTGACCTGATGTTCTCCTTGGTCCAGTGACATCCATTTGAAGCTGTGGATTTAATGAAATCTGTTCCTTTTTGGGAACAAGGTAGTTCTTTATAGGGACCCCAAGAATTTGAAAGAAAAAAAGAAAAGAACAAGTGAAAACAGTGCTATATTGACAAGGTGCTAAAGTTGTGTGTAAAGCTGATTTGAACATGGACTTAGCTCCTGGTCACATGTTCTTACTCTTACTTTATTTGATAGGAAGTGAGCAATTGAGGCTATCACCGGCTGACAAACTGGCCCCCAGCTGTTTTCCTATGGCCCGTGAGCTAAGAATGTTTTTTTTTTTTTTTTTTTTTACGTTTTTAAATGGTTGAGAAACCACAAGGGATATTAGTTTTTGATGTGACATTACATGCAATTAAAGTTTCAGGGTCCCCATCTAAAATGTTACTGAAGTCCAGCCATGCCCATCTGTCCAGTGTGGAGATGAGTGGCTACAGCAGATCTGAAGTATTTACTTCTTGGCTCTCCACAGATAGGAATCTGCTGATCCCTTGTCTTAGAATTGTGTAGTCTGATCCACCTGCAGTTTTCATTCTGAGTGTTGCCTCTGTGGAGAGAACTGTCTTTTAAAATGCCTTTTTCTGGAAACTGGACATTTCATAGTCAATGGTGGTGCTGGCCGGAGATGTAGTTCAGTGGTAGGATGCTTGTGGTGGGTTTGATCCCCAGAATCATTAAAAAACCAAACCAAACCAAACCCTGCCAAAAAATCAAAGCCAGGAGACAGCAGTGCAGATCTCTGGCTGTGCCTAAACTGCTTCAGGCAATGGGATCTCGAGTCTTGTCTCATAGAATCAGCAGTTTGGTGAATGGTTGAAACCTGTATGTGTTTCTGAGATCTCCAAGGATTCACAAGGCCGAAACCTTTTTAATAACGCAGTCACCTGGGATGTTTTTAGTGTGCTGACCTTTGCATTGAATGTCACACACAGAAGCAATGAGGACCAAACTGGACACCGAAGAACTAAGATTTGTTATTGCACATGCTCACGGTAAAGCAGCACTGCCTCTCAGAGTGCTCTTGAGAGAGCAGTGAGCAGTGGCCTGCTGCCCCTCACAGCCCAGCACACTAGGAAGCATGCACCATGCTCTGCTAAGCCACCACGCCTTCAGGAGGGAAGGCGGCTGTGAGCGGTGGAGCTGAGCTGAGGCGCCGCTTGCTCACGGGAGGCCATTTTGCTTAAATCAATAGTGGATAAACAGACGTTGCCACACTTGTGTGTTTGGTACACTTTCTTCTTGAAATAAAGTGAGCTGACTCTTTAGGAAAACAGCTCGTAGTATTTGTTGCCAGTGAAACAGTTTTCCTCCCCAAGTTCAGATTTTTGTGTCCCCTTTGTTTGAATTTGACAGTTTCTCAATGTGATTTTTATACCATAATAATGAAACGAGAGGTTGATATTTGGAAGATCTGTGGTACTCAGGGAACTGACATTTTAAAAATAATTGATTTGTGAAGCTATAAACAGCATAGATAAAAGATTATTCAAGACAGACCGATGGATTTAAATGTAGTGAACCTACAAATTTCTTGTTTAGATTTTATGTGCTCTGCATTGCAACCAGCTTTAATAAGAGAGCAGCAGTGTAGAGTTTTAGTGTCATATAGAAAAACAGTAGTAGCCGGGCGGTGGTGGCGCACGCCTTTAATCCCACCACTAGGGAGACAGAGCCAGGTGGATCTCTGTGAGTTCGAGGCCAGCCTGGTCTACAGAGCGAGATCCAGGACAGGCACCAAAACTACACAGAGAAACTCTGTCTCGAAAAACAAACAAACAAACAAACAAAAAAGAAAAACAAACAAAAAACCCAGTAGTATGACAAGGCTCAGTAGGTAAAGGTTTCTGCTGCCAAGCGTGATGAGTTGAGTTTGGTCCCCAGGTCCGACATGGTAGAAGGGAAGAATTGACCGCCACGCAAGCCCGCCTCCAAGAATAACAAAAGGGAAAAACAGCAAACCCAATTATCTTACAACACTTTTTCTTTTATCCACATCTTCCAATCACAACTGTGTGATGACAGATAGGAATCAAGGGTCAGAATTCCTCATGTTCTGTTCAGCCACACACTGAGACTTGAAAAATGTCAAAAGATTGCCACTTCTTCCAATAAGTTTTTTTTTTGTTTTGACAAATGTAGTTAGTTTTCATAAAATTTATTAATGTGTAATGGTTTTAATATTTTAAGAGATTTATTTTTATCTTGTGTGTTTGAGTGTTTGCCTGCATGTATTAACGTGTACCACGTGTGTGCCTGGTGCCCTCAGAGGCCAGAAGAGGGTGTTGAGTCCCGTGGAACTGAAGTTACAGGCAGCGCAGCACCCGATGGACCAAGCTGAGAAAATCTGCTGGAACCTTCCAGCCACCAGTAGGCCACACTGCCCTGGCTGAGCTGGTTATGGGAGGATGGCGGTGTGTGTGCGCCCTGTGCCCTGTGGCTACTGCTAGTCTCATGTTGTCTCCCGTGTTCTCATTCCAGGCTTCTCCAGTGACAGCGACCTCCTGTCCCTCACTGTTGATGTGGACTCTCTTGTAGAGGTAGATGATGGAATGGCTTCCCGTCAGGGTTCTCCCAGTAAAACTTCTGGTCTGAGTCTGTCTGCGGATTCTTCAGCAGCAGGGGCTGTTGCGTCTGACAGTGAGCCGAACAGAGCAGAAGACCGGGAAAGCCGAAGCCTCTTCCCCAGCAGCTTGAAGCCCAGGCTTGGCAGGAGAGATTACCTGGAGAAGGCCGGGGAACTCATCAAGCTGGCCGTGAAGAAGGAGGAAGAAGATGACTATGAAGCTGCTTCTGACTTTTACAGGAAGGGCGTTGACCTGCTCCTGGAAGGTGTGCAAGGTACGGTTTTGCCCACAGTCTTGTCCTGGCACAGCTTATGCACTGTGAGGACATGAGAAATGTCTGGACTGTGCCCGACACTCTGTGCCTCCTGTGTTCAGGGCTGGAAATGAGAAAGCCACATCAGTGACATCATTGCAGGTGCTGGGCACTCTGAGCAATGTACGAAAATGGATTACTTCAAAGAGCAGCATCCCCGAATGCACTGTGCGAGTGGCAATCTTCCTCCTGTGACAGTACTCACGGAGAGCGGTGCTGGGGACTGTCCATGAGTTTACTCAGTGGACTTTGACAGTGGAGAAGGGATGCTCATGGTTTGTCCACCACTCTGCTCTTCATTAGCTGAGGTGACTGGCACCTTTACCTACTTAGTGCAAGTGACAGGAATGTGTGGAGCTGAGCATAATTTAGTGTCTCTAAGTAGACCTTACTTTTTCTTTGTTTGTTTAATGCACCAGGCTTTATTTTTCTACTTTTCTTTTTCATCTCAGACACAGAATAAAGTGCCCTGTAGTTAGTGAAGCGACTTCTTGGATAGGATGTAATAATCAAAGACTGATGGGACTTTCTTCAGTGTCTAGAAAGTCATTTCTGCTGCTGATCTTTGCTCTTTGACCTGCTGATCTGCTTCCTGTCTACTAACACTTCCCTTCACCGTGTTCTCTCAGTACACCTGGCATCCTATTATTCTAGAACCTTCTGCCCTCTTTCTGGAGTGTGTGTGTTTCCACACTACTTCTTATCAAGCCTTTTGACTGAATTTCTTCTTACAGAACACTTTTTTAGGTTTTATTTTATGTGTGTGAGTGTTTGCCTGTGTGTGTGTCTGTGTATGTACTACCAGAGCCTAATGCCCTGGGAAGAAGGCATCGGATCCCCTGGAACTGAAATTACAGAAGTTGTGAGCTGCTATGTGGGTGCTGGGAACTGAACCAGGATCCCCTGGAAGAGCGAAAAGTTCTCTTGACCACTGAGCCTTCTTTCTGGCCCCAGATTATTCTTTTTAGCCTTCATTTCTACCTTGTTGGTTACCTTGTGCCCCAAGTACCCTAACTTCTGGAGACTTTTTTTTGCAAGTTTTGTTTTATCTCTCTAAGTGACCCTTTATGACTCTGTACAGTTATGAAGACTGCTTTTTAATTTTATTTTTAGTTACGGGGGAAGGCAGGCATGTGCATGTGAGTGTATTTTGCCCACAGCAGCAAGAGACCCCCCCTGGAGCTGTTGTAGTTTGTTGGGAGCCTCCTGATAACTTGGATCTTCTGGAAGAGCAATATGTGCTGTTCACCACTGAGCCATCTCTCCAGCCCCCATTGGAGACTTTTTATTGGGCCATGGAAGTACATGTGTATGTTTGCTCACTGCTGCTTATCTAGCGTTTTGACTGATTCTCTTCTTTTACACAAAGGGGTCATGAGACACTCTTTTCCCATCCATTTACTTCCTCATTTCTAAGGTTTTGTTGCTCTTCTTATTTCTCCCACTCTCTGCTCAAGTAGGGCTTTGCCCTAAGTAAATTCTTTTGCTGTCACGCTAGCGGAGCCTCAGGAGTGCAGAGACGATTGTGTCCATTGTCCTCTTTAACTGGAGTTGTGGCCTGTTTCAGAGGTTGGGTCACAGAGCTGCTGACATCTGTGGATGTGGAAACAAAAGGAGTGGACTCTGTTTCCCTTTTGGCTAGTAGTTGTCTTGCTGATGTTGCTGGATGCATTCATTTGACTGTGACGTGGTGTTTCAATAGCTGATTCTGTGAGACTTCAGTATTTAAAGTGTTACGGTAGCTGTAAGTTTTAACATTTCAAACTGAGAAACTAACTCTGAAGTCATTTGTTTTCACCTTTTGATTGGTAGATGATTTTGGACCGTTTTATTTTTCAGGCCTCTCATAGTCTCGCTGGGGTTTGTGTGTGGAGTGTTCTGTCTAAAGGGCTCTTCATTTCTCTTCTTACCCTAACTGTCATCTGGAATTGGGATGAGTTGCAGAATATCTGCTCTGATGCTTCTCCTTTTTTTTCCAAACATAATATACCAGCTTGCTAAAGCATCATGTGTATTTAGTTAGCATAGGTGAGCCATATCATTGTGACATCTTTCTGTCTAAAAGTTATTTGTACTTAATTGGGACACTTCATAATGTTGCCACTTGATGGCACCAGACAAATAAAAACCATTGCTCCACAATGAGAAGTATAAATGCAGATCAGCAAGTGACAAAGACGATTCAGTTGGTTATTAACTCTGCTGGTTACAGTGGGTCGTATATCCAACTCGCTACAAAGCTCACTGAGTGTCTGCCTAAGTCCAGCTAGCTGTTTAAGCTGTTTCTGTCTTTCTATGCATGTCTGTCTGAAACCATAGTGTTCTGTCTGCTCTAGATGGGGTTTCCCTGTTAATGCGCCATCCAGAGAAAGCAACTGACTTAACTACTTGTAGTGTTTTACTGTTTACTCACCACAAATGACTTTATTCAGACAGACTGTGGGAACCCCAGTTACTGAATTCTAGTTTTCTGTTTTCACTCAGCTCCCATCTATGGAATTCTGATTCTTTATAAGGAATGGGTTTCAGTCCATGCAGTTTTGCATGTGACAATGTGTAGAATGTGACGTCAGAGCAGTGAGCACAGTCTGAGGACTCAGCAGAAGTACAGTGCTCACCACCCCGTGGACCTGTGGGCCTTGTTCTTGGTCTCTAGCTTGTACTTGGTTTGACATTCATGCTCAGAAAAGACCCCTCCTTGGGGAAAGTTTGTTCTGGTGTGACAGTTCGTCACTAAAACGTCCTCAGAGTCAGTAACACCTACAAATAAAGAACCACGGCTCAGCTCTTTCGACGGCAGTTGTTCTCAGGACTGGTTTGGGTCTGCATGCTTTGTGTGGTGATTGTTTCTGGGCCCCTGGTAATCCAGGCGGAAGTCTTTCATAGAGAAGCCTGCAAGTTTTGTCTATGGTCCTAACGGGTTGGGAGCCTGTCAGGTTGTCGTAGAGCTGGTGGAATGCTGGTGTTTTCTTACTAACTAGCATTTTCACAGCAGAGACTAACGCAAGCAGAGTGGCACAGACCAGAAGTGTGTCCTGTGGGGGTGGGGGGTGCTTTGTCCTCTGTGGACCTGACTTTGCTGGAGATGGTTTGCAAAAGAAAGTACTGTTTTCTAGACTCTCAGGTTGCTATGGATTTAAAAGAGAAAGTCTGAAAGTCAAGGTTGCAGGAATAAATGTGAACCTTTATAGAGGATGGGTAGTCCATTCCATACCATCCTTCCATGTCCCCTGTGTCCTCGGAGTAGGCTTGTTGGGAGAGTTAGAATAACACAGCATGGCAAATGGATGGCAAAAGGCACTAATGAATTGTTTCAGCAGCGGCAGCAGCAGTGGCGGCGGCGGTGGTGGCGGCGGCGGTGGCAGCAGCCTGTCATGTGTTAAATGCCTGTCACAACACCAGTTTCTTCATTTCGGGAAAGCCAAGGCCGAATTCTAGTAGTTACACTGGGCATTGTCTAGGCACACTGAAATTTAGAGGGTGCAAATAGTTGATGCAATGACCCTATAATCTTGGCACTTACTTAGCAAGAATAATTATTTAAAACAGGAATCTGCCAGATGGCAAGCATTGTTCCTATACCCACCTCTGGTCCCCCTGGGAACACAGAGCTGATCTTGCTACCTTTGACTGGTGTGTCTTGGTTGCCAAAGTGGCATGTTTACTCCCTTTGAGGTGACCTCAAACCCTCACTTGGAGGTGAGGAGGCTGAGGCCCCGGTGGAGTCATGCTGCGGTTGGTCGGGGCAGTGATGTTGAGCTGAGGTTCAGTCTAGGCTTTTCCACATACAAACCTGGTTTCCTGACTGTGATGCTGCTCGGTGCTGTGTGAGTGTGGCACCCTCACCCACTCCTCTCCTGATCAGATGAGCTTTGTGATATGGAGACACACGTTTGGTTGCATACTGAACTTGATTTTGCACATTTCTCCTCTTTCCATCTCCTGTTCCTTGTCCATCCAGGTGAACATCCCACAAGCATTGTTCACATGTATGTACCATGCATGGAGATGCAGAATTAAGTCATGTTTGTGATGGCTCTTCCTGCTGCATGTGTCTGTGGTGTGTGGTAACATGGTGTACATCTCCTAGACAGTTTGGTGTTTTCTGTCCAGCTACAACTGTTTTTCAGGGACTTGGTGGCAGTGCCACAGTTGACCCTCTCCCCTCCCCCTATTTCCTTTGATATCCCCAGTACACATTAGGAAGGAGATTTATAATGAAAAGATCTCCAGAGTTATTGTTGATAGTATTTTACCTTTGGAAATTTTGTTGGTGACTGTCACTAGTGTGACTGGTTCTAATGTTACAGCTTAGCTTAGAGACACAATTCACTTTCTGCTGTTTTCATTCTGGCAAAAGATTTAATAGCAATACCCAGCCTTTCCCTCAGCTCACAACACCCCAGTCAGACTATGACTGTGCCCATGCTGTGCTGTTCTGTCTCTTCTTGGACCCTGCCTCTTCTTCCTAGAGGAAACCATGAACTCATATGTACTTCTGGGTGACAGTCACCAGGTGAGCTCTAAATTCAGCCATGTGTCAAATGGCTGGTTTTAGGACATGCCTGGGCCTCGTTGCTGAGGCTATGTGGTCGGTCGTGCTTAGGTGCTGTGTGAAGCTGCTGCGGTTGAGGATTCTTCCCTTGGATGAGAATTGCTTATGCGTTTGGAAACCCTGTGGATCCTCATGTTTGCTTTAAAGTGGACAGACAGACAGATGGGACAGTCAGAAAAGTGTGGGTCTGATGGAGGCAGGCAAGGCGCTCTGTTATTATTGGCTCTTAGGAATGGAAAATGCCACTTTAACCCTGAGGTACTTGTCTCTCCCCTTAGTGCTATTAACATCATATCACAGATGCATTTTCCGGTTCACTTTACCCGCCGCTCACTTCACTACAAACATTGCTGAGCGTGAGGACAGTGTGTAAAAAGCTGGTGTGTTTTTGTCCATGTATGTGTCTTGTTTGGGAAGGGTCTGCCATTCACTGCTGCGGATGCTAAGGTGGTTGGCCACTGGTGACCAGGGGTTCTCTTGCCTCCACCCCACTTCCCGGTCAGTTGCTCTGCTAACACACGCGCACACTCATTTCCTCCTGGTGGCTGCTTTAAGCCTACTGCCACAGAGGTTTGTGTTGTGATGTGAATCATGCTGTGGTCTTGATATTTCTTTTTATTTTATTCATCATTTAGTATGGTTGGGTAAGATCTTTCCAGTGAATACAGCATTATTGAACAAATTTAGCTATTTTCTAATGTGAAATATTCTTAGTTTTTTTAAATTCTAAAATAAAGATTGCACTTTTCCCTATAACTCAATAAATTGCCTTAATTGAGAGTTTTCCAGATCTTAACTATTTTAAAGCTGCCCAGAAGAATTTTAAGCACTAAAATTAAGAGTGAAAATGGAAGATTTGAAGTAGGTTAAGTACCCTCAGCTCGCCTCTATTTTCTGTGTCCACCAGCACGCCAGTTTCTCTCTTCTCAGGCAGGTTTAGGAGTGAGCCAGCAGAAGCCCGTTTGGAGGGACTGTTGCACAGCCTTGTAGACTACCTGTTCCCTTTCAGGTGACACCTGTGCCTCAGTCACTCCTCTCAGACTTCCTGTTACAGGACTTTTCCAGTTATGGGTAACAAAACCCTTAGCAGCTCCAAGAAGTTCATATACAAAGGAATGTTAGCCTAGAAAAACACTTGACTGTGTGGTCAGCTCACCTTGGGTGGTTAAGAAAGAATGGCTGGTCTCTGTCTTTGCGTTGCCCGCTCTGCTCACACACTGCGCTTGCTGCTGTGTTCTTGCTCAGGTTGGATCCCTGGGATCGTGGGGAAGAGGCTATCCGCCCTCCTAGTTTTAATGAACACCCAGAGTTTACTGCCCTGGTATGGTGTGGTCATGTACCCTCACTTGTTTTTCTAACTTGATAAGGGACAGAGTTGTCCCTGGTTGGTGGACTCCTCCTACTGGATAGCAGAACTGCCGAATGCGGGGAGAGTGGACTAGCACCAGGGAAAACAAAATCTGCTGCTCACCCTCCTGGTGGACATGGCACCACCCTCTGCTCACCCTCCTGGTGGACATGGCACCACCCTCTGCTCACCCTCCTGGTGGACATGGCACCACCCTCTCTGCTCACCCTCCTGGTGGACATGGCACCACCCTCTGCTCACCCTCCTGGTGGACATGCACCCTCTGTTCACCCTCCTGGTGGACATGCACTATCTGCTCACCCTCCTGGTGGACATGCGCCTTCTGTTTACCCTCCTGGTGGACATGCACTATCTGCTCACCCTCCTGGTGGACATGCGCCTTCTGTTTACCCTCCTGGTGGACATGCGCCCTCTGTTTACCCTCCTGGTGGACATGCGCCCTCTGTTTACCCTCCTGGTGGACATGCGCCCTCTGTTTACCCTCCTGGTGGACATGCGCCCTCTGTTTACCCTCCTGGTGGACATGCACCCTCTGCTCACCCTCCTGGTGGACATGCGCCCTCTGCTCACCATCCTGGTGGACATGCGCCCTCTGCTCACCCTCCTGGTGGACATGCGCCCTCTGCTCACCATCCTGGTGGACATGCACCCTCTGCTCACCCTCCTGGTGGACATGCGCCCTCTGTTTACCCTTCAGGGGGATATACACCCTCTGCTCACTACCCTGGTAGTTGTTATCATTTACTATTATTTCTTTGGCTGCCTGTGTAAAAAGGTTGTTTCTTTTATTTTTAATCACGTGTGGGGGAGTTAGTTCTCTCCTTCTACCATGTGGCTTTTGGGGGTCAAGCTCCGGTGGCAGGAGTGGCAGTAAGCACTTACCTCTGAGCTGTCTTGCTGGCCCTGTGCTAGTTGTTTATGTGTTTTCTCCTGTGGGTTCTTAGACTACAATTATTTAGAGAATAGGTAACTCTTGAAAAATTTAAAGTATATTTCTATGTTCAGGAGAGTATGTAAGGCCATGGCTCATTGTAGTTCCACCCACAGAAGAGTCCTTTAGAACTGATACCTGTACTAAGAGGCAGCATTGATCAGCATCCTGCGGTGCCCCAGGTCCCCTCCCAGCTGCTCCTGTGGTAGTTGCTGTTCAGGTCTCTTCACAGAGTGCAGTGGTCCGCCTTTTCCTTCTTGTTCCTTGCAGGGATGGGCTGTGGTGGAGGTCTGCTTTCCCCTGACTTTGCCCTAAGGGCCAACACCTTGTTTCTCCGTGGTTGGTTTCTGCAGAATCCTTGGTCAGCATTTCCTCTTTTCCTTTCAACTCTTCACTGACACATCTTTCTGAGATCACCCAAGCGTTGATTAGTTTCTGTCAACTTGATAGAAGCTGGAGTCCTTGGAAAGGGAGCCTCAGCTGAGGAACTGCCTCTGTCAGATTGGCCTGTGGGCAAGTCTATGGTGATGGTCCTTTTGAAATGAAGTGGTCTAGTCATGGTGAAATAGAATGTAGTGTAATCCAGCAAGTGAAGTCAGTCTGTTCCGTGTCCTGGCAGTCCCCCATGTGTGAGGGAAATCTCATTGTGGACTGGAGGATAGGGTCAGGAATTCAGTGCTCGTCATTTGAACTGGGCCCTCAGTCCCCAACATCATTTTGTTACCTCATGTCCAGCTAACAGTGACACTTTTACGATGTAGCTTCTGCCTCGAGAGCCTTTTCTGTTACCTCAGTGACGGCGTAGATCTCTAGTTCTTAGGCTGACCCACTCCTCTCCCAGCTCTCTCTTCACTTTAAGTTTATGGGACTTCATCTGCAGGCTTCTTGGACTCTTAGCTAATCTCAGTATTACATGACTTGAGTAACGAGCTACAATAGCATTAGACAATAGCCATGTAACCTAAGTCACATGCAATCTTGGAGTTTCTTTTAGTAGTCACATTAAGTTAAGGATTTCTAGGGCTAAGGAGATGCCTCAGATATAAAGCACTTCTCAGATATAAAACGCTTTGTCATGAAAGCGTGAGGACAGGAATTCAGATTCCCCAGAATCCATGTAAAACCCGACTTGGTAGCACCTGTCTGTAATCCCGTGTTCCTATGGTGGGATGAGTGTCAGACACAGGAGCAGCCCTGCAAGCTCAGGGACCCGCCAGCCTGCTGTTTGCAGTGGTGATCAACAAGAGATCTGTCTCCAACAAGGGGGATGTGAATACTGAAGGTCGGCCTATGACCGCTATACATGTGCCATGACATGTGTGTCCCATTGTCCCCATGTGAATGCCTACTTGGGGTGTGTGTGTGTGTGTATCCATCCCTTTCCCCAATTTTTACTGCTGGCCAGCATGGGTAACAGGGACCATATATACTCTTTTTCTGAAGCAAAATATCACACGTCAGTGAAGGACCATGGTTTCTGAGAAACAGGAACCAGAAGAGGGGAGGCTCATGAGTGCTTCGATTCTGGACCTGTGCTTCCCTAGGCTGTGGGGCAGGAAGAGGCCGGCACAGGGCTCCTGTCTTGCATATTAATAAAGGACCAGCCTTAATGATACACTTCCCAGGGGCTCAGAAGAGAAACTGAATGGCGAGAACTATTTTCGGGAAATGAATCTAAGTACACCAAGCTCTTTGTCCGTGTACTTTATTCCTCTGGGATAAAATCCTATCTACACAGCTACAGTTCTGTTCTCAAGCCTAGCTCCTTTCTTGCCTGATTTCTCTCTACCTTTATCTGCAGTCCCCTCTAAGTTCTATCTTAATTCTCTGATCTTAGTTCTGCCTCATCTAGGTCCTTCTCATCTTGTTCTTACCCATCTAGTACTTTCCCGTCTGGCTCTTCCTCATCTTCCATCCTGACCTCCAGTTCTCTAGTCAAAAACCCTCTCCAGCCAAAATCCTCAATGTCCTCTCTTCGTTCTCCTTGTACCTCAGTTCCCCCCAGTCTCTGAGGTGTTCAGTTATAAACCCAAGCCATAGTGATCCTCTGGCAGAGCAAGGTCACCATGCTTGAATTCTTACGGGGTCATAAAGGCAGGTAAGAATTTTCCTCAGGCAGTGGCCATCAGGCTGTCTTTTACAACCCGAATGAGTGCTAATGATCAGTTAGTCAAGAAGGGAATTTATATGCTTAATCTGCATTCCTAGAAGTGGTTAGGTAAGAAATTAGGAGTCTATTAGTAAGGCTGTAAGGAAGGAAGGTCTCACCCTAAATTGTACAAGAAATAAAGCTATCCTCCTGACCTAGGAGACAGGTGTTGTTTCGTTTGGTCTTGGATTCTTGATAGGTATTTTAGATAAATAAATAGGAGTTCTTGGAAGCATGCATAGCATTACAGGAAAATCACTGTAGGAACCAGCTAATATATATACAAAAGCTAAAATATCACCAAGACTTTTCAAGCCATGGCTTGACCTTCGGAAAAGTCCTTGACTTTCCCAAGCAGAGCTTTTGTGATAGTAGCTGGGTTCCATTACATTTTCCTGTGGCTTGCAGTACTCCTGCAGAATTTCTGAGCTAAAGAGATGCAGTTAAACCACCAAGAAGACCAAAGCTGAGCTATAGTTAGGGCTTGCTGGCTGGAGATGTAGGGCCTGTGTGTCTCGTCTGGAGAGGAGATTCATGCAGTGATGGCAGACTATACCCAGGGCACTCAGCGCTGGAGCAATGCATGGTTATGGGGAAGTCACCACTGAGGAGCAGGGAGCCACACCATGGACAGCTGTGCAGAGCTGAGGACAGTGTCTGCTGCAAAGAGGCAGCCTGACTAATTCGGCCATGGGCAATGGGTGGGATGCTGAGAAGTAGTGAAGAAGGTGTCTAACAAATTATAAAAACAAGACCTCAGAGAATTAAACATCCTAAAATAGACTCAAGAATAAAAAAAAAAAATCTAAAGCCCAACAAGGAAAAGTTCACAGTGGCTGAGAGCCAGTAAAACACCATTTGTTCAAAGAAGCAGGGCAATGGCCTTCAAGAGGAAAGTGGAGCTCACCCACGGCAGTGACACAGGTGGTGAGTTATCTGTCACACAGGAGTCATGTCGCCCGTTCAGTGTGTGAGGCAAGTCGGACAGAGACAAGAACTACAGAAGACCCAAAGCGAACCAGAGATGAGAGCTACGTTATCAGAAGAAGAAGTACTCTGTGTGTGTGTGTGTGTGTGTGTGTGTGTGTGTGTGTGTGTGTGTACACGTGTGTGCGCTTTTGAAGGACCGCCCATTTGTGAGGATGAGTAGATCCTGGGTTCTCTGTGGCCCTGGGGCCAGTGTTCAACTTTTAAGATCCCAGGGATATTCTGGGGTATGTGGGGCATACCATGGTTGTCTTGTTCCTGGATGTTGATTTCAGCATCCTCACTTGCTGAAGGTTCAGTGGAGATAAAGGTAGATGGGTCCTCACAGCCACCATCCCATTGCATTAGGTTTGGGAGCAAATAGAAGCAACTCCATGTTAAAATACCACAGGCCTTTGCTTTTCTTATTGCAGTCTCTCTCTCTCTCTCTCTCTCTCTCTCTCTCTCTCTCTCTCTCTCTCTCACACCACACACACACACACACACACACACACACACACACACACACACACACTCTCCTACCTCAGTTCTTGTATGTCCCTGTCAGTGTCTAGAATTGATGCTTTAGGTAATTTTATATTGTTTTATCTGGGGAGAGCTTTTGCCAAGTGACCCCCCCCCCCATCCTGGAAGCCTGTCCTCTGTTCTCTCTTTAATAACAACTTCATAATTATTTTTACAACTTCTGTTCTTATTGATTGTAACCCATTCTTTCTCTTCTTACAGCCTAGGCGATCTGTGTGAACGCATGCACATGTTTGCATGTGTGTGGGCCCATGTGTGTGCAGGCCAGACACTGATGTCCTTGACCTCCCTTCACCTTATGTGCAGAGGCAAGGTCTCCTCCTGAACCTGGAGTTCATGGATAGTCTTGTCTAGCTGGCCAGCTTGCCCCAGGATCCTCTGGCTTGACTCTTGAGTGCTGAGGATACAGATAATCGACCATCCCCACTCAAACTTTATGTGGGGATTTATACTCTGTCTCCATGTTTGTACAGTACTCGGTTTATCTACTGAGTCTTATCCTTCTGAGTGATTTATTAAAGATGGACTCATTGATTTTTAGGACACTCCCAGTTACTGTGGCCATAGGGCTGTGCAGTGGGCTTCTATCTCCCTCCCAGGCATATCTGGAGTCAGGCTCCTTTACTTGCTCAGCTTCAGCCACAGGGACTTCTTGCATTTCCCGGGAAGCACCGAGGTCTTTGCATGCTGGACCTCCGTGTGGCTGTGCTTGGGATAAGTCACTGTGCTCCTCAGTTGGCTGACTCTTTGCTTAGCTCCAGTGGCTTTCCTGGAGGAAATCTTTCCTTAGTTCTGCTCAGACCAGAATCCCTTTCCTGACCTCTCTTGCCACTGTACCCCTTTAATTGTATTCATGATGGATGGATTCCTGTGCTATCAGTACTCAGGGCGTCTGTTTGTCTTGTCTGCAGGGCCCTTAAAGGCAAGTGGTCTGTTTGTTCATTGTTGTCTTCTAAGGAGTGCCTAGCACATAAGACATTCTCTGAAAATATGTTTGCGTAAGAGAACGATTCTATCCTCCATGTAAGTAGGGGCCTGGTGAGAGAAGGAGATGGTACTCGGAGAATGCAACAGCGAGCTGAATCTTGAAGACTGTGGCCAGCAATCAACAGGCAAAAGTGAGTTTGAAAGCACCAGATGAGTTTAAATGCCCCCACCTGGGGTTTTTCCTGGACCCCCATCATTTGACACTGTGCAGAGCCCAGACATTGAAATGCATTAGTTATGTGTGTTATATTATATTATAGCTTGTTAAGTCAGAGACTTCTGGCCTTAACATACTGCCTTGCTTCCTTTCTGCGCCTTGACCATGTGCTTCCTGCAACCCTGGAACTGGGCTTTTTTATCTATTCAGGAACTCCCTCTGACAGCTGGGCAACTGGGAAATTGTCATTTGCTTGGCTGTGACATTTCTGATCTTTGTGGAAACAGCATGTTGATAGATTCCCGTGGCCCAGCATGGTTGCTCATGTTCAGGAGAAGCAATGTCACAGAAATAGTCCATTGAAGAGCATAGGAGCTAGTTATCAAAGGTTTATATCAAATAGTTAAGTTCGGACCTGCAACATTGATTCTCGATGTCTGCAACAGACAGACCCTTGTTTGTGAGTGCTCTTGATCGTCAAGGCACCGGGCTGCTGTGATCATGCTCCTGCTTTTCCCCTTTGTGTTCTTATTTTTGATACAGTATAAATTCTCATCCTAATAGTGAAATGTTTCACTGAGGCTTGCCCAGTAGTTGAGTAAAACCAAAACTTAGTATAAGCCACAGTCATCCTAGGGTCCCCCCTGCTATGTAGCCTCCCTGGTTCTGTGGGTTGCAGTCTGATTGTTCTTTGCTTTATATCTAGTATCCACTTATGAGTGAGTACATACCATGTTTGTCCTTCTGAGTCTGGGTTACCTCACTCAGGATGATATTTTCTAGTTCCATCCATTTGCTGCAAATTTCACGCTGCCATTGTTTTTCTCTGCTGAGTAGTACTCCATTGTGTATATATACCACATTTTCTTCATCCATTCTTCAGTTGACGGGCATCTAGGTTGTTTCCAGGTTCTCCTGCCCTTGTTTTTTTAGAAAGGGTCTTCTTCTATAGCTTAGGCTGTCCAGGAATTTGCAATGTTGCCCAGTCTGGCGGGGAACTCCCTATCCTCCTGTCTTTACAACTAGGGCTGAGATCATAGGGGTGAGTCATCACACCCAGCTGGTTTTTTTGTTTGTTTGTTTGTTTGTTTGTTTGTTTTTTTGAGACAGGGTTTCTCTGTGTAGTTTTGGTGCCTGTCCTGGATCTCGCTCTGTAGACTAGGCTGGCCTTGAACTCACAGAGATCCACCTGGGATTAAAGGCGTACACCACCACCGCCTGGCGACCCAGCTGTTTTTATTGTTATTGTTTTATTTCTTTGGGGAGAAGGAGCTGGGAAAAGTTGTGTAGAACTTTGCTTCTTTTGTAATTTTAGATTTCGTTGCTTATAGAAACAGAACTTGAGAGGTCATGTGCGTTGGGCCATCAGAATTACTTATGGTGACAGTGGTGAGGAGTGTGGTGTGGTCCCTGTGGGTCAGCTCAGCAGAGTCCGCTGACATGAGCAGAGTGGGTTTGGGAAGTACTCGCTTCTTCATTGGTCAGCTCAGTGTGCACTGGGTGGGTCTGAGGGGCCACGGTGTTACTCAGAAGCAGAACAACCTCTAAACTGGTGACTATGGGGTGGCTTTGCTGACCGTTTTCTACAGGCTACAGTGATGGAGTTCCCCCAGGGTCACAGCCAGCGGAAGAAAGTCAAGATGTTTACCAGCATATGCTCCTTGAATTTTTCACTATTTTCATGTCAATTTTTATGTTGAGATTTTCACATTTTAATGACAAAAATGTTTGCTGGAAATTATAGCTTAGAAAAAGAGCAGTGCTTTCGTGCTTCAGCAAAAAGCTAGGTAAAGCGCTGATGTGCACAAAGTAGCTGTGGAGTTTATATTCAGATTGTGTGAGCAGTAAGCAGAGCGTCTGAAATCACCACTTGCACATTGCAACAAACACATCATCATCTGCTTAAAAAAGAGTTATAATTACAGTTGACGAAGCATGGACACCATAAAAAATGCATTAGTGTGGCTTGACACATTAATTACCTGTTTTTGCAGATGTTTTTATGTATTGTTGTGTGAACAGTTTACAAAATAATTACAGGAAAGTCATATGGAAAATAAACTAAGTGGGTGGCTTCCCATCTAAATATTTTCATTCATGTGAATCTGTGTGCGGCACAGCTGTTGTGCCGCACCAGTGAGGGACAGAGAACTCCCCAGGGTTGAGCAGGCGACCTCTGTCATCAGCTCAGCACGTTTCTGTATCTTTAGCAATACAGTTTACAAACGTTCACTTCAGCGGATGGGTTAATCTGTGTGATTACTAAAGAAATCCTTGATTCAGATTGGAAGAAATGTAAATATCCAGGAGTAATGTAAGTCAATCAAGTAAAAAATCAGTGCAAAGCCCCAAGTGGAAAACTGCTGTTGTTTTCCCACTGACAGGCTATGAGGCTCTTTGAGAACGTTTTAAACATTGGTCTGTGATTCCTTGCATTAAGAGCTGTGATCCCTAACTTGCAGCTTGTTATGTATTCATCGTTAAATGTCACTGTGTGTCAGTCTCCCCGTTGTTGTTGAAAGTGTGAACCTGCCTTTTCTGAGCAGCTAGCGCGCTGCAGTGATTGGTCTCAGAAGTGCGTGTCCTTTGACAATTGCCAGGGCACAGGGCATGCCTTCTGTGCTTTTACAGACCATTAAGACAGGTGTCTTGTACAACAGAGGCTGTCAAGGAGGACAAATAGTTGGTAGACTTCATCTACTTACTCGTGGTTTATAATTACTTAGAGTGCCCATGTTTTTTGATGATATTGTTTTGACAGTTTCAAACAGAATTATGTCAAAATGTCATTTCTCTTTTTAGTGTAATCCTGCTGCTTAGGGACTGTGTTCTTCTAGGTCCCTTGGGTGCATTTTAGCTACTTAGACGAAAACACAGTGATTATACCAGTCCCACGCTGCACATCTTATGCATTTGTTGTTTTTGGGAGAAAGGCATGCAGGTCTAGGGAGGGACAGCAGAGGCACCTCTAGCTGTCTAGGTACAGTCCCTCCTCTCCTGCTCTAGTTTGAAAATAAGTGGGAAATTGGAGAGAATCACAGTTAGCAGTTATAAACGTGTGCCTAAAGTCTCGCGTCACTTGCCTGGGACACAAGCATCCTTGTCTAGCTTCCTTTTATCTAGATTGTGTACTGGCCTGACCACTAGTCCCTTCGAGCTTGTCTTGATTGTAGATGGACTGTTTCTGGTATTGCAGAGGCTTTATGGACTTAGTTCTCCTGGAGACTTTGGATGTCCACTGGTGTCTTGAGCTTAGTCCTGTGGATAAGGGGAAACCTCTATGTTGTTTGTCAGACCTTGTCATGCTGGCACAGTCGTTCGTTCCCGTATTCAGTTAGCGAAGTTTTATTGAAGGGTCGTCTGTCTGTGATACTCTGTGACAGTACTGAGGTGACAGAGTTGCTGGAACCTAGCTAGCGTAGTGACCAGGCCTCGTTCCTGAGGAGTGGGAGGGCCAGGAATAAATGGAAGAGAGAGATTTTCACTCTGGCTGCTTCCTTCATAAAGAGACCACTGATAGGAAGACTCCCGTGTCCTACAGTTGGCTGGAGCAGTCTAGTCCAGGGGTGCCCCTCAGCCTGAGCTGCAGTGGGAGAGGTGTGGCTTCGTGTTGAAGTGGCTCACAGAAGATGGACTTCTGTGCTCTGGTTCTGATGGACACCACATCAGTTTGGTTCAAAAAAGGGATGTGTTAGAGCTGGCAAGGTGGCTAAACTCAACAAGGCATTTCCCACAAGCCTGATGACTTGAATCCAATACCTGTGACCCACATGATGGAAGGAGAGACTTAACTTCTGCAAGTTGACCTCTGACTTCCACTTCTGTACCATGGTACACAGAATAAATAAATGTGATTAAATTTTTTTCATTTTTAAAGAAGGGGTGTGTTAACAGAGCCTGTGAAGCTTCTAGGATAGCAAATAATAAAGAAGGGGTGTGTTAACAGAGCCTGTGAAGCTTCTAGGATAGCAAATAATAAAGAAGGGGTGTGTTAACAGAGCCTGTGAAGCTTCCAGGATAGCAAATAATAAAGAAGGGATGTGTTAACAGAGCCTGTGAAGCTTCTAGGATAGCAAATAACAAAGTACTTAGAGCCAGTTTTCCTTTTACTTGATTTCAAAGGAAAAGAATGAAATTAATATATCAAAAAAATAGTTGCCAGTGGTGGTGGTGCATGCCTTTAATCATAGCACTTGGGAGGCAGAGGCATGCAGATCTCTGAGTTTGAGGCCAGCCTGGTCTACAGAGTAGTTCCAAGACAGCCAGGGCTACACTGAGAAACCCTGTCCTGAAAAAAAAAAAAAAAAAAAAAAAAGGAAGGAAGAAAGAGGAAAAAAAAAAAAAAAACACCCAGCTGTTGTGTTTGGAGATAGCTCAGTTGCTAAGAGCATTTGCTGCTCTTCCAGAGGATCCAGGTTCAGTTCCCAGGACTCCATGGTAGCTTACAACTAACTCTCTGTAACTCCAGGTCTAGGGAATCTGATGTCCTCTTCTGGCTTCTGCTGGCATTGCATTCACGTTATGCACACACATTATATGCAGGCAAAACACTCATACACATAACATGAAAATAAACCTTAAGAAGAAAAGAAAACTGTGGTGATATATTGTGCACCCCAATAAACTTGTCTGAGGATCATAGGACAGAGCCAGGCACTAGATTAGACACAGAGGCCATGCAGTGGTGACACACACCTTTAATCTTATCACTTGGGAGGCAGAGATCCGTGTGGATCTCAGTGAGTTCAAGGCCACACTGGGCTACATGAGATTGATCCAGTATAGGAGAGAAACAGAGCCAGGTGTGGTGGCACACACCTTTAATCCCAACACTTGAGATCTCATGCCTTTGCTTGGGAAGCACATATGCCTTTAATCCTAGGAAGTGATATGGCAGAGTAGAGAAAGGTATATAAGGCGTGAAGAACAGGAACTCATTGTCTTTAGGCTGAGGACTTCATAGAGGTAAGAACTAGTGGCTGCTGTTCTGCTTCTCTGATCTTTTAGCGTTCACCCTGATATCTGGCTGTTGTTTTAAAAATATAAGCGGTGCTGTTACCGGATGAAAAGGTCTTGAAACATGACAAAACCCAATATCAGAGCTTTATTAGGAGGAAGGGGTGGGTACAGAAGAAAGCGTGGCCAGGCCTGGGGGAGAGAGAGTGGGGGGAGGAGAGAGAAGAGATGGGAAGAGTCTGTGTCCGGCTTTTTAAGGATCCCCCTGCACTTCCACAGGTGGGCTTATGGAGCTATGCCACACATGCGCTGATTGCGTGACTGCTGTGGATATCACTCTTTATAAATAAAACACTGATTGGTCAGTAGCCAGACAGGAAGTATAGGCGGGACTAACAGAGAGGTGAATTGAAGGAACAGGAAGACGGAGGGGGAGACTGCCTGGAGCCGCTGCCAGGACAAGGAAGATGTAAGGTACCAGTAAGCCACGAGCCACGTGGCAAAGTATAGATTAATAGAAATGGGCTAAATATAAGAGTAAGAGCTAGACAATGATAGGCCTGAGCTAATGGCCAAACAGTTTAAATAATATAAGAGTTGGTGTGTTTGTTTTATAAGTGGGCTATGGGACTGCCGGGGCTTGGTGGGATCCGGAGAGAAAACTCTCCAGCTACATGTGACCGTGTATTTGTGCATTCATTCAGTGGACTGATGACGCAAGACGTAAGACCCCTTCCTTAGCTACTGCACATGTGCAGTCATGCAGCTGGAGGAGTGGCAGAATCCTAACACTGGCCCTGGGTTTTTATAATAAGACCATTTAAGCTTCGAGCTGCAGAAACAGTTGTTGGGGTTGGTTCTTCCGTGGGTTGCCACTTCTATTAGGATGACAAAAGAAGGAGCAGAGGGCTTTCTGGAAGTTAGGGATCGTCCCATATTTACTAGACAGTCAGATCATTATTTATATGATTTTTATCCTAACTTTTCTTGTATTTTAGCCCATATTATAAAGCACAACAATCTTTTTGCATTTTAGTTGATGAGTTAATTAATTCTGTATGTGGGGGTGAGTGGGTGCTCTGGTGGAGGTCAGAGAGCGCCTTGCTGGAGTTGGTTCTCTCTTTCCACCCTGGGGTCTCAGGGGTCAACTCAGGTCATCAGACTTGGTGGCAAGTTGTCTTACCAGCTGGCCTCCTACCTTTTAAGTTGTCACTCTTTGTTTTGTTTTGTTTTCTGTCAAAGTCACCTGTTAGCTGCCTGTCTTACTTGGTCTGTCTCTGTCTCTCTTCTTGTACTGTAGATGTCAAACTCCTAATTCTCCTGCCTCAGCCTCCTGATTGCTAGGACCAGAGGCATGTGCCACATGCTTGGCAAATTAGTTCATTTTAATGTTTCTCCCAATCCTTTAAAAAGCCCCATTTGACTTGAGAACATAAGAACATTAGAAATTTAGGAGTTGTTAGAGTTTCTTATCAGAGGTGGGGATATAGCTCAGTGGTGGAGCCTTGTGTAACACGTTTGTGACACACTAATGATCCTTTTCAGTGCTGGGGCCTTGTGTAGCATTTGTGTGACACACTCAAGGTCCTGCTCAGTGCTGGGGTCTTGTGTAGCATGTGTGTGACACACTCAAGGTTCTGCTCAGTGCTGGGGCCTTGTGTAGCATGTGTGTGACACATTCAAGGTTCTGCTCAGTGCTGGGGCCTTTTGTAGTTTGTGTGTGACACACTCAAGGTCTTAATCTTAGCACTGAAACACATTTGTAGAGCAGACCCAGCAGAAGAGCCAGCTGTTAGTGAGGTGTGTGCAGTGGCGTGGCGCATGCGGTCATGTTGGCCTTCAGAAGGAAGATCCCAGCACTCAGGAGCTGAGACATGAGGCCAGGCTGGCTTACACAGCAAGACTGACTCTGTTTTACAAACCAAACCACCAAAACAAGAGCTGGCTGTGGTGGTGCACACTTGTAGTGCCAGTGCTTGGGAGGAAGATCAGGGGCCATCGTGGTCTTTGATGGTCTTTGAGATCATATTCCAAAACCAAACCAATAAAAAGACATAACCCAGTTGGCCTCTTGAACACCCACCCACCCTGTTTCTTGAGTGTAGGAATTTTTTTTTTATATAATTCAATTTTATTTTACATATCAGCCATGGATTCCCCTTCCCTTACCCCTCTGCTCTCCCTCCAGCCCACCCCCATTCCCATCTCCTCCAGGGCAAGGACTCCTCTGGGGATTCAGCTCAGCCTGGTAGATTCAGTTGAGGCAGGTCCAGTCCCCTCCTCCCTTCACCCAGGCTGAGCAAAGTGTCCCAGCATAGGCCCCAGGTTCCAAACAGCCAGCTCATGCACTAAGGACAGGTCCTGGTCCCACTGCCTGGGGGCCTCCCAAACAGTTCAAGCTAATCAAATGTCTCACTTATCCCGAGGGCCTGATTCAGTTGGGGGCTCCTCAGCTATT
Organism: Peromyscus eremicus; assembly: GCF_949786415.1. Classification (NCBI taxonomy): domain Eukaryota; kingdom Metazoa; phylum Chordata; class Mammalia; order Rodentia; family Cricetidae; genus Peromyscus; species Peromyscus eremicus. Next base: position 4,634,486 of record NC_081431.1, read on the forward strand.
GGTTCATAGTTCATGTGTTTCCTCTAGTTTGGCTATTTGTCCCTGTGCTTTTTCCAATCATGGTCTCAACAATTCTTGCTCATACAAGTGCTCGCCTTATATTTAAGGCAACTTTTATAGCACGGTTCGTACATCGGTTCGTGTTGAGTGCTGGAATTAAAGGTGTGCGCTACCACACATGGCCAGTAATGATGTTTTGAAAGAAAGAAATGAAAGTCTTTTGATTATTCCCTTTTAAAATTGCAAAATAAAGAAAAGATACAGAGTGGAAAGAAATAGTTGAGTCTTGGAGTGGCTCTGCAGGTGGCGGTAGCGCAGGACCTGCTGGTGCTGCCTTTCAGCACCCACAGGAGCCTGGGAAACCAGTGACTGTCATGGCAAACATCAGGGGAGGCCATGAGCGTTGCTGGGACTTTTGCTTTAACTGTTCTTGGTGACCTTTTCACTTCTGGGGTTACCTCACAGCTGGTTTTCAGAACAACATGGTAGGGAGTTGACTCAGTACAATACAAAGCAGATTCCCCAACTGACCGGCTCTTGTTACACTGAGTGCTGATGGCTTCACCTCCTGCAAGACATGCAGATGCATAAATCATCCCTCTCTCAAGGCTGCCTTTTGTTTTCAGAACACTTAACACAGGGCAGAAATGGTAGGCTATACCTGAGAAGAACAAAGCATCATTAAATATAGTCAATCATCACTTAAAAACTGTAGCCACCAAGGCCATCTCAAACAGGAGCATTCTTTTATGTGACCCAGTTGCAAAACAAAAACAAAAACAAAAGAAAAAGTGAAGAAAAAGCAACAAATAAAACTCACTGCAGTACATAGATCAGCCTGACGTCCTTGCCAAAGTGATATAGCCCAGGGAAGCTTGAGGCCTCTGTGTGGGCCCTGTTGGGGCAGAGGAGGGGAGCTCAACTGTAGGGTATGCTCAGGATTGTCTAGTGTGGGGATCGAGTTCTGTGCATGTGGTGAAAATCTGGCTAAAACACCCCTGCAGGCTCTGGAAACTGCTGGTGAGGCACACACTACAGACACCTGTCTACTGAGAAGGCCTAGCCGTCCAGTTCTGCGTCCAGCGGCGAGGGTGGATGAAGGAGAGTGTCGAGGACGAGCTGCTTGTGATGCAGGTTCTAAAACTGGGTTTTATTCCCTGCCTGACTTAGAACATGCCCTTTGCTCTTTGGTAGATAAGTGAGAAAAGACTCCTTGATTTCCAAGTAAATTCTGGGGTAACCAAATGTATGAAAGATGTTTTCTCTCCTGCAAGGAACCATTTTTCTTATATTGATATGGTTATGACATTTTTTCTTTCCAGAGTTACATCAAAATGTAGATTTTCTTTCTTTCCTTTTTTTTTGTTGACTAATGTAGCTTTTGAACTAGGTTGTTTCATATTCCTCCGGTGTCCTTTCACAGGAGGATGTAGCTGTGTGCTCCGTGCTCCCTGCATTTGTCTGTTACCTGGGCGTCCTCGGACTCCACCCTCTGCTCCTGTGCACCCTCTCATGGTGTTTCTCTCCTTCTTTGTTGACCACTTACTGTGCTTGTCCATGCCTTGTTTTTTCTTCTTCTTCTTGTTCTCCTCAAACTGGACAATCAGTTTCAAGGTCTCTTCCTTTCCCTCCTGTGCCACATACTATAGAGGGACAACTTGGCTCAGAGTTTCAGAGGTTATAGTCAAGGTCAGCTGGACCCATTGCTTTGTGCCTGAGGCTGGAAGGAAGATGACTCGGGAGCACTGGAGGAGCTGCTCACCTCACATCAGCTAGAGCAGAAAGAGCAGAGAGGGACCTGGGACAGGAAGAGCCCCAAGAACACCAGTGACCTGCTTTCTTCACTTAGCTCCTATTTCTGAAAGTTTCTGTCACCCCGAGCAGTGCAGTCACATGATGACTGTGGGTCTGGACACTGGTGAGGTCAGAGCTTCAGGAGGAGCGAGCCATCCCTCAGTGGCTGCACCCAGGAGTGAGCCATCCCTCAGTGGCTGCACCCAGCAGCTGTGGCCAAGCTCCAGCACTTCGGCCTTTGGAACACACCTCACCCCCAAATTGGAGCAGGATTGGCTTAGGTGTAGAATCTGACATTACCTCTGTAACTGAGAAAAACGTTTCTCATCCTGGGGAGCTTTTGTTTTTAGTTATAAAGGAGAAGAAATAACTTGTAAGTAGAGTGTGGTTCAGTGATGGGCCCAGTGATCATGGCTTCTTGCATAATTTTGTATTCCTATAGTTTAGCATACAGAGAACGTGTCTTATGTAAAACATCAGAGTTGATGTCCAGAGAAATGCAATTTTCAGTTTTTCCTTTTATATTTACCTCCACTTTTATGCAACACTAGAACTTTTTGACAGGACAGTGATTGCATTGTTATGGTCCCCCAGAAGCCCTCTAAATTCAACAGGCTGTTTATATGACTGTGAGAGGGGTTTTGTTAACTGGCTTATGCCATCAGAGTCTGAGTAGACACAATGGCTGGCTTCAGGCTGGAGAGCCTGGGAAACCAGCAGCTGCTCAGTAAGCTGGATGCTTGGGACAAGAGGGGCCAGTGACTTTGCCTGGAAGCTCCTGAGCAAGTTGCTGGGAGTACATCTTGAGGCAGGAGGATCTAGAGGCTGGTGTTCATGGGCAGGTAAGTGAGAACGCCCCTGCTTAGGAAGGACAGAGCTGTGCAAGCAAGCTCCCTTCTGCTTTCAATTCCCTACCCCCTAAGCCTATTCAGGGTGGCTCTTCCCACCTCAGCTCCCTGCCCCACATGTCAGTCATTTCTGGAAACACCTTCACAGACATCCAGAAATCTGCTTATCAGTTTTCTGGGTATTTAAAAAGTCAACCCAGTCAGTTTGACAGCTAGGGTTAACCATCAGTCTTGGATAGTGGGAGTCCTTCTTCTTTGAATGCCAAAGCCCAGTGAAAATTCTTGCTCCATCTGAGCCATTATTTTTTACTCAGTTAAGATCTGTCTGAAGCCACGTTGTGAACCACTGATGACTTGGAGCTGTGCTGGAGAGCTGCAGCTTTGTCTTTGTGTTCTGGTCCAGCCCACAGGCATTGGGTGGCAGCTGTCTGCAGGGGCTGGTCTTCATCTGTGGCTGCTGTCTGTCAGTCACCGTGGCCTTTGAAGGGGCCGAGTGGAGGAATCACAGGGTCTGTTTGTGGAAGGCACGTCTGAAGCCCTCCCGGCATTTCTCCCATGCTTGTAGTTTCCATGGAGTTGGCCCACCATCAGCAGCAGGGGTCCGTCCCTCTCAGCACTGGCTTCCAGTCCTTGTTTCTCTGTTACTATGGAGACTGCCTAGAAGGGGGCAGAAAAGCCAAAAGTTTAAAAAAAAAAAAAAAACCTAGTGATTCAATAACAAAATGTGATTGGAACTGTATATAGCTGTGTATTCCATAACTCAGTGTGAATTTCAAGTGAGTGTGTGAGACAAGCTTAATACTGTGAATAGAGCCAAGTTTGTAGCTTAACAAATGGGGTGGAGCCCAGGTGGACCAAAATGCCAAACAGAGGTTTAAGCTAGAGCTTGCTGAATATTATTAGCTAGAATGTGAAGAGCAAGTGGGTGGTGGTCATTACAGTCCCAAACTGTGAACCCAGCCACGGCCTTGGACACAGAACTGGAGAGCAGCATCATTAGTGTGCGATACCATCTCTAAAGCATGCGACAGTTATTATGTGATTTTTTTTTTAAAATTTTGGTGTATATGGGATGTGCATGGTGTGGTATGGTGTGGTGGTGGTGGTGGTGGTGGTGGTGGTGGTGTGTGTGCACCTGGTGCTCAAGGAACATTTTAGAAGAGGGGGCACAAAGATTCAGCCGGAGGACTAGGAATTCTACCGTGAGATAATGTCTTTGTATACGATGGGGAGCGGCACCTCTGAAATCTCACAATGTGGTCACCTAACAAGACCTGCACAGTGACAGCACCAGTTGCCATTCCAGAGTGGATGAGGGAAGTCCCCACCCTAGATGACTGCTGAGAGAGAGGGAGAGTCAGTCTTCCCCAGGGCAGCCCCTAGTGTGGTTATCTATTCCTAAATAGTCAGCACTAAACACACACACACACACACACACACACACACACACACACACACACAAAGCCACACATGGTCTTTGGGGGACTGTTAGGTCTCACTTATCCATCTTTGATTGAAATGGTGCTTCTTAGTCCCACACATCATCCCACTCTGGAGAGGAAGGAGCCCAACACTCAAAAAAAAGCTCTCTTGAAGTCTTGGGAATCTGGAGGTTGTTTTTAGGAAACAGACCCAGATCTATTAAATGACCTAACCCTATAGTGTCAAGATCTCAGGCATGTTCCTGCTTTCCTGTGTAAGATGAGTGACAGCTGGTTGCTAATGAAACAACCATGAAGTTTACACAACTCAGCGAGTGTAATTTTAATTTGGAATTACCTGAAGTGGTTTTATTCTCAGATTGGATGTTGGTGCATCCTGCAGTCTGTCAGTCCATGTCACTGCTCACTGCACAGGCATTATGTTTGCTCCTAGTTTTGAGTCAGAAATTCATTACTGCCTGAGCTGGGCTCACCCCACCCTCAGCACTTTACAGGTTCATATGTCCCTGCCTCTCCTAACAGGCTGAGTTTCAGTGCACACTCAGATGGCAGCCTGTCAGCTTTGGGCAAATGAGGCCCTTGAGGGGTCAGGTTGGAATGATTTCCAAGTTTGACTGCACAGTTACAGATGTGAAGAAGCAGTAGACTGGGTAAAAAGAAATACATTGCTGTATGGGTCAGACAAATGCCTGTTTCCCTCTCACAAGGCCAGACATCTGCTTTGTCCTCTCAGGAGAGTCGAGCCCCACGCGCCGGGAGGCTGTGAAGAGAAGGACGGCGGAATACCTCATGCGTGCAGAGAGCATCTCCAGCCTCAGGGCCACGCCTCAGCTAGACTCTGGACTGCAGGTATGCTGGGGGCCTTCTTTTTATGTTCTTTAGCATGCCCTCCCTCCCTCCCTCCTTCCCTCCCTCCCTCCCTCCCTCCCTCCCTCCCTCCCTCCCTCCCTTCCCCCTTTCCCCCTCCCCCCTCCCTCCCTCCCTTCCTTTCTTGCTTTCAGCTTTATTTATAACTAGAATATTTGAGAATTTTGGTCTTCAGAATTTTTCTGTAATTTTCTTTCTTTTTTGGGGGGAGGGGGTGGGTGGTTTCAAAACAGGGTTTCTCTGTGTGTTTTGGAGCCTGTCCTGGATCTCACTCTGTAGACCAGGCTGGCCTCGAACTCACAGAGATCCGCCTGGCTCTGCCTCCCAAGTGGTGGGATTAAAGGCGTGCGCCACCACCGCCCGGCTGTAATTTTCTTAAGTTGTTGTCAGAAGGGAAGCCACAAGAGTGGAGTAAGAGGGCCTGCTTCTCCCCACTCAGCCTCCCACACCTTGTCTCTGCCCTGGGTGGATAAGGACAAGAGTTTAAGGAAGGAAGATTGATTCTGGCTCATGGTGTGAGCAGCTTTCTAGGTGGTCATGGTGGGGAGGTGTGGAGGCAGGAGCAGCTCAGAGCTTGCTCATTTCTAAGTGGAGCCGGAAGCAGAGGGGTGAGTGTGGCCTCTGTGGTCTTGCTTCTTTTCCGCTTTTTATTCTGTTCTGGACCTGAGCCCATGGTGTGGTGCTGCCCACTTCAGGGAGGGCCTTCCCTCCTCAGTTAATCTTCTCTGGGAACATCCTACAGACATGCCCAGCAGTGTGTCTCCTGGGTGATTCCATGTGAGACTGACAGTGCCGATAAAAACCTAATTTCACCATCTGTAAGATGCCATGGCTTATCATCCACGGCCCTGCCCTTGAGCTTTGGAAGCCATGGTTCCTGTGCATCCCTGGCTTCTGAGGCCACAGTTCTTGTGAACGCCTGTGCATCTTTATCAGTCATTGTGAAACTGTTCTGGGGAAAATCCTATAAGGATTTGCTGGAGACCGCCTGTAGCTGCTGAGGCACAATGATGTAGGGATGTTGTAAGCTATTTGGGACTACCTCAACCCTGTTTGCATGGCATAAGTTTTAGAAACAGTCTTGTTTATTGCTTTGATGTCAGGTCTACTTAGGTTTGGCCAGTTTCTGGAAGTAGCTTTTTTTGTTTTAAATTCTTACTAAGGCTTTCTGAAAATGGGATAAAGTGTTTAGTTTATTTCCTTAATTGATCCAAGAGGCAGGTAGTCTCGGTATATTGTGTGACTTGAAGCCATGAAAGAGACAACAAAATTCTTTAAAAGTTGCAATTTTTAGTGTGTTAGTGTGTGTGTGTGTGTACACACACGTGTGTGCACCCATAGAGTGGGAATAAGTTTTCCCGGTGTTGGTCCTAGGGATTAGGTTCAGGTTGTAGGCTTGGTGACAAGGTGCTTTCCCACTGAGCTATCCCACTGGCTGTGCACATGGTTTGGCAGAGACACTTCCTAGTGTCTATTTCTGAATCTGGAAAATGAGGGTGAGCATGCTCCTTTGCTGGGCAGTTACTATGACTGTTGATAATTATGAGCGCAGAGCTTCTGTCCCCCACAGAGCAAGTGTCTTCCTTCTCCATTTTGCTCTGGAAACACTGTTGAAAACATCAGATGACATACGTGCTATACTGAATCCATCCTGTATGGCTGTAGTGTCTTAAGAATGCCCCCAGTATCATTTGAAATGGTACCTATGCTGCCTCCCGCCCTTCCTTTGCATCCCTGGTCAGCATCCTACCGGCTTTCCATGGAGTCACAATTTCTTTTTGTAAGATTTACTTTATTAGCCCATACTGCCTGTAGTGGTTTATGACATTCGGAACAAGCATATGACATACTTGGAGTCATAGCAAATAAACACAAGGCCTCTTTGGAGCTCGTGATTGGAGATTCAGCCACTCTGTAGATGAGTCAGAACCTCACTTGAAGCATGACTTGTAGTGACACTAAGCTGAGGTCTAAAGAGGAAAGCTGATTCGATGAGGCTGCTCATTCACTAAATGTCCTTTAAGACTGGATATGTAGCATCCCTGCAGACACAGAGCACGACACAGTTGCTCCTCTTGCAAACCTTACAGCATGACTGAACACAGCTCTGTAGCTCAGGAGAGCAAGCTTAGAGAGACCGTGCAGAGCTGACAGTAGTGGAGAATTGTTCCGAAGGCTAAAGGGGGTGACCACTGGTTCTGAGCTGACAGGGAATTGGTGTTTGTTTCTGGAAGAAGGCAGCTGGAGGAGAGTAGACATGGTGTCTTTCTTATAGCAAATATTTGTTTTCCATTTTCCGTTTGTGTTTGTCTGTGAGGCCTGTCTCTACACTGCTCAAGAGCAGGCTTGGTTGTTTTCTTGAGATTAGCTTGGTGAACCATTGTCTCTTTCCTTGAACTGTCTTGGAGTCTGAATTTCAGTCAACACGATGAGGATAGGTGTGAGTGACTCGGCCCTTTTTCTTAGATGCTGTGCAAAGCAGACGTGACTTCTCTGGTGAATCCCCACGCAAACATCTCTCTGTAGCTGTTTCGGTAGCCAGAGGAATCCTTTGGGGGCTTGCACAGCGCTGCTCTGCATCCCCCTCTGGGGCAGTGGCTCCCTCTGCCCCTTTGCTTTATTGAACTTTGGAGCTTTGGAACCTCTTAGGTGGTAAATGTAGAAAACCTAAATTTCCCATTATTTGTAATCATATCCTTTGCAAACAAATGCTGGAAAAGAAGCCAGTAGGAACTTTCCCAGCTCTGCTTCCTTCATCATACTTGAACGGCTCCAGGACAATTGGAGAGGTAGGTTTATAATAGAGGTAGAATCTTGACTGTGGGAGACAGGCTGCTTTTATTTTTATTTTTCCAAATTGTGAGAGATTTAAAATAGCATTTTTGTCTAAGAAAATTTAAAATCAACTAAATTTAGAAAAGGGACAATAAGTTATCTAAATAGAGGACATAAAACATGTAAATACCATTTTATCCTGCAGTTACTTGGGGTGAGTGAATGTCACCATGTACAGTGTTCTGAGGTCCTGCAGATTCTGAGCACGTGTGACACCGGCATTGATGCGGCACGTCTGTGTTTGCCGATGCTGTTGGCTGACGCACCAGGTGTCATTGGAAGATGTTGACACTGAGTGAGAGAGGTGGCAGTAGGCTTGGGACTCAGCAACAAGTGGCTAAATGCCAGGTGTACCAGCCACCTAAGGGAGAGTGGTCGAGCTAGCCATTCGCTCAGGAAATATTTGTAAAGCGAGAACTCTGTAGAAGAGCTTGTGTTCAGGGACTCCATGTGCTGGATATTGAAGTTCTGAGTTTGGATATTTATTTATTGATCGATTGGATATTTATTTCTTTATTGAGGCAGGGTCTTGCTGCATCACCCCCGCTGGTTTCCTGCCCTCCCTGCTGTAGGGATTATAAGTACTCACCGCTGTCCTCAGCCAGAGTCTGGATTCTTGATACGTTTCTTTCCTTTTGTTTGTTACTTCTTTTCCCCAACACCAATGACTGCTGCTCAGGTGTTCTGAGTGGGGCTGGTGAACCAGCATCAGCAGCCCCTTCAGGGAGCTGTGGGAAGTACAGAGTCCTGGGTGCCCTCCTGCATCTGATGTTTCACTTTGATGGGTCCTCAAACGATGTGCATAAACACTGTGGTGTGAGGAATGCTCGCCTACAGGTGGGTGGAGGTTGCACAGTGAGAACACCGAATAGAAGACTGTGGGTAGGTCAACCGACAACTTAGCGCCACGGAGAACTCTAAGGAGCAGCCAGGCGGTCTTCACTTAGCCTTTTAGAGAACAGAAATGGCAACCAGGTTTGAACTGTGTGCTGACTACAGGTACCAGGTACCAGCTAGGGAGAGCACTCAGGGCGCTAGGTGTCCCAGCTGCCTAGGCTGTGGCCAGTCGAGCAGCGTGATCTTGCCATCTCTGTTGGGTCATCAGTCCTTGGCCGGCCTCTCTTGTCTGTGTTTAGTCCTGGTGTAGATGGCCTAACCATTCTTTCTTGGTCCCTAGAGTGGCCCTTGCATATAAGAGAAGCACTGGGGAGTCACCCTGCACCTCCGACACAGTGTGCTGCTGTGGCCGCTGTTGGTAATAGAGGTTATTATTTCATTCATTGTGGGACAGGGCCACCTTTGTGGCAATCCTCCTGCATCAGCATCCTGAGTGGTACAATTACAGGCCTGCACTCCCTCCCCTGGGTACAATTACAGGTTATTCTTCTCTTTTGTTACTAGCTTTTGCCATCATAGATAGCTTGGCTGTGTTGCTTCCCAGTTTCCTCTGTTAGAGAGAGGAAAGAACCTGAGGTGTGGATTTGGTCTCTGCAGCCTCTTTCTAGTTTTAAAATTCTGTAGATTTATGTTTCCCTTTGCTGTCTGAAGACAGGAACAGATCTGTGGAGTTATACATAATTTAAATGCTACCACATAGAAGAAATAAAAAGATTTTAAAGAATAATATGTTTATATTTTGAGTATATCGTTTGTCTGTACAATATATTTTGATAATGTTCATTCCTCACTTCTCCCAGATCCACTCCCCACTTTCCTTCCCACTCCCTTCCAATTTTGTGTCCTCCTTTATGACCCACCAAGTCCAAGTGTACTGCCCATGTACTCATGGGCATGGGCAGTAATAGGGCATGGGAGACCTACCAGGGGCCACACCCTCAAAGAAAACTGGCTCTCGCTCCCACAGAAGCCAGCCATACAAGGTTTTTGAGTGATACCTTATTTGGTAATTCTTGTGTGCTCTGTCTCTGGCCCTAAGCTTGCAAAGAGGTTTAAAGAGTAAGGACAAGTTTTGTGTCTATTGCCTTTGCTGTTCCCATCAGCACCCTGCTCTGTCTTACAACTTCTCTCACACACAGAACACCTGCTCTCCCCACTAGGAAGAGGACTGTGCACATGTTTCTTCTTGGTGTTCCAGTGCTGTGGAAACTGATGCTAAGTATGGACTTTTGTTTTCCTGTCCTCCACTTGGAATTCTTCCCTCACTCAAGCAGACCCTCCATGCCTCTTACTGATTTGTAGTGTCTTCATTAGGTTTTTAATTGCTGGAAAAGGATGGAAGGGTTTATTTTGGCTCATGGTTCCGGAGGTTTTAGTCTGTGGTCACTTGGCTCTGTTGTTGCCGGCCTATGGCAAAGCCTTGTCATGATCAAGGGTCTGTGGTAGACATAGGTGTGGGAGGCAAGTCTCCAGTGACCTGCCTTTCTCCACTTAGGTCCACTTCCTAGATCCCATTAACACAGCACCCTTTTAAAGCTACAAGCCCATAAGTGGATTCATTTATGACGTCAGAGCCCTCAAGACCCAGTCACCTCCCAGAGGACTCACTTCTGAATACTGCTGAGCTGGGACTGAGCCATCAACATAAGGGCATTGAGTGGCACCCACAGTCTAAACCCTACCTAGCACTGTTATTCTGTTACCATGCATGGAGTGGTGCAGTAGAGATTTCTGTGGTTCTTGCTTTGCTGTTATAATACGTGAAGTCAACTGCGCTCTTTGGAAACTGAGAGATCAGTGAACAGTGACTGAGAAGTGTGAACAGAAGAGAGGGCGCCATGTTGGGCCTTTGGTGTATTAAACGTGAAATGTAATGGGTAAGATACCACTTTCCCTGATAATCTCTTCTGCTGAAATTACAAATAGGTCTTCCTTTCTCTTGGTAATGCAGCAGGGTGTGTGTGTGTGTGTGTGTGTGTGTGTGTGTGTGTGTGTGTGTGTGTGTGTATCTGTGTGCTGTATAGTAGAATTGCCAGCAGCAGGGCAGGGGGCTGAGGTCTGTCTAGGATCCCACTGTCTCTCTTTGGATGGAAGCAATTCACCTTTCCGCTTCCCTTTATGTAGAGTAAAATGGGTATTATTAGAGCAACTTTTCCTGTGAGCACCACATTCTGAGTGGGGATGGGAGATAAAGCTGAAGTAATACAATATAAACCATGTAGAAGAGACTCTTCACAATAGTTCCCACGTGTAACACTAATATCATGATATACATTTGTATGCATAAACACCCTCTTTAGATTTTAAGCTTTTAAAGAGGCATCTAGTTTCTGACATCTGCTCTAGTTCCTAATGAAATGGGATATCAAAAACATTTGTTGAGACAGCTAAGAACTCCAAATCATAGGATTTAAAAAAGGTTATTATTATCTAGTACAATTGAGATACTTTCTCGAGTTAAAGTATCTCTAGAACAAAAGCCGGGGCTAAGGATGGCTCTGTTGGTAAAGCATGAGGACTTTGGATCCCAACAGCATGGCATTGCATGCTAGCACAGGAGAGGTGAGGACAAGGCGTCAGGATCCACGGAGCTTGCTGACCAGCCAGTGTAGCCATTCAGTGAGCTCCAGGTTCAGTGAGAGAATCCGCCTCCAACTGTAAGATAGTGACTGAAGAAGGCATCCAATGTTGACCTCTGACCTCCACATGCATGTACATACACATGTACGTACACACATACACACACACACACACACACACACACACACACACACACACACACACGCGCGCGCGCACACACACGTAGCCTTAGCCAGATGTAGTACACACCTGTAATCCCAGCATGTGGGAGGTAGAGGCATGAAGATCCAGAGTTTGAGATCAGCTTTGGTTACAAAGCAAACTCAGGGCCAGCCTGGGCTACATGAGCCCCTGTCTACAAAATCCAAACCACACCAGACACCTCCTCCCATATTCCAGCATCAGCATTCCAGATGATCTGGATTCAGCCTTTGCTCTACAGCCAGAGATAAGGAGACAAGCTGAAGGCTGACAGAATGGCTTCTCTAGACAGTCTCATTATAACCGGCACCACATCCCCCAGACAGCCTTCTTGCTAGCTCCCCTCTGCTTCCTCCATCTCTTCCTTTCTGTTGGCCAACCATCATCTCAGCTGCTGCTGCAGGCCCCCCCCCCCAAAAAAAAAAGGGTGACCAGGGTGCAGTTCTTCTTAGGAGCTCTGTCTGGCCATGGTGGTCTGCAGAGGGACATAAACGTCCCGAGTGGCGTCTCAGTCATTCCCTCATCATGCTTGAGTATTTGCTGTCCCTTCTCTGTTCTTTTTTTTTTTTTTTTAAAGATTTATTTATTTATTATGTATACAATGTTCTGTATCCCTGCAGGCCAGAAGAGGGCACCAGATCTCATTACAGGTGGTTGTGAGCCACCATGTGGTTACTGGGAATTGAACTCAGGACCTCTGGAAGAGCAGTCAGTGCTCTTAACCTCTGAGCCATCTCTCCAGCCCTCCTTCTCTGTTCTTATGTAGTTTGTTGATAAGGCCTTTGTCCTGTGTGACAAGGCTTTATGTCCCCTGATGTCCTTCGAAGTGTCACTGTTGTACTGTGAGGAATAATTACAGAAGTACTTTCTGGACGTAAGTGCCAGCTGGAGATGCTCTGAGTTACCGCCAGGGAAACGCTACCTGGAGTTTGGAAGTTAATACTGTTCTAACTGTGCCACTCCAGCCTCCCTCCCTCATGTCCATTATCTTGTTTGTAGCTAATAGACTGTTTTCCACATCACAGATGTTCAGATATTTGAAGAAAAGTTCTTTCTTTCATAAACCACCCCAACCTTTGTTCTAATAATTACTGGGTATATTGATTAGACATTTTTTTTTTCACTGTTGTTTGGTGATTTCTGGCTGAACTTGAATGTGCTGATTCTTCTTAAAACACGTGGTCCGTATTTAAGGATCTAAGTGCTTACTTTGTTCTGTAAGGAAACACTAGAGGACTATGGTTTCAAGGTAAGAGAATGCCTTATGCCCTTCTGTTCCAAGTGAATCTGTTAATTATTATTTTTTTTTTCTTTGTTTCCCTCTGCTGAATTATTTTGGGTCTGCTGGGGTAAACACAAGGTTGTCGCTGACTCTGGCCCACTTACTTGATTGTTAGACATTTTCATGATAGCTCTGAACCAGGATCAGCTCATTAATTTTTCTTTTTAAAAACCTGTTTTCAGTGCTATGACTTATTTACTTGTGCTTTTGTCTTGCTTTTCCTTTTAGATTTTTATTTTGATTTTTTTATTTTGCATTACAGACAACAGTAGCTTCCTCCTTTCATCTTCCCTTCTCTGATTTATGATAAATTTAGTTTCTTTGGCCTGACGTTTGCTGCAGTAGGCAGTCTTCCTTCAAGTACCTCCCTGATTGATGTGTAATCTTTGATATCTTCCATTAGCCTCCAGGATCACTAAGTTCAAGGCCCCCTTGGAACCTAAGGAGCCCTGCCGAGGAGCTGAAGGCCTTCAGAGTCCTTGGGGTGATTGACAAGGTAATTCTTCAGTGTCTCTTCAAGAGTTCAGTCATAAATGGACTGCATGCTGGCATTCTGTCTTTGAAGCTTTGGATCTTAAGGATATGAAACAAAAGAGGAAATGACTCAAGTGCATCCGCACTTTCAAATAACAGAGCAGCGGGGGAAGCTTTTACCTCAGCCGTTCTCTTAAGGTCATGCAGAATACACTGTGCGGAGGAGAAGGGGTGTGTTTGTGGGCGTTCAGTTGAGTGCGGGCTTTAATTGTCCAGAGTGTGGCTGTAGGATGATGCACTTGGTGAACGTGCAGCTGTGAAGCATTGGTCAGTACAGTCATTTTAGTGGTCGGGAAGAAAGATGGAATTCCTGGTAGCTATCATTTATGAGCACCTACTGTGTGCCCACCCCACATTTATATGAAGTGGTTTATGGAATCCCTCTTACAACCCCATTATCTGCATCTTGATGGGAAAGTGATACAAAAACATAGAGTAACTTGCCTGGAAGTCCCAGGGCCCACTTGGAGGACTACTGATTGAAAACCTTGAACTTAGTTGACTCCAAAAAACTGCTTTCTCAGAACATTGAGCCCCTTCTACACCAAACACACACACACACACACACACACACACACACACACACACACACAGGCACACATGCATACACACAAAGTTTGGTAACAGGTCAGTCATGCCAAATGTTTATCAACACTGAGCCTGTCAATTTGCATGCCTTGGAAATACTAGGTTGTTCTGCCATTCTAACATTAAAGAAAATGCCACTTAATGTTGACATAAATGAGTCTTTGACCTTGTGACCACTTGGCATTGTTCCCAAACACCTTGGTGTTGTTCATTTTGGTTCATCAAATGCCGCTTGTCTTGGGAAGCGTTCTTAGGAGTCCATGCTGCACTTGAACAATCTGCAGCGCAGCTTGAGAGGCTTGGGCAAGTGCTCACCGTTCCAAAAAGAGCATCGGGTCGGAACTTTGATGATCGTTGTCTCAGGTAAACCAGGACAACTGAGTTTAAGCTTAAAGAAGTCTGCAGTAGGACTTCTGTGTTGTTTCAGAGTCTGCGATGGTCTGTGACTGTTTCTGTAGCCTTTGCATTACGGAGAACGTTCTGTTTGAGAGTAGAGCAGATTCAGGTCCCGTGATTTGGGGGCAGACGTGCCATCTGCACGTGCTGTCTCAGCACCTCTTGGACTTGTGTCTTATGACTCTGTGACTGGTCATTGTTGTGCTGTGAGCCTCAAGTCACACTCAGTTCTGGTGACAGCTGGGAGTCCCACAGATGAAAACAGGCAGACGCTAGCAGTGGAGGAACCTTGCTTCTTCAGCTGAGGCACTGTCCATTGCTGTCTGTCTCCATTAGCCAGTGTCATTCAGATGCCATTTTCTAAGTGGCAAGAAGGAGCTCAGTGTCTGGGAATCAGTCAGCTTTGCAGGTAGTCTTAGCTTATAACATCATCTCTGCTTGTAAAATATGAGCAGGCAGATTTTAAAATTTGGATTCTTCAAGGTTGTGGGGCGTTTACCCAACCACCCCCACAGTTCCCCAGAGTTTTCTTGAGTGCGAGCAGCAGGAAATATTAGATAGGATTTATCGCGGAGAATATTGTGGAGGTAAACAGATAGAAAATAAAGGATAGCCTCGAGAGGGCCTGGAACCTATTCCAACGGGCCCTGACTGTCTCTGCCCCAGGGTTTTTATAGAGACACCAAGGGGTGGAGCAAAAGACCTCCTCCCCCAGCACAGCCAAGTGCAGACCATCTCAGACACCTGCACTTAGGCCCGTGGTCCTAATCACCCTGTATGCGGACCTGCTGGGTAAAGCCACGAGGAACCCGAGAATGGGCTCCCACACAAGGTGAATTCCTTTCTGTTGTACTAAGGCATACCTTAAACTCGGGTTTTAGAAACTTGGGGTTTGGGAAAGAGGTGTTGAATAAATTCAGGTCTAGAAAACACACACAGGGTACGACAGCGCTAATCTGGGACAGCAGTTTCTTTGATTCTAGTGTTTTCTCTGATTCTAGATGTTAGTGTTTGCTATTTGTGAATTATCTTGAGTTGTTTATTAACTTAGCAAGTTCAGTTTTATATTGAACTTCATTAGGAAATAAATTTCCTGAACCTCTATTTAGAAAGCAGCAAATGAAATGGTATTTGATTAGTGTCTACACTGCGGACTTCATGAGAACAGTGTTGTGCTGTTTTATCTCTCACTATGTTCTTTGTGCCTAGAATTATGCCTGGCACACCTTGGGCCCTCAGTGCACTTGTTGAATGAGTGAATCAAAAAGAATTTAAAATATGTCGTAGAGTGACACCTACTGGTACAACGTGAGACTGCCCCTAGAACCATTCTCCACTGAGTGTCTGCCCAGGGGAGGGGACAGTCTTGCTGTGGCTGTTGTTGGCTTAGTGTTCTGACAGTGGGAAGTGATCATCTGTTCTTGGTTGGGATTGTAGGATCCTTTATGCCACAAGGAACTGAAGCACCAGGCCTCTTAGAGCATAGATAAACAGGCACCCATTCCGTTGCAGAGATGACCAGGCTGGTGAAGGCCTTCAGAGTTCTATTTTAGGAAGACCGGATGGAGAAAGCAGACATTTTCACCTATCAAATCATGTGCAGACTTCAGGTATTTGAGGGCTGGAGCTCTGTCATGCTTGTTAAACCTAGAGGGCAAGAGGAGTGTTGACTATGCTGGAAATCTGGGGTATTGGGGCCTCACTGTGGGGGGGCAGTAAGGAGTGGAGCTGCTTGTTCTCCTTCTTCTCCCCTCCTCTCAGGAGGCGGCTAGAACCAGAGAAGCTCCAGCTTCAGAGAGCAAGAGAGAATTGGATGCATGGTTAGAAATACCCGTTTTCTTTTCTTTCTTAACTTTTCTCTTCCCTCCCTCCCTCCCTCCCTCCCGCCCTCCCTCCTTCCCTTCCTCCATTCCTCCTTCCCTTCCTTCTTCCTCCTCCTCCTCCTCTTCTTCTCCTTTTTTTTTTTTTTTTTTTTTCCGAGACAGGGTTTCTCTGTGTAGCCCTGGCTGTCCTTGATCTCACTCTGTAGACCAGGCTGGCCTCAAACCAGGCAGCCTGCCTCTGCCTTCTGAGTGCTAGGATTAAATGTGTGCACCACCAGTGCCCAGCTAGAAATACCTTTCAAGGATTAGTGTCTTAACCAGAGATGGGTTAGATCTGAGACCTTATGAGCTTCTTGTCAGTAGAGGTGTCCAGGGAATGGTGGGAGTGTCAGTGGGTGGATGCTGTGGAGGGACCCAAGCATTTGGTGGGTTTTGTTCTAGATAACTTTGATCTTCTGCTTCCAGTCTTGTTTGTGGATATTTTCCTTGTGTGGTGGCAGAAGGAAGCGAGAGCAGAACTGGTGGGTGCCGAGGGTGGGCTCCTTCCTCCCTCAGAAGCCCATTGCCTGTGCAGGCGCCGAGCTTTGTGCTGTAAGCATGTGGAGCATGAATGCATGCTGTGTATGTTCCAATGCACAAGTGCTGACATCCAGTTCGTTGGAGACCTGGCTTGGTTGTTGGGTGGTTAGAGAGCGAAAGCTGAGAGTGTTTCTGAAGAAGCTCACTGTTACACAGCTCACTTTCAGGGTCATAGCCTCATCAGCAGTTAAGAAGCTTTGTCAAATTCCTGACCTCGCAGCTGTATTGATGCTGCTGCATAGGTTCTCCTCATGGACAGCTAGGTGAAGAGTAAACAGGACACTTTGAAATATGTTGCAACTTCCTGTGAGTTAAAAACAAATTCAAAACCAATAAAAGCTAGAACCAATGGAATTGAAAACAAGAGATCAACAGGGAAATTAACCATACTAAAGGCCGGTTCTCTGACCATCAATGAGGTCACTAAGCCTTTAGAGAGGATAACTAAGGAAGAAAGAACTCTGTAGGAGAAACCTGAGAGGGGACATCACTCTGTCTTGTACAGTGAACAGCTCGGATGTGATGAATTTAATCACTGTACGATTTCCCACTACCTCCCTAAGAGACAAAGCCTGCTAACTCACAGAGAAGGAACAGACCGTCTGGGGAAGTGCATATCTATCTACTAAGGAAATTGATTCAATACTTACTAACCACCCAGATAGCAAGCGCTAGGCCCAAATGGAGTTGAATTCAGTCCAATATTTACAGAATACATTATGCCAGCCCTCTCTAATGTCTTCCACATATATAAAAGGAACTAGTGGTTACAGATTGGGAAGGAAGGTTTCTGTGTTTACCTGGGTGTGACATGGCTGTGTAATATGAAAGAACTGACAAACTCTTAGGACTAATAGATGTCACATCAGGGTTGCAGGACACAAACCTAGTGCACCATCATCAGCTGCTTTCCTCTGTGATCAATTAGAATCTGAGATAAAAATAATATCAAGTGGCTGGGGTTGTAACTCAGTGGTAGCGGCTTGTCTAGCATGCACAAGGCCCTGAGTTTGATCCTCAAGCATCAGCCAGGTGTGACGGTGCACATCTATGATTCCAACACCTAGGATTCTGAGACAGGAGGATTCTGAGTTTGAGGATAGCCTGGGTTACATAATGAGATCCTGTTTGACCCTGCCCTCCCTCAGACCTCCAAACAAACACTATAATTTTCATTAGTGCCCCAAATTAAATACTGTTGTATAAGTTTAAGAAAGTATGCATGTTATCTATATAAGGAAGAGTATATAATCCTGATGAAATAAATCAAAGAACTGTAATTGAGAGTTACAGGCATAGGTAAGAAGAGCCTTGTTGTTGGGAGGAAGTCAGTTCTTTTTAGCCTGAACTGTGGATTTAGTATAGTCTGATTCAAAATCTCAACAGGTACTTTTGTGGACATCAACAATCTGATTCTAAAATTTATATGAAAGGACAGAAGACCCCAAATAACCAGAGTAATATTGAAAGAAAAGGGTAGACATCAGGGCTGACATTTTCTGAGTTCAAGACTTACAAAGTCTAGCAGTCAAGATGGTTACAAGCTAGACTTTGTAACTGTGAAAACACTGTGGTGGGATGACAGACTAGCCCAGTAGACTGGAGAAAATCCTTTCAAAAGATAACTGACCAGAACATACAAGGAGCGCCCAAAACTCAATGACAACAAAGGAGCAAGCCTCAGTGTAAGCAGTGGCCTGTGGTGAAAGTGATGGGTCAGGGTACGTTTGTCTGTGCGTCAAGGACTGCTGTGGTGGAGGCTGCTAACAGTGGCCCAGTTGTGTGTGTTTGGAAACTGCATTTTTGCATAGTTTTGCCAAATTGTTCTAAAGACAAAGTATCTAAAATGGAAACAAAACAAAACAAAAAAACTATCATATTGGATGAAGATGTGTCTTTAACAATATCTTCATCCCAAACTGTAATTCCACAATTAATGGTAAACTATTAAGAGACACAGGAGAAGCATTTGGCCCACACAGCAGCCACCAGGTGTCTGCAGATGCAGGGTGGCCCTGTACCTTCTGATTGCCAGGGGGCAGCCTCTGGATTGTGGACTGCCTGTCTGTGCAGGGTCCTGTGGTCTCTGTAAATTGTTTAGATTTTGACTCAGGAAGTATGGATGCTTTTGTGTTGACAGAGCGAGGGTTTGAATCCAGATCTGTCTCTTTCTAACACTGTCACTCTTCTCATTGTTAGAACTGGATTGTTGTAATGGTGGTGTCCGTATTTTCTATCAACCTTTTCTACTCCATTCTCAGTAAAATTTTATACAAGCAATTGTGCCTAATGAACATAAGTCAATGTGTGAGTAACGCCATTTTTAAAGCTATAGAAGCAGAAAATCCCCATAATGACTAAAAGGATTTAGTTATTACTAATTGAATAGCTAAGTCATGATCTCATTTCTCCTTAATACCTACTGTACATGAGAATTTTACAGATTCCTGATGCCTCCAAACTATACCATTTTAAAGACAAAATTATTGTGATTGTATTTATTGATTAACAATTTGAAATGTACATGATTACCATTTTTAATGTATAGACATTAAATTTTTTTTATGCAATATAGTTAGGAAGTGTTATTCTCAATTTTCCTGGTATTTTCAGACTGTTCTGCATATACTATAAGTCACTTAATTAGCTCCCTATTGTTTGGTCCTAGATTACTTTACTGTTTGCCTCTGTTTGTGCTGAATATGCCGGGAGGCAGATCATCTGCTATGACTTTTTTTTAGAGTTGGAGGTAGTAGGTCAAAACAGTGCACCTGTGTGTCTTTCCTTTCTCTCGACTTGTACCAGTGTGGCCCTGTCAGTGACCTGGGGACTGGGTTCCTCACCCCAGCACCACCTGCTATTTGCTGGATTAGAATGTGGACTTGAGGTTGCTGGTAAGGCTGTGGATGTAGTAGTCCTCGTGGTCTGGGTCCCTTCTGTTTCTGAGATGCTGATCCATATTATTTTAAAAATAGACTTATTTATTTTAATTTTATATGTATGAATGTTTTGCCTGCATATTTGTCTGTGTACCATGTATGTGCCTGGTGCCCACAGAGGTCAGAAGAGTGCATCAGATCCCCTGAAGTGGAGTTGCAGATGTTTCTGAGCTGCACGGGTGTGCTGGGAACGAAATCCGTTTCTTCTGCCATGCAGCAGTACTCTTAACCGTGGAGCTGTCTCTCCAGCCTGTATGTCGTTTTCTTCCTGTCTGCTCCGGTGGCGTTCAGCAGGTATCTGATAATACGTTAATATCAGATTGAGGGGCTGGTGCCCGTGTGTCAGCTGGTTGTACCAGAGTGACGCTGTCTTCCCCTCTGGTCTCCATCATTTGCCTCCAGTGTTGTGTGACTAGCTTCTTGTTAATCACCAGGAGATTTCCCCTGTGCTTCTTTGTAGTTTTACAGCATAACAAAGCATTGTTTTCTACATTGATTCTTCTGAGTTATCCCATTGTAGGCTTGTTAGAATACACTAAAATGGATTACACACACACATGCACCACACACATACACACCCACACTATACACACACATACACACCACACACACATACACACATTCATACACACCACACATACATACACATACACACCACACATACCACACACATACACACGCACACCACACACATCACACACACATACACACCACACATACTACACACATGCACACCACACACACACACACATACACACCATACACACACACACACACACACACACACACACACACACACACACCCCTGTGTTTTGGCACTCTTAGTTTGCAAATGTGAAGAAAACAGCTTTTTATAAATTCAGTAGTTATTACTTCAATTGTTACTTTTAAAAATTTTGATTATGGGCTGGAGAGATGGGTCAGTGGTTAAGAGCACTTTCTCCTCTTCCAGAGTCCTTGGGTTTGTTTCCTAGAACCCACATGGTAGCTCATAGCTGCCTGTAACTCCAGCTCCAGGGATCTGATTTCTTCTTCTGACCTCCATGGGATCCTGAATGCACGGGGTGTACAGACATATACATCCTCCATTGCCCCCACTGTAAAATAAAATAAACATTGAAAAATCAGTTATGTGTGTAAGTGTAGTTATGTGTATGTGAGTGTAGGTGCCATGGACTTAGAGTTCCAGGCAGTTGTGAGATGCCCAATGTCAGGGCTGGGAACTGAACCTGGGTCCTCTTCAAGAGAAGTACGTGATTAATGACTGAGCCATCACTCAGCCAGCCCAAGAATGATGTCATTTTTAACTGTGTCCAGATCCTTTTGAACAGTTCACCAATCCTGAGTTGCCTGTGGTCTGAACTACAGAATCATATACCCAGCTTTAGATTCTTGTTGTACACACAGTTGTATTGTGGACTTTGTGTCCATTAAGTTGATACTTGTTGGCTTGAGGCTGGCATAGAGCTCTATCAGAGTTCGCTTTCCGGTGTTCATTCCCTCTGAACTGATGATTAGGATCTAGCTATATGAGACCTTGTGGAGGAAGGGCAGCGTGCTGGGGTGTCACGGTAGACAGAGTGTCCCTCGGAATGTCTGCTGTGGTGAGTGCGGGTGGGTCATGGCATGAAGCAACCTGAAGTTCTGTGACTGGACTCTCACTTTAAATGAGAGCTTTGAGGATGTCTGCAAGAGGGTAGGGAAGTGTTTCTCAGAGTGCCAGGTTATTTGGGTCATGTTAATAACTTCAGATGAGTGGAGAAATGCCGTTGAGAGGAATGAGCTTACCTATAGGAATTTATAGGCATATGTATAGATCTACAGCAGCAGGGTTTATCTAAGAGTTCTGTATCTAAGAAACTACCTGTAACAGAAATATAGTGACAATATAGTAATATAGCTGTGTTGAAATTGGGGCAACTATATGTTTGAGAGACACACATTTTAGTTATGTTAGTATTAGTATTTTGTGCTTTGCTGTATTATTCCACTGTTTACATACTTATAATTAAGGCTACTTTTAATTACATGTAAGATATGCCTATCTATCCAGCACCTTATTATAAAATTCTTGATACACTGGGTTTATAGATTATTTGTTTTGTTCCAAAGGACTCAATTTCTTAAGGTATATTTAGAAATAAGGCTGACGAGCAGTTTTATACTAGGACACCCTAAACAACTGTGAAGTAAGGGGGTGTCTCACGTTGCCTTGTAGCCCTTTTTGTGTAACCTCAGATTCAGGAGGCCCCTCAAGGCCTTCTGCTTACCAACATAGGAAACGTCTGTTGAAGGCTACGAGGTGGCCGGCACCTGTTAGGCGATGGGACAAGTGTGCCATCTGACACATGGTTCTTCTTTGTCTCCTGGAGGGACCCAGGTAGGTGCGTGAATGCTGGGGTGGCTGGAGGCATCTGTAAGGAAGCAGAGGTGCAGTGCTCTGGGTAGTGTGCCTGGCCCTTTAACAGTTGCAAGTCCTGTTGTGTCTTCCACCAGATGTGGTTCTATCCACCACCCCTGCCCAGGGGCTGCAGTTTACTTCTTCAAGTGGGTTAGGTTGCCTTTTGGTTAACCTCTTTTGTATGTGTGCCTCTTTCAATGTTTATCTTGATTAGAGTTAAACAGGCCTGACTTTCAGCCTGTTGCAGTACCTTTGGCTCTTCCTTGTATAATTTTTTCTCTTGGGAAAATAAATTGCCTTATTTTTCTGTTCCTGTCACTGTAAATTCCCAGACCCTCTGACAGACTGCAAACAAGCCTGAAGTGGAGACACCCAGAGCTTCCCGCAGCCCCGTGTCCTCAGGCCTCTTCAGGACTCCTCTATTGTGCTCTTGACTGTTGACATCCTGGCTCCTGCTTTGCTCACACTTACCTATGAGTGTTTTTTTGTCCATCCTTCTTTGGGTGGGACTAGCTTTCTCTTGCTTTTTTCCTCTGTGGAGGATATAGAATTTTCTTTTTGGTCCCTGAGTTCTAAATTCACAGTGGCATGTTTTGCTGTGAGATCTTTTCATCTGTGAATATGGGCATACCTGCTCTCTGTCAGTGTGGGAGCCATGTAGACACTCTTAGACTTCATGTGGGCCAGTCTCTGTAGGGAGTTTTTCTTGGTCCAAGGGGTCTACTTAGAAATGAACACTCCAGGAGTTCATGTGGGGCATGCTCGGATCTCCCTGGGAAGGTGAAATAGAGATTTTGTGAGTGGACTGAGGGTGGGTAGAAATGGGAACATGAGCGATCAGATTGGGGGTCAGAGGGGGAGAGGAAAGAGATTACTGGAAGTGGGGGCATTTCTGGGTCAGGTAAAAACCTGGTTCAAGGGAATCTTCCAGGAATCTACAAGGATGACCCCAGCTAAGACTCCTAGCAATAGCGGATATGTAGCTTGAACTGGCCACCTCCTGTGACCAGATTGTTGCCTAATCCAATTGTCATCAGAGAGGCTTCATCTAGAAACTGATGGAAACAGTTGCAGATCCATAGAGAAACATTAGGCAAAGTATGGGGGAATTCTGCAGAAGGGGAGGAAGGATTTTAAGAGTAAGAGAGGTCAAGAATACCACAAGAAAACTCAAAGAATCTCATAAGGGCTCACAGAGACTGGGCTCTTAAGGGCTCACAGAGACTAAACGGACAACCGGGGAGCCTGCATGTGACTGACCTAGGCACTCTGAATATATGTTAAGTTGTGTAGCTTGGTCCTCTTGTGGGACTCCTAACAGTGAGAACAGGGACTGTCTCAGATTCTTTTACTGGCTTTTGGGACCCTACTCCTCATACTGGGTCACCCTACCCAGGCCTAAACTATGGGGAGGTGTTTAGTCTTACTGCAATTTGATATTCCATGTTTTGTTGATGCTCCTGGGAGACCTGCCCTTTCCTAAACAGAAACAGAAGAAGAGTGGATTGGGGGATGGAAACAGGGTGGGGTTGGGGAGGGAGGAACTGCGAGGAGAGGAGGGAGGACAAACTGCGACCAGGATGTAAGATAGACAGATAGATAAATTTATTTAAAAAAAATGAACACGCCAAACTCTTGTGTAGGGGGTTGGTGTAAGAGCGATAGCCCCCTGGGGGAAGGAGTTAGCAGTGCCCTGGCCACTTGTGTGAGCTGCAGTGCCTTTTTCAGCACCCATCTCAGCGCACATCTTCAGAGGACGAACCTTAGTCTACTGCTGTGTGGCAAAGGGCAGCAGCTGCCTGGCAAGTTGTGCAATGGCAGGGAGCGTGTAGGCTTTCTCACATCTTCCTGTTGAGGGTACCTGTTATTTCTAGGGCTGTGTGGCAGAAATTAGCTTGCTGTTTGGTGGCGTTTCTACCTGTAGACACCCAGCATTGCCTTCTGTCTTCTAAAATGTTGCCAGCCTTTTCCTGTGCTTTCCTGTTTGCCTGGAGTCACTGTTGTAGACCCTTAAACCAGTGGACCTCAAAGGGTCGTAATGCTGAGGCTCTTTAACATAGTTCCTCATGTTGTGATGATCCCCCAACCATAAAATAATTTTTGCTGCTACTGCATAACTGTAATTTTCATACCATTATGAATTATAATGTAAATATCTATTATGCAAGATATCTGATATGCACCCCCATGAGGGGTCATGACCCACAGGTTGAGAACCATTGTCTTAAACTCTTTCATGTTAGTTGGTGGTAAAATGATGTCAGTCTGTTCCCTCTAGACACTAGTAATCACACCCAGCCTTTCCTTTATCTGTGTTTCAGATTGAAATGCATAGACAGAATCATGCCCAATTTTGAAGTATGTATTTTCTTTATCCCCATCTTAAAATGCACTGTCCATGTTTGTGCTGGTTTTCTCCATCATTCACACTGATTCTGCAATCACTTATGACTGATGCTTTGGAAGAGCAAGCCTCTAAAACTGACCCCCTCTTGTGTAACCTTCACACAGACTCTAGGCATCCTCTTGATGTAGCCCCTCCTGTCCTCTCTCGCTTCCTTCTCCTCCTGCAGAACCATCGCCACCTCAGTGTTCTGTGGTTCTGGCCCTGCTGTCTTTCAGGTCTGAATGCAGAGTGTGCAGTGTAGCATGTGCCTATCACTCCCTTCCCTTACTTACTCACTCTCTTTTCACCTTTATTTTTGCTTCAAAGTTGCCCTTGCTTTCCTCTCTAGTTTTATCTACTTCTCTTTTGCTTGGGCTCTTTTATGCCTTAATTTATGCTGTAGAATTGGTCCACCTTATATACTAGCTTCTCTCTTTCTTTCTTTCTTTCTTTCTTTCTTTCTTTCTTTCTTTCTTTCTTTTTCTTTTTCTTTTTCTTTTTCTTTTTCTTTTTCTTTTTCTTTTTCTTTTTCATTTTAAAACAGTAGCCTTGGCTGCCCTGGAACTCACTATGTACACCAGGCCAGACTTGAATTCAGACATCTATCTACTTCTGCCTCCCCAGTCTTGGGATTAAAGGCATATACCACATACCTGGCTATTTATAGTTTTGATAAAGATACTCACTCTTAGCTCAAGCTGTCCTGGAATTCAAGGCAGTCCTTCGTCAGCCTCTTAAGTGTGGGTTATAGGCAGGAGCCACTCTGTCCAGCTCTGTACAGTAGATTTTGATGGTTTCTGTGCCTCTCCCAACAAGCCTTAGATTCCTCAAATGGCCAAGCATACTCATTGAGTAATTTTGTAGGCAATGGGAAGAGACAGTAAATATGCTACGTGACTTCAAATGATATTGAGGCTGTGTACACCTGCAGCATCCATCAGCACACCCCCACCATTGTCACAGCTCCCACAGAGCACACCTGTGGATTGTTGGCAGGTGCTGGGTTGCCATCAATGACATTGCCAATTTGACAATGAGTGTCATGCCTTTGTGTTTTATAAGGGTTTTGAACTGTTGGGAGGACACGAACACATTGCATTCTTACACTAAGTACATTTTCTGGATTACATCAAAATGCTACGTTTCAACCAGTACCAAACTTTGGCTTCATCTTCTATAAAAGTATAAACTCACTAAAAAATTTGAAATAGTTTTTAAAACTTCCTTGCTTTTGAGGCATTTTCTTTTGGAAAGGGAATCAGGCTTCCCAGGCAGCTGATTGGGGCATGTACCGACAGGCAGGGAGTTGCTGCCATGTCCATTATCATTGTGAGTGAGCATCTGACTGGCCTGTACTTGCCATTTCTCACCAGTGTATGGTAGATGGCTGTGTGGGCAGACTGCTGCTTTTTGGAGCTCATTCTAGCTTCTAGGCATTATACCCTGATTCTGGCATATCTGTGGAGGGCATGGGCAGGGAAAGCCTGAATAGCAACCTAAAGAGTATTAGGTTTTCTCAGCAGATGCAAGCAAGTCTCTGAAGTGAAATATAATAATAGACTATGGTTTTAGAGGGATTGATTTTCACCCAAACTTAACTAAGTCAAGCCGCCATCTGGAGGAAACTTCAGAATTTAAGCCGGAGAAACAGGATAAATAACTCAGTATGGAATTGAATGGCTGGCCTGAACTTGGGCCTGTGGACCCAGGACTTTAGTGTTCTCCCTCTCCTTAGCCATTTTCCCTCTCTTTATGGCCATGGGCAGGTTCCTCACGAAAACAGAAAACATACATACAATTAAGAAGACAAAGATGTTTGGCTCTGAGAAGAGCTTTCTGAGTGTTGTTTTCTTCACTCTTCAGGAGTCCTGTTAAGCCGTTCTCTGTCCTTTGTACCCTGCCTCTGCTGTCTTTGTGTGAGGTTCCCTGATGAAACACCATGTCCCGTGGAAACACGTGTTATGCAGTAGTAGGGATATAGGTGTAGGATTTGAAGACTCACACAAAAGCTATCTCTGTGATAGAATATTGTTCACAGAGGCTCACCCCATACTAGAGGTGCTGCTGAGGAGAGTGGAGAGTCTTTAAATGGATGTTTGTGCTTGGAATAGTTACTGCCTGAGTTATTTACTGGAGAATAACCCCCATTTGTCTTGTTTTAGGGTGTGAGACATTTAGTTATTTGCCCCAGAGTTGGGGATTTGGCCAAATGACTTGTAAACAAAGTAAAAAGATATAAAGACTATTTTTAGAATAGTTTTAGGTTGGCCACAAAAGTGAGAGGAAGTAGAGATTCCCCATCATCATGGCTGCGCACATGATAGCTTCCACTGGTGTCAGCCAGATAGAAGCTATGTTACTCAGTTGGTCTGGGAGCTACAACCCAAGAGCATAAACTAAGGTAAAGATAGCTTCATAGTGTGTGCAGCCTCCTAGGCTGTGATGGAGCCCTCAGTAGTCAGTTGCAGAGGAAGACAGGCTGATTTTGGCTCAGGGTTTTGGAGGGCTTTGCTGATGCACTCTTGGCTTTGCTGCTTGGCCTGTGGAGATGTAAGTGGCCTGTGCTGCCCTTCACACAGACAGAAACCAGGACTTGAATGTTGAAGCTGCGCTTTGTTCAAAGAGCTGGCGATCTGAGAAGACAGTGGGTTAGCATCCTAAAGATGTGCCTGCCATCCCATCTTCAGCCAGATGATTCAGGGCTTATGCCTATGATAGCACGTGTCATAGTCTATATCATAAGATTACATTTGTCCTTCATACTGTAGGAAGGTTACACACATGCGCTTGCACACACACACACACACACACACACACACACACACACACACACACATGTTCTGAGTTGATTGCTCTAGATGCCATCCAAAGAACTAGCTCAGGGCAATGCAAGACTTGATGGCCTTGGCATTTGTCTCCACCCCAACACGCCATACAGAGAGGAGCTGAGGAGAAAAGCCCAACACTATGAGTCTCAGTGAGATGGACCACCTCTCCAGGACAAACTGACTGCCTTTGTGTCTCCTTAGCTAAGGGCCTAGGGGCCAGTATCCAAGGATGGACTCCTGCCCTTATGCCCTTCCCTTGGGTCCTCTGTACTAACAGTTCCACCACCCCCTGACAGCACTTTGAGCTGCTTCTAACACATGGGCCTTTGGGAAGTGTTCAAAGTCCAAACTGTCACACACATTTTTATAACAAGTTACAGAGTCTCAGCCAGTCACAGCAGCCTGGCTCCAGTCAGCTGTAGGCGGCCAGCTGATCAGACCGTGTTCCAAATAGGCAAACACTGCACTGTAACTATCTGAGCTGCTCTGCTCTGCTTCCCTGTTCTGTCACATACGCTAACTGATGGTGTTATCTGAACCTGCTCTGGCTCTGAGGCTGCTTGATCACAGATCTGTGCTAATATAGTTAAATTTTAATTAAAAAAGGATCGATTGTATTTAAAAAAATTCTATACATATATTTGTGTGTCTGTGTGCATGTGTGTGTGAATGCAGGGCCTGCAGAGGCTAGGAAAGGGGTGGGGTCCCCGGGAGCTGCAGTTACAGGGGCTTGTGAGCTGCCTAATGGAGGTGCTGGGAACCCAGTCCAGGTCTTCTGGAAGAACAGCAAGTGCTTTTCACTGCTGAGCTGCGTCTCCTGCCCCTAAAAAATTGAATTTCAGCGTCTCCTCATTCGTATTAAGGTTTATTTTGCCGTTGTCTGCAGTGTATGTCTTCGTACAGGTGTATGATGACTTGTGCCCGCACCGCTGTGGTGTCGTTCAGGGTGTCTTCATTGCCTTGCTCCTCTGGCTGTCCCTCCACCCTTTGCCCCGCACCGTGGTGCTTCTGGTCCTTTCCTTGTCTCCATGGTACTGCCTCTTCCAGCGTGTCTGTGTGCAGCCTGTAGTCTGCTTTTCTTTACAGGTGAGGTGTGTGGACGTTTCCCACCTCTTCACGGCTGCTCTCGGCAGCGTCTCACTGGACCGCACTGCAATCTGTCCATCCTCTCGGCCCACCGAAGGACGTCTTGTTCATTCCTGAGTTCTAGTGAAGAACCTGCTTTCCTTTTTGTGGGCATTTCTGTGTGGGCATATTTTCAGTTCCTTTGGCAGACATCAGGAACATAATTGCTGAGTCATATATGGAGAGGGAAGACTTAGTTTTGTAAGAAACTGCCCAGCTGTCTTCCAAAGGAGCTTTGTATTTCCACCAGCTGCTGCGCAGGAAAGTCACATGCTCTGTGTCCTCCTCAGCCTTTGGTGTCAAATCCAGGACCTCTTCATGCTCAGCAGGTGCCTTACCACTGAGCTCCATCCCAGAAAGAATTTTAATTGGCATGCAATGATTGTATGTGTTTGTGGGTTACAATGTGGCATTTCAGTAGGTGTGTCCTGTGCAGTGAGCAGGCTAGTTTGCATAGCCCCACTTGAAGTGTTCGGTTCTTTTTGCTGAGCAGATCCAAAATCTTCTTTATAAATTGTTTGGAACTATACAATTATTTGTTGTCAGCCTTACCCACCCCCATCTCCGGCCTGTGAGCCCTGCTCTGCAGGTAACTTTTACAATCCATTTGCCTGTAACTCCTAATGTAAGTGAGAATGCACAGTTTCTGTCTTTCTGTATTTGGCTGGCTTCGTGGTGGCAGGCCCCAGCTTCACTCCTGTGTGGCCCACTTTAGAACCAGGCTTCTGCTTCTCATTTCTGAGTTTGAAGAATCTGTGTGTGTGTTTGGCTACTGGGCCATGGTTTATGCTCACATTGTCTTTGCAGAGCAGAGCCTTTTAATTTTCATGATGTCCACTTATCATTTTTTCATGACTATGTGTTGGCTGGTTTTATGTCAACTTGACCCAAACTAGAGTCACTGGAGAGGAGGGAGCCTCAGTTGAAGAAATGCTTCTTTAGAATTGGTTTCTAGGCCAGCCTGCAGTGCATTTTCTGACCTCCTCGGGCACCACACATGCATACATACCTACAGGCAAAACACCATACACAAAAATAAAATAAATACACATTTGAAAAAAAGATTGGAATCAACACAAACTGAATCACCAGTTACCATTTTGAGACTCAATTTAGAAGATGCTTTTGGTGCCATTTTGTTCTATTTATCTATCTATTTATTTATTTATTTTGTTATTTCAAAATTATTATTATTATTATTTGTGTGTGTATGACAAAGTTTCACCATATAGCTCTAGCTGCCCTGGAACTCACTCTGTAGACCAGGCTGGTCTCAAACTCACAGAGATCCACTTGCCTCTGCCTCCTGAGTGCTGGGATTAAAGGTATGTACTACTATGCCTGGCTTCTTTTTATTTTTAATTGTTTTGCTTTTGGTAAATATTTTTCTAAAATTTATTTTGTGTATTTTTTCTAACTATGGTTAAGAGATGAAAAACAAGAAAATTTTATATTGATGAATTTCTGTTAAGGTGAATATATTTTTGAGATTCAGTGTTACAGTTGTGCAAACACCACAGTGTTGTGTGTTATGTATGACAGCTAAATGTGGTTATCCCCTTAAGTAAATGATGTCTGTCTGTCTCTCTCTCTCTTCCTTCTTTCCTTCTTTCCTCCTTTTCTTCTTTCCTCCCTCCCTTCCTCCCTCCCTCTCTTCCTTCCTTCTTCCCTCCCTTCCTTCTTTTCTTTTTTGAGTCTAGATTGGCCTTGAATTTGCAATCCACCTGCCTTAGCTTCCTAAGTCTGTTTTCCAAGCACCAAGATACCTTTCTTCCAATATTGCGACATTATGATTTGCCATGATTATTTAGCATTTCTTGGAAGATAAGTTACTCTGGAAGCATTTGTTTTTTTTTTTTTTAGTCATTTATTACAATTAATAATGATAATCACTAAAAAAAATCATGTGTGATGGCTAAGTATGTAAATACTCACATGTAAGAATTTGTTCGCTGGGGTGTACACCCAGTACAATATTGCTACAGGCATGTGCCACCATGCCTGGAGAGATGCCGTCGGTCTTCCCACATCAGGTTTTGTATTTGGTGTTCTGTTAAACTTGTTCCCAAGTGTATTTTCCTTGGGAAATGTTTGGACTTGAAGTGCCCGGGAGAGAAGTCCTTCCTAGCATGCACTGTTTGTGTCTGTGTAAACCATTTGATTTTATTGTCATTATTCATGGGCTCAACAAACAACTTAAATCTTATATTTTGGCTTACTCAGAACAGGCTTATTTTGAATAAGGTTGATTTTTCAGTGCGATCAGCCTTCTGTTAAAAAGAAAAGCTTTCACATCTCCTCGGCAATGGTGTCCCCTTGCCCTTGGTTTGGCTAGTGGAATGGTTGTGACCTTGGGTACTTTCTGTGTGTGGCTGCTTCCTCCCTGTGTTCAGTATTTTCTGGTAGCTTGCCCGTTGCCTGCCTCTGGCTGCATCATCTCCCTTATGCTGACTTAGGCAGTATTTCTTCAGTCTCTTATCTCTGGGCTTTGATGCATATGTTCTGAAGGTGGCCACCGTGACTCTGGGTAGCAGCAGATGGTAAACCTTCAGGCCGCCACTAGCTATACTGGTGCTAAGTTGGGGAGATCACGTTTGATGAAGAAACAGAAGTGCATATGAAAGCTTTCACTGCCTAAATACCTTCTAATTAAAAAATTAGCATACGAAAACCTTTGCAGCTGCCTGGGCATTTGAAGAAAATGAAAATTAGTTGTTTTCTTAGAAATGCAGTTATTTACCAGTTTCGCGTCTCATTGCTTGTGCCGCCTAACAGCTCTTTCCCTTTTGTCCCAGTTTGATTTTGGCAGTAGTCGAGGCAGCCAGCTAGGTGATTAGGTAGACTGAAATAGGGGGCCCTTTAGAAGTCACAGATGTTTGTACACTTTAAATTAAGGTATTTTGAATTTTACTTGCTAAAATATGTAGCTCTTGAGTGCTAACTTCACACAGTTCTGGTAGATTTGATCTGCTGTTTTCTATTTTGGAATATATTTCTGGATTAAATACGTACTTGAACTCAACCTGCCCCAAGGCTACCCTGCTTTGTCTGACAGAGCAGGTGACTTGTGACTCCTGTTCACAGGCGGGGTTCCATGGGTCATGTATTCACTTCATAGTGATGTATCAGGTTGGACGGAAGTTCTAGCACAAAGAAAACTTTGGTTTCATTCTAAAGAAATTTAAAATTATTGTGGGTGAATCCTAGATGTCTCATGCATTTGCTACTGAAACATCTTCTTGAGCGTAGGAGGTGAGAGTGTCTTGGAGTTGAGTATCCAGGTCACATTTACTTTTCAGACTTCCATTCTCTTCCGAGGACTTTTGGGAAGCCAAAGACAGATGGCATCTGATCCAACAGGAGAAGCCTCTTTGCAGTGTGTTCTCCTGGTGCCGGTTCCTGCACTGTAACTTCCTGGATGAGCACAGTGGCTCATCTCTTGGTTTCAACGTTGTGGACAGTGTACTAGAAACATCATGGCCTGGCCTTGTGGTGATTGTGAGAGAGACTTAGAGGGCTGATGTCAAAAAAGGCTAGTGCCCTGCCCTTTTCTCTGGTAGTTGAAGTTTTATGAATGATGGCTTGTGAGAGTAGGCATGGGGCTAACAGCCAATGTTGGAACACACTTTGAGTTTTATAAGAATGCAAACTGAGGTGGGTTTAGATCAGAATATGGAGAGCATGTGATCACCATCACGTTACTGAGGACATTGAAGTTTTAGTGCTGGAGGTTTGCTGTGCACAGCCAATTCTGCAGAAGGGTGACATTTTAATGTTGCTGACACAAATTGCTTAAAAATTTGCCTAATTGTAGTCTAGTGCAATGTGGCCAATTTTCAAATGAGAACGTAGCGTGCAGCACAGTCTTCCTACCTGAACTATTAGATGACTGGTTTGTAAATTGTAGGTTGTTTATTGTTCTCTCTTCTGTTGTGAGTGTGTGTGTGTGTGTGTGTGTGTGTGTGTGTGTGTGTGTATGTGTGGCGGGGGTGGGGGGTGAAGAGGAGGGTGTCCTAGTGGTGTAACTTGCTGACTGCTTACTCAGATCTCACCCAGAGAACAACGTTAAGTGTCCGAGGTGACACAGTTCAGGGCCGGGCTGCATTTGTCCAAGGTGACTCTCCCGATCCCATCTCTCTTCTCTCTTAAGCACAGAGTCCTACAAATTACCACCAAAATGGAGGCAAGAATTTCCCTCCAAATTATTTAATTTTTCAGACTTCTAGACTTCTGATGTCAACATTTAAATTAAATAAAAAGTTTCAGGAATAGGCAACAGTCCCACTCTGAGAGTTTGTATCACCCTTTCATTGCAAATGTGTGTGTGTGTGTGTGTGTGTGTGTGTGTGTAGATCTCTTTTCTTCTCTCTAGATTTAGTCTTCTTCATATCATTAAATTAAAATCATCATTTGATGCCTTGGGACCCCACCCTATCTTTGCAGAGGTGTGGTGTGGTTATCTTGCATAGCTTCCCTACTCTGGCTTACAAAGCGACCTGTAACCACTTGGGACTTTCCCTTCTGCTATAAAGAAGAGTGGGCAAGGGTCTTGGTCCTGGTGGCATTGAAGCAAAGATGGAGTTAGTTGCCCGCCCCCAAGTCATTGTTTATATTTCTGTGGGCAAAGATGGAGTAATCCTTTCTGTTAGGCCATATGTTAATATAGTGCTGATATGTAAGTGTGAAAAATGAAAGAGAGAAATATGTTAATTGTATTCTTTCAGTAAGATAGGCTGTCCAAGGTAATTATTTCATGATAGTGCTAGTAATAGTACTTGTTTTATCATGAAATAAAAGATGGTTTTAGGAGCCTTTTGTTGGAAAGACAATTGTATCAAATTAGGACAAATTAGGTTTTTGTCTTTACAAAGGTGAGCAAACCCATGAGCAGTTTGTAAATTGTGTTTGAGTCTACAAATGAACAAATTCAGTTTGAGGGTTAAAGACGTTGTTCTTTTGTCCTTTATGCTGACAGCTTCGTTACAGATTGGCCTACTGTTGGCACTAAAAACATGTCTGGCTCCTTATGATCTGTGTGCGCACGGCTATGATATTGATGCCATACCACTGTTCATTAAGGACTCGACTTCAATGAGGCTGCAGCGCAAATGTGGAGGGATACAGATGTGAAATGCAGCCATTTCTCCTTGTGTACAGCCGTATGGCCAATAATTTCCAAGTGCTAAAGCTCTTGTTAGCAGGAGTGCTGGTGTGTTAAGAATGGTGCTATAAATAGCTTTAAGAATGGAAGTTGAAGGTGCTTCTTTTAAAGACTATTGTTAACTAAACATTATTGCCAAACAGATGGAGAGCACTCACCAGCCTGATGTTTTTAGGTCTAATTATATTATCACCAGCCCTGTATGGCTCAGTTGAAGAGGTGTACCCAGAGGCCAATTTATAATCATTTAGGCAACACCTGTTTGGGAGAAATTGACAGTCAAAGGGCACATTTAAAAAAAATCACATATGTTCTTGTGTTTATTACCTCAATGTGAACGTTGTCGCGTGGCAGACAAACTTGGTGGAAGAAAGGCTGCATCAGCCTGCGCTTTCCTGCCAAGTTTGTCCATCTTCGTGCGTCGTATTTATTTGTCTGCTTCGTGCTTCATGCCAGAGTGAGGCCAGCAAAGAGAGGAACCCCCACCCCATTCCTGCAGGTATTCACTGTTCTGTCAGGCAGGTGGCTTCTGGTAAGAAAATGAAGTTCTCTGAACTTACCTTTTACCCGGAGAGATGTTTTCCATTTCATGTAAATGTGTCTTTGCAAACACGATTGGCTCTCTGGGGAGTGACGTAGAGTTGTAAGTCGATGTAAAACCAGATGAGATGCTAGCAGTACAGATGCCTCCACAGAGCCCACAGCCGCTCGTCACCTTCCATGTGGGGAGGGACCACTGTGTGATTCACCGTCAGGTTCAAGGGCTGTGAGTTTACTCCCATTCCGTGGAGGGTCATTCCTTCTGGAGAACGTGTCAGTAGCCCTACTGGCAGTTAAGAGGGCTAGGTCTCTCCATGTGTAAGTGATGAAAGCCCAAGCCTTTGTTTGAACTGAGGGTCCACCATCCCCTTTCATTCAGTGCCTTCTCCCGAAAGGTTCAGCTCTGTCACCCCCAATTTTTCATTCGTCTGGTTGACTTGGAGCCACCTGGCTTCTGTCTTGAGCAGTTTATGATAGTGACCTATGACTTCCTGATGCCTTCTCCAGTATTTTTTCCTCAATCCTTCGTGGTGGCTGCTGCTTAGTGGGTGGATGGCTACCCACGCCTTGTAGTTCTGTCTCACATCTGAACTGTCCTTTCCTTGGAGCATCCTTCTTTTTCTTGCTGCTTTCGTACCTACCTATAGTATTCCAGGTGTGCACAGCTTTCTAAATGAGATATAAACAGCATATTGTTTGCACATGTGCAGGGCAGGTTCGCAGTGAGGGAGGAAGCATTCAGAGTTCACTGTCCCAGTACAGATTGTCCCTTCTTTGCTTGGTAGCTTTTTTGAGCAGCGTCAGTTAACATTTTACAGTTGTTTTCTCACATTCACAATTTGTTGATTAGAAATGCACACTTGTTTGGGATGTTGAGAGTGTTCCATGATTGAACAACTCTCTGAAGCCCAGTATTGTGTGTGTTGTGAAGGGAAATTTCAGTGGAGTTTTTCCGCATGCCTTGAGGTTGTGTCTTTGTGGGGAATGCTCAAATATAAATCCTTGGTCCTCACTTCTTTTCCAAGTTCCATTCCCACCTTGCTGTCCACCTGTATTCTTAGATTTGAACTTGCTACTGTGTGTTTATGGATTTCCTGAGTCAAAACAGAAATACCATTTCTACCCTATTGCCAACTGTAGCCAATCATGACAGATTTAGTGTCTGAAGACACTAAACATATTATGTTAAAGTTGTGAAAGTCAGAGGCATGACACAGGCCTTATGGGCTGGCACCACGACTTTCCTTGCTGTAGCCTGTGGAGGACCTGCCTCCATGTGCACTCAGTCTCGCTCGTAGGCTGCTGCCTCTGCAGCTGGAGGAATGAGTTGTCTCCTTGCTGCTGGCCAGCTGAGGGCTGCTCTTGCTTCTAAACTTTGCCTGTTTCTCTCAGACTCTCTCTGAGCGTCTAGATGTGCTCCTGTGGTTCTTGCCCCTTGGTGGGTCTACATGTTAGCCAGGTAAACCCTTTCATACTAGAAAGACCCCCTTCTACCATGTCACTGTGCTTCCCCTTCTTTCTGTCAGGATGCAGTCTTCACTTTTAGAAGGTCATGTAAGGATCAACAGAACCCACCCAGACAACCCCAAGTGATCTGTAAGCTCTGAATTAATTACATCTGTGAAGTCCTTTCTAGAATAGCACAGTCCACTCACGGAGTCTGGAGTGGGTTATGAGCATTTCTGAGGACTATGACACTGTCTGTGACATGCCCATAAGGAGTTTGACATCTGGTTGGGAGATGACAAATGAACAAGTAAAACCAAATTGAAGAGTTTGAGATGTCATAATAGAAGTTAGTACCATATAAAATGGGAGGACAGAGGAAGAGCCATCAGTATTGGGGATGGGGTTTGAGCTGAATGTGGAAAGATGAGGTTTGATAACTGGCCGGGAGAACATTCCAGAGAGAAGCTGCGGTAACAGTGACAGCAACCATGACCCTGGATGTGCTTTTGTGAGGTCATTGCAGAGAGATGCTCATATATGGCCGCGCCGCCGCCGCCGCCGCCGCTGCCGCCGCCACCGTTATCATCTTCCATCATAGCGTCACACCCAGAGCTGTAATGTCGGCGGAGATGTGTGGGATAGGAAGGGTTGTTGAGAGGATTGGCATTGATTACCCACAGCTGACATAGTGCATACTTAAAATGAGGTGGGTGAAGGAGCAGGAGGTGGTTAAAAGGGCTCAAGAAGTACAGTTGGCTTGTTGACTTAGCTGCTGATTCTGCAGTTGGAGAATTCAGAGAGACTTGGAGCTTGGGTTTGGGAACTCTGCAGGACATCTAAGAGGTGCCTGTGTGAATAACATTCTGTTGCAACATAGGTTGACTTAAATAGTGCAGCTCAGGCGCTCAGGAGATGCTGAGGTCAGAGAAGATGTCAGCAACATTCTTAATGCCTGTGTCTAAGATGGGACTTGCCATCGCATCCGCAACATCTCCTTCCCACCTGCAACTCTATCTCCTTCCTCACCATTCTTTTGTTTCCAAGCTCAACAGGCCACCTTTGCCTGCCGTCCCTCCTCTAGGGGGTGCTGTTGGCTGTCTGAGGGGAAAGTCCCATTTGCAGTGTTCGCTGATTTCTGTGGTATAAATTCTCCCTAATTTGAGACTGTGGTTGTTGGCTGGCTAAAATGACACATTTGAAAGATGATAGCAGACACTTATGGGCCTGCAAAGTCTCGAATATCTGCTAATTGGCCTTTGTGACCTATCTCTGCCACAGTGTTTAACAAAAATAAACCATGGTTGTGGTAGGATTTGCCCCTGTTTCCTTCTCCTAGGGTGGCAGGGATGGCCATTCAAAGGGGCTGTGTGTGAGATGGTCCTGAGGTCCTTGTGGAGGGTGAGAGAGTTTCACACGAACTACACTTAAAAAGAAAGCCTTGCCTGGTATTTTGAGAATTGACCACAGAGTTGTGCAGTGCGGAGGGAGCAGGGGGCCTGTGCCAGCTGGACAGAGCTGGTTCTGGTTGGGTCGGGGGCATTAGTGGGAGGGGGCAGGGCAGGACAAGGGTTGAGTATAGAGTCAGCAGGATTTGCTGACATGGAAAGAGGAGTTAAGCTCTGGTCCTGGGTTTAGATGCAGTACCCAAAGGACACCTGAGATGACGCTAAGGACTCAGTTATTGAGCTCATGTTACGGTGGGCCGCTAAGTGATTTCAGAAGAAAGTTGGAATTTATGTTTTAATAAATTATGTCCTATTTACCATGGGAGAACATCTTTGACCGTCCATCCCCACCTGTACCACCACTACCTTGATTTGGGGTTCTCCTGCTCTCAAAGGTGGCCTAGGATTGCCAGGCTGGCCTTGTTCTCGCCAGGCCACCAATTTCCAGCTGCACTACCAGCTGCATGTGCACCGTGCCTGGCAATGGCCTGTATTTTTAAGAAATATATTTTAAAAATAAATCCAGGAAGCATAGTGATGTTTCTATGCTGTAGTATTTTTAGAAAAGGAAATTGTAATAAATCTAATTTGGACAAGGCTGTTCGGATCCTATGAGTTAGGATTTTTAAAAAGTCTATTCAGAAATTAGAATTTTGGAGAGAATCAGAACTCCACCCCAACTCTTAGTTTCTCAAATTAAAGAGTTAATGTTTGATTATATTTTGTTAAAATTATTGCTTGTGTCTTTTGCATAGGTTTTACTTGTGATGGACACAAGGACAGAACAAACATTCATTTTAAAAGTAAGTAGAATTTGTATGTTTAGTGAATTTAAAAAATGACTTCCAAAAACTTAAAAAACATGCTTTTGAAAGAAAAAGTAATTTTTGCATGGCATTTAAGTCTTTTATGTTCATGGTGATCCATATTTCTGTCTTTCACAGCTGATAACATGCTATAGTTTCTCTTTAGAAAGTTTGTTAGAGAATGTGTTCTCAGAGTGCATCTGAGAACCAAGAGTGTTCAGCTATGTTTGCTGTGATTTGCGAGTCTTACTTGGGTTGTGGAAACTGTTACCTGAACTCTGACTTGTTCCTTGGTGAGAATTCAGTATATAATTAAATGAATAACTTTAGTTTTGAAACTGTTTTTAGAATGGATTGTGATAGTATGTATTCTAAGTATGTCCTGATTAAACATTCCTATGACACCCAAACCGGAAGCTACTTGTCTTGAGCATCCCTTTTCTCTTGCTGGTCAGGCATGACAGACATGTGTGAATCCTACCTGTCTTTGTGGACATTCCGTGCCATCACCCAGTGGCATTTACCCAGGTTTTCAAACCAGGGTGTAACACCAGAACATGCATACATCTGGTCCTTTGGGAGGTTAGTCAGTGGGGTTGTGGAATAGAATTTAAAGGTTGCTGGTGTCTGGAGAATGTGACTCTAACTGATTGCTGCCTTAAAGATGTACATAAGGAAAATCAAACTTAGAGGTCGCCGAGAAATAACTGTATGTCATCCTGATGACTTAGTTTGAGAGCATCGCTAATAAAAACACTGACCCACGTAATTGATTTTAATGGCAGCTTTGTGGCATCTTCTGTTGTCTGGATTCACGCCAGATGCCATCAGTGGAGCCTCCGGGGACTGAGGGGCACAGAGCAGCAGATGAGTGGTTTCTCTGAAGCCCGAGTAACTCGGATAGATTAGTGTGGTTGATAAACACTGCACACAGCAGGCTCCAAAGGCAACTGTGGGTACAACTGACCTTTTTGTTCTCTGTCAGGGTCTAAGGAAAAGCAGTGAGTCCAGCAGGAACAGGAAGACCATCATCCCCCGCTGCGTGCCCAACATGGTGTGTCTGCACAAGTACATCGTCTCGGAGGAGTCGGTGTTTCTCGTGCTGCAGCATGCTGAAGGTGGGTTGGCCGGTCCGACTGGGGCCGAGTGAAGAGCATCAGCTGCCGTGTGCTCTGGTGTCTGTGATGCTGCTTCGCCCGCATTGTTTCATAAGCACCGAGATGGGGAACTTGTCTCCCCACTCCTGCTCAGCCTCCTTGCTGTGAGTTTGGAGGGAAGAGGAAAACCCAGGTGACCAGCCAGTTTCACTTGAACTGTGGGGCCATCCTAATGTGTTCACTTTGCTCTGGAATTAACTGACAGGGTGAGAACTTGAATGTGAACGCATGCTGAGAGAACTGGGTTTTATTTAGAGATTGAGTTCTGTTCCCTTGTCTGCACTAAAAAGCTACACTTCCGTTAGATGACTAAAAAAGCATCCCCTGCAGAATTAATTAATTGCTTCCTTTACAGGGAAGGCAAGGGTGTTTGCTTAACATTTGACATTGCCTCATTTTCTGATCTGAGCCTCCTGAGCACAGCCATGGGCACCTCATGTGAGTACAAAGTAGAGCGTGGGCTCTGCCTTCAGCCACTTCCCAGGGAACAGGTGGCAGAAGACACTGTGTGGATCTGGTTTTTCCTCTTAACACTTGAATTTAAATAAATATTCCTTTATTTAGGTGACTGTGGCATGTAAGTATAAATTCACATAACATATATTGCCTTTTGGTGTTTAAACAGGTGTTCTTAAAATAATGAAGAAAATTTAAATTTTCCATATTTCATGAGTCATCCTTATTTTTATATTGAAAATACAATACTATATTTTACTAATAGGTGTAACATTAGAATTTAATACCTTTTTCTCAGGAAAAAGAGGCACTGCTTTCTGGAATGAGGTCTCTCATAATAACTAATGCAAGATTTTTGATGGGGGCAATAAAGTACTAATGTTGTTATTATGAAGTCCACACAAGATAACTACAGATGGAAGGAAGACCTCCATATGCAGTGTTTAATAGGAAATTCAGAGGGGCTCCATGGTCTCACAGGTATTAAGAGAGTTAATTGCGTGTGTGAATTGGATAACTAATTCACCTTTGTTCAGACATTATAGACAGCTTTTATCTGAGGATACCAGTGCATTACAGACATTATTGAATTAGAGGTCATGTCATCTGATAGCAAAATACAGCCACCTCTGGTGTGGAACAAAATAACTTGCGTAGTAATAATCCATAATAATTTAGAACAAGGTCAGTAGGATGAATGTAATTATGGTCAATATTCTATTAGCCGGTGTGGATTATTCACGCTGGAGATTATCTGTGGCAAAGCGTCGGCCCTCGCTCACCTCCACTGTTGGGGGCTTGCCTTCCTCCTCCTCCTGAGTCTCACGTTCCACTTGTCTTTCCTGTGCTGTCCTCCCTTCCGCCTCTCAGAACTGAGCTTGCAGCTGATGCTGGTTTCGTGAGGTGTGCCAGGGTTACAGTGCACTGACGTCAGGTCTCCTGCTCTCGGAAGTCGTCTTGTCCACAGGTGACCAAATGGAAACATGATTGAAGACTGTCATGGACTTGTAAACCTAGAAGGAATGTCTCTCCTTTCAAATGTCTGTGGCTTAATTTTCTAGAAGTCTTTGTGATGTGAAGTAAGTTAGTGGAAATGGTAACCCTCAGTTCGTTTGCTCTTAGCAGATTGATTGCGTGTGCTGCACAGTGAGCTGTGGCCCCGTGAACACAGCGGGGAGAGACCCACCCTTCCCACTTAAATTGCTGTTGTGGAGTCAAACAGGAGAAAACAAAACAAGAAAGTACTGGATACAAGTCGGGGCCGCCGCTCTAACACAGGGTGACCTAACAGGTCACAATGAAAGGACTGCTCATGTGCTCAAGGAGCCCTCTCTGAAATGGGGACATTTAGGAGGAGTTCTGAGTCACAGAACCCTACCATTCGCATGTAAGGTCCAAGCACGGGGACAGTGTGACAACAGGGTGTTTGGTGAACGAGAAAGGAGACTGTGGCTGTGGCTGTGGTTGTAGGAAAGGACAGCAGTGAT
Organism: Peromyscus eremicus; assembly: GCF_949786415.1. Taxonomy (NCBI): domain Eukaryota; kingdom Metazoa; phylum Chordata; class Mammalia; order Rodentia; family Cricetidae; genus Peromyscus; species Peromyscus eremicus. The sequence goes on from NC_081431.1 coordinate 4,675,332, forward strand.
GCTGAGGGCTGTGGAGAAGTGCGTGGAGGCTGCACCTGCGGAGTAAGGTCTGACTCACGCTCCATGAGGCCACTCACTAGCCAGTTATCTCAGAAGCAGGAGAGGGTCCCTCCTGATTTCAAACAAACAAAACCAAAAAGGTCACTCCTTGTGTGGAGGTGGTGTCATAGTTTGCTTTCTGTTGCTGGGACAAAACAATGTGGGGGAGAAAGGGTTTGTTTGGTTTACATGATCTAATTACAGTCCATCATAGAGAGATGTCAGGGCAGGAACTTGGGGCAGGCACCTGGAGGCAGGAACTGAAGCGGAAGCCATAGAAGAATGCTGCTTATTGGCTTGCTCTTCATGGCTTGCTCAGCCTACTTTCTTATATAACCCAGGACCACCAGCCCAGGGATGACCCCACCCACAATGGGCCGAGCCCTTCCAAATCAATCAGTAATCAAATCAGTGCCCCCACAGACTTGCGTACAGCTCAGTCTGGTGGAGACAATTACTCATTTGACCTCCTCTTTCCCCTGATACGTCTAGGTTTATGTCAAATTGACAAAAGCTGGCCTGCACAGATAGGGTGTAGTGAGCCAAGAGCAGAGCAAGGGCTGATGTAGAGACCTGGCAAAAGATGATGGTGTGGTTGGTCTTCGTGGTCCTGTGGACCTGTGCATTTCCCAGGTTTGGTTCAAGTAGTGGAGCAGAAAAGTGTGTGTTCTTTTCCCCACTGTGCCCTTCTGTGGTACCTCCATGGATGAAGATGTTGTGCACAGTCCCACGTGGTGGAAGGAGAGGACTAGCTCCTGTAAGTTGTCCTCCCACTCCCACATACACTGTGGCACTACCCCCTGAAATGATTATAAAAAGGATGCTTTGATAGTGTAAATAGTTCTGCTGAACTTAGAGCATTTATGATTCACAGATCATACACAGATCAGGCTACCCAGAGCTTACAGAACTAGCTAGAATGTGTAGAGTTTCCCACTCTTTGTTTTTACTTCATTCAGCTAGAAGCTTCTTGAGAGCTTTCTGGGGCATAGATATAGTTCTAACACAGCAGTGAGCAGTGCAGAAGAGTTGGACTGCATGGAGCCCACATGGTGTTTGAGATGGGGGCAGACGGTAAACATACACATAGGAGAAGATACACAGCTGGAGGACACTAGGAGAGCAGAACGTCAAGGGATGGGGGAGTTGTTCTCACTGGTGGTCACCATACTGAGAAAGGAGCATTTGATGAGGGAGAAGGAACAGTGTGTGTTTGTGGGGAAAGAGTGCCTTGGCAAGAGAAAACAAGCACATAAGCCCAGAGCCACTGTTTAGTGGATAAGCAACAGCCAGCCGAGGGTGACTGAGCAGAGCGGGGGGAAGTGAGAGAAGCAGGAAGCTGGAAAGCAGGGCCCACGGTGTCTCATGGGCCACTTTCACTGTTGGTAAGAACTTGACTGAACAAGAGGAGCTGTCGCTGCAGATGCTAAGTAGAAGAATGGCAACATAAGGGCCACTGTGGTTACTTTGTGGAAAATGGTAGCCTGGTGACCAAGCAGAACAAAAGGCATGAGGACAGCTTGGATGTTTTGCAGCAACTAGACAGAATGATGGTGCTTGGGGAGTGCTCACATTAGCCCATTTTCTGTTACCCTGAACAAATACCTTAGGCACCTAGGCAAGAAAGTATGTTCAGGGCCATGGGACTAGAGTTTGCTTGGTCCTAGTGACCTCCCGGTGAAAGGCAGCACAGTGCTGGGCTCCTGTAGAGACAAGGTGGGAGGGTGAGAGAGAGGCCAGTGCAAGCCCAGGGCCCCTGAGAACTACGGTAATTCCTTCCCCAAGGGTGAAACCCAGAGACCCAGTGGCCTCCTCTGGCACCACTCTCCGAGGTCTCCAGCTCTTAGCAGCCCCACACTGGGACCAGAGTTATAGCTTGTGATCTGTGGGAGGCACACTTGGGCTCTCTCCAGGCCACAGCAGTGCCGGTGTGTGCTGGTGTGTGCTGGTGTGGTTAGGATGTTTGTTAGCATCTGAATGTCCCTGCCCACACTCACTTTTTATTGTTTGAGTCTGATGCATTTCAAAAGTAGATCTGACTGACAGGATTCTACCTTGCAGGACTCCAGGGTGCTTGGCTCAAAACATTGAAAAGGGGGCTTTTAGCAAGTTGTGGGCAAAGTAGATTGAGTCAGGAAAAACAGGGCTTCAGGTTTGGACACAGGACTTGGAGTTTGTTTGTGTGTGTGTGTGTGTACATGTGCATGCACGTCAGCTGTAGATGTCATTCCTCAGAGAGCTGTCCACAGTGTGTTGTTGAGACAGGGTTTCTTACTGGCCTTGGAGTTTGCGAAGGAGGCTGGTCTGGCTAGCCAGCAAGTCCCAGAGCTCCTCCAAGTGCTGGGGTAATAAGCATACCTCCACCACACCCAGCTTTCTTATGAGGCCCTGGAGATTGCCCGGCAAGCACTTTTCTGACTGAGCAATTTCCCCTGGAGATGCTTATTAATATCAAGATGGAAGTGGGTATGACAGAAACGTTTAAAGAGGGCTGCAGAAGACATAGCTTAGTGGGAGAGCACTTACCTAGCATGCTATAGTCCTGTGTCCACAAAACAGGTTTAGAAGACAGGTTTCAAATGCTCACTGTTCTTTTTAAAGATCTTCTTAACTGCATTTGAGGGAGCAAGACGGAGAAACTGTTTAGTCAAGGCTGTAAGTGTTAATATTACTGAGATGGATGGTTATAGAATATTCTTCAGATACAGCCTGGCAACTAGTGGCATGCTCTGTGCGTGGATGGTTCTCAGTCAGGGAAAAAAGGAACAACCAGGTTAGAAGCCCAAGGCTATGAGAGCAGAGCAGGGCATGAAGGAACTTCTCCACCAGAGTCTCTTTTTATTAACTGAGTTTTCAAATTATTAGCACACAGACTCCAGCTCTGTAGATGTGAGGAGAGCCTTCCTGTTGGTGCTGATGCTCAGTCAGAAGTCCTTTCTCTTGTGGACACAGTCTCCTTCTGTGACCCAGGCTGTCTTTGAATTTGTGATCCCCCTGCCCCAGCTCCACAGTACTGAGATAACAGGCCTGAGCCATCGTGCCCATTATTTCTGTTTTTGTGTTTTAATGTAAACAGGTCTTACGTGTTGCCTCTGGTCTGCTTGTCATCTTAGCAATGTACATTAGACACCTTTCTGAGCTTATATAGAGCTGTGTCATAAAAGGTCATGGACACTGTGTGGTGGCGCACACCTTTCATCCCAGGACTCAAGGGGCAGAGTCGGGCAGATACCTGTGAGTTCAAGGCATCCTGGTCTACATAGTGAGTTCCAGGCCAGGGCTAGGTAGAATGCATAGTGAGACTGACTGGACTGACTGACTTCTCTCTCTCTCTCTCTCTCTCTCTCTCTCTCTCTCTCTCTCTCTCTCTCTCTCTCTCTCTCTCTCTCAAAGTGTTCTTTGGGTGTAGTGGTATCCCTAATCCCAGTATTTAGAAGGTTGAGGCAGGGGTGTTATAACAAGTTCAAAGCCAGTCTGGAATACAGAGCAAGGACAATGTGAGTGGGAGTGCTGTCTCACCATTACTAGTTCTGTGACCTTGGGCACATTGCTTAGCCTTTCTGTGCCTTAGTTTCTTTATTTGCAAAATAGAGACATTGCAACTATGCACTCAGTAGGACCTACAGAAGATTAAATTGCTACATGTGTACAGCACTTAGGGTGGCAGGCATGTGGTGAGCATGCATGTCTCAGGGTGGCAGGCATGTGGTGAGCATGCATGTCTCAGGGTGGCAGGCATGTGGTGAGCATGCATGTCTCAGGGTGGCAGGCATGTGGTGAGCATGTATGTCTCAGGGTGGCAGGCATGTGGTGAGCATGCATGTCTCAGGGTGGCAGGCATGTGGTGAGCATGCGTGTCTTTTAAGGTGGCAGACATGTGGTGAGCATGTGTGTTTCTTAGGGTGTTAGGCATGTGGTGAGCATGCATGTCTTTTAAGGTGGCAGGCATGTGGTGAGCATGCGTGTTTCTTAGGGTGTTAGGCATGTGGTGAGCATGCATGGCTGCAGAGTGGTTCTGCACATTTCCCATGATGCAACTTGTTCTCTCCTACTTGCTTTGTGAACTGTTCCGTTATTTGCATGTATTTATCTTTTTGCATTTTTTGTTTTGTTTTGTTTTTAAGAATTATTTGTAGGACAGATATTTTGAAGTGGGAATTTCTAGGTCAAAGGTGACTTTTCCCATTGCTATAGGAATATCATTTGTGTTAAATCCAAGTTTTAATTCTGCTCAGGCAAATCCACATATTTACTGTGCAGTCTTATAGAAAACCAGTAAATTAAAATGAGAGACAGAGGGGTTTAATTAAACGTTATGAATTACAATTTTATAGCTTAAGATGGTTCAATAACTGCAATTTCCTAGGCTTTAAGGGGCCTAGAAATATCAGTTATATGCTTGATGTGCTAGGATGATCAATATTTTGGGTATTCTCTGTATTTGAGATTTAATGAACAGCAGTTGTTTAAGTTAGTGTTGTTATAATAATATTGATGTTTGGTTATGTTAGTTTGTTAGGGTTGGCCTTAATTCTGAAGAAAGCATAACACACTCAGAGTTGTAGGAATGATGTGTTCTGGTTTTGTGATTCATGGTTAGCAGTGCAGGAGAGGATGTGATCTGCACCGAGCTCTGTTCCACACAGAATGCTAGGTTGAACTGGCCCCAGAGTGAAGCTGGAGGAGCCCAGTCAGCCTCTTCCCCTCCTGGAAACCCAGTTTTTATAATTCATGTTAGGGAACTTGTGTGAGCCCAGAAGGTTCCAAAAAGAAAGCACCAACAGTCACATTTAAGATTGTTACCCAATAGTGAAAACAATGGAAATTAAACAGGGTGGCATGATGGTTAATAAAATGGTAATTGCTAATGTCTGGTGCAGGCAGCTTGCTGAAGGAGGTGCTGTGTTGTCCATTGCGAATGGAAGGGATTCTGGCAGAGCCGTGTCGCAGCCCGCATACAAACCTTAGGAATACTCATGCTCTCTAGCCAGCTGCCAGGTGCATGGTGGTGACCTCAGGGCCTGCGCACCAGCTAGAGGCAGGGGGATCAAAATTCAGGGTCTTCTCATCCACCTGCCAGTTCCTGGGCTACAGGAGACCTTTCTCAAAAAGCCCTTGCTCTTCCTCGATGGAGTCATCCCTCTTGACTGAGCACTCTCACTTCTGGGGTTCTGTCTTGACGATGTAGTTAGAGATGGCACGTGGTCTATTATTTTAAATAATTCATACAGCAAAGACGGGAGACTATACACACATTCACTAACAAAGGAGTGTGTTATACACCTACTGTGGGGCCATTTATAAACCTACTTGTGCGGCCGTGCTGAACACTCATTTCAACTCATTTTCTCATGAAAATGTTTATATGATACCATGTTAATTATGAGTAAAAGCTTGAAAATAAAGGAATGGTTAGGAGTGTCTGTCATTGGTGGTAAGAGTATGGATGGTGTTAGGGTTTTGTGCCTTCTGTTTTTCTTACTCTCTTTGGCATTTGCTAAGAATCTTACAGTAAAACCATATATGAGTTATAACATAGGAAGAGCATATGACCCCCTACACATAACACAATTTGTACTTACAGACATTTTCACTAAAAGCTTTTGAAAAACATTATAAAGATGCCATTCATTTATAGCTCAGTTTAATAAATTTTTATTAAATGTGTTTTACGTGCTAGGTAGAAGTCTCTGCCTGTAGTTATGAAGCCCTTGCTGTCTGTGAAAGGACACTTCAAGGATAGTGGTGTCTTAGTCACTGTTTTATTACTGTGAAGGGACACCAAGACCATGGAAACTCAACTCTTACAAAGGAAAGCATTTACCTGGGGGCTGGCTTACAGTTTGAGAGGTTAGTCCATTGTCATCATGGTGGGGACCATGGTGTTCTGCATGGTGCTGTAGCAGTAGCTGAGAGTTACATCCTGATCCACAGGCAGCTGCCAGAGAGAGAGAGAGAGAGAGAGAGAGAGAGAGAGAGAGAGAGGAGAGAGAGAGGCTGACGGACCCCTGGCCTAGTGTGGGCTTATGAAACCTCAAAACCACTCCCAGTGACACATTTCTTCCAACAAGACCACACATCTTGATCCTTCTAATCCTTCTCAAACAGTTCCACTCCCTGATGACTAAGCATTCAAATATATGAGCCTATGGGAGCTGTTCTTATTCAAACCACCACATTCTATTTGCTAGCGCCCCCCCCCCCATAGGCTTATAGCCATATCATCATGCAAAAATGCATTCAGTCCAACTTCAAAAGTCCCCATAGTCTATCAGGATCTCAATATTGTTTAAAAGTCCGAAGTCTCTTTTGAGACTCATGCGATCTCTTAACTTTAATCCTCTGTAAAATCAAAATAAAAAAGCAGATCAAATATTTCCAACATACAGTGGCACCGAATATACATTCCGATTCCAAAAGGGAGGAAAAGAGGCATAGTGAGGAAACACTGTACTAAGACGACCTAAACCAGCTGGGCAAACTCCAAACTCTGCATCGCCATGTCTGATGCAAAGCACTCTTCAGATCTCCAACTCCTTTCAGCTTTGTTGATGGCAACACACTTCTGTACAAGCTAGTTCCACACCTGGTCTGCAGCTCTCCTTGGCAGGTATACCATGGCTCTGGCATCTCCAACATCTTGAGGTCTCCAATGAAACCCAGGCTTCACCTTCACAGCTTCACACAGTGGTTACTGTTGTCAAAAGAGTGTGGCAATCAGTTGAAAGTCAAGGTAGATCCTTAAATGTTAGTGTATTTACAGGGAACTCTGAAGCCCTGAACATATTCTAAAGACAACAGGAGACATGAAGGGCTACACACTGTACTGTCTGTACTGCCACCAAAGTGGGAGAAACTTACTGCATGAGAGAGAGAGAGAGAGAGAGAGAGAGAGAGAGAGAGAGAGAGAGAGAGAGAGAAGAGAGAGAGAGAGAGAAGAGAGAGAGAGAGAGAGAGAGAGAGAGAGAGAGAGAGAGAGAGAGAGAGAGAGGAGAGAGAAGAGAGAGAGAGAGAAGGCTCTGGGACTGACACAGTGATAGTCACAGCCCGCACTGCTCTTCATGCTGGGGGCAGGGCAAGGTGATTTGTGGTTTTACTGAAGTCCTTGAATTGTGAAGTAGAAGCTTCCTGGGTGGGTTTGGTGGCCAATGGCTCATGATTATTTGCTTTGATCTATCTTCTTTGGTATATGATGCCCAACAGCAAATGAAAACTGGTCTGAAAATTCACCCTCTTCATCTAAGAAGATAGGCTTATTTTAACTCATTCTTTTAAAAAAGTTTATTTCTTGCATATGTGGATGTGCACATCATGATGTGCATGCAGAGATCAGAGGACAGTTTGCAGAAGTTGATTCTCTCCTTCCCCTTATGTGGGTCCCTGGGATCGAACTCAGGTCGTTAGACTTGGCAGCAAGTTGCACCATCTCACTTGTCCTTAACTCTTCTTTCATTTCCCAGTTTTGGAAGCTGTCTCTGTCTTCACAGAGTGTGCATTTGCAGCTCCACTTCTTGAGACTTTGGCACCAGATTTAATGAATTTTTCTTTTGATATGATTTTTAATCATTAAATGTTTAATCCATTATGGTTTCTATGATTTTTTAAATGTAGATTCTAGTTAGAAAAACCTCTCTAATTCTGAGTTTTTAATGCTTAAAATAAGAAGAAATCTCAGTAAAGCAACTATCTAGCCAGCATTGTAGGTGGTATGTTGGGTTCATTCATGCTCACTTGGTGTCTGTGGTCTTAGTTTTGTTCTGTGATGTCAGTGGGCTCTGGGCCCAAAGGTGTGTTTCAGAACACATTGTCAGGGAGTTCTTACCTCAGTGGTTCACCTTGCTAAGAGCTGCCCAGCTAATCTTCCCCAGTAGTTGTATTTGTTCATATAAAGCATGAGACATGTACTAGGGGCAGAGGATGGGAAGATAAATTAACATGTCACTTGTGAAGGCATCTTTATGTACTAGCTTCCAGATCCCCCCTCCAGTTCCAGACTGGGCATTTTCAGAATGGGGTGATGCTGTTGATCCCTTTCTATAGTATACACTTTTAAGTAGCATATATATCTCTGGTTGACAAATTTTGACCTAAGCAGAAGACTAAACAACATTTAACTTAAAGATTTTAGTTATGTGAGGATTACAATGAATTCCTTTTACAGGAAGAAACAGGTTGTAATTTTTTAAATAATCGGCACCAGGAGATGCATGTGTATCGTACTCATGGTAGTACTTAGCAGTAGTACTTAGGAGTAGTAAACTGTAGAGGAGAGTGTCACATTTTATTGCATATAATTGTCTGAAAACACATTGGATCTTTGATATTAATGAATTTATTGACTTATTTATTTTTGGTTAGTTATTATAATACTTATATATATATATTTTTAGTGGCTTATGTATCTACCAATTTGGAGATCTTAATTCTTTGTTGTACTTGTTCACAGGTGGCAAACTCTGGTCATATATCAGTAAATTTCTAAACAGAAGTTCTCAAGAAAGCTTTGACATTAAGGAAACGAAACCTTCCTTGCCTCATCACATTTACCTGCAGCAGCCAAGTGTTAGTCCTCAGGACAGCAGCAGCTTTGAGTCCAGAGGGAGCGACATGGGGGGCATGTTAAAGGTCCTGCCGCTGAAGACTAGTCTCACCCCAAGTTCTCAAGAGGATAGCAACCAGGAAGATGATGATGGCCAGGATGGTTCTCCCAAATGGCCGGATTCAGGCTCCAGTTCAGAGGAGGAGTGTACGGCTGGCTACCTAACACTATGCAATGAGTATGGGCAGGAAAAAATTGACCTGGGGTCTTTGAATGAGGAGTCTACCATTCAGCCTGAAGGGGAGAGTGCTGACACCCAGGCTGTTCTCAGTTTCCCAGCACCCCTTGCTGCTGACAGTCTGAGCCCTAGCACCCAGCTCAAGTTCTTCCCTGGAGATGAGGACCTAGAAGCAGCTTGTTCCCCTCAGACATCTGATTCCCTCACTATGTCAAAAAACAGCCCTATGGAGTTCTTTAGAATCGACAGTAAGGACAGCACAAGTGAGCTCCTGGGACTGGATTTTGGTGAGAAATTGCACAGTCTGAAACCAGAACCTTTGAAAGTGCTCTTTACCCTTGCAGATGGAGACAGAGAAAGCAAGGGAGAGACAGAAGCTCAAGACTCCATCAGCCGGGGCTCAGATGACTCCGTCCCAGTTATTTCATTTAAGGAAGCTGCTTTTGAGGATGTCAGTGGTGCTGAGGAAGGAAGGCCCGACCTTCTTGTAAACCTACCTGGTGAACGGCAGCCAACTAAAGAGGCTTCAGCAATGAATCCTACTAAGTTCTCACAGGCCAGTGCAGGCAGGCTGGAAAGTAAACTCTTGGAAGCCCCGGATGTGTTGTGCCTCAGGCTGAGTTCCGAACAGTACCATGGCTTGGGAAAAGAAGGCCCGGAGGAACTGAGTGATCCCACTACATCTCTGCCCTGTGGTGTAACCCCAAAGCACCATGCTCAGGCAGATCTCGGGGCGTTATTCACAGCTGCTGTTGATCACGGTAGCTCAGGAGACCAGTTTCTGTTACCCAGCTCATATCCTGAGTCTGAAGGGCTGGGACAAGTGGAGGCAGTGGTCACTGCACATGACACAGGAGAAAGCCTGTTCCACATTTCTAGTCCACGCTCAGGTGCCAAGGGGCACTGCGCACACACAGACACTGCCACAGTGGAGGAAGTGTTGCTGTTCACAGAGCAGGCTAAAGAGGAACCGAGCTCTCTATTTCAGAGAGACTCTGAGACCAAGGAGCAAAGCGTGCTTGCCCTGGGAGGAGACAAGGAAATCCATCAAATTTTTGAGGATCTTGATAAAAAATTAGCAGTGAGCTCCAGGTTCTTCATCCCAGAGGGCTGTGTTCAGAGATGGGCAGCTGAAATGGTGGTAGCCCTTGACGCCTTGCACAGAGAGGGGATTGTGTGCCGCGATCTGAACCCAAACAACATCTTATTGAATGATGGAGGTCAGGAACTTTCGCAAATGCATTTCTTTTTATTCGCTGTTGCTTCCAATTAACTGAGTAGGCGTTTTATCTTGTAATTAGTATCTTCATTTCCTGTCTAGAGCTTCATTATCAGTGCGGCAAATTCACCCCCAGTAATAGCTTCTAGTACTTAATGATGCCATTATTCTTAATGATACTGTTTTTAGCTACAAAAGGAGTAATTACAGTTCGCTTCTGCAGAAAATGGAAGAGAAAAATGTTTTGATTTCTCCTGTCGTTTTGTTTTTAGGACACATTCAGCTAACGTATTTTAGCAGGTGGAGTGAGGTTGAAGATTCCTGTGACAGCGATGCCATAGCGAGAATGTACTGTGCCCCAGGTTAGAGCAATCTCCTCAAATGCTTCGCTTGAAAAGGTGGCTCGGTGGCTCTTACTTCTCTGTACAACTTGTGTTTTTTACTGGCAGTTTACGTATGTGTTGGGTCTGCTTATCCGTCCTTTCAGCCCTCCAAAGAAGAAAAGTAGGAGATTGAACTGGATGTGGCCCAAAGGGTGTGTGTGTGTGTGTGTGTGTGTGTGTGTGTGTGTGTGTGTGTGTGTACTTAATGCCCTTGTTAAAAGCATTTATGTTTCTCTGGAAACTCATTGAATTCTTTGAAGTGTCTTAAGCAAGGCCTTATGTCCCCTGAGCCTCTTCACATGGGTAAACTTTATTAAGTTTTATTAAGATGTCAGTGAAATTCCCAAGGCTAACAGTGGGTAAAATGTGTTCTTTCGATGCAGTGTGCCTTCAGGGATGAACTATCCTGGAAGTTGTGAACACATTTTAAGACATTCTATATTTGAGAGCATAATAAACCTGTTCCCCCCACTTTAAAATGGCCCATGTACCCAAATACTTGACTCAAGTCTCTCTTGCCCTTACTGCCTGCTCATTATGTTTTAACATTACCGATGTATTACTGTGGCCATTGGGGCCTCTGTAGGCAGCCATAGCTAAGCCTATAGGTTGGATATGAGTTACTCTTGTCAGTGCAGGTGGGCTCTGTTTTAACCCACAGCTTCCTCTCCTAACCTGAGCACTGAGTTTCATAGACGAGCAGTTTATTCATTACTCTCCCACTGACTGTCAGGTGTCTCCACCGATGGAGCAGACAGGATTCACTAGGTGCATGGTCTAGTTGGTACTAGCTCACTGCCATGTCCTGTTAACCTTGTTTAGCTCAGCTACATAGGAAATGATAATTAGGAATGAAAGAGCTTTATTATTTTTAGGGAAAACCTTCATTGTTAAGAGTAGCTGGGCTGAGGAAAGGCAAATTTTCAACCCATAATGCACATCCTCAAGCTTTGTACCCCAAACAACCACTTGGGAACTGATACTGTTTATGTAGTTAATGGAGTAACAAAAACAAACAAAAAATGTAGTGAAATCACTTGATTTTGCTTTCACAGGCGCCGCTTTCTAATTTGGTACCAGCTAGCATGAATATGTTTATTAATTACAATGAATTTGGAAGTTTTAGAGTCCGCCTTAAGTTTGGGAGATCCTGTGAGTAAAGTGTGATTTATCCTGAAGTGGGGTCCAGTGTGTTGTGAGGATCAGAGCTGGATGCCGTGGGTGCATGCTGGTTCCGGATGCTGTTGCTGCCTACTCAGCTCTGGCTTCCATTCTGAAAAGTGGCTGTTGGGGGCTATTTTGCCATCTAAGCACATCAAGGCCAGTTCTACTTTAGCATCTGAGAGCTTCTGTATAATGGGATGAAACTATTCCGTATAAACTCGCAGTTTCACGTACTGACTTACTATGTTTACTGGTTTCCAATTCCTAACTTCATTTCTCTGGGAATACCACTCCTCGAGTTTGGCCAGCAGGTGGCAGTGCACCATTAATGGATTCTCTCCTCCCTGCAGCCCTCTTCCAGGTTGTTGTCCTTCATAGTGTTTGGGGGAAAAATCCAGCCAAACTGTAGTCCAAAGAGAGGCTTTGTTGTAATTGTTTGCATGAAAGAATTGCACCTCCCAGCTGCTTAGCTGCTCAGTGCATGAGCAGCAGGGAAGTCCCTCCAACCCTTGAGTAGATCAGCTTCAGCAACAAGGAGAAACAAACCAGGAATGGCCTTACCAAAGAGTGATTCTCACCTTCCAGTTAACATGATCTCAGACCTAGAGAGGTAGGGCCTCCTTTGTAACCCTAAGGGAGAGTTGGGAAGCCTCGCTTAGAACCGAGTAGCAGCACGGCCTGTGAGTAGGTAATCTTCCTTCTCATTGGGAGAGAGCAGTGGTAATGGGCCAGTATTTCATGTGTAGTGACCACAAGGCAGTAAGTAAATAGTCCCCAGGCAGTAAGTTCCCTCCCACTTCCCAACTCTGACCTGAGCACTGACTGCTGCCTCAGTCACTGGGGCTGGAGCAGCTCCTGTCTGACAGAAAGTAAAGGTCAGAGGGTGAGGAGGAGTTTTGCCCTCTGCTTATACAGCTCCCCTGCCCCTCCCCCCTCTGGAAATCCTTAGCACCTGTTTGTCCAAAACCATCACCCACCTGCCTGTACTTTATACCATCAGTGTATCCTTTTATCTTGTGGATGGTGTGCCTTGATATTTTGAGAAAAGTTTCCAGTAACAGATTCGATTTACATGGACAGAAACTTGAGCAAATGCCAGACTAGCAGGGGGGCCATTATTCTGTTCTATAAATAAGTTTAGAACAGAAAACACTCCCAGAAACCTGGGAATCAACATGCTTTGGTCTAATTGAGGGGGAAAGCAAGACAGATAAATTTTGAAGTGCAAATGATCCCCTTCTGTTATTTAAGACTCGCTTTTGCCGACTTTGTGATCTTGGATTTAAAGCCACAGCCTTTCAGCCATGGGCACTGCTAAGGCAGTTCCGGGCTCCCAAGTTTCTGCAATAAAACCAAGAACTTAAAAAAAGAAAAAGATGCCCTTTCATGCTAAAGAAAACAGATCCAGCAACACAAAGACAGAAACTGTGGCGCGCTCTCTGTCTGCGGCTGTGGAAAAGCCAGCCCTTGAACGGCTGCAGCTGCAGACCCATCGAGAGGGTCTGAGAACAGGAATTCATGCATCAGACTCAGCCCTGTTTTCAGAGGCCAGGCGTCCTTTCAGGTGCGTTTTGTTCCTTCGGTTATCTAGCGAGGTTTTATTAAACAAACACCATTCATGGTAAATGGGTTCCTTTCCTACCACAGACACTCGGGATGGAGGGAGGAAAGAAAAAAGCAGAGCGATGTGCCAGGTAGGAAGAGGGTGTGCAGCACTGAGTGGGACCATAGCACTGTCCTCTCTGCAGGCACTCCCTCCCTCAGGAGCTCCTGGACACACTGGGAGATGTGGTGGAGCAGAAGCCAGGACACTGCTCACCTGTCTTCAGAGCACTTGCTTGTAGCAACTCTGATTTTATTTCTGTTGCTGTAGAAACCACAACTTCACCAATTTTTTGGCCCAAGGATTTGAAACATTTCTTCACTTGGTAGCATAGAATAAATTTTTGTTATGGCATTTTTAGTGTAATAGAAAAATAAAATATGTTGTTGGGGGCTATAGTTAATGTTTTCTTAGCAGTGTTTTTTCTTAGCAGTCTTGACTTACTGTCAAAGGCAGCTAGAAATAGAACTTACACTCTTACCCTGTGAAATACAAAGACTGGTTGAAAATTGAGTGTACAGGCTCGTACAAGTGATCAGGGTTAGTCACGTGTTAGTTACTAAGCTAATATCACTCACATTCCCATCGTACCCTTAAACAAGTCCCTGGGTATCTTCACTGTTATTTTCCACCCCACTATGAGACTTTAAATATTTGAAATTTACATTGATATTTCTTGCAGAATTATCAGCCTGGAGAATTTATAGGTGAGGGTGTGTATGAACTGAAGAACTCCCACCATAGTTTTAGGGCAGCCCATCTCCACGCTCCCAGATATCAAATGACAGCTTTGCTTCCTCTGTTAGGCAATTTTACACTTGAAAACAGCTCACAGCTGACGGTGGAAAGTGAAACACAGAAAAGTAACATGGAAAAGTGACTGAAAGATTCTGTGTGGAGCATGACACTTGTGGGCTTCCAGTCCATGCTCCCCAGCCCACTGCAGAGTCCATGAATATATTTGGGGGAATAGTCTCTCTTGACCTCCTCTGTAAGAGCCTTTCCCCTCCATTTCTTTCTTGGTAAGCGTGGTACTCAGCAGCATAGTTAGGTATTTGCTAGGAGTCAACCCAGGGATGGTTTAAGAGTGTGAGACTGTCGATGCCATTATGTCAAAGGGATGCTTAATGCCTTGAGCATCCCTCACTCCAGACCTGTCGTCAGCTCCCTGCATGGCCTCAGACAGGTTATTGAAGACCTTCCAGGACTCAGCTTAATAGTAGTAAGTAGATTTGTAGAGTGGAAATAAATCACATATGTCAGTCACATGACACCCTTCTTATACAAAATTCAGTCAGAATTCAAGTTTATCTCGTGCAGAATCCCACCTAACAGGAGAGTTAAGAGAATTATTTTTCTTGGAAGACTTTTAAAAGTATGTATTTTTACTTACTTGTATATAAACTATTTACTGTGGAAATGAGGGACTTATTGAAAACATTTTAATTAGAGGAAGAAACCAGACACTTTTGAATGCACCAAAAGTCGAGTGCGTGATTCTCAGCAACAATAAGAATTATTTAAAGAAGTGAGGTTTATTTAAGTATGAGAGTTTAAGAGTCCTACAGTGATGTCAGTAGGCAAGAACAAAATAATAAATAAAGCTGTGTACTCAGAAGTCGTGAGGACATAAGCAGGAAATGTGATTGTGGCCTTGGAGTCTTTTCCTCTGCTGGAGAAAGTAATGGATGGCATGGCTGAGCTGTGTTTGTGGCTAAGATGCTGTGCGGAACTGAGGGTATTGGTATAATTTCCCCCTGAGCAAAACTTGATCAGTAGGTCCCTGGTACATGGATATTTCTGTATTTTTCTGGACTAATCAGCAAGTGTCTTCCATCCTTTGCCTCTAGTTCTTGCTGTAAAGCCAATTTATTTCTTTCAAGGAGAGTAAACTGTCAGATTTCCAGAAAAGAGTGGGAATTTCACACTTGTTTTCCATCACATGCTGAAGCAAAAGGTGCGTCAGGTCAGAGGGCTTTCCTGTCTAGGTGAGGAAGCCCTTCTGAGCCAAGGGGAGGAAAGAGTGAGGGTAGGTGGGCTTGAGGGTCTGGTGCCCTGGGATCCCTCCCAGGCCCAGATAGGAAGGGCCCTGGAGCCTCATGTAACTTGGTCTGCCACCCTCACCGAGTTAAGATCCCAATGTCGTGATGTCACACTTCTCATATTGGGCCACAGTGTGACTTGTCTCTAGAGTGAGAATGAGATGTGGGAGGTGGACACTGAAGAGCTTAGCTTCTGCCCTTTGGTGTCTTAGTGCTGTACACGTTCATGCATCATAAGAAACATGTCAGCTGTTAGATGTAGGAAATGTATAAGGGTGGCAGATAGGTAGTGTTCATGCAGGAGCGGTGAAACATGCTGCCTATTTCCGTACACTTCCAGACACAGCCTGGAATTCAGTGGTGAGGGCAGCTTTAGAGTGCTTCCTGTTGCTGTGATGGAGAAAGTCAACACACAGAAAAAAGAGTTTATTTTGGCTTTTAGTTTTGGAGGTTCTAGCGCAGGCTTAGTTGGCCTTGTTTCTGTATATCAGGGCAGGAGTGTGTGGTCCAGAAGCTCCCCTCATGCTTGGAGCCTACAATCCTCTTCAAGGACATGCCCCCAATGACCTAAAGACTTCCTGCTAGACCTCAACTCTTAAAAGTTCCTTGGCCTCAGGGTTGGGGATTTAGCTCAGTGGTAGAGCACTTGCCTAGCAAGTACAAGGCCCTGGGTTCAGTCCTCAGCTCTGAAAAAAAAAAAAAAATTCCTTGGCCTCCTGTAATGCCAAGCTGGGGACTTCAGCACTCAGACCTGTAGGGAGTTTAATATCCAGACTTTGGATCATTAAGAGGAGGTTAATTTAGCCTGGTATTTTTGCCACCCCCTTACTTTCTGATCTGGTGCATGTTTTGTTTTCAGAGGACAGGTCCTGGGAAGCAGTACCTACAGAATGATGCTTCTTATCTTGGTGCTGGAGTTGAGGAAACTGGCTGCAGCATGGTGCTGCTCTAAAGAAGGAAGGGCCTTTTCTTTACCTCCGATATTTAGCAGAGAAGATAAAATGCTGAATCTTGGAGTGTGTGTACATGGGCACGAGTGTGTAGGTGTGTGTGCATGTATACACGAGTGTGTGCGTGCTTGTCTATACATGTGCGTGTGGAGACCAGAGGTTGATAATCTGGTGTGTTCCTCTATTGCTTTCCACATTATTTTTGAGTCAGTCTTTCAGTGAATGTGGAACTTGCTCTTAGGCTAGAGTGCCTGGCTAGGGAGCCCGCCCATGGGTATCTTCCTGTTTCTGGTCCTTGCTGCCCCCAGCATGCCTGAGTTTTAATGGGTTTGGAGTTTCGAACTGAGGTCCTCATATTTGTGCAGCAAGCACTGTACCCACCGAGCCACCCTGCTGGCCTAGAATGCTGAATCCTCAGCACTAAGTTCCTAAGCCTTTGAGTACTTCTTTCATTTAAACCATATTCTTACTTCCTATAAAATCTTGTCTGTCTCAGTCTCCATGCCACACTGAAGGCTTATTCCTTCTAAGCAGTTCTTCACAAATATTTCCTTCAGATGACGTCTGGACATGCTAAGGTTTTCAAAAGTGAATGGTGGTGAGGCCGACGGTGCCGCAGAAGCTCCGTTAACAGCAGAGCACGCCGCCCCGGCCTGCCTAGCCCGGCAGCAGAGCAGTGGGAAGAGCCCTGTGCCTGTCATTCTGTTTCCAGTTGGCCTTTTTCTCATCCATCAGCCATAATGGCTTTGGTCGGGGAGCACTGTGACACCCGATGGCCATTCAGAGTTGCTGTGAGGTGATCAGTGGAGAATGGAGCCTGCTGGTGTTTTCTCCTGTTAGAAATGTGGGCTGAGGGAGGAAGCGAGATTGTGTAGCACTAGGAACTATCATCATAATCGGTCACCCAGAAGCCACATGGCACTCACCTGCTCCTTATTTCATCTCCCAAGAAAACGGCGTGTACTGACGCCTATAAACTCCTGAAGAAGTAATTCTTGGCCCCAGAGTGCGGAATCAAGTGAAATCAATCAAAAGTGTTTTGACTCCAGTTGTGCCGATAATTCAGGGAAGTTTAGAACGTGGTTGCCAGGTGAGTGGGAGAGGCCTAGTCTGAGCCAGCCAGTGTGGCCTGTGGTCCTATCCTGCTCCCCGCCCCACAGCAGCCCCTGGGGGCAGATCACTCAGTCACCTAAGACCAGCTGAATTAGGAGAGGAGGCAGAAGGCAGGTTGGAGTCCAAGGTGAGTTCAGAGCAGGCATGTGCAAGTGAGGGAGGGCCGTGTGAGGAGGAGGAGGGCTGTGGTGTGAGGAGGAGGAGGGCCGTGGTGTGAGGTGGAGGAGGGCTGTGGTGTGAGGAGGAGGAGGGCCGTGTGAGGAGGAGGAGGGCTGTGTGAGGAGGAGGAGGGCTGTGTGAGGAGGAGGAGGGCTGTGTGAGGAGGAGGAGGGCTGTGTGAGGAGGAGGAGGGCTGTGGTGTGAGGAGGAGGAGGGCCGTGTGAGGAGGAGGAGGAGGGTCGTGTGAGGAGGAGGAGGGCCGTGTGAGGAGGAGGAGGAGGGCTGTGTGAGGAGGAGGAGGAGGGCTGTGTGAGGAGGAGGAGGAGGGCTGTGTGAGGAGGAGGAGGAGGGCTGTGTGAGGAGGAGGAGGGCTGTGCCTTGTTCCCTGGGAGGAAAGAGGGAGGCACAGCCACAGTGTCCATGGATAGAGCCATGTTCTTCTGCCCTGTGTGACAAGTGTGCCTCATGCACAAGCAGTGGGGCAGTGCTGGAGAACTTGGGAAGTACGGAATGGTCAGCAGGGCAGGCAGTGTTTCTGAAACAAGACAGAGAGAGCAAAATGTTCCTTTGAAAGGACAGGCTGGGAGTGGGTGTTCTTGTCTGTCTGTCTGTCTGTGTGTGAATTAAGATCTACCGTGGAGATGTTGTGATCACTTAGGCAGGTAAGTCTCACCTGATCAGACGAACTGGCTTTGAACCTGGGGCTCCTGTGAATAGCTGTGATTTTTCAGACTTAAGTTCTAGCTGCTAAAGCTTTGATCATTTAGTTTACAGGTATTAGAGGGACCGTCTGAACCTGTAATGAAATGTAACTTTGAAGACTGGGGTACAGGATGTACCTCAGGAGTGGCCCTGGGTACAATCATTGACATTGCAATTAAGTTTTACTCTCTTGTTGCTGTGGCTTCATTTGTAAAATTCTGTCTTAGTTGTGAGAAATTAAAACTTAAAATCAATCCTCTCTAAGCTGGACCTGGCAGCACTTGTAGCCCAGCACTTGGAAGGCTGAGATGGGAGGGTCATGAGTTCATGGTCAGCTAGACCTGGGCAAGGCCGTCTTAACTCCTAACACCCAAAGAAAAGATTTTCCTGTATCTAAAGTAATACCTGGAGCTTAGTTAGATAGTGTATCTGTCTATGATTTTGTTTTTGAAAACATTAAAACAACAGCAACAACAACAACAACAAAATCTGACACCCATGGTCCCTGGAGAGCCAGTAGGCGTGAGTCTGTCAGTCACGACTTTCTCAGCGTCGGGTGCTGGGTCCTCATGCTGGGCAGGGCCAAGAACCTGCACTTCTCCCTAATGTCTTCCTCCTGCCTGGTGTTTGCCAACCTTTTTGCCTTTCCCAGGCCCATGCCACCTGCAGCAGGGCAGCCACTGTGTTCTGCGGGGAGCATTAGGAAGTCTCACTCCACAACACAGTGAAGCCACTGTCAACTGGCTAGTGCTGCATTTAGCAACTGCCTGACTCCCGCTTTTGACATCTCTAAGCTACGTTCCTCCTGCCATTAAACTTCCAAGTCTACAAGGTGTAAAAGTACAGAGGACTTGAGATAGATCATGGTGCTTAAAACAAACATCCTAGGATATTTGTAGGTGCTTTGAATGTCGTGAATGAACAGGGCTATAACATGCAATTGGAATATGTATTCAACAAACATTTATTAAATGCCTCCTGTGTCCCAGGAACTATGCCTGGGAGCCAGAAACAAAGACATAATTGGTATAATATTGACAGTTACTTTTGAAGTTATATCAAAGGAGACTACCCCAACAGAGGACATATACAATTGGCTAACTAGGATGTTAATAGATGTTCATAGGCAGCTACTTGTATTTATAGAATGGAAATGCTCTGAGCTAACAAAAGACATGCTTAGCTGTCCCTCTTCCCACAGTTGGGCCCATATAATGTTGGACACAAAACTGCTTTCTTGGGTCTTTCTCTTTGCTCTTTAGTCGTCAGCTGTAGTGGAGACTAATGCTTAGCCCCTGCATAGAAAATCTTTACACACAGCAAGAGCTGGGAGAGAAATTGACTAGGATTTTGTAATTCTAGTCCCTTTCAATTAGCAACAGATGCTGCAGGGAGAGCTTGTCTGTGTGGGAGCGCGGGACTAATGCTTCCCAGCGCTAGCCGAGGGATGCTGCAGCAGGAGGAAGATGTTCTTCCCCTGGTTCACATGTCACTGATGACAGATGGTTTACTAAACCACCTTTCTTTACCGTCTAAGTGCACTACTTATACCTGGCTCCCTGGTAAGAACTTAAAATCTGGACTGTTTTAAATTTCACAAAATACTTACAAATTTTAGGATAATTTGGATATGCCAGCTTCTCTCTTATCCCCACTGTTATAAATGTGTGCACGGTGCTTAATTTTAAGTTAATGAAATTTTGCCTTTTTTTTTTTATGTTGTTTCTCTCTGATCCTAAAGGATAATATGTTTTTCTTGGTTGTTTTTCCAAGAGGGAGTTTTAGCATCCTAAAGAGCCAGTTATTCAGGGCTGCGGAGATGAGATGGTTCAGTTGGTAAGGCGCCTGCTGCAAAGACAGGGGTTGAGTTTGGACCCCCCCAGCACCCGCATAAAAAGCTAGGTCAGTGGCACATGTCTGTCACCCCAGCACTGGGTGTGGGGTAGAGACAGGTGGATTCCTGGAGAACCCTGGCCATCCAGTCTAGCCAAGCTGGCCGGTCTCAGGTACATTGAGGATCTGTCTCAGAAAGTAAGTGGAGAGTACATGAGGAAGACTGATGTCCAACTTGTAACCTGCATACATGCAGGGGTACACACAACACACACACACACAAGGTCAGACACTTACTTAGTGTAGCCACCACTGACATGCACACATACATGTATGTACATAAGGGCAGACACTTAGTATAGCCAACATTGACATGTACACACGTATGTACACACGAAAGGTCAGACACTTACATAGTGTAGTCAGCACTGATATGTACACACTCATCACACAGACAAAATCAGATACTTAGTTTTTGTTTTTGACAATTTGCAAAAAAGAGCATCTTGTAGCATTAGACAGCTATATTTCTCCTTTTCCCAAAGAGTACTTAGGCTGTGATTTTAGTGTGGTGTGTGAGTCTGTGGCTGTGAATTGGTCCATATGTCTGATGTTTGTGATATTACTTATGAGACATTGTTGAGTGTGACAGTGTTGACTTACTGCAAGTGTTATTTAAAAACTTTACTTGCTACAATTTCTCCTTTTTCATTAAGTTTTATTTTTACCCCGGGAAAGAAAAGTAGTAAAATCTCTGAGATTTTATGTATTTTTAAGAGTGTAGCTAAGAACAATCTAGCATTTTCATTTATCTATAGGTATGTAGATACGTGTCCCTTCTCCGTGCCCTTGGATGTTGTGAGGTTGTTTGTGTGTTTGTTTTTTGAGACAGTCTCACACTGTAGGCCAAGATGACTTGGAACTCACTGTGTAGCCTAGACTTTCTTCAAACTTGTGAATCATCCTGCTTTGAACTACCAAGGGTTGGAATTATCATGCCTCGATCTAGGAGGAATACTTAAATAGTTATCCTAAATTAGAGTTTTTCTACATGTAAAATTCTCTTAAAATTTTAAATTTACTGATTTCCTGCCATTTCAGGGAAAGCTAGTGAGGACACCATGCTGACAGGAGAGGTTATGAAATTTTTCCTTGAAGGCAGTTTAACATCTTTTAAAAGTAAGGCAAATTCTGAATTTGGGATGTTGGAGGACCACAGTTGCTTAAAATACACAGCGGACTCGCCGGTAAGCTTTGTAGGCAGGTGGCTTTCATTCAAAGCTTGGGTGAGTTTAACCTGCATTTTCATGTTTTCCTCAATTTTCAGGTATGGTTTCCAGCAGAGTTTTAGCTCTGTCATAGGTTTTATTTTCGTCTTGAGCCTTTGCTAAGCCCTGAGTTCAGACTGCACAGCCTGGGGTTGCAGGTCTGGTCCATCAGGTGTGCAGGTGGTGCTGGCTCTGCATGCTAGAATTGTAGTTAGGGCCCCAGTGTCTGCACATCTCCTCAGGCCTGGGACGTGTGCACTGGGCTTGGCTTCTTTGCCACTGGCTATGTGGCTAGAGACTGTTTTTTGGGGGGTGGAGTCAGGGTGGGTGGGCAGGGTCTCCTTTTGTAAACAGACAGGTGGTCCTTCCTTGAACTGATGATCTTTCTGCTTCAGCCTCTGAGTGCTGGGATCATAGGCCTGCCACCACCACAGGCTCAAAAGTATGTCCATGCTTCTGTTCCTTTCTGTCTCAGGAGCTGCTGATTGTAGTTATACCTTTGGACTCAGATAAAACACAATCATTTGGAGCTGTGAGAAGGAGACTCAGAAGACCAGCAGTCACAGGCTAAGCAACTCTCATTCTGTGTTTCAGCCTTGGGTGGTTGCACTGCTAAGACCATGACTTAGTTAGGCTTTCTATTGCTGTGAAGAGACACTGTGACCACGGTAACTCTTATAAGGAAAACATTTAATTGGGGCTCACTTACAGTTTCAGAGGTTCAGTCCATTGTCATCATGATGAGGGGCATGACAGACTGCAGAAAGACATGGCGCTGGAGCTGAGGGTGCTACATCTTGCAGGCAACAGGAAGTCGACTGACAGTCACACCGAGGGAAGTCTGAGCAAAAAAGACCTCAAAGTCGACCACAGTGACACACTTCCTCCAACAAGGCCACACCTCCTCATAATGCCATTTCTTTTCGGGGCCTTTTTTTTTTTTTTTTTTTTTTTCCCCCCAAACCACCACAGACCATAGTATTTTTCTGAAAACTATCCTGGCTTGTGGAGAGTTCTTGAGACAGTCAACACTAGAAAGACAAAGGTGGCATCCCACACCTGATACTGTAGTCTTTGCTGTTCTATCCAAGTTTGTATATTCCTCTATGAAACATGGTGGTTTGAATCTTTAGTGGGAATTAAGGTTCTGTACTGAAGTTAGGAACTAGAATGGATTGCACTAAAATGAAATTCTGGAGTTTATGAACTCTTGGAACATGCTGGATGTCCTTTTTTTTTTTTTTTTTTTTTTTTTGATGAGCTGAAATATAACTCAAGCTCTTCTGTCTTTGCACCTTCATTACACAGACCACCCGGGAGTTCTGAGGTGGGGAGGGAGGCAGCATGACGGCTGGTTGCAGTGTGGGGGCGGGGAGGGGCTGAAGCACACTGGTTCACTGTGGCGCTATCCACTCCTTGGCGTCTTAAGTTAATGGAGGGAGGAGAAGCTATGAGCACAGCCCATGAGCACTTTTGAAAGCACTTTCCCAGATGACAGAATTCAAGCCATTCGAGGTGGAAGGAGTGGAAGAAACCGGTATCCTCATCTTAGAGCAGTGCTCAGCCACAGAGCCAGGGCCCAGTCCTTTATCTCTTTGACACACAGACAGAAACCTCCAAAGAGTCTTAAATGCCACCTTCTTGTCATGTTTTTGTGAGAAGAACCTAAGAATTTTTTTTTTTTTTTTTGAGGGAAGTGAGTTTTCGCTGGTCATTTTGCTCAGTGCCCATGAGACCACTGTTCTTGTGGTGAACAAGGACATTACCCAGTCTAGAAGTTGCAAAGACAGATGGGGTGGTGGTACTGGGGCATATGGGAAGTTAACCCCTTGGGGTGTATAAGAAAACCATTTTGAAATCAGTAGAATGTCCTTTAACATGCTTCAAAGAATTTTCAAAATGGAGTTACATCTAAAGGGCTTCCCAGCTCTTTACACTGCTCTTAAAATAGTCTCACAGCTTTATGTGGCATTTCATTACATTCTCTACATTCAAATTTTAATTAATCTTGGGTTGGGGTTGGGGAGAGTGCTGCAGTGTGGGTAGGGTCTCCTATCCAGTGCTGCTCTCCACGTGAGCCTCTGGCTGATACGTCTGTCTTCTGTCTCATTATGGGAGTGCTGGGATTATGGACATCAGCTACCACATCCGGCTTTCTTTTTAGAAACGTGAGTACCAGGCTCATGCAGCCTTTACCTGCTGAGCCCTCTCACTGGCCCACGTTCTGTACTTGCAGTGAATGTATTAACTGTCTCATAGCTGTCTGTGTAAGTCACTGCCCATGCTTTATGCTGGAGTTTTAATATTTTTAAGATTTGCAAGTAAAGCAGTTTTAGAGTGGTGGGTTTGGCAACCACAAAATCAGTTTCTTTTTAGCAGTGTAATTTTATCTTATATATTTAAAATTTTAATTTAGGAATAATTCTTTTTCAAGGGTGTTAAAAAGGCAACGAACATCATTCAGATTTATCATTCTGATAATTAAGAGAGATACCTTGTTACAGCCTGTGAAAAAAGAGTTGAGTGAGAACTTAGCTCACTTGTTCTAATATCTCAGTCTCCAGCTGCTAAAAAGTTCTTCTTTATATCCTACCTACATGCAGAACTCTTTGTTGTAGAGTAGACTCACCTAGGAAACCAGGTATAATAGCTCAGCTCATGGTGTCAACTTCACATTAATCAGACCCTGTTTGATACGAAGTCATTTTGAAGTGTTT
This sequence comes from Peromyscus eremicus, assembly GCF_949786415.1. Lineage (NCBI taxonomy): Eukaryota > Metazoa > Chordata > Mammalia > Rodentia > Cricetidae > Peromyscus > Peromyscus eremicus. The sequence goes on from NC_081431.1 coordinate 4,699,301, forward strand.
CAAGCTGATTGTTGGATTTAAAACTTAATTTTCTCCCCATGGGAAAAAGTGTATCACTTTACAATTGTCCTCATGCACCAGCCACTCAGGTCAAAAGCCCACACAATGCCTTTATACTTTTGCACACAGGTTCTCAGATGGCCAGCAGTCTCTTTAGGCCTCTTATGGTTTGAATCTGCAATGTTCTCTAAGGCTGTGTGCTAAGGTGTGGTTGAGTGGTTGGGTTTGATAATCTTGTCCATGAGTGACCCATTGATGGAGTGCTGACTTGATATTATTTGGAGGATGGGATCCTGGCAGAGGAAGTGGGTTGCTGAAGGCATGTAAAGGCAAGGTGTGGCTTGTCCTCAGCCCCTCTGTCTGTGTGCCCTGGTCTCCACGAGGTGAGAGCTTTGCTTCACTGTGTACTCCAGTCAGGGTTTGCTTCATTTAGGAGCCATAAGCAAGGAAGCTGGCCCGCCTAGACTGGAGACTACAAATCATGAGACAAAGCAAGTTGTTCCTCCCATGAGTGATGCCAGATACTTTGTCATAACACTGAACACTAGTGTAAGACCCAGGTGCCTTTAAAGTATGGAGCTAGTTGTGTCTGAGAGATAAAGAGATCCAGGGGAAAGGAAGAGAAGCAGGCCGTGGTAGAAGTGACAATCAAGGAAGTATGGAAGAAGAAATGAAGAATGACAGCAGCAGGCCCCAGGGCACAGTCAAGAATGTCACCAGTGTCTGTGCCTTGTGCATCCTGGATGAGTTAGTGAACCCACAAAGGTGAGAAAGGAAGTTGGCTTTGAGGCTGCTGTGCTGCCATCACCCACTCACCATCCACAGCTGAAACAGCGATGGTAATTATCTACCTGTCAAACACCTGGTTGATGCGACCAGGGATTTCAAAGCATTAACATTGATGAATATCACTCTTGGAGGACTAGCTGGCCAAGTCCACAGCACAGAAAAGGATATGCCTAGTCTGTCTCATGAAGTACCTGGGAATTTCCACCCAGGGATGTCTGATTGCAGAGGTGTCCTTGTAAAATGTGTTACATTAATGGTGCAGGCCTACCTCAGCAAGCCTGAAAGTGGAGACAGGTATGGCTCCAATCTGGAGCTCCTCAGACATGTTGTGTGATCCTAAAAGGCATCTTTGAATGTCCACATTTGTGGGAGCCCAACTGGGAGACTGGCTCCCACATTTTATGACAGGATACTCTTGAGGAGTGAGGGATAAGAGTTAATGGAAGAGTAGAGGGGAGAGAGACAGACAGAAACACAGGAGAGCCTGGATCATTATCCACCAGCCCCTTCTGCCTCTTCTAAAGGGCCTTTTATAGGAATGCCAAGGGGTGGAGCAAAAGACCTCCCCCTAGCACAGCCAAGTGCAGACCCTTCCAGTCACCTAGTAACCACACACATAGTCAAGCAATTCTCTAATTCAGCCCTGCTGGGTAAAGAAAGCTCAGATCTCACTAGGAAACCTTTGTGGGCTTCCCCTTCTTGATATAATAAAGCGCCCCCCCCTCAGGCCCTTCAGATAGAATGTGCCTGTCTTAGGTTGTTCTTGATTAATTTTATATACATACATTCAGGAAGCTATCAAGAAGAAAGTTGCCTGTCTTTGGCTACCAGCCTTTGGCAAGAGGGGGTACAGAGCCTAACTCAGTTCTGGCCCGCTCCGGTCCCTACAAAGAACTTGCAAATAGTTACAGTGATCTTCACAGCTGCCACACCTCCCAATAAAGGAGTAGAGGATAATAGAGATGGAATCTCCTTTTTGGAATGGGTCTAAGATGACTACAGCAGTTTTAGCTGCACCAAGCCCTTTTCAGAACTTTGTCCTAACAGATGTTCAATAAAATTTTCAAGAGACTACTTTGATTCCTAGGAAAAAGTAGTCATTTCAAAACACTTCAAAGTATCCACTCAAGTAAACAAAAACCCATGCTAATTATAGAGACACTTTTAGCTGTTTAAGTAGCTCATATATACATGTGCTCTTATCACAGCAGTAGAATTTCTGTACAAACTAACTTGATTGTGGGAGGCCTACCCCTTTCTGAAGAAAAACAGAGAAAGAGTGGAATCTTTTAGGAAGAAGACAGAAAAGCTTCCTTTTTCGGGGGGTTGGTTTCGAGACAAGGTTTCTCTATGTAGTTTTGGTGCCTGTCCTGGATCTTGCTCTGTAGACCAGGCTAGCCTCAAACTCACAGAGATTCACCTGGCTCTACCTCCCGAGTCCTGGGATTAAAGGTGTGAGCCACCACCACCCAGCGCAGACACCTTCACTTAAGTTTTCCAGGGGCCATTGAGACCATAAAATTATATTTTGAGCCAACATAAAACGTATTCAAATATATCTGAAGGTAAAAAAGTAATTAAAAACAATTCTAGTGTGAACATCACTATACACTTTTTACAAACTTACATTCAACATTTACACTTTTTACATTCAGTATTTACACATCTTACAAACTTATATTCAAAAGGAAACTCTCTTACACTTTTTGCATATTTACAAGTAGCATGAATATCACTATACATATTTACACTTTTTTACAAACTTACATTATGCATTATTTACACGTTTTACAAACTTGTATTCAAAAGGAAACTCTATAGGACTATTTTACAAACCTTACCGAACATCTATAAAGAATCTCTTAACAGAACTAACTTACATTCAAAAGCAAACTCTATAGGATTATTTTACAAACTTTAGCAAACACTTTGAAGAGATCTCTTAACTGAACTATTATATTTTGTTTCAACAAGACAGAAAGTACACAAATCATTTCTAAAGTTTGGAGTTTATAGTCAGCTTTGATATTATTCTGAAAGTTTTCTTGAGAGTTTGAAGTCAGAGCCTAATTCATCAGTGGCTCTAAGCTTTATTTGGTGACTGAGGGTAAAATTCTATCTTGTTAATTTTTTAAAGCTGCTTTTTAATATTACCATGAGTGTTTCAAAGTGGCTTGTTGACAAACGATATTAGAATTTTAATTGCCTCCTGACAGGTTTTGTTCACTTGCTCCTTGTTTCCAGGAGGTAAGCTAAGCTTCCTAACAGTGCTTGTGAAAAAAAGCAATGTTTTGAGCTGAATTTTGGGGGCAGCATTTGAAAGTTTTTGTTCTGTCTATCTGCCTTTTTTTCTAGGCCTGCTTGCCTTTGCTGCCTCACTTTTACTAACTACATTTCCCAAGCTGCCTGTCTGTATAGCGTCATGCTACTACAAACTACTTTTCCCAAGCTGTCTTTCAGGTCCAACTCTGACCAATGGTGGCTGCTGCACTCCTAGTTTCTGTATACATGATCTGTGTTCATACTGAAATCAAGATTTTGCTTTTTTTGCCATGTAAGATTTCTGTTCTCCCTGAGCTGGCATTGACAGGTGTACTTCCTTCACCTGACACTGTCCCTGGAGCGGCCTGTGCCTGCCCATGCACACTTACAGATCAATGCTTCTCCCATCTTACCGGGTCAGTGAAAGAAAATAAAAGTTCCCAAGACTTCTGTCCCTAAACTTTGGCCTCATGGCCAAGAGGAAATTAATTCTGATGGTACAATGTTTTCATACAGCAGCAATGCCAGCAGAGTGAAGAGTTTTATTTCACCTGCATCTGCCTCAGGAAAAATTCTTTCTCTGCATCTCAGGGTTTATATCTAAGCTGTCCACAGGCCAAAAGCTTCCACAGGAATCTTTTTCTGCCTATTTTCTTGTATAGTATTTTTTCATGACTCTGATTCTTCCCAGTTTGTGTTTATAGTTTTGTAGTTGGAAATCAAGGACATGGCTTCTCTGTCTTTAAGTTTCTTTTTACCCAATATTCCTAATTCTACTCTTATTTTAAATTTCTTCTTACACTATATTCCTATATTCTATCTTACATTTTTCCTTAATTTTTATAGATAGAAATTAAGAGAGAGAGGAAAAAAAAAGAGAGAAATCTAGATAAAGATACTCGCTACCTCACGTTTCACTTTGGCATCTTTCAGCCACCTTACTTTATCTTCTGAGAATAAAATACTGTTGCCTTTATTTTTAATTCATTATTGAGCATGCCTCCTTATACCCGCAATGCCACTGACACTCCTTTTGCCAAGTCCCTGGTCCCTGTTCCTGGTGCCACTTGTAGCATCCCAGCTGGGAGATTGGCTCCCACATTTTACGACAAGATACTCTTGAGGAGTGAGGGATAAGAGATAATAAATAGAAGGATGGGAGGAGAGAGACAGATAGAAATACAGGATAGCCTTGGGAGGGCCTGGATCATTATCCACTGGCCCCGTCTATCTCTTCTAAAGGGCTTTTTATAGGAATGCTAAGGGGTGGAGCAAAAGACTTCCCCCTAGCACAGCCAAGTGCAAACCCTTCCAAATACCTGGTAACTATACACTTGGTCAAGCAATCCTCTAATGCAGCCCTGCTGGGTAAAGCAAGCTCAGATCTCACTAGGAAACCTTTGTGGGCCTCCACACACATTCTCTGAGCTGGCTGGGTCAGGCATCCTTCTGCCTGCTCACAGAGAAATAATGTCTCTATCTTCATAGTTAATTCATGCAATTAAGTTCTCTGTCATGTTGTTAGGAAATTTAAAGTGATTGAAGTATGAAACACAGTTTGGTACTTAGGTTGTCTAGTTATTCCATATATACAGAATACACACACACACACACACACACACACACACACACACACACACGTATATACTAGTTAGCCTAACTGTGGCTGTTGTGTGGCTGCTGTGCCCATGGCTGTGACACTAGTCTAGTATAACAGTGTCTATGCATGGAAAGTGCAGAGTGTTGCCAGCACATTCTAAATGGGTGGCTGATCTGTCCCTTGGTCTTGAGTTCTTAACAGGTAAAACCTTAATAAAACTAAGTAGCACATGGCTACCAACTCTGTGCTTAAGGAAATGGAATAGAGGAAAAATATATATTCCCTGTGGGTGCTGGTGGGAAACTTGTTTTAGATTTACATTAATCATGTGGCAGAATCTGTGGAGCATCTGGGCCAATACAGAGAGCCTCATTTATGCTGCTTCTCTGTTGGTACTGGTTGGTGAGATAGGCTGAGTCCCTACATGGAGGTCTGATTACATGAATAAACCTGAGCAAGACATTTCCATGTTCCTGAATGGCCAGTGAGATGTCATGCAAGGATTCTGAATGGGAATCATGTAAGCCATGTGTAGCCTAGAAGGAAATGTGCAGAGGGTATATTTGATTGCAAGCCTGTGACCACTTCCTCTTCACTTTTCTGAGGCTTCTGGGGACACACAGCCTGGCTAACATTTCTAAGAGCTCTTTTCTGAAGGCAACAGTGGCTCTGAGTGGAGGTGTTGGTGGTGTAGCTTTGAAACAGAGCCCCCAAGGACCTGTGTCTCTGGAGGGCTGCTGAGTAAGGTGTGAATTGTGGAGTTTAGAGCAAAATTTAACGCATAGACCCTCAGATCAAACTCACCTGATCCAGAAGAGATCTGAGACTCATACCAGGCCTTCAGTGTCTGGTCCAGCCTTCTAACAGGGAATGTTAAGTTTGTAGAAACTGTGGGAGGGTGCACACAGGTCCCCCCTACGCCAAGTTCTGTTCTGCAAACCTGCCTGTTTTCTCATCATCTCACTCTGCTCTTGAGATTTCTATCACCGAGATGTTTATGCAGGTTGATGAATATTAAAAATCTCACCACCCCAGAGGCAGGTCATTAAAACATTTGTCAGTTCTCTCACCCCGTTCTCTTTAATCAGAATTCTGTTGTTTGAAAACAGTACACATTTATACTTTGGCCGTATGTAAAGATGTCATTCAACATGGTTCTGCAGTGTGCGTGCATTTCACAGTTTACACAGGTCTTGATGGATTCTGGTCTTTAAGTTACATGAACAGTAGCTGGCAGGAGCTATTGTGTTTCTTTTCTGCTACTTAGCTGAGGTCAGCTCATCAGAGAGTGGAGGTCGTGGGTTGGTATGAAGCACTGTAGGCAGAGACAGGCTGGGAGGGTCTGTGGTTTGGGTCTACCTATGGTTAGGCTGTTTGGAGCCCCAAAGCAGCAACAAGAGGCTGCTGAAATGGGTCCATATCTGGTACTTTGCATGGGGGATAGTGTGTCACTACCCCCACCCCTTGCTTCAGGCATGAAGCTTGATGTCCTGAGAACGTGTTGTTCTTCTCCAAGGGTGCTCTGCAGAGTATTGGTTAGAACCAGGGTTCACAGGACTGCTTCACTTACATTTCAGATTCTCACTAACCCTCTAGAAACTTCTGAATATTTCGTCTCAAGTTGTAGGCTCCCTGTAGTCAAATAATAGTAAGCTGCTTTTGTTTGAATGGTGTCAGAAGGGTAGATAGCAGCAAGGCCTTGGGACCAGTCAGCTGTTGTTACAAGAGAACAAGGTCTCAAGTGGGAGTTAGTGGCTGTGGCCTCAGAGTTGGTGCTCATTATGGAGTGTGAGGTTCCTCCAGGAATGGACAGGTAGAACTGTAGTTCCTGGCTGTTCTAAACTCTTAGATTTTCACTCGTGGGTTTAAACAATATTTCTTCTATACTTCAGAATGGGTGGGTTTGCATTTCACAGGCTTCTTCAGTGAAAGAAAGTGAGAGATGAAGGGAGAGGGTGGGCCATCATCTGCTCTTATGTGACATTGGGTGACGTGTGCCCCCTAGTTTCTAACAGGGTAATTAATATTGGCTTAGGTAATTTTTGAAGTGCCTTGTGGTTACAAGGAGTCTTTATTTCTGAAACAAAAGATGGTTCGAAAGGGAAGTCAGCTGTGCTCCCTTGAATCTGAAAGTGGAAACAAGTGCTGATCTGGTTGGTTCATGAAACCTTAAGTACGGTGTCTTGAAGGTGTCCCTCCGTCAACCAAAGAACAAATGTCTCCGTTTAATGTATGACTGTGTCGGGAAAAAATGCAACCCCAGTAGGTGACCAGAGAGAGAAGCGACTTTCAGGGATTTGAAAGCCCAGGAGTGTTTAGTATTTGCTCTCTCAGCATTAACAAGGTCACCTTGCTAATACATGTTAATTTTGAAAGTTTAATTGACCTCTGGAATTTTAATATCAACCTTTTTTGGTGTGTTTAGAGGTTGGAGCAGTCACAGAAGAAACTGAAGCTTGTGATTGGTGGAGCCTGGGTGCTGTCCTCTTCGAACTTCTCACTGGCAAGGTATGCAGTGACCTAGACACCCAGTGCACATATCCAGATGCCACCCTGACTCCAAGTCAAGCATGTTAGCTTTTCCTGTAGTCGTTAGGTCAGGGGCTGAGGAAAACTTCAGTGTCAGAAACAGGCAGAGCAATTTATCAAGATTCTGATTTTTTAAAAATCCTGTAACATTGAATAAATTGATAGCCGTCTTTTGCTGTGCCTCAGCTACCCCGTGAGAGACTCGGCTCTTCCTCTGCCCTCTCGGTGAGGTAGCATTAACAGAGTCACATCTGTGGGGTTTGTAACAGGCACATGTCAGAATCCTCAGTATTCTTTAGGTTCTTGTCTGAAGCCAGGGTGCATTCATATTTTAAAAATTAGTGTTGATATTAAAGGTAACATCTTTTCACCTGTACCATACATTTTCCCTATCTGTTCTAGTGTGGGGACAGAGAATGTACTCTCTCTGATTAGTAACTTTTAAGCATGATGCCTGAGGTTAATAGGCATTAACTGAGTTTTGTGTCTGTTGCCTCCTGGGAAGAAACTGGAGGAGATGCATAGTCCCACTTTTGTTAAGTGTACGAATTAGCAATGTGAGATCACTGTGAAGTGCACACTAGCTGATGTTTGCAGTTAAACTGTAAAATGTAACTATACACATGTTGAAGCACCGTGCTTAACAAACTCTACGCTAGAAAGGTTTTTAAGAACATTAGTTATTTCAAAGCTATCAGCTCCCTCTTTGGAGTTTGTGTGTTATTTAAGCTTTTCTGTTAGGATCTAGTCCCTCAGTAATGACGAAGGGACGGTTGCACAAGCCTGTGATGTGCTCACGGTGGCTGTCAGCTGCCTTGCAGATGCCCTCTAGGCTCACAGCCTAATCTTCCTCGGCGGCGGTGATGGTGGCGGCGGCGACGCTGTGTTGATGGCTGTGCCTCCAGTTTACACGGTGTCAGCTCTCTGTAGTTGCTGCCTGTGTGCCCTGGGATAGAACAGGGTGTGATGTGATTCAGGATAAGAAGTGTAACCGATTGACTCTTTCAGACACTCGTGGAGTGCCACCCAGCAGGAATAAATACGCACACTACTTTGAACATGCCAGACTGTGTTTCTGAAGAGGCTCGTTCACTCATTCAACAGGTAATTGAATCGACCTCCTGGCCAAGTATCTGGAACTTGCGGGTTAGCAGAGGCCACTGCAGCAGAGCCATTAGGAAGTTATTTTGAGATAGGAAAGGCTCATGTACAGCCACATTCAGAGTGAACATGGTACATTTGTAGGATCAGAGGAAGGGCTGAAACTTGTTGACCCTAATTTTTGTATTAAGTTGAGCTAATATTAATGTGTTCCATCTATTTATGGGGGTGTGAGGTTACATTGCTTTTGGCTTGTCTGGGACTGCCCAATTTCCCCACTGTATTATGCAGCCATTTGCTGAGTGGTTGTTCCACTCTTTAATTCTCATTTGCACAGGGAGAAGGGTTATGAAGTGTTGTCAAGTCAGCCCCACGGCCTCCTCCCCTTGATGGGACTGGAGCCCTGTGCCAGTTAGTATATTTCTGGGGGCTTTGAAGAAAGACTCTGTTGAAAATTTAGGTGCAGTGTTTCAGAGGTCTGGGCTCAGTTAGCTGCTCCAGCTAATTCTCCTTTATTTAGTAACCACGTTTGACAGCACAAGCCCCAGTGACCAGAGCTTTCCAGGTTGTGGGGTTCTGGAGTGTCTGTGTAGACTACATGGCTAGGCAGTCCTAATGAAAAAAATTCAACGTTCCAAATGCTCTGAAATCTGAAACTTTTTGTGTATACTCAGGAAATTTAAGATTTCAGGGTGTTTGAGAATTTGTGTTCAGGTGAAGACTCCTCACCTGCCTCAGTTGTCCTGAGTCGGGAGTCTGATGAGGCACTGTGCTGTACTGTTCTGTTGTGAGGGACTCACAACACTGCAGTCCTCACATTTTCATGAAAGTCATCAAATGAAAAGGGGATCTGAAATGGTGAACTAAGTGAACTAAAATTATTCAATAGATGTGGATGTTTTGAAATCAGAGAAAATAAAAATTAAAAGAAAAAAAGGGGGGGTATATGAAGAAAAAAATCACCTCCTGTTCTCCTAAAGAGTAATTTTGATTCCATTTGGCAGTACTGTGGGCATGGCATAGTGCTGAGGCTGTGGGGGGAAGACCAAATAACTGTCCACAGGCAGGACCGAGGAAGGGCTCAGACAGGCAGAAACTACCTCAGAGTTCTTCAAGTCAAGATAAGGAGGGTCCTAGTGGGTGCTGTGGGAGGAAAGTTGTTAGGGACTGTGTGTTGTTTTGCTGGGCATTTGGCATAGTTCAGTAGGGCAAAGTTAGATATGGGGAGTAGCATGGGGGACTGAACAAGGGGGCTCACATAGAGTGAAGGATGAATTTAGACTCAGAGTAGTTGGGATTTTCTCACGGGTGTTCTTGTCATGAACAGAAGGTGGAAGGACACAGCTCTTTTACAATGTGGCATTTGCTGTTGTGCAGAAAAATGAAAGTATCAGAGTTGGATTAATTTGCCCAACTCTGTGAAATATAAAGAAATGTAGTCATGGGTTGGGAACGTAGTTCAGTTGGTAATGTGCCTCCCTAGCATGATACAGAGCCCAGTTCCCTTCTCAGTCTGTATAGAAGCAACACAATGGCACATACCTGTTGTTAAGGTAATTCTTGGTTACTGGTAAGTTTGGGTCTAGTCTGGGATACATGAGATCCTACCTCAAAACAAACATACAACATTTAAAAGGGGGGGCAAGGAGAAGGTGGAGGAGGAAGATGGGGAGGAAGAGAAGGAGGAAGAAGAGGGAGAGGTAAGGAGGAAGAAGAGAAGAGGTGAGGAAGAAGGAGGAAGAGGAAGATGGGGAGGAAGATGGGGGGCATCAGTCTGTTTAGAGACAGAGATGTGTGCACTTGGAGCCCTTGGTCTCTAGTAAGTCAGAGAAAACCATGTAAGATGCTCCATTCTAGCTGGTCCTTTGGTTCTATCTTTTTTATTGTGGTGCAAGGAAGTAAAAGTATTTACGGGGGGCGGGGCTAAGGAAAGACTGAGACTGGCTTTTTGTTTTCCTCAAAGAAGTTGTTATTCCCTAATGACGAGTACAGAATTTTTTATGGTAATTCACTACTGTGCCCTTGTCTTTACTAGGAGTCCCTGTGGAGTGTTTGAGTCTGAAGGTCTGCTTTGTTCTGTAATGGCAACACTCTGTCACTGCCCAAGGAAGTGGCCATTCATGCTGAGGAAATACCATCTGCCATCCGAAGGGAGAGGGGTTCCCTGGCAGGCCAAGGTGTTCCTCTTGCACTGCTTCAGGGTAGAGAGGTTACCTTGAAAAGAATCACGCATAGTTTATGTGGAGGAAATAACTACTCTGCTCTGAGGGTATTTCCCCCTCTTCGCTCTTTCTGCTCCTTGCTTGATTCTTAGAAATGTCAACAGTCCTGAGGTAAAACAGTTTCTTTTGACATGCAACCACAAAGTCCTGAGTCCAGTGTCTGCATGGACTTGGTGCCCGAGGATTCAGCTCTTCATCAGTGGGGATGCTATCCATGGGAAAGACCTTTAAACAAGGTTTTTGTGTCTCTTGCTTGGCACAGTCACCTGGCCAAGGAGCTTGGCAGACAGTGTGCCGAGTTCCTTCTATGGTCTCTGCCGGCCGGCCGACATGTTCTCCTTTGACAGCACTTTGAGATGGCAGAGTGAGTGGACGTTGTCGGCAAAGAAGTTACAAGCTGATGGTGACACTTGAGAGCTGCAGACTCGTCTCCAGACTAAGTAAATCGATGCTAGCAAGCGATAGAATGCAAACGTGAGGAAGCCGTAGTTTAGAATGAGTGGGTGGAAATCCAGTTAAAGAGAAAGACTTGCCTGTGTAGCTCCCCCTTGAGGTAGTGCATGTGCCCCAGAAACAGCAGTATTTGGTGTTCAAGTTGCTAAACTGCTGCTATATTTCAATCAGCAGGTGTGAGCTGTCTTTGAACTGAGTCCATTATGTTCATAACAATAGCCTTTAAAATACACCTTGGTGAGCTGGGAGGTGACTCAGTGCTTCTGAGCACTGCCTGCTCTTTCAGAGGACCTGAGTTAAGTTCCCAGCACCCACACAGCAGCTCACAGCCACCCATAATTGCAGTTCCAGGGGATCCAACACCCTTTTCTGACCTCTGTGGACAACTGGCGTGCATGTGGTACACATACACACATGGAGGCAAAACACTCACGCACATAAAAGAAAACAATCTAAACCCCCACATTTCAGGAACTTCTAATATAAAGTTCTTTGAACAGTTAGCTTTAATAAACAGTACTAGAGCCGGGCGGTGGTGGCGCACACCTTTAATCCCAGCACTTGGGAGGCAGAGGCAGGTGGATCTCCGTGAGTTCGAGTCCCGTCTGGTCTACAGAGTGAGTTCCAGGACAGCCGGGGCCACACAGAGAAACCCTGTCTTGAACAGCCCCCTCCAAAAAAAAAAAAAAAAAAAAAAAAAAAGTGGTAGGATGGTTTAGAATGCTAGGCAAAATAACTTCAGGTAAAAATTTACTAGTATTTTGTTTGTTTACTTATTTTTGAAAAGGGGTCTTATCATATAGCCCTGGCTGGCCTAAAACTCTAAGACCAGGCTGACTTTGAACTTACAGTAATTCTTCTGGCTCTGCATCCTGAATGCTGAGATTAGATGTGTGTCACCATCCCAGGCACTTTTAAAGCATGTGCTTCAGTCTTCTGTGACAGGTAACACCCAAATGAAGGGATGGGTTCTCAGACTCTCTACTCACACATCAGGGGACTGTGATGTCATGCTTGTAGTATGGGTTCTGGAGTCAAGGTGCTTGAATGCAAACCCTTGCTTGGCAACTTAATACCTGTATGATCTTAAGCAGTTTACTAATTTCCTCACATCTCTGTTCACTCATTTATAAAAGGAAGGAAGGGTAGCTGTCCAAAGAGTTACAGTGAGTTGAGTCCCTAAGTTAATACATATTATACAGTTAGGCTAATGGCTGGCCCATGGCAAGTGCAGTGCCTACATTTTTATTATTATTAGAATAATAATAAAATGTGTTGAGGCTCATGACTTTTGTAATTTGATGGGATATGTGCTTTCGTTATGGGGCTGCTGCTGTAGGAATCTGGCAACTGCTGGTTTTACAGGGAAAAAGCTTTAGAAGTCGTGGACTAGAAATGCGCCAAAATTAGTTACACACATGCATGAAACTGTGAGAAAAAGTTTTAAAGCCATGGACATACATAGCAGTTGTTTATTTGTAAACAGCATATCAGTTGCTGTTTATTTTACAGATAGTTGAGTTAACGAATAATGAGTGAAAATTATAAATAAAGAAAAAAGTGGAATCTTTGATTAAAATTGGATAGTGGCTGTTGGTACAGGAAGATGCTGGCAAGTCCTCTCCCCAGTGCTCCAGTGCGGGCCAGGATTGGTGAAGGCCATCATTTCAGTGCTCTCTGAAATCGATTAAAGGGTATAATGACCTGGGAAACAGCTGGACTTGGAGCGAAGATATCATGCCTCATATTCTCTACAATATGCTTCTGTTTTTCCTTCACTACATGGTCATGGGGCCAGGCTGTGGGGACAAACCCTGAGCATCAGGAATGTGTGTAGGAACATTCTGTGAGCCAGCATAGACTGGTTGGGGCCTGAACTGTAAGCAGATTCTCCTTCCTGTGGGAAGAGATGGAGGCTTGACTGGCTGAGGTGTTTGGACACAACCTTTACTTAGTCTCTATTGGACAGCTAAGCCATAGAGACATAGGAAGCCCAGCCTAAAACTCAAAACCAACCAACCAGAGATGTCAGCAATACATTATAGTGCGGGGGAAAGAGAGGAGGCTCTGTGGACTTTCAGAGCTGGCTGAAGTGGATTACCAAAGAAACAGACCAACAGCCATGACAGTGTTCATGGGGACACACCACTAACAAACACTCTGTTTTCAGGGGAATGTAATAGGAGATGTAGCAGAAGCAGAAAGTGGGACTTGTGCAGAGAAAAGCACCATTGATGGAAATGTCTCAGGTGACCCCAGATTTGGAGGTTAACAAAACATCCACCAGTTACTATAAATATCTTCAGAGAATTAAAATAAGCTGTGTTTAAAGAATTGAGGGAAAGTGTCACAACAATGGAATAAATTACAAAATGAAAAATTGAGGAAAACCAGGTTGAAATCTTAAATTGAAAAGTTTGCTGTAGGTGGAGTTTTCCTGTCCTGGCAGCTGTTTCCCAAATAAGCAACACTGAGACTTAATATTAATTACAAATGCTTGGCTCATGGCTCAGGCTTGTTACTATCTACCTCTTGCATTTAACTTAACCCATGTTTTTTATCTATGCATTGCCACATGGTGGTGGTACCTTCTTTCAACATGGCATGATCATCTCCTGCTCTCTCTGTGTCTGGCTGGTGACTCCTTGGACTCCGTCCTTCCTCCCAGCATTCTCAGTGTGGCTGTCCCACCTACACTTCCTACCTGGCTACCAGTCAATCAGCTCTTTATTAACCAATGAGAGAAATACACATTCACAGTGTACAGAAGGATTATTGAGCAGCAGTTCACTGAATGAAATAAGCAATCACTGGAAGAATGCACTGGCGCATCACATCGGGAGGATGAGTCAATAGAAATGACCCACTCTGAGAACAGGCCCCAATATGTGAGGAGTGATGAAAAGGGCCACAGGGGACTGTGAGGCAATATTTTTTTCTTTCAAATGCACCAATGTATATAGACGAATTTTAGGAGGTCTTATTAATAAAAACACTCCAGAGCCAGATATTGGGGTGAATTCTAAAAGATCAGAGAAACAGAACAAGCCACAACTAACCTCACCTCGCCAACTTCTCAGCTGATCCTGTTTTCTCAAACTGGAAGCCTCTGAGTCCTCATCTGAATGGATCTCAGCTGAACTGCTGCTAAAAGCTTAAAAGCTTGAAAAGCCTCGAGTTCCTGGTCCTCATGCCTTATACTTTTCTGCTTCCTGCCATCACTTCCTGAGATTAAAGGTGTGTGTCTTTCCCAAGCAAGATATGAGATCTCAAGTCCTGGGATTAAAGGTGTGTGCCACCATGCCTGGCTTCTATGCCTATCTAGTGGCTGTGCTGTTCTCTGACCCCAGACAAGTTTATTGGGGTGCACAATATATCAACCACAAATGTACATAAAATGAGAGTTCCAGAAGAAGAAGAAGTTGGGAAAAGAAGCAGAAATACTTGAAGGGATAATGGCTGAAAATAGTCTTGGTTTCATGAGTGACACAGAAGAAACTTAGTGGACCCTGCGTAGAAAAATGAGAGCCACATGCAGACACACCGATGGCAGATTGTTGAAAAGCAAAAACAGAGGAAAAAAGTAAAGGCAGCAAGAGAAAGACTCATCTTATGGGAGGGATTATTAGTGCTCAGTTCTCATCGAAAACAACAGAGGACACTAGAATAGCATTCATAATATTGAAGGGAAGTGTCAGCCTGTAATCCAGAAAAGTCATTTTTCATAAAAGGTGAAATAAAGACATTCCCAGATAAAGGATGACTAAGCTCCCAGCCATGGATGAACATGTCAAGAGCTAGTGACTTGGGGTGTAGGGGATGCGGTAGGGTGGGGCTCAGGTCTGAGCACAGTGCAGTGGTAGAGAGAAGTTCATAAAAATGTCTAAATATATTTTCCTCATTTATCTCCCCCACCTGTTTTAAAAAATATGGACACATGTAATGATAATTATGAGATGGTGCTGTTGGGTTTATGGCATGTATAGATACAATATACATGTAGCTCTTTGTAAGTCCATTCTTCATCCCTAGATCCAAACAACAGATCAAGTATATGTATATTTTAAATTCTAGGCTGTCTGGGCTTGGCAGCTCACCTATAATCCCAGCATGTGGAAGGTTGAGACAGGAGGACCAGCCTGGGCTACATATTGAGTCATGCCAGGCAGATCTGAGTCACAATGTGAGACTCTGCTTCAGAAAGAGGAAAAGCTAGGAAAGATTTTGTGCACATTTTTCTCATCACCTCTCTCTACACAATGCAGTGCAGGAGTTATTTGCATATTGGTTACATTGTGTTGTGGGTTAGTCATCTGAGATGATTGGAAGTGTATGGGAGCATGTGCTTATAGATTGTCAAGGACTTGAGCACCCAGGTGTCTTGATATTCATGCAGACTCTGGAACCAGGACCCTATGGATACCAAGTGGTGACTGTACCTAGCAATAGTAGAGGGACAGAATTGGGTCATGGAGGAGAAAATTCCTGCCTGTTATTGAGTTAGTACTATTCTGAAGTAGATTGTATGATAAATTAAGTTGTGTGATTTTGACCGTGGTTGCTGAGTGTCTGTACACAATGCACAAAAGGTCATTAAAGTGCCTGGAAAAGTGCACGGGGTGACTTTGAGTTCAGATACAAATGGGTGACAGGTAAACTGCACAGTCCCCGAGAGGGCTGGAGTGATACTAAAGGTCAGCAAAATGGACATTAGAGCAGGGGCTGCTAGAGACTGACAGCATCTCAGGAGAAGGAGAGGCCAACACAGGAGAGTGTAATAATAGCCCCAAAGTACATACAAAGACTGCGTTGAAAGAAAAAATAGTTCAGCAAAACAAATGGAGTCCTCCATATCTCATCTAGGTAGTTATAGACACCAGCAGGCTGCAGAGGACACATGTAACCATACAGAGGGAATGCTCTGCAGTAACTGCAGCGTGTGCACGCTCAGCACACGCATCGAAAGCAGTCTCCTGGATGACCCTGTGCTGTGTTCAGATAAACCTCTGAGATTAGCAAGGCTCAAGTCTAGCAGTGTACTCTGACCACAGCAGAGAAATTATTAATCTGTAACAGACAACAAGCAGGTCAGAGGTTCAAGGTCATCCTTGGCTTCACAGCAAGTTCTAGGTCAGCCCAGGCTGCAGGAGATCCTGCTTCAAAAAACAACACGAAACACCCCTCCCTCCAACCCCAAGCCCAAAAGAGTCAGCTAAATCCACAGATATTTGGGAATTAAACCACATACTTACTTCTGTGTAACTTATGGGTCAAAGAAGAAATCATAAAAGGAGTCACAGCATAGTATTAATGGGATGTAAATAGAAACACACATCCCAGGGTTTCTGGAAGAAGCTGCACCAGTTATCATTCTGCATTTATAAAAGGAAGAGACCTAACATCAGAGTCTAACCTTACACTTTAAGACACCGAAAAGAATGGGGCATGGGGACTTATGCCCATGATCCCAACACTTGCCAAGCTGAGGCAAGAGGATTGCCATGAGTTCAAGGCCAGTCGGCTCTAGAATGAATCCCTATTTAAAAATGAATATTGGGGCAGTGGTGATGCACGCCTTTAATCCCAGCACTTGGGAGGCAGAGGCAGGAGGATCTCAGTGAATTTGAGGCCAGCCTGGTCTACAAAGTGAGTTCCATGATAGCCAAGGCTACACAGAGAAGCCCTGTCTCAAAAAACCAAAATAAATAAATAAAATAAAAAAAAGAATAAATACATACAGAAAAGAACTATACAAATAAAGTAAACCTAAAGCAAACAGGAACCAGTGAGAGAGAAAACGAAAAAGAAGAGAGAAAAGGGAAATATAACTTGAAAAGATCAGTGGGATGGGGAGACCTTTTCCGACTACAGCACACCGAGGCAGAGAGGCCTTGGCATCTTAAAGAACGCTGGTCCAGACGGCAGTGTGCTTTGTACACACGCTTGGAATCACCTGCCAAACCACAGTGAGCTAGGCCCTACCCTTACTTCATACCATATGCAGAAATTAACTCAAAGTAGCTCACAGACCTTTGTGGAAGTGCTACAACTGTAAAACCTGTGGAGGAAAACATGAGAAAATACTCATGGCCTTGGGCTACAGCA
This sequence comes from Peromyscus eremicus, assembly GCF_949786415.1. Classification (NCBI taxonomy): domain Eukaryota; kingdom Metazoa; phylum Chordata; class Mammalia; order Rodentia; family Cricetidae; genus Peromyscus; species Peromyscus eremicus. The sequence goes on from NC_081431.1 coordinate 4,716,362, forward strand.
GAGCTAATTAGATATAACACCAAAAGCATGATCCATAAAAGGAACATTGATAAAGTAGACTTCATTAAAATTAAAAAGTGTGAGCACTTCAAAGATATGTGAAGAAAGTGAAAACAAGCCACAGGCTGGGGAAGATGTTAGCAAACCACTTGTCTATGCTGTGTTCAGAATGAGTAAAGACCGTTGTCACCAGCAAGGCAGGCCACTTAGCCTGAAAATGGGTGGGTGGTGAGCCATTTCAGCAGAGGTGCTATGAATGGTTGCTAGGGCATACAACCACAGTCATTGTCACCAGGGAGTGCAGTTAAAACCACCATGAGATGCCACTGAACCTTTAGAGCTGCTTTCAGTCAAGGCCAGATGTTGCTGAGGCAGAAAACCCAGAGCCCTGGCTCATTGCTGATGGGACTGTAGGCAGGTACAGCCATGTTGGGAAAGTTTGGCAGTTTCTTAGTCAGTTATATACAAACGTGCTGTGTGAACCGGCAGTTCTGACCCTAGGAATAAACTCAACTAGAGACACATGTCCTGAGGAACACACACGACTCTGAACAGCACTGCCATTCAGTAGAGTCCAGAACTGGGAACTCGGGAGCCCACTAGCCAGTGAGTAGACTAACAGCAGTAGAGGCACCGTGGAATATCGATCAGGAAAAAAGCCAGTGCTTACCTCCAGAGGGTTCAGTCTCACAGGTGCTGTGCTCAGTGAAGGAAGGAGTGTGAAGGCTTACTTAGTACTGCACTCCATCGGATGCCCAGAAAGGGCTGGTTCAGAGACAGTGGCTGCTGTGGGCTGAGGTCGTGGGGGAACACAAATGTCACAGGGCAGCTGTCAGGCTATCCAGAGGGGTGTAGAGCTAGACTGCACCCTGTACAAGTCTAAATTGACCACAGGCTGTTGACCTGTGACTTGCAGTAGATGTCTATATAGTATATAAATTGTCCCTTAGTAAAGCCATTGACACAAAACTTGAGGATGCAGGAATGTCTCAGGCACACTCTCCCAGCATGCCCAGGGCCTTCAGATGTTTGTACACAATTGCTTCTGGTTTTTACTGTTAAAAAATCTGACTGCCTATGACATTATTTGCTTATTTTATACATAACTCCTAATTTTGAACAAGTCCTAACCTATTTCATTTGCTGGATCAAATGACTTCATCAAATGCACCAGCCATTCCAGAGAAAGTGGTTTGGGGGATGCAGATTTGCTTGTTCAGATTTGAGCGTGTGCAGTCCTTATGTGTTGTAGTTGTTAAGGAATTGAAAGACCATGTGGGGCTCCCAGACTCCTGAGTCATGGAGAAAGGGCTCTCTCTCTTGATCCCGTTACCCTGTTTGAGGATGAGGGAAACCAGTGAATACTCAGGGCTCTGCTTTCAGACGTTGACAAGCTTGCCACTTAGGTGGGATGCTCCACAGGCCCACAGCCAGACAGCTGGTTGGCCATAGATGGCCCATTTATGGTGTGGTTGAATTCTGAAGCCTTCTCTCCCACAGCCCATTTTCCTCTCATTGCTACTGTGTTTCTGTCACTCACAGAATCTTCTGTTTCAGCTCTTGCAGTTCAACCCTCTGGAACGTCTGGGTGCTGGAGTGGCTGGTGTTGAAGACATCAAATCTCACCCATTTTTCACCCCAGTGGATTGGGCAGAACTGACAAGATGAGCATCATGGAGTGTCCTTCACAAGACAGATCCCTCGTGACAGATCTCCAGGAGTGGCTAGGCTTGGGCAACCCTCCAGCTGGTGCGCAGGAGCCTTGGGACAAGGCCTTAGAGGAAGTGATGGGGCAGGGGGCTAACAGACTCCCATACACCCGCTGTCTAGACAAGAGACTAGTGAACCTTGCCTAGTGAGAGCACCTGCTCTGCACTCACCTTCTCCGAGATGTGACGTAACCTGCATTCAGGGTTCAGGTGTGTTGCAGACATGAGTGAAATGAGGGTGCCTGTGCAGAACACCTCTGCTAGGAGGCTGTAAGTGTGGAAGGAAGGTTACATGAGTGAAGGACCTTTGGGTGGCAGCTAATGGTGCTTCTGCTAAACAAGACTGGTTTACATGATTAAGTCAATATCTACTGAGTAGTACACTAAATGTGCTCTGTGAACAGTGTCACTAGTGGGCTGAGGAAGTGAAGAGGAATGCCCAGTGCTTAGCAGGGCCAGGTTATCTCTGAGGAACAACACTCTTGCCAGCTGTGAACTTGCTGGTCGATGCTGCTAACTCCAGGGGCTCATGGGAACAGTCAGTCCTCCAGCAACCCTCTCCTGCTCCATTTCCTGCATTCTCTGCTCGTTCTCTTGGATTCTGCTTTCTCTACTTCTGTGAAAACACAAGCAACGAAAAAGGGAAGGGGTATTTATTCCCCCACACTGTCAGAGTAACAAGACTAAGAAATCATGATGTAAAATAAATGTGGTTAAAACTTGTATGGCTTCTTTAAATAGCTTAAGATTTAAAGGTTCATTTTGAAGGGTCCTTTTCCCCCGTTCCTTCTCTTGTGGAAGGTGGACAGTTTCTCCTGCTGTGGCTTAGTGTATTTGTTTTCCTTTGGGCTGGTGTACCTATACCCATAGTCTGTCATCTATGCGGTAGAAGTACTGTCTCACAAGTCAGCGAGGTGATGTTGAGCTGAGCTCCTGATATTCTGGAGAGATATTCACCTGTCTCGTGTTTACAAATGCCGCTTCTTCATCTTGCTAAGGTAGCGCGGCTGCCACCATGCTGTTTGCCAGAACTTACAGATGCCTTAAAAGTGTTGGTGTCTGATTGTCAAACTTCATGTGGAAATTATAGAACAGGCACTGCTTCCGAGCGAGAGGCCACCAGGAATGACTGACATTCTGTTCTTATGTTGTTGCCTCTGGTTTGTGTTTGTTGTATCAGAACCCTGGGCCTGCATGCTAGGCAAGCACTGTCTCATTGAGCTTCACTCCAGCCCTGGATTTTTCTGTTCTAATACACGTACTTTTGAGTCTGTGTGAGAGGCCACCCCAGCCCCAGGAACATCTCAGCATCCATCTGCTGACTCTCAGGTCTCTCATCAGGACAAACAGAAGCAGAAATGTTTGTTGAAAACACAGGAAATGTGCAAGCATTTTCCCTTTTTCTATTATTTGACTCCCCTTTCCCCTTTTCAGTCCCTTTATAACCCGAAACCCAGCTGAAGGGCTGTGACAACACCAGGTTGGGATGTGCAGGTCACCAAGATCAGACCTCAGTCAAGATGACATCAGTCCCTGGAACTGGCTTTGGCTCACCACCCCCTGGCCTCATGACAGGAACTCATGCAGGTGAGACCCAGAAGGACTTCCTGTGTGGGTTGGTAGGAAGTCTGTAAGCATTCAGAGCCGGCCAGTGCAGAACTTCCTTCCAGAAGTGCCCCGTGACACAAAATAAGGACTCACAACGAAGGTGAAGGCCCTACCCTTCCGTGTGATTTGGGCCTCTGGACTCAAAGGACAGTAACCTAAGCAAGTGGTTGCCATGTCAGTTGTGGACATATTTCCTCAGCTATAATTTGTCTTTCTGCATGTGTGATTGTGGCTTGTACATAGTATAAACACATCATTCATGTTGGACACAAATAATTTTAGAGATAAAATGGGATAAATGGCTGTGGGTGAAGCCCATCTTTCAGGCAGTGCTATATACATGCTTGAAGTTCCGGTGGTGTGAAACTGGCCTCTGTTGTAGTTCATATTTTGTTGGCTCAGGCAGAGGATTGGAATATGGTCAAAACCATAAAAGAAATTACCGCTTGGTATTTCAAATCTGGTTTTTTTTTTTTTTTGGTTTTGTTTTTTGTTTTAGTAGGGTAAAAGTAAATTTTGCCATTTTAGTCATTTTGAATGAGTGTGTGTGTGTGCTCACATGTTCGTGTGCACATGTGTGTGAAGGTCAGGAGTCGACACTAGATGTCTGTCTTAGGGTTTCTATTGCTGTGACAAAGCACCATGACCAAAAGGTAAATTGGGGAGGAAAGGGTTTATTTGGCTTATACTTCTATATCACTGTTTATCATAGAAGGAAGTCAGGACAGGAAGTCAAACAGGGCAGGAACCTGGGGGCAGGAGCTGATGCAGAGGCCATAGAGGCTGCTGCTTACTAGCTTGCTCCTCATGGCTTGCTTAGCCTGCTTTATTATAGAACCCAGAACCACCAGCCCAGGGGTGGCCTCACACACAATGGACTGCGCACTAATTAAGAAAATGCTCTACAGGCTTGCCTACAGCCTGATATTATGGAGGATCTTCTCAATTGAGGTTCCCTCCTCTCAGATGACTTTAGCTTTGCCAAGTTGACATAAAACCATCCAGCACAGTATCTTCCTTGGTTTCTCTCCACTGTACTTTTTGAGGCAGCATCTCTCCCTGAAACTGGAGTTCACCTTCTTGTCTAGACTGGCTGTGAGTGAGCCCCAGGGATCCTGTCTCCAGTGCTGGCATCACAGGCACATGCTGCCTGTGCTTTCATGTGGGATCTGGAGATCTGAACTCGGGTCTCACGTTTGTGTGGCAGACACTTTGCCCACTGAGCATCTCCCCAGCCCTACTTCAGCCAGTTTTAGGCATAGGATGTAGAAGTGACGTTTAGCATGCTTAAATCTTTGTGTAGCTATCACCACTGTCTCTTCAGAACTGAGCCGAAAGCATTATCTGTTCCACAGCCACTTCCTGTTCCTTCTCTCCCCAGCTCCTGGTCTTCATAGCTTGGGCTATGGTAGGCACTTCCTGTAAGTGGAATTATGTGCCGTGTGTTTTTGTGTGTCTGTTTACTTAGTGTGTCATTTCCAAGGCCCATCCATGCTGTGGATTGTGTCTGTCACCTGTTAAAGACTGACTCATACTCTACTTTGTGTATATATCACATTTGGTTAAGTGACTCTCCTGGTGAGTGAAATCCAGCCCTAAGGGGATCCGTCTTCTTGACTGAGCTGTGATCTTGGTGGCCTGTTCTCCCTAGCCTGGCTGACAGTCCATTTGTTAATAGTGCTCCATTATGGGCTTACCACATTTGGCTTAACTGTGTGTCTGTTCGGCTACCTTACATTGTTTCACCTTTGGGCTGTTTTGAATGATGGTGTCCTGAACTTGGACATGCAGGTTCCTGCGTGTCTCTCTCCCCGTGACTTTATGGTTTTACTTGGAATCCCCAGTGTTAACTTTTCTCTGCTCTTCTAGAGGGCTTTGTCAGATAGATTTTCAGTGGCTCACATTACAATATGACGATCACTGACTCCACCCAACAGGTAGGTGACTGAGGTTTCCAAAAAGCAAAGAGAACACCATCTGAGAATGTCACCATGGGAGAAGTTTCCTGACATTGTGACATGAGCTTTTATTATTTGAGACAAATATTTTTGATTTACTTAACAATAATAATGAAACTCTTTTAGGTGTTATTTTAATTGAAAGGTAAGTATGTATTTTTGGATACAATATGATGTTTGGATACTTGTACACATTGTGGAACTTATGGACATGCATCCACACAAGTACTTTCTGTGTCTTTGCATGAAAATATTCTCCATCTTTTTCCAGTTTCGACTATGAATCATGCTTGGTGGTAATCATGTGGGTAATCATGTTTCTTTGACTAGCACCTCCCTGTGGTAGCCACTGTTCTTTGTAGGGGTCCACTAGGATCTTGGTAATCTGTTCAGACTGCCTTGTGTAGTTTGTGTGCTATATGTGCATACATGTTCCTGTGGGTTTGTGGAAGTTAGAGATGCCCCTCACCTTCCACCTTGTTTGAGACAGGTCTTATTTGCGTGTACACCAGGTTAGCTGGCCTGCAAGCTTCTGGGAGTCTGTTTCTGTCTTCCTCCTCAGCACAGGAGCCCTGGGAAACAGCTGCCCTCCACTGTGCCTGGCTTCCCGTGGGTTCTGGGGATCTGGATGCAGGTCCTTACTCTTGTGTGACAAGTCCTCTATCCACTGAGTCATCTCCCCAGATTTATTCAAACATTTTTTAAATAGCTCCAACTTGGTCAGGTTTTCCCTTCAACCTTTTCCCATCTGTGCTTACTTCAGGGTCAGTGGGAACCAAGAATGGGTTATCTCTCGAGGCATGCATACACTCGGGGTAGGTGCACTACACTAGAGCCCCACAAGCCTTGCCCCACAAGTTAGCAGTGCTAAAGAAATCTGACTGTAGTGCCAAGAAGCACTTGCTTCCCAAGGGCCCCTCCTGCCATTCTTCCTGGACTCACACGTATCTCTCAAAGACTTGGTTTCTGCTTTGTAAATGTTGTGGGTGATCGAGGCTGGCATTTCAAGGTGTTTCCTCGAAGATTATGGCACACAGTAGAGAATCTGGTGTCCTGGCTGTGTCTGTCACTAATTGGCCTTCAACTTCAGTCAGATGCACTGTTGTGGGTTCTTGCTGCAGGAGAAGTGGGCAAGCTCTGAGCTGTATAAGAGCATGGTGGGTTTTCTGTTTCCCACCATGAACTGGTGTGATAATCCCACATTTTAGAAGGCAAGGTTAACAAAACCCTGAATTGGTACTTCACTGTTTCCTTGTAATTATTTTCCTGTTATTCCTAGAGACTTGGTTGCTGCCGTACCCCACTCAGTAGCACGTCCCTTGGTGGTCACACAGCTGTGAAGACTATGACTAGGTGGGCTGCAGAGGGGGCTCAGTGGTTGAAAGTGCTTTGCTTCTGCTCTCTGAGAGCACCCGAGATTGATTCCTTCTACATCCGCGACTCACAA